>NW_026575052.1:33274791-33880833 GCF_905146905.1 Nyctereutes procyonoides
AACCGTAGCAAAGAATAGGCAAAGCACAGGGCCTGCCAGCAGATTTATGGAGGGGTCATTATGAGAGGGGTTTAAAAGAAACCCTCTTCCCTTCTGAGCACATCACACCAGAGCCAGGCCATGAGTTTACTTCAATTGAGAAGGGTATATATATATGCTTCGATCCTACATAATTAAAGGTCAGGGTACCCCAAGTGTTGGGCTGATTTATGTGGGTCACAAATGGGGGTGGGGGGGTACCCACACACACTCCAATTACAAGAGAAAGACATCAAAACTCTCTAGAGGCAGAAATAATACTCAAAACTCTGAAAAACTACAGAGAGCAAAACTGTCTCTTCGGGTAGATATGGTCCCAAAATCATCAGAGAAGGACCTATATGACACTCTACGTACATAAGAAGTGCTGAGGATTTTAAATCAATGGAAGAAATGCTATTTTTAAAAGAACTGTAAAAATAAACAAACAAACAAATAAATAAATAAAAATAAAAGAACTGTAAGAGGGGGTAAATTAGCAACACTATGTCCCCATAAAGTTTGTTTCAGAAGAACCATAATTTCTTGGTTGGATTCTCAAATACTTAGTTTAGTTATGTGAAATTCCTATTAAAATGTTTTATGTTCCGGGTTCACTTAAGAGTTTGATTTGTCTAGTAGTTTGTGCCCAGCTTCTATGAATACAGAGAATCATGCTTTAAATAAAAACGAAATACAAGAAAAATGGTATTTTAAAGAATGGAAATCAAATTAAAATCTAAATTGCAAATCATCTAACATGTATAAGGAAGCTAAATTAGAACTCCAAGAAATGCTGAAAGGGAATGTATTTTTAAGGGTCATAAACCAAACGGTAATATTAACTGCCATAAGAAGGCTTATTTAAATGAAAAGCCCAAAACTAAGGATTTCATAAGCAATGTTCCTAATTTATATGCTTAACATGCTAACATTTGTTTCTGTCTTTTACACAGCTAACCAATTAGAGCATATTTCTAAAAGAACCAATTTTATTTGCTGGCAATTATTTGTTATCTCAGCTATAATTCCGCAGCTTTTCAAGCAACAAATGAATGAAAGTCTTACATCTGGAGAAGAAAACACAAAAAGTGATGGTATGATGTCTGAATACACGCGATTACTGGTATGTTACATTCTAATTAGCATAATTAGCTTTGAAACAGTTCTCACAGTAACTGTCAACATTTGTGTCAATTTAGTGGCAGTTAATGACATGTGTAGCAAAGATCTGCTACTCCTTCCGCTTACAAGTAAAATAAAATAAACCCTTCCCAGACAGGAAAAAGCAGCCTCCCTGAATAATCAAAACATCCTTTAACCAATAAAACCCTACACCAGCAGGTTTAGAAGGGAGACCCCATAGTTTATTCCAAGATTCCACAACGTAGAATATGGACACCCCAGGGGTACGTGTAATCAAATGGAGTTTGAGGAAACAATATTAGAATACATTAGTAAAATATTAGAGTAGTCAGTAGTAGTCTTGTTGGTTTGTTGTTGTTGGTTGTAGTACATTTCCTAAATTGATATTTGGGAGGATGCTCAGCCGCTACGCCCCAGTTCTGATGGCCAACATACTTCCTTAGAGGTTGGCAAACAGTTGCTGCCTCAAGCATTCTGCGTACACTTCGAGTCACCCATCGCTGACCTCCGGGACTCCCTCAACTTCTCCATGGCCTGGCAGCTAAGTGGTTAAAGCTGGCAAAGGTTGCTGCCTCCAGATCCTACTAAAACCCCAAAGTAAATGTTCTCACAGCTTCCTAGTAAAGATGCACAGGTCTATTAAATTATTTATTTTAATACCACCTCAAGTACACGTTATTCTAAAATATATTCACACAGTAGGGATGCACGTTCAAAAATGCCTCCCTGATCAAGCGAGCCCTTCGGTGTCCAAGCCCAACAGGCATGATACATCTGCATAAATGACAGTAAAATTTGGCCATGGCAAAAAGTGATGGCCAGACTGGCATTACCTCAAAACAGATGTTGGTACGCGAAAGGTCCAGATGCAAAGGCACTGTGGTAAGTGGGATACAAAATGTTAACTCAGGGGTGCCTGGGTGGCTCAGTCAGTTAAGCGGTTCTCTTCAGCTCAGATCATGATCCCGGGGTCCTGGGATCGAGTCCCACGTCGGGCTCCCTGCTAGGCGGGGAGTCTGCTTCTCCCTCTGCCCCTGCCCCCCACTCACTCACACATGCACACTGTCTCACTAAAATAAATATTTTTTTAAAAAGATAATGCGAATTTACACTTCGTCTTTTTATTTCAAACGACCTTCATGTACTACAAATGATCCTGGAGAAAATGGGAGTAGATCTGCAAGTCATCTGAAAAAAAAAAATCAGAGACAAACTTATCTTTACCAGGCCAGTTCCATCACTTCTTCAAATCAGAGACTTGAGATAAGCATTCAATAATAAAACTTATGTTCCCTGGTTTAGTAAATCCATTAATTTACTACTCTTGAACAAGACAGTAGCAGTTAACATTACTGCGCTCTTCCAATGTGCTCCTTGATTCCAGTAACAACCACCTAGGACAGGTCCCATTAATATTCCCATTTTTCAGGGTCACAGGAAGGTTATGCTCCTTGGTCAAGGGGACACAACTATTAAGTAGTAAAGTCCACATTCCAACGTAGGCAGCCTGGCCCTGGAGCTCAAGCTCTTAACCATTAAACTGCCTACAGTAATTAAATTCTAAATCAAGGGCTTGTAAAAAATAATTTAAAAAAAGAACACAATTTAGATAAAGGCCACTGTAGTGTACAATCTCTCTAGGGAAGGGGAGCGGGGTGACCCAGGGTCTGTTCCATCCATAAAACTCTCCAACTCCAGAATTCATTTTCAGAACCAAGGCTCACGGACGTTCTACGGGCACACCTGATATAAGCTCATATTTCATTTAGGGTTATTTCTGAGAGCCCATTCCATGAACTATACTAGGCCCTTTATCTGCTACAGATCATTATCCTGGCCCTTTTAAGGCAATGAGACCACTTGGGGATGAAGAGGGAAGGAGAGGAGGGCAAGCAAAGAGAGCCTCACAGTCCTATGTGACAAACGCTTTTGGTTCAGATGTGCGCAACTGAAAGGAGACTAGGCTGCGTCGAGATGTCAAGGGCGGCTTCCTGGAAGAGAAAGTACAGGGGCTTCAGTACAGACAGCCAAAAAGAAGAAATATGCACAGAGACCCTTAACGATGAAAAACACATGACCTTCCATCACATGAATCTGTCCACGGAATGGATGTTTTAGTAGATCACAAACAGCTGAGTTGAAATTGCACATGATCCATTTCACTTAAAAACAAATTAACGGTATCAGTTCACAAGGAAAAGCTGTAACTCAGTAAGCCATTATTGCCATCTAGCCACGAATCCAACAAAAATGAAGACTTAGTTCCTTTTGGCTAAAATCCCTGCAGATAACAGACTCTGCATCTGGGACAGCTCCTAAGTAAAAAGGACGTTCTTCTTGCAAACAGATAGATGGTGGTAGTCTTCCAGGATTCACATTAAACCAAAAACCATTCCGTCACTGAGAGCCGTGAGCCTCTGGGTTCTCATGTGCTCCTCTGCCTTCCATGACTGTTCTAGAAACATACTACAAAAAAGTCATCACTACTCAGAGCACACCATCCACTTTCATCTACCACCCCTGCCCCGTTCCACTCTGTAACTCCACAGCATCTTGATACTTGCCAGAGACCCGGAGCCCAACATCCTCCTTCTAGATCTATAAATTCTCACAGCTGCACACTATTCAACACATTATTTCCTGCTACTGTGCTCTCTGAGGTTTCACAAGTCTCATTTCGGCCAGCTTTGAAGCTTCTTTAAAAAAAAAAAAAAAAAGACTTTGTGTCACATCTTTTTCATGTAAGGTTTTTAAAAATTGTCTTGATTACAGCTGACACACAATGTTATGTTAGCTTCAGGTATATGACACAGTGATTCAACTTCTCAGCTACGCTCACCACAAATGCAGTGTCCATCCGGCACCACAGAGCACTAATACCCTATTATCAACTATATTCCCTACGTTGTGCCTTTTATTCCCATGACTTTCATTCCTTAACAGGAAGCCTGTATCTCCCATTCCCCTTCACCCAGGTTGCCCGTCTCCCCCAACCCCCTTCCCTCTGGAAAGCATCACTTCAATTTATAGATCTCATTCTGCTTTCCGTTTGTTTATACATTTGTTCTGTTTTTTTTTTTTTGTTTTGTTTTTTGTTTTTTTTTTTGTTTTGTTTTTTAGATTCCACAAATGACTTTCACTTTGCATAATACCCTCCAGGTCCATCCACACTGTCACCAATGGGAAGAACTCACCCTTTATGGCTGAGTAATATTCCATGATGGAATGGGGTGTTGCTTCTGGATCTTGGCTACTGTAATAAATATAGGGGTGCCATGTATCTTTTTTTAATAATAAATTTATTTTTATTGGTGTTCAATTTGCCAACATACAGAATAACACCCAGTGCTCATCCCGTCAAGTGCCCCCCTCAGTGCCCGTCACCCATTCACCCCCCCCCACCCTCCTCCCCTTCCACCACCCCTAGTTCGTTTCCCAGAGTTAGGAGTCTTTATGTTCTGTCTCCCTTTCTGACATTTCTGACATTGTAATAAATATAGGGGTGCCATGTATCTTTTGGATTTAGCGTTTTCATTTTCCTTGGATAAATAACAGTAGTGGAATTACTGGATCATATAGTAGTTCATTAGTAATTTTTTGAGGAACATCTATACCACTTTCCACACTGGCTGCACCATTTGTATTCCTACCAACAGTGTGCGAAGGCTCCTTTTTGTCCCCGTCATCACCAATGCTTTATTATTTCTTAGCCATTCTGTCAGGTGTGAGGTGATCTCTCATTATAGTTTTGGTTTGCATTTCCCTGATGATGTGTGATGATCTTGAGCATGTTTTCACGTGTCTGTGGGCCATCTGTACATCTCTTCTTTGGAAAAAATGTCTACTCGGGTCCTCTGCCCGTTTTTAATAACATTATTTGCTTTCTTGGTGTTAAGTTCTTTAGGTATTTTGGATATTAGCCCTTTATTGGATATATCATTTGGCAATATCTTTTCCCATTCAAAAGGTTGTTTTGTTTTGTTGATGGTTTCCTTCACTTTATAAACAAAGCTTTTTATTTTGATGTAGTATCAAGGGTCTATTTTTGCTTTTGTTTCCTTGCCTCAGGAGACCTATCTAGAAAACTTACTACAACTGATGTCAGAGACATTACTACCTATGTTCTCTTCTGGAATTTTTATGGTTTGGGGTCTTACATTTAGGTCTTTAATCCATTTTGAGTTT
Source organism: Nyctereutes procyonoides (assembly GCF_905146905.1). Classification (NCBI taxonomy): domain Eukaryota; kingdom Metazoa; phylum Chordata; class Mammalia; order Carnivora; family Canidae; genus Nyctereutes; species Nyctereutes procyonoides. Next base: position 33,280,141 of record NW_026575052.1, read on the forward strand.
ATTTTTGGGTATGTTGTAAAGAAGTGATCCAGTTTCATTCCTTGGCATGTAGCTGTCCACTTTTCCTAGCACCATTTGTTGAAGAGATGGTCTTTTCCCCATTATATATTCCTGCCTCTTTTGTCTTAAATCAATTGACTATGTAAGCATGGGTTTACTTCTGGGCTCTCTACTCAATTCCATTCATCTATGTGTTCCATTTGTGTTCTGGTACCAGACTGTTTTATAGTGTATCTTGAAATCTGGAATCATGACACTTCCAGCTTTGTTCTTCCTTCTCAAGATTGTTTTGGTTATTTGAGGTATTCTGTGGTTAAATACAAACATTACAGTATGATTTGCTCTAGTTCTGTTAAAAAAAAAAAAGCTATTGGTGTCTTGATAGGGATTGCATACACTCCATAGATTACTTTGAGGAGTACACAGATTTTAACAATATTAATTCTTCCAATCCATGAAGTAGCTTTCCATTTGTTTACATTGCCTTCAACTTCTTTTCATCAGTGATTTATAGTTTTTATCTCTTTGGCTAAGTTTGTTCCTAGGTATTTTGTTCTTCTTGATGCAATTGTAAATGATACTGCTTTCTTAATTCCCCTTTCTGCTTTGTTTTTAGTATATAAAAATGCTACCGAAATCTGGGTATTAATTTTGTATCCTGCAACTTTACTGAATTCATTTACTTCTTCTAACAGTTTTTTGGTGGTCTTTAGTTTTCTATGTAAATTATCATGTCATCTGCAGATGTGCTAGTTTAACTTCTTCCTTAGCAATATGGATGACTCACTTTCTTTTTCCTTTCTGATGGTTGCAGCTAAGACTTCTGGTACCATGTTGAATAAAAGTAGTGAGAGTAGACATCCTTATCTTGTTCTTGACCTCATAGGAAAAGCTGTCAGTTTTTTCACCATTGAGCATGATGTAAACCATAGGTTTTTCATATATGGTCTTTATTATGTTGAATTATATATGTTCCTTCTAAACCCACTTTATTGGAAGTTTTTATCAGAAACAGATGCTAAAACGTGTCAAATGCTTTTTCTGCCTGTGTTGAGATGATCATGTAATTTTTATCCTTTGTTTTGCTGATGTGATTTATCATGGTGATTGGCAAATATTCAACCACTCTTGCATCCCAGGAATTAATCCTTTTAATGTATTGCTGAATGTGGTTTGCTCTTTTTTTGAGGGTTTTTACATCTATGTTCATCAGTGATACTGGCCTATAGTTTTATTTTTCTGTAGTGTCTTTGCCTAGTTTTGGTAGCAGGATAATGTTGGCCTTGTAGAATGTGTTTGGAAGCTTTCCTTCTTCTTTTTTTTTTTCATATAGGTTTTAATACCAATTGTGCAATAAGAATTCCATTGATGGTTAATTAACTGATAAACGATTCAGAATCCAATGGGAGAATGATACTACAGGTGCCAATTAAATAAATGTACTCACCAATATCACTCATTCGACTAACCAGGAAAGTATATCTAGAAAAATACAGTAGGAAAAGTATCAAAACATGCAGGCTTTTCCAGAACCACAAAAACCAAAAGTTTCCCAAGAAGCCTATGAAGTAAAATGATATTTTTTCATTTTTTTACAAGAAAGGAAATGTTCCATCCCAATACCCTCCCTCCCACAAACCACTGTCTAATTACTATGGGCTTGTTGGTTTTTCCAGGGTTGCAGTACCCTTCTGACAATGAGACAGCAAGTAATCTAGTGCTTATATTTTACCCGGGGAGCAAAAGGACAAGCAGGGTCACACCAGGAGTCCACGAGAGTGGCACTTGTGCACTAGTGCACCAGGGAACTCTTCCATGATGGCAGCTGAAACTGCTTTACCACCTTTATGTTGATCACCTCCCCAAACGCAAAAGCCAATCAAATCTTTGAGAGTCTAGCAATTCAACTAGTCTGGGTTCCAGGAAGCAGAAGGACGAGAGCTTCAGAAAACTCAAGGGTCTTTTAATTAAGACCTCCTAAACATCTATTACTAAACAACCATTATCTAAGTCTTAAATACGTATCAGGCAGTGCCTGTGGTGCTAAGAAATACAGTGGGGAGTCAGATAGCTGAGGTGCCAGGACTTGGCATTCCCTGGATCATCTCATTAAGCTTGGTGAACAGGTCGACCAGCTCCCAAATAGGCATACAGGTTGGGTTAAGAGGGTAATAAGTGAAACCTAAGCTTTAACATACACACACACTAATATATTTACATATATGTGGTATTAGTGCTTTAAGTTCATTTAAATCCCCTCTATGATAAGTAATTAAAACAGGGCACACATTTCTATTCTTTAAATCCCCCAAGATATTTATGGTCACCATTCATCCAACTGACACTCACATGCCTTTGATAACATCCAGTCCATACGTGACCCAGTCTCTGCAGGCATACCCACACGGAGACACACTTTAGCAGGCATCCCATCCTTCCCAGGAACGGCAATACATAAGGAAGATAAGGACTATTTTTTAATCTTTGCAAATGTAAGGAAGAGAAAACTGAGAGGGGAAATTTTAAGTGACTACTTCTGGCTGCAATTTCATTTTAGAACCCCCCCCCCACACACACACATATACACACACCTGCCAAATAGGTAGCTTTTCACTCGTTAACAGACTGAATCACAATGAACTCAACCTATGTTTTTCTGCTAATTATTCTCATGGCACCCAAGCATGTTTAGGGTAAGGAGGCACGTTTAGAATCTCTCTTCACAGAGGCCGTAGTTGGGATTATGACAAGGATTTTACAGTTTGCTTTTAATCTGATCTTTGATTTACAGACTCATGTTAAACCAGCTACACCCCATGGATGGGCCCAGGTGAGCCTATAATGAGATTTATCTTCATGGATTAGGCCTGACCTATAATAATCTGCCCAGGGCTCCCTATGGCTATTTCAGCACTGAGTTATGAAAATTCATCCCTTCACTATAAACAGAACCTAGCTCAGAGGGTAATAACTAGGAGATGTATTACTCCTGGAGTACAAGCACTCTTGAGACTCTGATTATAATGTCCACAGCTGAAGGCACTATTTCACAATTGAGATTACTACTTTCCAGATGAAAAAAATTCTGAACTAAGGAATAATGCCTTCAGCCACAAACACTGTAATCACACTCAGGAGTTCTTATATCCCAAGAGCAACACAGGTTACCAACAGTTGGCATGGTAAGCTGATTTAGGGAATGGAAGGAAGAAGTTGCAGGAAGCAGCATGGATAACCCTAACTTCCTATTTGCTTTATCCAGAGGCTTAGGTGTAAGAGTTCAACACGTCCACGAACCTTATCAACTTCACTAAAAATCTAACCAATTTAGAAGGGTAATTATATTTCATGTAATAAACTAGCAAAGCTTTTGTTTGTATTTAAGAAGACAATATTGACCATTGGCCAGGGCATAGTGAGATGCACTTTCTCAATACATGAATGTATGAATCTGAACAGCGTTCATAGAAACAAAGGTTAAGCAGAAGTATGGAGAACTCCCAGAGTGCTCCTATCCTTTGCCACCATGATTCTACTCCAAGAAGTTACCCTGAACACGTAACTAGAGGTGAACAAGGAGTTATTAAAAGCCTGCTCATCACCATTATGTGCAATGGGAAAAACTTGGAAATAACCTAAAGGGAAACATTTTGAGAAATCCACACACTGGAATATCACACGAATCTTTAAATTGAGTCACAGAGGCTAAGGAGAATGCGAACTCATAGTTGTACTCTACAACTCTGGTTAAGCAATTTATCCAAGGGCATTCAAATGGTCCCTTCATCAATATTTAACAGACACTCTCTCAGAGTTAACTAATTGGACTTCAGCTCAGGTTTTTGTTTTTGAGCTATAAGGCTAATGAAGTATTGATATAATATTAAATGACTGCAAATAAAGTCTGTACCCTAAATAAATGCTGACATTATGCCAGTGCATTCTGAATGAATTAAAAAGGAAAAATGCACTTTTGCATATGTTTAGTGAATTTTCCCTGACTCTTCATATAATGCATTTGTGCAAATGGAAAAGATGAATATTCATCAAGGCTCTTTGAATATATTACAGTTTAAATAATTTGGTCTTAATATTTATTGTACATCATGAAACATAATTTTTTCATTAAAAGAAATGGATACTATGTCAAAAGAGGGCCACAGAAAAAATATAAAATTACACCACTGAACCCCATATTAAAAGTTGAAAAACATTACTTGAAAGCACTGCCCCCCCCCTTCAAAAATGCTAGCTCTAGCTCTTCTAGAAAGTATCTTCCAGTTTGTCAGGTTGGTGAGTAATGAGTCAAAATGAGGAAGTAAGAAGCAAGCTAGTTCAACATTAAAGAAGAAGGACAAAAAGGTTATATTACTGCTCTTAGCAGGTGATCTAAAAAAGGGCTCATTTCTCTTCCTTCTAATAATACCACCTCCACTGAGCCTGACAATCTCAAGGAAACATTGTTCTGATAAACACCAGGTACATCAACACTGGCATTTCCTAGGTGACAGGCACTAGGCAAAGGACTGCCCATGAGTTGGCTCATGTGATCCTCACAATAACCTTACGAGGTTGCTACAACCACTACCCTTCTTCACAGATGAATAAACCAAGGTTTACACAGCTAGTAAGCGCTAGAGAGTGGAGCCGATCTCTTGAACAATTTGCTCTCCCCCTCATTCCCTCTGTCCATCTTAACCACTATAGTTTACCTCCTGAATATAGTTTCCATAGTGAATTGCTCTCTGGCTTGAAGATTAGCTTCTTCATTAGGCTAAACCCTAAAACATTAACCACAGATTAAAAATAAGAAAGCAAAAATAAACAAGAGTCTGTTGTAGGGTCCTAAAAATGTATAGAAAGGAAGTAATATTTGCTTATGCCCGCGTCAAGTCTTCACTGGGCACCTACTATGTGTCAGCACTATTCCAGGCCCTGGGAAAACAGAAAAACTCTCTCCACTGTCATGAATTTTTCATTAGAGTAGTTAATGGATAAGCTAATGAACTAAATTGTGTGGTATCCTGAAAGGGGATAAAACTATGGAGAAAATGTATGGCACGCAATGTGGGGAGCAGTTTCAAACTAGATGGTAAAGGAACACCTCAACAAGAAAAAATGTGAGAGGCGTTCAGGTGGCTCAGTCAGTTAAGCATCCATCTGCCTTTGACTCAGGTCATGATGCTAGGGTCCTGGGATTGAGCCCCACATCCCTGCTCAGCAGGGACCCCGCATCTCCCTCTTCCCCTGCCACTCCCCACCCACTCATGTTCTCTCCCACTAGCTTTGTGCACTCTCCCTCCAATCAATCAATCATAAAAAGGGGGGGGGAGAAAGAAAGGTGACATGGGGAGGTTCTGACCCACCAAGCAGATGAAGCACACAATTCAAATCAAAGAGAAAATTGGAAAAAAACACTGTAAACTAGTTTTCACTGTTTTTCTGCCATCCATCCATTACTCCCAAGTACAAAAGAAGTGAGGATTTCAAATGATGGCCACACATACTATTTTTAAACTTTAATCATCAAGCCTTACCGCCTTATTTTCCTACAGAAAAATAAGTTACCACTGGTCCTGCTTTTTGTCTCTTGAAATTTCCATCTTTCTTGCCAGAAAGCAGCATCTGTATAAATCCCCCTGCTTCTGACAAGTCTGACTTCTTTGACAAACTACCCCTGTGTGTGGGGAGGGACAGAAAGATGGAAGCAGCAAATGGAGAAATGAGTTTTCCCCTCTTCAGATTAATGTATATGAAGTATACATCTGACACTTCATCAGCACTCCCGGCTGGTGTCCCAGCAGGCGGACACTGGCTGAGCACGGATTCTGCTAGCTACCAGGCTACTTAGGATGAATTGGCAACATGCCATTTATCTGAAATGCCCAACGTGTCTGGGAGAGGGAGCACGACTACATTTAGCATTGCCATGGAAAACTAGATACTTCAGGCGAGGAATTAATCTCCTCCTTGAGAAGGTGGTTAGCATTACCCTACAGTTTGCCTATGGCATTTACATCACTATGGGTTATGCATTTACTAAGATTCAGACCTACCAAACCACGAGGCCTTCATTTCTATCTTACTAACCTAAGAACAGCTCTGAGGCTGGGAGTCTGTACTTCTCTGAAGTGTCTGTTGGTGGGTTGAACAGGAAACACGCTTTTATCAAGTGTGATGCTGTCATTGGGACACTCCGATGCTTCCTGTTTTTCCTATTTTTCCACACTTGAGGACACATACCACTTCAACTGGCTTGTTCCGTGAGCCAACAAACGTTTAAATCAACGTGACTACATCCTGACAGCTTATGAGCATAGTAACCGAATTTCCTTGAATGTGGACAGTCATCCTCTCTCTTCACTACGTTGTCAGCGTATTTTTTGAGCCGCCGATGTGGAACTACGTGGGATTTGGCCCATTACACAGACTTCTCGGCTAATCGCCAACATAAGATGCACACAGAGCAAGAACAAAGAGTTTTAGATGGATCATCTTATTAGCCACCCATTACAGCACCCAGAACCACACCATCACTCTCGCCTTGCAGCTAGAGTAATCCGTCACGCTGCAGGAATAATTTTTCGTTCCATGAACCATATTTATTGAATGCCTCCTACGTGCAAGGAGTTGTGCCAGGAGCAGTGAGGAGCACCAAGTCGGAGCAGCAGACAGGAACTCTGCCCTCAAGGAGCTTGCAATCTAGCAGGTAAAACTAAGGGGCACCATGACAAACACAGGAGGAGAGGTGACTTACAGCTCTAGGCCAGGGGCAGTGGGGTTGAGAACAGTGGCCTGGAGACAGGGTCAGAATGAAGCCCGTTCTGTTGTTCAGTGAACCATGTGACACATCCCTTGTTTAGAAGGAAAAGTAGAAAGTTCTAATAAGTGGAAATTTCTACCTCTCAACCATCCTTCTCTATCATTAGAGAGATAATGAATTGTCATCCACAAGATAATTTAGATGTAATCCAATCCAAGACATAGGAAACAGATTCCTGGTGTGCAAAGGGTACCACAAGTAGAAAAAGGCATTAGCCCACACTGAGTGACAGAGTGAAAAACAGCGATATGGCCCAGAAAGCTGGGCCAAGAGCAGAACAAGGAGGAAATCAAGATGGCACTCTGCCTGGAGGCTCCCCTCCAGCTGCTGCTGCTCTGACTAGGAGAGAACGGGAGGGAAAGGGGCAGGGGGAGAAGACTCGGTCAAAGAGGCTGCAAATAGTTTCCCTTACCCCACCAACAGGAAGTAATGAAGCCTCCGGAGGAAAGATAAGACGAGGGTTACATTTTATTTTTTTTATTTTTTTATTTTTTTGAGGGTTACATTTTAAACCTTCACTGTCAAGTGAATGGCTAACCACGCTCTGGCTTCTGTACCCAAGCGTGCCCAAAATACGTCACTAACAGAAGCATCAATACTGCTAACATTTGAGACCTGTTATGTGCCAGGTACTATTTTAAGTTTGCTGCCTATGGGATCCTAGCACTTTCCCCAGCTTTGCGCTCAAGCCAACAGTATAAAAACTCACAGGACTGAAGAGCTAATGATTTCATGACTCTTCGGTAAGAATTTCATTTCAGATGTACTTGGAGGAGTAGTTTTTGTGTTTTCTATTAATAATTCTCCTTATCTTTTTATCTTATTCCCAAGTATCTTAGGTCACCTGATATGTGTTTTACAAATGAATGAATCAATTTCCATTTCTGAGTATGGAACCACCTGTATTACATAAGATACAGTATTACTATCTGAGTAATACTGAGTAATTACTAACAGTAATATTGCAGTGACCCAGAAAAAGCACTTTTGTTTAAAAAAAAATCATTAATTGTGAGGCACTTCTCTCTTTCCTTAAAAAGTAAATGCTTTCAATAAAATAAGCTTTTAATGAAATTCCCCAAGAAGAAAAATTAACACTGACCTTGGGGATAGGATGATGGCAGATGCGAACTACCATCATATTAACTGTACCTTTAAATATAAGTCCTAAAATTTTCATGAGAGGAAAAAGATGAACTTAGGTTTAAAGACTATAGTCAATTTTGAAGTCATAAAATATTCTGAGAGAAACTTTTTTAGGGATAATTATTCACTACATTCACAATCTTTATTATTCTAGAAGTAGAATCAGGGAATTCCAAAGTTGGCTTCCAGAGGCTGCTTAAATACCTCTTTTCATCTAGCAGGTGCAGCTGAGTTGATAAAATATGAGAAACTAAGTGATTTTCCCAAGTTTATACAGCTACCTAATGGCAAAAGTAAGACTAGAGTCTCGACCTAAGTCAAATCTCTCTGCATTGAATGAGTCTCAAACATCCGACTTAATTTATTACTAATGCATAAAAGTATAAGGCACCATAATGCACTGATAAATTATTTGCATCACCATCAGTAAAAGATATTTAAAAATCTGTTACCAAATCATACAACCTTACCACCAATACAAAAGTAACTTGTAGAGAACTCTAGTCTGTGCCAAAGATTGAAGGAGAGAAGATAAAAGACCCAAGAGAAAACAAAATTCTAGGAAGCATTATGGGTAAAAATAAAGATCAACACTGGAAAAAAGTGAAAAAGGAAAGCAGGACTCCAAGCTGTGAACAAATATACAAATATGGATGCCAACTGACAGACAACTGGTCAACATGGCTGGAGTCCTGGTGTTAGAATAATGACCAGTTTCAAGTTCCACAAAAAAGAAGCATCCAGGCAAGAATCTCCAGTGGATGAGAAATCTGGGGGATATTTTTGATGACAAGAAATATGTTCACATGGCCTGAAATTTATCTCCCCACAGAATGCTTACTGATTATAGGATTAAAAGTCTTACTACAATGGAGAAATCAACACCATGATTGGGGGGTGGGAGGAAGGGGGAATTAACAACACGATGAGGGGTGGGTGGACACGATGGGCCTACAGAAGGCAAGCCCTGAGAGGACACATCACCATCCAATCCCAATTCTGGCCTGGAACCAAGAGGAAATATCAGACACATCAGGCATGGATAATAGGAGAAACATTCCATCTTTACAAACTAGGAGAGGAAGGATAGTCTTCAGATATGTCTATGTCATAAAAGGCAAAAGAAGGCTGTACAAAAATTTGAGATTAACAGAGACTAAATAGAGATGACAATTAAATGCAATATATGACCCCAGACTCAATCCTACACTGGAGGAAAAATGCCACACAGGATATGATGGACCCAATTGATAAAAATGAAATACAGACTGAAGAATAGATAAAAGGCTTGTAGTAGCCACAAATGTACCAACGTCTATAACCATGATAACAAACAGCCAGGACATACACAGTGTACTCTTAAATAGTTCAAGCCGTTATCTGAGTGTGTGCACATATATATGAATACACACATATGCTTATATCTACATCAGCATATATCCACGGAGAGAGAAAAAGCAAATTTGGCAAGAAATTAATAGCTGAAAAAAAAAAGAAAAAAAAGAAATTAATAGCTGGATCAAGGTGAGGATCAACCATGTTCTACTTATTTTTCATATTCTTCCAACTTTTTGGCAAGTCTGAAATTATTTGCAAACAAAGTATTTAAGGAAAAAGGAAGCTCAGAAAGACTTTCATCTCTTTTGCGGGAAGAGAGGAGACAGTCAAGTCGACCCACACTCTACAGGCCAGGCTGGGGCCATGGAGAGGGGGCTTGGAAACGCTCAGCACACTCCAGGCAAAAAGTTTCGCACTGCGTAATAATGTTAAACATGGGTTAAGTTCAAATCCAGGTAAACTCAGGAAGCTTAAACCAGTCCCCAGGGCGGTGGGGAGATAAGAGCATGGGGATGCCCCGCGCATGAAAGCAGAGGACACTCACCAGGCTGGCGGTGAGCGAGGGCGCCGACTGGCCCAGGGCCTGGCTGCGCATCCGCACGAGGTTGGACGTCTCCGCCGAAGCTGGCCAGGCCTGCCCTGCCACCGGGTTTGGAAGGAGGTATCGGCCTGTCGGGGCGGGGGGGGGGGGGGGAGAGAAGACAGTGTTAAGTGGCGAGCAGCACATCAGCACGTCAGTGACAACAGCAAGTCCCTTCTTTTGTCCTCCTCCCCGCATTCATGTATTAATCGCAACCAGAGGCATAGTGCTCTAATCAGGTCAAGGGATCCGGCCCCAAGTTCTGCCCTGACTGCCCACGTGAACCCAAATTCCATGTTTTCAGCTCCAGCGCCTGCAGCTTTCAGCCAGGGTGGGATGAAGTATCTCGTTACCACTGCCTACTGCACAGGGACTCGCTGGAGACGCATCTCAATACGCAGAGCATGCCCAGCATCACTGGAGCAGACGTGCACTTACGGAGGGACTCTTTCAGTATCTGACATGGAAAATGATCGCAAAGTCAGCTAGCCAAGGGTCAGCAAAGTAGAGATTGTGACCAGCAAGAGGAAGACCTGGAATTCTGTCTAGGTGGAATGGGGCTGGTGCCTCCTTCTCAAAGCTTCTCTCTCCAAAGAACTGGTGGCCACCCAGCCATGTCCGCAGGACCCACAGGGTATACCCATCCGCATCATCAGGACATCAGTATCAGACTAGGCTCAATGAGCAACTCACATCAACCCTGAGCTGTAATATATGTTATGGCTTTAATAGTAAAACAGGTGAACCAATTTGCATGCCACTACTTCCTCGGCACAAGGACTAAACTAGTTACCAACACAGGAAATAAGGCTCCTTGACATCAAGGAGTTAGGTAGACGTGAATATTCACCCAGTAATGAAGCTCAGTGGACATAGAAACCATGTTTGATGTCTATGTACTTCACACTGATACTGGCACAATGAGTGGCCATAGTAGGTGCTTATTAAATATCCAATGACTGATTAAATGACAAGTGGGCTCTTCTTTCCCTGCAAAACACACACAGGCCCAGAGAAAAGATGGCAGGCAATTCAGAGAACCTCATGCAAGGCTGGGAGTGGGTGGGTGGGAATCCAGCCACATACCTCTCAGAAACAGGAGGGACTGTAGCACATGTGGCTGGAGCCCTGCTGCAGAGGCAACATCTGGATTTCCCCCAGCAGATCTGTTCCTTATAAAAGAGCTTCAGTCTCTTGCCTCAGGCAACAAGTATATCCTGCCGGTTAATAACTGTTGGGCTATATTAACTGATTTACTAACAGGGTGCATGGTAACTACTAGCACTATCCAAGTACAGGAGTGAGCTGCAGCTCCCGCCATTGTCCGTGTGAAGAGGCCTAATGCTTTAATCCAAGTGCTTTGAGAAATTTCTATTTTAATTGCAAAGGAAACAATTACTTATTCTGCCAAAATTGCTCTTTTGCCATATTATGTAGTGAAAGCATAGACTATAGGGAAAATGAGATCTGTTTTTGTGATCTTCATCTTGCCTCGGTGACAATGGGAAAGGAAGTTCGCCAGCCTCTCCCGGCCTTGGCTTTTTTGTCTCTAAAATGGGGAGAATGGGCCTGTGTGAATGGTTGAAAGGATTAAAGAATTTTCTAAGTAAAGCACTCAGTAAATGTTAGCTACTTAGCCATAACAGTAGTAAAAATGTTAAGTATCTTTTTCACTTGAGTTTGGTTCCTCTTGGCTCAATAAGTAGGATGTCCACATATAAAGGAAAAAAAGTCACCTATAATCACATCAGAGGAAACCACTGTCAACATTTCAGCGATTCTATACCAGGCTTTCCTTCCATAACCTATATTTTCTTACAAAAATGGGATCATACTGAGTTTTGTCACCTGCTCCCCCCAACCACACATAAGAGATTATGACTTTTTCCAAACAAACAAATATAGTAAATACCAATTAAGTGAAGCATTAGCTCTGTCACTAAAAATTCAAGTATAATTACCCTCTGATTCTGGTCACCACCTCAAAAATGTTCAGGTCGATTTTTATGCAGGAAAGGTCACAGAATTGAAGTCAAATATTTTTATTTTTTTCCTTGCCTTATTTTAAAATATCAACTAAAAGATGAACTAAGAGGAGCTTTGCACAATCTGCCTCCTTTTAGATCTAAAAGCAGGACATCTATAAAGATAGACAAGAAAACCATAGACTGCATTTAAGAAAACTAAGATCAGTATTACATGAAGAAATGATTTAACATAGAAATAAAGTCTTTAAAGGACATCATTTGTTAAGAACATACCAACCTTCAGTGATCAGAATCCATAGATTTTTTTCTTCTGATCTCTTCTATTTTTCTGTATTTTATGTTTTATATTTTCTTTATTCATATTTCAGAAAGAAACCTGATAGAAGGCATAGAAGCTATGTGATGCCAAGGTTTGCATGGTGGAGAAAATCTACTCTGGCCTCACCACTGTTGTGCTCCTGGTGCTTCATTTAATTTTTTTGAAAATATTTTATTTATTTATTTATTTATTTATTTATTTATTTGAGAGAGAGTGAGCGAGCATGAGTTGGGGGGGAGGGAGAAATAGACTCCCCACTGAGCTGGGAGCCCCATGTGGGGCTCAATTCCAGGACCCTGGGATCATGACCTGAGCTGAAGGCAGAAGCTCAACCAGCTGAGCTATGCAGGTGCCCCCAGATGCTTCCTTTGAAAGAAAACTAAGTTTAGAAACAAAAACAGTTGAAGAATTTAATGTAGCAATTGAAAAACTCAGATGGCAAACATTTCAATCGGCCAAATAATTTTATGTATCAGTCTTTTTTCTTTTAGTAGAAATTAATTATTAGACTGTCTCCCTATAACCTCCCTGAGGTTAACAGGTATTTATTTCTTTATCCCCAGGACCAGCCATAGTGCCTGGCACTTACTAAGTGCCCAAAAAATGTTTATTGCCTGAAATGCAGTGAAACTACACTATTTGATCAATACTTGATCAAGTGTGAAAAGAATAAAACTAAACAGATAATTTTCTTAAGCTTCATTTGTAGCATAGCATAAATAGCTAAAAATCCACTAAGGCCTTACTATATATCCCAGGCAATTCCAATATCTTAACAACCCTATGGTGTGCTAGGTAATATTATATACGGGGAGGCAGGGTGGAGAGGGAGAAGGAAAATGGCTTTTATAAAAAGATGGGAAATGGTACCAGAAGGGATTAAATGAGATAATGCACTTAACGCACTCAACCTGGGACAAGGGAAACAGTCAATACACCATCACTTTTCACATTATCAGGAGAACTTTTTCATTCCATCAATATCAACCTCACCACCCTAGCAACAAAATAGGGCAATGTGTTCTTGGAGCACAAAGGAAATAAAGAAAAAGTATTTAATAATAAAGACTAAATAAAGACTAGTATTTCTTTGTGAAAAGAATAAATAGCAAATTCAGAATTAGAGTTATCTCTGGCAGAGAAAATGGGGAATAGGTCCAGGGAAGAAAATGCTGCAATATTATTTTAAGAATCGTTTGCAGGTAATAATGGGGGTCTATGAGTTGAACTTAAAAGTTTAAAGAATTAAGTTGTCACTTGTGGTTTTAATAAATTTAATATTAAAACATCTGAAGAATGTGGCAAATATTAAGTTTAGCTAAGGCTGGCTGGCAGATATATGGATTGTAGTAAATTATTCTCTATTAATTTCTTTTTTTTAAAAGCTTTTATTTATGAGAGACACACAGAGAGAAAGGCAGAGACACAGGCAGAGGGAGAAGCAGGCTCCCTGCGGGGAACCTGATGTGGGACTTGATCCCGGGACCCTGGGGTCACGACCTGAGCCAAGGGCAGATGCTCAACCACTGAGCCATCGAGATGCCTCTTAATAACGATTTAAATTTTATTTAAAAGCTTTAACTAATTCTAGTTAAGTTGAATTTCATTAAGGTTAACTTTATTTTTGTTACCCAGGTTTCCCTAGGAGTGTATTTTTAAAACAGAAAAAAGTCCTGGGATCAAGTCCCACATCAGGCTCCCCAAGGGGAGCCAGCTTCTCCCTCTGCCTAAGTCTCAGCCTGTCTTTCTGTGTGTCTCTCATGAATAAATAAATAAAATCTTAAAAAAAAAAAAAGAAGAAGAAGGAAGTCATGGCAGTGGATGCTGGGAAAGACTGCATTCTGTTCTCCCACGGGCACATAAGGAAACAGGGACGGTTCCTGAATAAATCCTCAGTGTAGGGAATTCATATGCTAGGATCCTGCTCAGGGAATCCAGCCCCACTTTGGAGGGGATGTCGGACTCAGAACAAGCACTGGGGAAGGGCACAAGCAAACAGAACCACCCCACCCCACCCCCGCCACACACACACACACACACACACACACACACATACACACACACACTCCAAAGCACACTCTCAACCCTTCAGTGTCATCAGATCTCCCAGGGCACTCGAAAGCAAGCAGAGACCACTGCTAACAGGACCCCTGTGCATCCTTTCCCCAAAGTCACTCTGCCTCCCACTGCCCCGGACATTTTATGTGCTACTGTACCATGTGGAAGTCTCACCTTGGTGTACCAGGCCGGATGTGTGTCTTATCAAAGGAAAACAAAGAGCGACACTCGAGTGGTAAGGACAGATTTTAATCAGGAGTAACTACTGTAACAGGGGAAAAAAAAAAGAGTTCAGTGTGAACTGAACTCACCTTCAATTTGTCCACAGTAACGAGTGTTTTAATAAGAGAAGGAGGGAGTAGGGCAGGGAGCCAGTGGAGGCTCAGTCGAGTCAGGGAAGTGAAAAATTATACAGGGTTACGCAGTGTAACTGCGATGAGGCCAGCTCTGTATGCCAGCTAGCAGTCACCAAATTCAGATCCTACCCTCCCACAGAGCCTGGGACACAGGGTCCCTATTTACTCGCCCAAACAAAAATTTCTGACAGCATTAAGTTTTCTCAGGCAGGCCCTTTAAGAGGACTGGGGTCATGCTAAGAAGGTTGCCCTGAGCTGTGAGAACCTATGCCAGTGTTTGTTTGTGTCTTTACAGGCCAAGTCCGAGGCCTGGTTGAGAAGGAGGGCTCAGAGGAACCCGGCTAGAGTTTGGTCAAGGACAGACTCTCCGTCAGCCTTCGATTCTTTTATTATGTCAACAGAGCCTAACCCAAAGGAGGCATTTTGAGGTTCAATCATTGACCCGTTTTTGGAATTCAGTTTGAACTAAGCTTTTCAATTTACTCCATATATTTACCCCATATGCTCTTCGAACCCAACAGGACATGAAACCATGAAAGCTGCCAGTAATGTTACGGTAGACTCTACAGCCTACTTCCTGAGCACCAACTCTGACCTCCAAGTGATTCTATCACTTTTTCGTGAGCTTCTCCAAGTCTCAGTTTTCCCAGCTGTGAAACAGGGGTAAACTTAGGGGGTGTTCTGAATACCCCAAAAGAAAAAACATCATACAGTGGACCTTCAGTAATATTAGCTTAAAAAAGTAAGAAACACAAAAAGCGACCCAGGACACAATATATCCTAAGGTGAGCAAGAAATAAACTTTTGTGAAGCCACTGGAAAAATAATTCAATTAGGAAACACACACATATACAATGAAATATTTATCATCCTGTCACCGGTTAGATTTTAGACGTCATTATTCCTGCATGAGTCTTATCCTTAGGAATCACATGAATGTTATAAATTGAATGGTCTGTTAGCACAACACATGGGAGGTTTTTATTCCTGCCTAGATCCCCATTAGTGTTAATAGGGAAAAAGAGGACAACAGATGGATTTAGGGCAGTCATTAGAAGGTACTAACATTGTGCCATACTTGATAGTGACTACATCGAACTTTATATAAATTCGCTTTCTGATGACTACCAAGAGCCTCTAAAAAGTGTGTTGCTGTTGTATTCATGCATCATTTGCTGCCTACAATTTAAGAAAATTAGCATCTGTCAACTGCATTATTCAGCTGCACAGGGTGGAAATTAATGGATAATACCATTCCTAATTTCTTGGAGGAGAGGTGAGCTTGCCTACCAATCTGGCTGCTTTATTTTAATACCAAATTGAGTTTGCTGTTACAACTGGTACTGTGATCGGCTCTGTGGTCTTTGGAAACACATTTATAAAATTCTGATATGTTTATTACAGCATTTATTACATATATTCTCCTGACATAACTAGAAATGTAGAGGCGATAAACAGAGGTCCATATTAAAGCAGAAATCGGTTGGCCAGATTGAAAAACTTGTCAAGCTTCAAACACACAGGTAGAAGTTGCTTGAATGGGCTTTTCATATTGGTTATTGCTATTGTTTTGGTCACGGGCCTCTACTGAACAGAGGGGAAGATACGTGGCCTTTTAAGACTGTATTTTAAAATATGTAGAGTACTGAGCCTAGACCCAGATCATGCCTTGGTTCTATGTAGGCTACATATGGTCTCTTCACTGGAGTGTGTGTTTCCCTTTGTTTCCATCCTGAATCCCAAGAAACAAGACAACCTCCATAAATGCATGCTTTCAAAAATGAAATACATGCTTTCAAAGCCCCCCAAAGCATGAAGTATCCCTCTGAAGTAGGAAAATACCAGGTCAGCAATAATTTTAGCAGCATGGCTCTATAAAGAATTAAATATAGCCTCTGGAGAACTACTTTATCATCAGGGAATAATGGTACCTGACTAGATTTAAAAGCTTCCAGTAAAAAAGTTCCT
The DNA here is from genome assembly GCF_905146905.1 of Nyctereutes procyonoides. Classification (NCBI taxonomy): domain Eukaryota; kingdom Metazoa; phylum Chordata; class Mammalia; order Carnivora; family Canidae; genus Nyctereutes; species Nyctereutes procyonoides. The sequence continues at coordinate 33,296,717 of NW_026575052.1, forward strand.
TATCACTTGAAGTGCAACGTAGATTCTGCAGTCAGTCGGCAATCTTACATGTGGGGATCATTTCTCTCGGATTACAAACAAGCCATCAAAGGGAAAACAAGACCTGGTAACTACTAACAAAGTAGTCTTTAGATACGGCTTCTGGGGCTCAGTTATACCTAAAAACTCTGAAAAAGTTTGTTTCTCCCTCTAAGGCACCAGCCAGGGACACAAGGATGCTGAGGGAGTGGCTGTGTTACTGTCACGGGGTTTGGCCAGGTGGGGGAACCACAGGAGGGAGGGAAGGAGGATAAGCCTGGCAACCCAGCAGAAAGGGGTCACCCATTCAGCTCCCTCATTCTTTGTCTCTACATTTCGGCTCCCTGCCTGCTGCCAACCTGAGCACCTGCTGAAGCTCTCCACACAGCTCCCTGAACATTCACATCCACCACTCAAGTGGGACACGCCACCGTTTGACCCTCCCCACTTGCCACTAAAACCTCCCTTGCTCGCTTGCACCTCTGGGCATATGCAGAAAAGAACTAAAAGCAGGGACCTGAATGGATATGCGTACACCAAGTGCACAATATCATTCACGGGAGCAGATGACAGATGAGCAGATGAACACAATGTTGTATAGACAGTCAACGGAGTACCACTCGGCCTTCGAAAGGAAGGAAATTCTGACACATGCTCCGACGTGGATGAACCCTGAAGACGTGCTCAAGAAAAGAAGTCAGACACAAAAGGGCAAATACTGTATGACTCCTCTGATGGGAGGCTCCTGGAATGGAATTTCTGTCTCAATTTCACTGAGACAGCAAGTAGAACCGTGGATCCTGGGGGATCCTGCTGTACACTGGGTACAGAGTTTTAGTTCGGGAGGATGACAAAGTTCTGGAGGTGGATGGCAGTGATATTTGCACAACAAATGGTTACAATGGTGAATTCTGTTATGTCTATCTACACACACACACACACACACAATAAACCACGTTCATCTGCTTGGCTAAAACTCCTGCACCTTCCCAAGAAAAAACAAGGTCTGTTTTTATTGTCTAGGAGGCACCCACATTAAACTACGTCAGCACCTGCTCTTGCAAATTCCACTCAACTAACTTAACCCTTCCAATCACATATGAGTCAGAGGAACTGAGTCTTCCCCAGAGCACCCCCAAGTTTAGAAATGGAGAAAGGCTGAAGGCCAGGACAAGTCACTGGCTAAGCCAGGGAGAATGCATGAGTCAGCAGCCACTGTCCTCAAATACACTCCATCATCCCTAAGATGCTTTCCTCCTCTGCTTCACTGCTCACTCCCAAACACTGGTTCCCTCATCATAGCGACTGTCACACTTGCAGCAATTAGAGCCTTCCTTTATTCATCTTCAGCTGCTACTACAACACAGAGACATGGTTCCTTCCATCTTCCCTCTCACATGGGTGACTGACTTCCAATTTCTTGTCCCCGCTGCAAAAGAATAACTATACCTAGACAGCATCGGCAACGCTGCTAAATCACTCTTCTTAATAGCACAAATAAATATAATTTGAGAAACCAACAGGCTTGTGACCAGAGAGCGAAGTTCACCGATTCCGATACTGAGAGCTGCTATTCTCGTCTTAAAAGAAAGAAAAGTATGTACTTACTCACACAAGCAAAGTCCAAAGCTCCGCCTTGACCTTAAGGCCTTAAAGACATCACTGCCTCCCATTGGGGGATCTCCGATTACTAGGAAACTGAATTGAATGGAGAGTGTGCACATGCCTTCCGAGAGGGTGGCAGGCAAAGCATGTAATGCCACTGGGACACCAAGGCCTGAACCCAACTAAGAGTACCATGCAGCCACCACTAAACCTCGGTTCTGCTCCAAGACTCAAACCCAATGGAGACACCCAACCTCACTGCGTGGAATAGTCTCGCCAGCATCCTATATCACAAAGGACAGCAAGGCAACAATACTAACCACGAGGGCCTGGTGAGAAAGGTAAGAGGACACTTTAGAAGGAAGCTTGCAGCAACCAAAGCAGAGAGCGGATGGTGCGAGTGGACCAAGTCCAGAGTGGGTACACGACACATGTTTTGGGACATCACGAAAGGCAAGTTGCACACTGTGAGAGTGCTATGGACTGGGGAAAACTAACAGAATGCTCACATTTATAATACAAAACTGACACCCTTTGGACAAACCATCTCTAGCTGCCGCTGCCACTATCAACCACAGCTGAAGTTTTAAATCAAAAGCAATCTTAGTTGTGGGCAATATGGTAACATGACTCGAAGGTACTCTCTTTACCCTCGATCACAGATGGCCACCATGTTACCCCTAGCATTTTATGGTGAAAGGGGAAAAAAAGCCAATATACCATGTATTTGCATGTGGAACAATCTGAATCCATACTCAGAAATATGTTTGGTCTTTTTACCCATCTTTTGTACCTATCCATTTACCTTAAATTGCTCTTTAAGAAGAAGTAGGTCTTCTCATCCACCAATATTACCACTCTCAATCTCTAATAAGGGAAGCTATTGGGATCAAATGAATGAGTACATGAAACAGAGTTTGGTACACTGCAATGTTCCTATTATCACAAGTGCTCACACCACCCAGCAAGTTCTCCCATTCTGCAATGAGACCCAGTCCCTGCCAGCAAATCCTTGCTGCACCTACATCACCAAGAGGTCTCCATGCAGAGGATGATTATCTGGATTTAAAATTCTTATGAAAAATACATAATGGTTTTGCCCTAAGCGCTAGCTGTACAGACCAAAGGCTAATGGGCCAACCTACAAGTGATTTTTAAACAAGTATTAAACAGAGCTTACCCTAATGAGAACATGGTCATAAGAATCCGACAGCGAGGGGTGCCGCGTGGAATGGCTGTCTGCGTGAGGGCACCCAGGAGCTGGGTGGTGGCCGTGTCTAGGCAACGCTGGGCATAGGTCAGAGTTAACATCTGCAATCTGGCCTCCCTCCATCCACGTATTGAAATATAATTCAGCAGAATGAATTGCTAGACATGCCTAAACCCCCTGGGAAATGACAGATATTGATGAATGCTGTTGGAAAGATATATGGAAGGAAACGGCAAATAAATAGAACCATTTTTTCTCAGAGTCAGTTTGCGGATATGTGGAGCAGCTGTTAAACTACTTGTCAAGCTCCCGGTTCTCCCTTCCTCTTGCTCCTTCCTCTTTCCCATCTGCCTCCACACCTTTCGAAAACCCCCGGGAGGACCAGAATCTTGCACGCTTCAAAATGCCAACCAAATGAGTAGGAGTCATCCCCTCTTTCCCCAGCACATTCCGACTTCCCAACCCAGCTTGTCCAATTCCTTCCGAAATAGCTTTCCATCTAAACTGCCTTCTCCAGATCCTGGAAACATGTTCAATGTTTAAACTCATGAAACTGTTGAATTCAAATCCAAAATTCCCAGCCTATTACTGTGTAGTAGCTGCGTGGCCTTGGTCAGACCTCTTATTCTCTTATACCCCAGTTCCCAGCACATGTTCTATAAAATGGAAGTGACTGAGCAAGCCTATACTGTGGTTGTGAGGACTAAAGATTGTGAACAGAGAGCCTCTCGGGCCATCTAGCAAAGAGAAGTCCTGGGATAAACAATGGCTTATCCCCTCTTCTTTCCAATGCAGAACACCTTTTCCTGCCAAAGGCATGCCTCCTTGGCATCGTCCTCAGACTGGATCGAATTCTCTCCAGCACAGGGCACTTCAGGGATAAGTGGTTCTCATTCCTTCATCAAGAGAACTCAGGATCATAGAGTGAGAAACCAGTCAGACACAGGTTTGTATCCTAGTTTCCCCATTTATTAACTAGAGAACCCTGGATACATTACTTGTCCTCTCTGAGCTCTATTTTCATATCTCTAGTGATGATGACAATAAGTAACACATGTCAAGTGCCCAGCACAGTGTGGAACACATAGTTTATGTTCAGTTGTGGTTTAAGTCCCCCTCCAGGATATTTTACCCATCTTGGCATCATGGGCATTGAATCCATACCCCAAGCCCTGCCAGCCTTCCCTTTCCCCATCATACCACCTGTTCCTATGTGGCTCTGTGTGCAGAGAATCCAATTTATCATTATATACAATATGCTCTCTCCAGTGTCAATTCTGTCTCCTGGGACTGTACCTCATATGTGTTTGCAGCCATTCGTCACATCTGGCACACAGAACGTACCAAACTTTTACATGATCACAAACTTAACGTCTGTGCATAGTAAACTCTCCATTCTACCTTTCATTTCTATTTCTACCAGGGGTTCATATTTTTCCATTACTCTGTGGTTCCACATTGCCTAGAAAAATATTCGAACTTGGTTCAATTGTTTGTTCTGTAACCACAGCAGCAAAGACTCAGTAGCCTTAACGTGTCACTTTTCTTGGTTTTGACTTTCCCTTCTAAAAAGCATCTCCAAAAAATAAGTAAAAAAAAAAAAAGTGCATCTCCAAGGAAGTCCGACACCTCCACAAAATACTGCATCTTTTCAAAGTAAGCCTCAAAACGGTAGATGACAATTTGCACTCAGCATCTTGCTTTTGGAGAAATTATGACCCCTATTCAATTACATTCTTTTGCACCCTAAGATGCTTTGATTGACACACCCGAATGTCACTGGCAGCCCTGAGATGCTAAACATTTCTGACAACTGCCCTACATCTAAACGCTTATGACAGAGGCCAAGGACGAGCTAGCCGTCAGGAGCTTTACAAGAGAAACAAAAAGAACAAAGGCAGCCACGAGGGGATAAAACAAACTCCCTATCACAATCCGAGCATAAATTCCCAGACGAATCCAAATTTCCCAACAAGTTCTGTTTACCCAAGGAACCTTTCATATACACACTCTAGTTCACCTAACAATGTCCCTTCACATATTATTTATTTGGAACAGATTCTAGTTCCAAGCTGACATTTATTCCAAATGGATTTCAAACTCTTCCTCCTCAATGACAACATCTATGCTTCCTGAAGAATCTAGTATTTTTTGTCTTCTGAGACGTTTGTTGATACTGGCTAATGAGTAAGGAAAAAAATCCGCAACACCACTGTGAATTCAAAAAAAATACCACAGGAGATCTCCTCCAGTGATTCCTAACGGTAGTTTGTTCAAGACCCCATTTCTGGGGAGAGAGACCTCCACCAGGGAGTGTACAGCTTGCTCTCCTTCCTCTCTTAGTAGGAAAGTTCATGTCCCTCTCACCTGGCTTAAAAGCAATGGAATCTAAGAAAGGATGTTTATCTAAACTGCAACCCGACACCCGGAATTAAGCTCCCACAAATCACCAAGTGCTTTCCAAAACCTAACACAACACTGCCCTTGTTCTTAAGAAGAGAAAAAGGAAAGCCACGATTATTATCCCGATTGCCTCAGCCCTGCTTAGAAATTAATGAGAAGCGATAGGGTCAGAAGTGGAATTCCCAGACGAATGGAAGTCAGCCTTCCATTTCTGGTCTACTCCTTAGTCAGTGAGTTCTTCTGAAAGCTTAGAGGACAGAAAGCGGCCTTGAATGACAGGATCGCTTCTTCATGTTTTAAAGTAATGGTATCAGTAGACAAGCCAACATTCCTTTGCAGAGAATTTCAACCATGATTATGGAGAAATCAGTGTGCTCAGTGCTGGGGGGGTGTGGGGCACGTAGCCATGTGGTTATTCCAGTCACACACACCCTCCAAATAGCCATCTGGTCAAGACTTACAGTCTGATCATTTTCTTCTAGCAATTTCGTTCAATGCATTTGACCTCCCATTACTGGAATCCAGGGAGAGGACCATGGCTGTTGAAGGCATGGAAATAGAGCACATGCATACAGACTTGCCTACATCAAAGAAGCTATCACGCACCTGGTCTGCTTGGAGTCGTCCACCAAGATGGCCCCATCTCTGAGGGGACTCAGCAGCCAGAAGGTCAAAGAAAACATATGAAAGGATATTGTAGGAATGCCTGGGTGGCTCTCAGAACATGAACCTAGAGTTCCAGGATCGAGTCTCGATCAAGCTCCCTGCATGGAGCCTGCTTCTCCCTCTGCCTGTGTCTCTGCCTCTTTCTCTCTGTCTCTCTCATGAATAAATAAATAAATAATTTTTTTAAAAAAAAGGATATCATACTAACATCTATATGTAGGGCTTCTGACCTCTTGCCTGCCTTACCACGCATGGTCCTGTGAGACAGCATGTCTAAGAAGGCCTAGGTACAAAACCATTCCAGTCTTTACCGAAAGACTTTGCAAATAAAAATATAAGATGCCTAAATACATTTGGATTCAGATGAATCTGAATACACATGGCCCCATATTTTATACTGGACCGAAGTACACTAAAAATATCACTAGTGTGGTTCGTCTGGTATTATTCACTGGGCGTCATGCGTTTTGTCTGACAACCCTATTTACTGAGCACTTAATATGGGCAACGGCAGGAAACGTTGCTTTGCGAATGCGAGGCAGAGTTCCTGGAGGAATTTACAAACTAGTAAAAGGGATGATAGGTCTACAAATAAGAGAAAATTAAAAGTGATCCATCCTGTAAGAAGAGAGCAGTGGGGAGGAGGAAAGACAGAGCTGTTGAAGAATCAGCAAGTGATGTGAAGAGGCGTTTGGGATGGAATCAGAATGTAGAGTAAAGGATCGTGAGTTTTACATCCCTGTTTTGTACACCTAAGTAGATGTCTCAGTGCTATTTGGTTTTTAAACAATTTTATTTATTTGAGAGGGAGAGAAGGAGCACAAGTGGGGGGGGGGGCAGAGGGAGAGAGAGCAGCAGACTTCCTGCTGAGCAGGGAACCCCGATATGGAGCCCAATCCTAGGATCCTGACATCAGGGCCCAAGCCAAAACCACACAATCAAATGAGCCACCCAGGCTCCCCTCACTGCTGTGAAGTTTGTACATGTATCTTTTTCCTCCTAATTTTCTTATTATTTATATACCACTGCAGCCAAAACCTCGTGTAATGGAGCACAGCCAAACAACAAAACGTTTTTGCATTAACATTCCTGACAACCAAGGCAGGCATGGTGGGTGACCTAACTCTCACCACTCCAGCAAGAGAATTCAAAATTTTCAGACTAATTTAATCTCGTCTTGCCTTGTTCTGAGCCCAGAGAAATTTGCTTCAGATTTTTTTTTAACAAGGGCATAGACATATTTAATTATTTCTGTCCTGTAGAGTGGTGTAGGGCAAAACTACGGGCATATCCTACATCACGGGACACCAGACATCTTCAGTGTCTACCCTTTGTAAAAGTTTCACCCCCAGCAGTGAACAAGTTAGCAATGGGTTAAAAGCAAAGAAGTGACTTAGCCTGCAGCTCTCCCCTCTGGCCCTGATGTGATGCAGGGCACCTGACACAGGACTGTCAAAGAACAGAGAAAGGATCCGGCTGGGCAGACCCAAGAAAATAAATGTAGCCCTGACAATATGCGTTGATTAAGTACTTGAATGACAATGGAACATGACAATGACAAATGCAGGCTACCACCACCGGAGTCATTAATATATCAGAAACACTAATTTTTATAAATCTTTAAACTTCCCGGCTGGTGGCGTTTGCATTTCTTTGCCTACTCCTTCTACTGCGGAGTTGACATCAAGTCAGCTTCATTTTCAGTTTCCAGCCAGGAAGTTAAAGAAAAAGAAAAAAAACGGTCTACATTCTTGATCTCTGATTAGCCACTGAAAATGAGTTTTAAACAAGAGATGGATGGCCTGGGGTACTGGGTTTCAGAGGCCGATGACAGGACATCACTGGAATGCTCCTCTGGAGGAGACAGCAGGCTTCCGTGCCCAACAATGGAGAAAGTATTTTTGTGAGAAGGGAGGAAAATGCAGGGAAACCAGTCTCTGCAAAGACTTTTTCCCCCCTCTCTCTCCTCTTGGTAGCTAAAATTACTTACTACTCAAGCTTGAAGGGACCTGGAGACCGTCTGCTCCAATTCACTCATTTTACAGATGATTAAGTCATGAGCCAGAAACCAAGACACACCTTACTTAGAGCTGTACCCCTGACTGGCATCTGGGCCTCTGATCCCCATTTCACGATTCCCATCACACCCTGAAACAGCGGTGTGTAACATGTCAAGATGCTAACTCCACCCGGCCAAGTCACTAGCCTTCTATCTCGAAATCCCATTCACTGTAATCCATGTGTTCCATTCTCTTCCTGACACACGTCTCCCCTAATCACTACTGCATCACACCCAGCTACTATGCCTGTGTTATCTAGAGGATTCCAGCACATGAGCAGTTAGCACCTTGCATGCACCTCTATGCAGGTGCGCTACAGTTTCATTGTACGTGTTAAGAAAATGTTACAAGAGCCAGTTGCCCATATCCAACTGCATGTTGGATCCATGTGTGCTCCAGTGTGGCCTTCCCCAACTTTATCTCCCCTTCCCTAATAATTCCAGGGAGTGCTCGGTGTGGGATTTAATAAGTAACATGGATTTTTCTATCATTTAAAATTGTATTTCATGTTCTTAACTACAACATAGTTGGGGCACCTGGGTGGCTCAGCAGTGGAGCATCTGCCTTCGTTCAGCTCAGGGCATGATCCTGAGGTCCAGGATCGAGTCCTACATCAGGCCCCTTGCAGGGAGCCTGCCTCTCTCTGTATCTCTCATGAATAAATAAATAAAACCTTTTTAAAAACACCAAAAACCAAAAAAAACTATAACTTAGTTAATTCAACTTTTATGGCTTTCTCACAGACAGTGAAGCATCACATGGATAAAACCATGTCATCTTTTATAGATGATACATATAAGGAACTGAGAAGATAAGCTGGGAATCTGCACACTTTTCAGAACCTGAAAGCGTACCATGCATAAAGGGCAGGAAAACCATGTCCAGCCATGCAGGCCTCAGTCTACCTTACTGAAACAAAACAAAATTTCGGGGATGTACACAAATATAAAATCAGTGGAGAGAAAACAAAAAAGAATGTAACTGTGCCCTTTCGAGCAATCCACCCCTTGCCAACAGTGACTCCCCAAATCCCAACTGAAATCAACTTTTAATTCTAAAGAGAATTTTAAGAACAAACTGCTAGAAATTTTGATATGTGGACTCAATAAATTTGTTTTTCTCCCAGGAATAATCAAAACCCGTTATTTATAGAACCCCACGAGAACACCAGAAATATGGGGGAGATACCAAGAGCGTAAGAGAGAGACTAAAGGGGGGAGGGAGGATCCATAGCGCTTTGTGGATCCCAGCATTCACATAGCTTTCATTGGTTTCCATTACGTTTCCTCACTAGCCTGACACAGAGAGCCTCCTTATAATAATGTTTAGACACATACGACTTTTAAACTCACACCTGCAAAAACTTGTCTAGACCACTGGGACGCTCTTCCTTGGTGTACTTTAAAGAATTTCAGGTATGACATTTGATTTGCCATATCCACACCATATCCAGTTGAAGATCCAGAAGGCAAACTTATTTTGCAGGTGAGGATGGTTCAGTTCTCAGCAATCGGCTGATTTTCCTACTTGAGAAATCTTGAAATTCTAGGTCAACAATGACTTAAGTCCCAAGATACTTTCTGCTCTTCAGGAGGCACCTCAAAAAGCTTAAGGGAGGGCAGCCGGGGTGACTCAGTGGTTTAGCACCACCTTCAGCTCAGGGTGTGATCCTGGAGACCCGGGATCGAATCCCACGTCGGGCTCCCTGCATGGAGCCTGCTTCTCCCTCTGCCTGTGTCTCTGCCTCCCTCCCTCTGTGTGTGTGTGTGTGTGTGTCTCTGATGAATAAATAAATAAAATCTTAAAAAAAAAAAAACTTAAGGGAAACTGAGTCTTCCATCAACCTCTTAATTAACAATCAAAACTAAATTTCAAGTCCTTCGAACTCTATCTGGTACAAAGTTGTCCAACAGCTTTCTGATGAGCCAGCTTTGCTGACCTAGCATGGCTTCCAGCACTCTCTGGAGCTCTCGCCACTTCAAAGCAAACAGTCTAGTCTCTCATCTGACTCTCGGTATAAGAAAGACACGTTTGATTCTTCAAGTCCTCATTTGGATCATCTCTTAATTAATTCTCCCAGCATGCTTGATATCATCACCTCTGGGAAGGCTTCCATGGTACAAAAGACCTGAAAGAGGTATTGGAGTTTCCAGCAGGTCTCTGCAGCCTGGCTCTGAACAAGGTGGCCACATGGCAGTTCCCAAGCAGCAGGTGACCAGGGGCCTGGAAACCACCTTATGATCACCTATTTAGGGGGAGCAATGAGTCCCTGGTAGGCCATCTGCATGGGAGATGAGCCACGGCAGAAGGCTCCCTGACACAGAGCCACTGGGAGGCAGCATCTGCCACAGGAACCAGCTAACAGCTGCAGGCTCCATTAAGAAGTCTCTGGAGATTCTCCTACTCTGACAAGGAGAAATCGTACAACGAAAATACACAAGAGTCCTCTTATAATTAGAACACCTAGATATCAACAAAATATCCAGATACCAACTGACATAGGAGTGGCAAAGACAGTGGTTTTAATTTTTTTTTCTTATTCATGATAGACATAGAGAGAGAGAGGCAAAGACAGAGGAGGAGGGAGAAGCAGGCTCCATGCCAGGAGCCTGATGTGGGACTCGATCCCGGGGCTCCAGAATCGCACCCTGGGCCAAAGGCAGGCGCTAAACCACTGAGCCACCCAGGGATCCCAAGACAGTGGTTTTAAAGGCTACTGCAAAGCAGGCACTCTCACCAGGAAGAAGAGTCTAATGGATCTGTCTCTTGATTGCTTAGCAACCCACGAGAATGGGTGGACATTGTCCAGTTTTATAACTATTGTTGATGAACTACACACTTCCACAAGTTCTAACGTAAAACATTAAACCAACTGCTCCGAGTACTACGCCCTCAGCCTGCAGATTTTTTTTTAAATATTGACAAACAGCAAAACGAACAGAAATAGGAGGTGTTCAAGCCAGTACAACCTTAAGTCAGAATTATCTGTGGATCTGGGGTTTTTTTCTCTGTTGGCCAGGAACCAAGAACCCAAACTGAGAGCATCACGAGAGAGCACCATTTACAACCACTGTAAATGCCTTTGCTCTTTAAGAGTTTCAAATTTTGCCAGATTTCAAAATATTAACATTTCACTCATCCTTCAACGCCTGGTTAAGTCCAACTCAGCCCACCCAGTGCTCAGTCCCCAACACCACCACACGCCCAGGTCCCCACTTCCAATCCTCCTTTCAAGCTCTCATGGGCTTGGTCTCCACTACTGAGAAATTTCACTACAGGGCACCAAAACTCATTCTTACACAGTGTGGCTCCACTCTCCCACCACTGTCTTAAATGACCCTCAAACAGACTTCTCTGGTATGTTCTGCGGAAGTACTATTCCCAGTACACACATTTCCCTGTATCTTCACCTTTCCCTCAAACAGGTAAGACAGCCTTCACTTCTGATTCATGATCTCAGTTCTTAAAGGGGGTGTTGATGCTTCCAAGAAACCCTATTACATGTATAGCTCCCTTCCTGTTCTCCAAGACCACGTGACTTCCTTCTCTACTCGACGCCCATATAATCCTGACCGCTCCCCAGGGGTCTCATAAGGTGCTGAGAAAAGTGAAGCCACCAAATCTATTAACCTACCTACTTTTTATTAAGTGCATTTGTTGAAAGCAGCAATATGGAAAGGGAACATTTAAAAATGAAACTTCTAAAAAATAAAAAAATAAAAAAAATGAAACTTCTTACTCTCGAGATACATGTAGATTCCCATGTAGTAGGAAGAAACAATACACGGGACCCCAGTCTTCCTCAATGGCAACACCCTGCGAGCCTCCAGTAGACCATAACCAACAGTATGAAGACACCAACACAGTCAAGATACGGAGCATGTCCGTCACCAGAGGACCCCTTATGTCGCCCATTTATAGTCACACTAACTGCCCGCCAACCTCCCCCTCCTGCTGCCCTGGCCAACACTCACCGGTTCTCCACTTCTACAACTGTGTCATTTCTTTTTTTTTCTTTTTTTAATCTACGATAGTCACAGAGAGAGAGAGAGAGAGAGAGAGGCAGAGACACAGGCAGAGGGAGAAGCAGGCTCCATTGCAGGAAGCCCGACGCAGGATTCGATCCCGGGTCTCCAGGATCGTGCCCTGGGCCAAAGGCAGGCGCCAAACCGCTGCGCCACCCAGGGATCCCCCAACTGTGTCATTTCAAGAATGGCATAGACAAATGAAATTAAACAGCATGCCTTTTTTCATGTGGTGTAATTCCCTGGAGACTCACCCAGGCTGTCATCCCCATCACCAGTTCATTTCTTTTTACTGTTGAACAGTATCCCATGATCCAGATGTACCTAGACTACCTGACTACCTGTTTTTGTATCCTTTTGCTCCTCCTTTCTCCTATTTCTAGGAAGGAGGCACCCCTTCTACGAAGGAGGCACCCCTTCTCCTATAAAAAGGCCAACCTTCTTACACGTGCTGCAGATACATTGCCAGGTTTCTCCCAAAGCACTATCATCTCTTTCTTCAATAGCATCCCAACACCTGACAAACATGCTCCATGGACCTATGCTAAGATATCTCCTTCTGACCCATCATACCTTTCGAGCTCCCACCCATGTCTCTAGTCTCCCTCACAGCACCGCTCCTCGAAAGAGCTGCCTACACTCAACTACCAACCAATTAGCTACCTCTCATCCCTTAGCTGCCATTTGCTCTTAACCCAACTCCATACTAGCTTCTTTCCCCCACCTCACTATCTCCCCAACATAACCAGTGACCATACTGTTGACTCCGTAGACAGTTTCTTATCATCATCTTCCTCTCTGAGATGGAGCCCATCCTTTCCTGCCCCAAATACAACTGTCTCCCTTTCTGTGATTCCACAGTCCTATCTGACATGCCCAGCTAGCAAGTCTTAGAGGTATTTCAAACTTAACATACTGAAAACTGAGTTTATCCCATTTTCTTTATTGAAACCAACTTCTCTCTCAGGCTTCTGCAACTTACCAAGCATCATGTTGCCACTGCCCCTGGTATAGTTGCATACAGAGGCAATGGACCAGCAAGGACCATTCTGATGCACCCCCCACTCCCCACCCAACAGCAGCCAGGCTGGCATTTGGCCATGTGATCATGTTCCAGAATCCTGAAAGAAAGAATGTGAATGGACAAGAACGTGTCTTTTCCAGGCCGGGGCTCTTAAGGAGCTGGAAAGCTTTCTCCTCTGTTTTTCCACTTCTCTCAGCTGGAAGCACAGCATCCACCTTAAGGCCACAAGGAAGAATAAAGCCAGAGGATGGAAGGAGCTTGATTCCCTGACTCACCACGAGGAAGACAGCTGCCTGCTAACCTGCACCATGCACGTGAACAAGAAATAAATGAGTACTGGGATAGGCTGTTGGTATGTTCTTGTTTGCTTGCTGCAGCATTCTAGCACACATCATTATATCTAAGCATGGAATTATGAAAATAAAGACATGGAGGGCATCAGGGAGAATATTTAGGAGCGATATTTACTAAACACCTAGGCTGCCCATTTTAAAAAAAAGTCTTATTTGATGTAAATTCACTGTAATCTCAATTCTTTGCTCGTCCACTACGCTAAGGAGGCCTCTAGGATGAGACACCCATGCTACACAGCACCGAAACACAAAGGCCTCCAAATTAATTTTAAAGAAAAAGATATTGTCTAGGATTGGGCTGTTTCCCCCTTTCCTTCTTGAGGTAAAATTCACTCGGAAATGCTTTTAAAACTTTTTCAGAGGTTATTCCAAACTGATTCCAAGAGTTCGAGAAAGAAAAATATCTATTTCCCCTCCTCCCAAGACAGAACATCACATTCTGTGTCAGAAATCCTGGTTTATATACTTGCAGAGATGGTTTATTATTCCTAGATGCACCTTACAAGCACAGATAATTACTCTTTGTTTTACATTCCAAACAAGCCACTCTGTTTTGAAAAACACAGCTTTCTCCAAAAGGAAAAGAATCCTGCCTTTCCTGACTATGAAGGCTGCAACATACATCACGGTCGTGAAATTCAGGAGCAGGGTTTGGGGCATTCCTTGGCCTAGCAAGAAGCCAGGACGCAAGATCCTGACGTGTTCTTCACCCCCTAGCTTCCTTGCTGCGAACTGTCAGGCACCTATTCACATATTTATGCCTTGACTTAAGGGTCCATATAATGATTAGAATAATGTTCCTTTTACTCATTAGGGGGCTCCAGAGCCCATGTAGCATTTACATGATGCTTCTGGGTGCTGACTGAACAAGTTGCATACCATGAAGAGAAAAAAATGCCTTTAGCCTCAAAAAAGAAAAAAAATTTTTTCAGGCAGAGTTGGACATCATAAGCTCCGGGTTTATTATTTAAAAGCTAGCCTTGCAAAATAAATAATTAAAATTAAAATTAAAGTACTGATGGCATTTTTCTTTAATACCCTGAGGTCACCCCAAATTTTAGTTAGGGAAGAAAATGCCAAAAGCTCAACTATGGCTATCAATGTATGATAGAGGTAAGGGCTTTTCGCTTCCCCCCTTCATTTTCTAATTTGTCTATATTAAACAGATATCACTTATAATTTTAAAAAACAAATACATGCAAATATTTTTATTGTAAAACACTGTCTTAACTAAAGAAGCCAATGATGACAAACAGAATTATTGGCCCCAATTCTTGGCTTGAAACCTGCCTGACCTGGTGGACATGCACTCTCCTGCTCCTGTTTTTCACCAGAACATAATGCTCTGGGTAGCTGCTGGTCCAAGAAAGAAGATAGGCAGGTGGAGCAAATATGGACCCAAACAGCATCCTACAACCCAATCCCAGCAGAGCTCAGATGAAAATATCCAAAACCCAGCTGATCTGTAGCTACATGAGTGAGAAACAAACACTTGTCTCTACCACTGAAATTTTGTTGTTTTCCAATATTACTGTCACCTACTGATAAGCCAACTAATACCAAAAAAAAAAAAATCAAAACCAAAACAAAACACCTCAGTGGCAAAAACATGGTCTCATGGATTGAATTGCAGCGTGTAAGAAAGACCATAGCATCCTTCATGTGCCCATTAATATAGGGAACCCAGCTGACTCCCATCCCAGTATGAGAAAACTCCTTGGCAGACATGAATTGTTTTCCTCCTTCTTGTTAAACATACAAGTATTTAATCACATTTACAGCAAGTCCTATGAGGCAAGCAATGCCCTGAGACCATTCCGCAATGGGATTTCCTATAAAAACATATTGTGAGTCTCTGTCAGTGTTAAAACATAACTCTTTTACAACGTGATATTTAATGCTTGTAATGGTCTTCCATTTTATGTGTATATATGTATGTTTAGCCATTATCTTTTGCCAGGTCTTTAGATGATATTCAATTTTAATTATAATAAATGGTGCTGATATAAATATAACTAGTGTTATTTCTCCGCACACATTCACAATTATTTCCCTGTGATGAAATCTGAGCAAGAGAATGGCTAGGTTAACAAATGTGCAAACTTCATGGGTTTTTTATCATGGATTAAGTGCATGGTTTTAATTTACTTTTGTAATTAAGGGACAAGGATCCCTACGGATTGAGTTAGCCCTGGATTCCAAATGAGCATAAACGTTCCCACCCAGGGTTCATTCCAATTAATCCTGCAGGAGTTTACTAAGTACCTACTGTGTTAGGAACAGTGCAGTGGTTACAAGGATGGACTCTGGAGTCAAAACACTCAGGTTCAAGTCTTGGCTCTGTTGTTCGTGAACACCAAGATCTTGTGCTGTTCCAACTACCTGTTCCTCAGTGTTTTCATCCATAAAATGGGGATAAGACTGCCTCCCTCACAAGTGGATAAATATATTTAAGAACTAAGTCAATAAATTCTCTATAAACAGTGCATGCCACACAGTAAGCTCTTAAAGTTAGCTGTTACTATTTTTAATTTGTTTTGTTTTTTAAAATTCACAAGAGACACACACAGAGAGAGAGAGAGAGAAGCAGAGACACAGGCAAAGGGAGAAGCAGGCTCCCCATGGGAGGACTCCAATGTGGGACTTGATTCCAGGACCCTGGGATCACGACCTGAGCTAAAGGCAGAGGCTCACCACTGAGCCACCCAGGCACCCAGTGGTCATTATTATTAGTGATAAGTAGATGAAAACATCACAGATCTTCCTCTCAAAGAGCTAAGTTTAATGAATCTGAGTCGCAAAAGTTTTAAGCTATAAGTCTTCACAAAAACTTTGTTTTAAAGAAAGCAGTAGAGCACCCCCCCCCAAAAAAAAGACTTTTAGATTAAAACAAGACTAAGCAATAGGAAGATAAGCTGGTCTTTAACGTATAAAATCTAGCAGGCACAGACTTCTGAAGACAAAAACCAGTTTGACTTAATTAAGTTTAGCAACAAGTATATTCCAAGGTGAGATCACGTACGATTATTCAAGTTGCCTATAACTAGTGGACATTAGGTTTCCTAAAGATCAGAAGTGAAGTTTTCTATCTGCTCCAACCAGACTCTTAGCACACTGCCTGACATGAAGTAGAAACTCAGTGGACAAGGGATCCAAACTGATGTTCAGAAGCCCAAGTTCTCCATCAACTGCAATTCAATTCATGCTGCACATAGTACTAATAGCCACCCCATCACTGGGCTAAGTGCTTTGCATAAATTCTTTCATTAAATCCTCAGCTAAGCTATTTAGAGGACCAATTAGAATGTTTTCTTCATATTCCAATAAAACTTACAAGCAACTTTTTTAAAAACCAGACTGATGTTCATGAGATTCTTTTAAGCTCTCTCTCCTAAGGGCTAATAAACATTTTTGAAAATTATCTGACCTAACATTTAATTATCGAAAATAACTGTATAGCACACAATTTACAAAGTGGGAATCAATCTCAGATTTATTTTTTTAAAGCTGTAAGCCAATTTCACGATTCAGGTCATTTATCTGCATCAAGACCTATATACTCTTGTGTGGTTTTAAAGCTTGAAGTCGGGACACCTGGGTGGCTCAGCGGTTGAGCATCTGCCTTTGGCTCAGGGTGTGATCCTGGAGTTCCAGGATCGAGTCCTGCATAGGGTTCCCTGCGAGGAGCCTGCTTCTCCCTCTGCCCATGTCTTTGCTTCTCTCTGTGTGCTTCTCATGAATAAAATCTTTAAAAAATAAAGCTTGAAGTCAACTCCTCCAGCAAAAATTGGAGAGAACCATCACTGCTCTTCCTTTTGATCAAAAATAGCCTAACCAAAGTAAGTACATTTCCTAAGTGAAATGAGTAAGCAAAGGGATGAGTATTTTAACCATTAATAGTTAATCCCCCCACCTACAAAATAAGGGTTGGACTACCTAATTTTTAGGATCTCCCTGAAAAAAAAAACCCAAATAAAACCCCCCAAAAAACCCCGAATCTACAAAAGGAAAGCAAAGAAAAATTCGCTAACAAGCATTGAAGGAACATCAGTAAAACTCAAGCATTGAACATTTACTTAAACTTAGTGAAGTGCAGGGTGGTTTTTTTTTTTTTTTTGACAAATTTCTTCCCTTTGGCCTGAATTCAGTTTCACCCTGTATTCTAGCATTATGCCACAATGGGTCAAAGGTTCTAGACTCTACTGAGCCTAATGTTGGAATCACTTCCGTTCCCAGAAATTTCAACTCCAAAAAGTCAAAATCCGTAATTCTCAAGAAAATGTGAATAACTCAACTTATTTTTCAGACCATTTAAGAACTGGCAGAGAGGCCCGTCATGTGCAGAGAAAACATTGCTTTGGGATTTAAAATACAGTTTTTCCAAAGATATTTATATTAGAGGAAAAAAGCACTCAGAATGAAAGAGAAATCCAACCTTCACTGACTTAAAGTTTAATAACATGAAAATTTATACTCTGAGTTGTTAAAAAAAATGCTTAAAATTATCTTAAGTTGGCTATCTTTCAAGTCAATACAAGTGATTCTGGGGCTCTCTGTATTTGAAAAGGTTTTAAATTAATTTTAACGACATGATTAAAAAACGTGTGAAAGAAAAAAAATGGATGAAGGATACTCTGAGTTATTAAAAAATGCTTAAAATTATCCTAGGTTGGCTATCTTTCAAGTCAGTACAAGTGATTTTTGGATTCTCTGTATTTGAAAAGTTTTTAAATTAATTTTAACAACATGATTTTAAAAATGTGTCAAAGAAAAAAACGGATGAAAGATTTGAAGAGACACTTCACTGGAGATAAAAGTATGTCCAACAAGCACATGAAAGGATGCTCAACATTGTTTAGTCATCAAAAAAAAATACAAATTAAATCCACAATGTGATAGGACTATCTACCCATTAAAATGGCTAAAATTAAAAAGGCTGGCAATACCACAAGCTGGCAATGACGCAGAGCAATTAGATCGCTCATCTGTTGCTGGTGGGAAATGTAACATGGTACAATTTTGGAAACAGTTTGGCAGTTTCTTATAAAGTTCAATATACACGACTGATAACATGCACCAACATAGATGAATCTTAAAAATACACTGAGCCCAAGACGCCAGACACAAAAGAACATGCACTGTTTGATTTCATTAATGTCAAATTTTTAAGATAAACCTAAGCTGCAGTGACGAAAAGCAGATCTCTGGTTGCCTGCAGCCAAGAAATGAAGAGTGGGCGTGAGGATGATCAGATCAGGGCATAGAAACCACTTGATGTCTCAAATGAGGTGGCAGCTAAGTCGCGGTACACAGTTGCCAAAATCCATACACACGTCCACTTAAAACAGGTCCCTTTTTTATTGTACGTCAATTTTGTTTCAGGAAGAAACTATCAGTCAAATCCTCAACTTTACTGCTCTCTGCATTGGATCAGCTTTTGCAAAATGGTCTGCAGAGGGGCAAGCCCATTCTGAAGCAGGCCAATTTGCGCAGCGGGACTCCGGGGTCCACGCAGCATGATTCCTCCTCTTCCATGTCCACCACTCAGTACTCACCTGTCAGAGCCCCTCCCAGGCTGCCCCGCCGCAGCTCTCGTCCATCCTCACTCAGCTGTCTTTTAAACTTCAGAGACTTTGCAGGGCCAGAAGTCACATCGGGGTTGCTGCATTTCCGACACGGCATGGGTGGAGGGGAGAGGATGTGGTCAAGCTGCAGAAAGAAAGACAAGGACGTCACTCACTGAGGACACTCTCAACACAGCCAGCTGGCAACCCCAGTGACCAGCTCTTCTCTTATCCTTCTCTCACTCCCTGTCCCCAAGCCTGCTTCTCATGTGGTTAGACAGTTCAGGGGGTCGTGCATCTGAAAAACATTCTGGCCGGCTGCAAAATCTCAACAGCAATCATTTTTAGGCTCTAGGCCACAACAAATTAATGGGTTGTGAAAGCAAGTTGAGTAGCTCTAACTAGTATTTTTTTTAATATAATAAAAGTTGTTAGAGTCCAATGAGGAAGAAGTACTGTGTCATAAAATGTCTGATAAAGTGATACTTGGGTATGTGTCCTGAGTCATTGGGTCAAATATGTGTCTTTCTATGGACCATGATACCTCTAAGAAAAATGAATAATACTGTTCTATTGAGAATCGATAGACCACTGCTTTAGTTGTTCACAAAAGATAATCCCCAAGCTTCTGGTGCTCACAAATATGTGCAGGGAACGACAATTTCTAAGCACCACAGCCCTTAATGCAAATCAATACATCCCTATACTGCTTTATAGCTTTTTAAAAGAAAACCTGTCACGAGAATCAGAGAAACTAAAACCACTTCAAGAGACAGCTTTCTACAAAAGAATCCCTTGTGTCGCAACACTTATTTCAAGATCTGTCCTCCTTTTCTAAGAAAACCTTTCATATTCGAACAGGGCCACATCTTCTAAAATGTTCACCTTCAAAGTACATATGCATATATATGTGCCTAGACGGTTATTAAGGACAAAAATATTCATATGCATATACCTATATAGAGATGGTTAATTAACAAGAAAGAAGTACGGAAGGTATTCGTGGAAATTCCAAATGCCACAGAAAAATACTTGGTAGAAATTTAAATTCAGAGAAGAGTTCAGTAGCACTGCCCAAATCTGGGCATTTTTAAGGATGCCTCCCTGAGATTTATTTTGTGTGGTTTTCCTGGGCAGAGAGAAGGATTTCTGCTTATACCTGTCTGCGTTTTTTTCCAATTAAGACTCTCAAGGATATATTTTATAGGAAAATGAAATTGAGGGACAAAAATCATCCACTGGTCTGTCTTTGCACCGAAGCATATTCAAAAGCATGGCACGAAAGAAATTTAACCCTATGAGTAACTCCCCCAAGCCCACTGAGGTGGAACGGACTCATTGGCTCAGCTATTACAAGAAGCCAACTCCCCCCTCCAAGTTCACTGCATTCATTAGTGACACTGAACAGCTGGATTTCAAGCACTTGTCAGTAAGACCCACCTCAAATTTTTTCCCTATCAGGTTTTTACTGTATTACATTGCCACTCAGTGTTCTTGTGAGAGGTCCCCCCAAAAAACTTGCGGTGCATCCACTTCAGGATCAAGCCAGATCAGTAGAGAAAAGGGATTCCAATTCCAGATTGCACTTTTGGAAGCTCTTTGATGAGTCTGCTGTTCACTACAACAGTGTCCTACCTAGGACGACCTCCAAGAAGGAACCGAATCTAACTTTAGACACTTTGGCCTGAAACCTTAAGGACACCAAACTAGCTCAATGGAACCCTGGTCAATGACACATCAGCTACTGGAAAATGCAATCAGTGGTCCAAACGTAGTTTCATCATTACACAATGTAGAAGTTATTTCTGCCTCCTTCTTGGCTCCATTTTATGCCCTTATCCCAGTTTTTTTCCTGCCAATTTTAAAAATATTTTTAATTTTAAAGTAGGCTCCCTACCCAACATGGGGCTCAAACTCACAACCCCGAGATCAGGGGTCGAATGCTCTACCAACTGAGCCAGCCAGGCGCCCTCTCCTGCCAATTTTTTTTTTAATCTGAAAAATTTCAGAACAAAATTTGCAATGACATAAAAAAAATGTTTTAAGACTACAATGAGCACCCTGATTTCCATGACCACTGGTGAAGGGTTAACCTTTTGCCCCACTGTTTTTTGTTCATTTTCTCTTTGTCTCCAATCCCCACACAGAGTAGTTTTTTGCAGACATTATGGATCTTCACCCCCTCAAAATTTCAGCACACTTCTGCTAAGAATAAGAGCGTTCTCTTTAATTCTCCTACCCTGTATTATATAACCTTTCAAGAGGTGGCAAATCTTTTGTTATCAACTTAAATCATAAACAACTGGAAAAAGATAAAATAAGTTTCTATCACGTAGATTTAATATCAGGAATTTGCTCTTTTACATTAAAATGAAAAGTTGCAGCCACAAGGTGGCAATGTGCCATAGACATTCAACAAAACCTTCCCTAATAGCTTGCCATCCTGTCCTGTAAATGCACCGGGAACCCCTCAGAGTGTCTAAGTGACTTCAACTCCATTCCACTTAGTTATTTTCTCTTAATTGCTAGTGGCAGCTGCATAAAATACAAATATTTATTGTTTAAGGTTCATCAACTTCTGCTACTGATTTTTCACCTGAAGTTAAATTTTTCAGCTTGCAGAATTACAATTACTCTCCCTGGGGAAGACTGTTTATATCACATATTAACAGAGGGTGGAAAAATAAGCAGAGGAAAGATAAACTCCCAAATAAGAATTATGTGATTCCCTTACATATCTCCAACAAAGCCCTTGAAGACAAAACAAAGGCAGAAGAAGAAGAAATCAAGGAGAAAGTATAACAAGAAAGAAAGAAAGAAAGAAAGAAAGAAAGAAAGAAAGAAAGAAAGAAAGAAAGAAAGAAAGAAAATCCATTTCATCACATATATAGCCACAAGCTCTTAGTCCATAAGCCAGCATTTTTAATCAGAATCACAACCCCAAGAGGGGAGTATTATTTTAAATTCTGGGAAAATGGAGTCAGCGAACTGTGAGGGCTGTAAATGTTTCAAACACAATATAAGCAGAAAAACCTGTAAGCACAGTGCCATGTTCCAGGATTCCATTTCCTTCTTCACATCAAATCACAGTCCCAACAGGGCTCTCTCTAAATAGATCATTTTTCCAAATTTGCTGGGTTGTCAGGGGCTCTACTTTTCTTTCTACAATTAGTCAAAGCTTCTCAAAATGGTCCACTGCAGCCCTACAATTTATTCTTCATTTTTTGTTCTGATTCAAACACTCATGCTCCATTTACAAATATTTCAGCACACCCTAGAGCTTAGAGTAGACATCCAACATATCACTTTGGACACTGCCCTTTAAATGATTCCACCTTCGTGCCGTCCAACTTTTCCAAACTCCCAAAGGCCTTCATACTACAAGAAGCTCAACTAACGACAAGAGCTTGCCTTTAAACTTCCAGTGATGTTTAAGGGCATCGAAGCCTGAACTTACCATACTTCCTTCACACACTTCGAATTTTCCTCACTAAGCAGACAACGGACTGCTGGAGAGCCAGCCCCACGGCCTTGTCACACACGTACCCTAGCCCGTGCTACTGCTCACTCTTACTCTCACTTTCTGCTTCCATCCTTGCCTCAGCACAGCAGCCAGTAACCCTTCTAAAACATAAGCCAGATGCTCCACAACCCCTGCTGGAGTCCCCCGCAGCTTCCCCTTCACCCAGAACAAACCCCAAAACATGGCAATGCCATACAGGTCCTACCACTCTACCCACAGGTCTCTGATCCCAGCTGTTACCACTCCACTCAATCCATCTTGGTCTGTTGCTGGACCTCTGGTGCCCCAGGCATCTTCCAGCACCTTTACCTTGACCACAGCCTCTGTCTGGGACTCGCTCCAGGTATTAGCTACCACGCTCCCCTCCCTCACCATCCCCCCATCTTCCAGGTCTCTATTCAAACGTTACTCTTCCAGGGGGGCCCTCTCCAACTGCCTTGTGTAAAACAGCGTGCCCAACACTTCACTCCCTTCTTTATTTTTCTTCCTAACATCTACTGCCCCATGTTAGATCCTTCATATTTGTTTATTGTCCTTCTCCCAGAGATGCTAAGTTGCATTATATTACGTACTAGTCTGTTCCAATTGTCCACTGCTCTACATAAAAGGCACCATTGTCAATACTGGTTGAAAGAGCAAATGAATGGCAACCTCTGGTATTTAGCTTAAAATACAATAGAAAAATAAACACGTGCTATTAAGTGTTTTTATTGCTGGAAAAAGTTGAATAAAATTATATTAAATGCTACTCAAGGTGAAAACGCTCAACTGAGTCTCAATCATTTTGACAAAATTGAATGCTTCGTGTATGAAAAAGACCCTGGGGTTACAGCAAACGCCATCTTTTTAAAGAATCTTTTCTATATACAAACTAATATGCTAATTTTTTAGCACTGCTATCTCTGAAGGTGATTCCTAAATAATGAATTATTCGGCCTCTTAACTAGATCCCAACTAGCATATTCAATTGTGTCTATCAATCCAAGCCCTTCCCTCCACTCTTGCTTTTCTCTAATTCCTCACTCATTCCCAAGATGTGGCACATGCATTTTAAAGACCCATCCAGAATGCATGTGCCCTAAGGCCAAAGTTCATTAGTTCACCAGGATCATCAATGTTACCTGCATACAGAATGAGGCTCACCAGTAAAGTCTTTTTTATGCTAAAAAAGAAAGAAAGAAAGAAAGAAAGAAAGAAAGAAAGAAAGAAAGAAAGAAAGAAAAAAGACTGAGGACGTGTAACATGGGGTTATGAAGACAATGTTCAGCTATTCTGTTTCTTGATATTAAATATTTTAAAAAAACTATAGGTATGGAAATGAATAATTTAAAAAACTGCACGGACCATGCCTGTAATCTTAATTAACTGCCAACTGCCTCCATCCAAAAAGGAATCCGATCAACCACCTGAAACAACTTTATTTCAAAACAGGATTTTGTTAGCCTTCAAACCAAAACCTATAAACAACATTTTAAAATTTGATAGAAAATAATTCTATCGTTAAGACGGTCATTACTGGATTCCTACCAATTTCCGCAGTGGTTAGAAACACCAACAGTTACTACCTAATTAAGACAATTAACTATTTCTATGCCCGTTTCCTCCTCTACAAAATGTTAGTAATACCACCTATCTCCTGAGGTTGTTGTGCATAGTAAAAGAATTCACACATGCACTCAGAACAACACACAGAACACAGTAAGTGCACAATAAATGTTAGCTGGGATGGTTATTAAAATTGCCATATAGGAAGTCACCTCATTCACAAACATCTCCATATGAGTACTTCATCACAAATGGCTTGCGAGGAAATTAAAACTGATTACAATTTTTACCGAGTTGTCTTATTTTTCTTTATGGCTCGAAGGAGAACTTGGCTTGAACTGCTTTACAGTTATTTCAGGCTGTTATTCTCATGCTATAAGGTGTTCAGTGTGCATGAAGCAGAGCTGTATGGAAGGACCTGAGCTCAAATTTGAACTCTTGGGTGCATCGCAGGGCCACGCTGTGGCCAAGCTACTTGACTCCTCTCTAAAGTATGGGCCCCGGAGGTAGGGAGGATGCAGGCAGATGATGCATGAAAAGGGCTTAGCACAGTGCTTGGCACATTTAAGTACTCGTTGATGAATAATGTTGGTGACAACGGTCACCATGGCTCAGCTCAAATTCTACTTTCTCTTAGCCCATTGACTGGTAAAGCACGTGGCTATTCACCTGCCCCTTCTGAGCGGCATCTCTCAGGTGTTCTTACCTCTAACTCCATGCTACTCAAATAGAGCAAAAACATTTATCATGCTCGCCACTGCATGAAAAATAGGCAACCTCCCTTTTCCCCAGTATCCTAAAATCTAACTACACAGACTGAGTCAGACCCTGACAGGGCTATAATCTTGGCCCACGCTGTAATGGGGGCTCATTTAATTGATTTTGCTGACGTTCATTTTGGATGATACCACCCAGAATGCCTGCTTCCATTTAATGATATGGTAACAAACAGCCATAGAAGTCCTGCCACCCTGCTGTACCAAGTGAGGAAGAGCCTCTATTAGACAGTATCCACCGTGTCAAGACTCCTCTTTTATAAAAATATTTATGAAGCACTTATGGGCCAGGTATGCCTCTGGGCACAACAGGAGACAAAACTCTTTGCCCACCAGAAGCTTCATGCTACTTGGAGAAAGAAACCTGAAGAAAATGTCAGTTCTCGATAATACGATCAGGTGTGCTTCTGCTGGGTGATGGTCTGATGTTACCCTGGGAACCCCACAATGCACATAATTCATTATATTTCTCTCCTTTAATCACTGGCAATCACAGGGCAAAGTCTGTGTAGCCCATCACTACCAAGATTTCATGGGTCTGCTTGCAGCACCAACCTCACACTGGATTTTACTTTACCCTCTGCTGTAAACTGAAAGTTTGAGCTCTCCCCAAATTCTTATGTTGGACACTAACCCCGAATGTGATGGTATCTGGAAGGAGGGCCTTTCGGAAGTGATTAAGTCCTGAAAGTGGACTCCTCCTGAAAGGGATTAGTGCCTTATGCAGAACATCCCACAGAGCTCTCTTGCTTCTTCCACCATGTGAGGACACAGCTCTAAGCTCTATGAAGCAGGAAGCAGGCCCTCACCAGACACCGAATCTGCCAGTGGCTTGCTCTTGAACTTACTGGCCTCCCAAATGCTGAGAAATAAATGGTCTGAATCCCCTATCTATCACATGCTGTTACAGTCAGCTGGGCGGACTAAAATACCCTCTACAGCGTGGTTCTCAGGTCACGGCAATCTTGCCACTGAGGGGACATTTGGCAATATCTGGAATCATTTTCTGTTTTCACAGTTTGTTTTCTTTTAATATTTTATTTATTTATTCACGAGAGATACAGAGAGAGGCAGAGACACAGAGGGAGAAGCAGGCTCCCTGCAAGGAATCTGACGCAGGACTCGATCCCAGGACCCCGGCATCACAACCTGAGCCAAAGGCAGACACTCAACCACTGAGCCACCCAGGTGCCCTGTTTTTGCAGTTTAAAGGGAGCACAGGCTGCTGCTCTCTGCTGGCTAGAGACCAGATGCTACTAAACACAGGTCAATGCACAGAAGAGCCCCCAACCAAAAAGAATTACCCGGCACAAAATGTCAGTTGTGTCACTAGTAAGAAATGCTGTTCCATACAGCATTTCATTTGTACATCTTCACCTATTTTTAAGTTACTCATCTTGCTGAGTTATGTGTTATTTTAGGTCATCTTAAAACCTTTTGAGAACAAGAAAAGAGACAGAGGGAGAGCACAGATGGAATCTTTGCAAAAAATTGATCATGTCAACAAGTCTGTTAAGCAAATAATTTCTTGAGCCACATTAATTTACCCAACCTACTTAGCTGTTTATTGCAATTCAGGTTCTCAAACGAATACCGTGTTTTGAAAAATAACACATCGATTGAACGTTTTTAAACTGGGAGATGTACCAGATACCAGTACCATTTTCCATCTTCAGTTTTTAATTAATTCTTTGAATCACAAACTTCAATTAGCAAAATAAAACGTGTTTCAGAAACATACTAAAATACATTATTAGATCAAACTACAATGGCATTCACCTAAACAGAACTGCACCACTGGTTTCATCTCTTATGAGAATTGATTTTCTTTCTTCCCTTCTGAGAGAAATATGTAAATTAGCACTTTGATACCACTACCTCACTTTTGTCTGTCAACTCAACTTCAAGAAAGTCAATTCCTTTGCTTATGAACATCTCTAAACACACACACGTCCCACCAGAAAGAAATATTATTATCACAGTCCCAAGGACAGAGCGCCACGCAGCAGGCATCTATGATGTTTACATTAAGCAATAAATTCAATAGTCCACAGATGTTAAAAAAAAAAGCTAATATTATGTTTTTTTTAAACATAGTATTTTTCAAAGTTTAGTTGAAGAACCATGACATTGGGGAAAGCACAGGGAATATGTTGATTTGACTCTGCATATATATCACTTGCTTTCCTGTCACTTTAATATTCTTGACGTTTTCCCTGACCTTTATTTAGGGATCTGATCTATTCCTGAAACCGTTTACTTATTTGAAGTCATTAAATTCCCCTGGCACCATCATGTCTCCATCAGCGACCTAACTCAAGATGCAGACCACAGTTGACAAGGCAGGAAGAGACAATACACTCCTCTGCACACATCTATCCTCCATTTGAGGTCAGAGGGGGGAAACGCTCACGACTCCACACAACTTTACGTTATGCATCCACTTGCCCCGTCTGGCAGAGGGAGTAGATCCCCAAGTAGGTACTATTCTTATGCCCATTTTACCGATGAGGAATCATATTCAGAAAGATCAGCCCCTCCAAACTTAGCAGCTTCTCGGGCAGTACTAAAGGAATCCAGCCCAAGATTGCTTACCCCAAAGCCCCTGCTTCCCTCACTATCCCCCCCAACAGTCTCTTAGAGAAGGGCTCACAGTGACGAAACATAGGAAGCCCCAGAGAGTTAACTCTGATTTTCTCTTCCATCTCTGGTCCAAGAAGACTCCCTAGAGGAGAATGGATCTTAAGAGTCTGATGTTAACCAGTCTGAATGCTCCAGTTCACTCTTGACTGGCAATCTACAACAGGTGATTTCTAGGGTTTTCTAGAGCTGAAATCCTTAAGCCAGAGTTATAGAATCACAAAATATTAGGAGTAGAAAGATCACCTCTAGTCTCCTTTCCTGCCTTTTGGAAGACTGAGGCTCAGACATGTCAAGTCAAACCACCCAGGTTTAAAAAGATAGCTAGTGCACGAGGGAGGCCAGAACCTGTACTTCTAGACCTACCATCTATTGCCCATCACACTGCGCTCTCTTACCTACTTTGCTTCCTGCAAACGACTGATGTTCCCTACTCTAAGTGACTTGCATGATTTTCTATGGGCTTTTATTCATATATGCTCTAGTAACTCAAGGTTGTTTTAAATATATATATATTTTTAGCCAGATGTGTACTATGGACTTGGCACTGTGCTAAGGACTGAAAAACTGAGAAAAGAAAGGGACAGAGTCACCTTCCTTGGGTCACTTCTACCCAAGTGCAGGAGACCGACACAAAAACCCAACCACAAAACAACAGGACAGATGCAAGGATGGAATTAGGTAGGAGGGACTACAGTGGTTTTGAGCAGAGCTATGGCCTGGCATCTAATTATTTTGTCTGTGTTGGTTGAAAATGCTGGTGTTACTTTCTGCCTGAAATGCGGGGGTGAGGGGGGTGTGACTTGTATATACTCGCACAGACTGTGGTCTTCTCAGATACTCAGAAGCCAGTCCAGGGGAAGCACAGAGCAGGGTGTTGACACTTGCTAATTTTGTTTCTGGATTGGCACTTCTCAAACTCAACCACCACATCCTAAGGTGGAGGAGAGACAGAGCCTTTCCCAACCCCCCATCCCCTCCCCGGCCGCACTACACGGCAGCATGATCCTCATCGTCTATCCTTCTTGAGGAGCCAAGTGCTCACCACAGGCCAGGTGCTCTAGGAGTAATACGAGGCATCACCTCCTGCCTCCCAAGAGGACCAGAAAACAGAGAGGAAGACGACAGTGCTTGGAGGTGAGCCCACAGCCAGGAAGGCATTCAGCCACTTGGCCATAGAAAGGGCCTCAATTATCATGCCACCTATCAAATAAGGATAATTCTACTTCCCTCACAGGATTTCTGTGGATTAAGTGAACCAATCAAGATACAATACAAAGCTCCTAGCAAGAGAAGACACTCAAATGTTTCCTCTTCCCCCATCCCTTATCTTAGCCTAGTTTATTTTGTCAGAATCATTAAAAAAAAAAATCATTAAGAACCCAAATTTCTTTTCAAATAACATCTATTAAAGCTAAAAATAAACTTTATTCAAGTTTCTGGAAGAAAAAAGAACTTCAAAATATGCTCTCCTTGTATAATATTTAAGCTCTTTACCTGAATAAACATATGAATTAATATTCATTTCATGTTTTCACATTAAGAGGGAAAACGGGATGTTTGAGTGAGCCTGCATGGGTGGCAGGAGCAAACCAAACTCTGACCGAAGAGGTAAAAATAAACATTCCTAAGAAAAGCATTCCTAGGAATCCTTGAGGCCTGGGCCCTCAGCAGGCATGAGGCCTCACGTGGTTAAACGGAAGTCATTTAGAAGGACAGGAGCAACAGTCCCTGAGAAATGGGCAAGTCGCGGGCCACTCAGATGAGGGCTCCGAGGGGCTGGGGGGTGAGGATCATGCTATTTTTACCAGCTTAATTTCTTCTTTAAGAGGGACAAAACAATGACCCGGGAGTATGAGGGAAACGGAGCAGAGAGAAAAAGAAAGGAGTGACGGAGAAATCGAGGGAGAGGAAGCTGTAAACAGGCCGAAGGATGTGGCAAGGGCCTGGGGCAGGTCCTCCCCGGCAGCCCCCCACCTAGTGAGATGGGTCTTCTCTCTCGGCAAAGGAGCAAATAATAAACAACCACAATAAACAAACATATTATGAAACGATGATCAATAAACATATTCCATAGCCATAAATTAATAAATGCCAAGGCCTTCAGTAAGGAGCTCCCTGTCACTCCCGGATCACCCACTGACTGGGTCCCCACCCTGATGCCTACCCGGTTTCCTGGATGGGACTCTCTGCTTCTCAGCTGCTGAACGGACATGTGCCCTTAGCCCTCGAGGTCTGGGGGCTGCCCTGTGCCCAGGGTCCTGCCCTGACTGGCTCCTGCCTCTGAAACCCAGCTTGCCGGGGGCCAGATCCCAGCATGGGTGCTCCCTGACCGCCTGGGCCCTGATCACCTGGGGGCAGGCCTCTGCCCTGCATCTGGGGCTTGCTTTGCAAGTGCAAGGAAAGCACCCCCATCCCGGGTTTCCTTAGTCCAGTGCACACCTGCCCAGGGCTCGATCCCAAGCCACGTCCACCACCAGAGCTCCCAGTCTCCGGGTCAGGCCCAGTGTAAGCCACCAGCCCCCCAGGGGAACGTGAGCCAAAGCTCTCCACGTGCGAAGGAGAAGGCGCCCCACAAAGATACAGAAGGGGAACACGGGAGGGGGTGGGAGGTGCAACAGGAGACTCAAGAAGGAGAAAAGAGGACAAACT
This sequence comes from Nyctereutes procyonoides, assembly GCF_905146905.1. Taxonomy (NCBI): domain Eukaryota; kingdom Metazoa; phylum Chordata; class Mammalia; order Carnivora; family Canidae; genus Nyctereutes; species Nyctereutes procyonoides. The sequence goes on from NW_026575052.1 coordinate 33,326,781, forward strand.
ACCAGCTTGGTACGTTCTGCAGAAAATGCATCCATCTGAACTTTTCTATCTATTCTTCTATTCACGTGGGCCAGGAATAACTTGATTGCTCGGATCCTAGGATTACCGATCACGCTATCCTCTGAAACTCAGACTGACCGTCACTGAAACCTCCTACTATCCCCCCCCCAAAACACACACACACACACACACACACACACACACACACGGAGCCCTCCACTCTGAGGCCCTCCTTATTTGTCAAGAAGAAAACTCTTCTCCAGGTTACAGGAGCAAAGGACAAATCAAGATGTTCCCAGCGACCATATGAAATCAAGTAAGCAAAAGATTGTGCCTTTGGGTACAGGTTCCCAACGCTGCTAAAAAAAAAAATAAATAAAATAAATAAAAAGTATTCAGCCAAAACCACAGTGTAGTAAAAACAGACGGAAGATAATTCCCTGGTGAGAATCCCCTGAGGTCTCAAAGCAGCCCCAAGGATTGGGCAGGGTCTCATAAATAAGATCCACGCAAGGGCTGAAAAGGTGTACGTTTCCCCATGTTCTTTCCTTACTGGCATCGGTGAACAATCGTTCTTAGGATGATTATTTAAAATGTAGCCCATGCTAGCCAACAAAAGGAAGCAACTCTGTCTCCCTTTCCACCAAAGAGCTAAAACAGAACCGGCCAAAACTCAAGAAATCCAAGGAAGCGCCCAAGCTGGAGGGCCAGCCAGTCCCCACCTAGGAAAGCATGGACACACGGACGCCTGGCCCCGTCCCCAACGGACTGGGCGGGTCCAGCCGGGAAGCAACTCTGCAGTCCTCGTGTGACCCAGCCTGGCCACCCAGCACCTCTTTATTTTCCCCTTCTTGCCTGAGACTCACAGGTGGACGGGGACGGGCGTCCTTGGGGACTAAAGGCTGGAATAAAGGACATGCTAGACGTTAGGCGCGTCCACACTTCCACGCGTGAGCTCCAAGTCGACCCCCCAACAGAGCAACCCACTCCAGACACAAACCTTTCCCAGAAATCTGGGGCTCTCTTGTCACCTTGTTTATTAAAAGTCCCTACGCGGACGGGTGGAAGCAGGGGGTAAAGCCATAAGCTCACCTCACTGGAGCCACACTGTTCTGCACGAACCGTGCTTCTAGCAACATCTTCTTCCACCGACCGACCCATTTGTGTCTGTGCAGAAGCGCATGGGGACTGACCTATTCCTTCCCCAGTGAAACTACGCGGTGCAAAATGCGTGTTTCGGGTAACACCTTTCATTAAGTTGTGTTTGCAGACGGATCTTAGAAGCAAGTGGGAACGGCCACACGTTGAACCCGGCAGAACTGCACTGTGGGCAAACCTCCTTTCAAGCCGCCTCTTCTTTCACTAAGATGAAGAATTTGTGTCCAGTGACAGGTAAAGCCTAGGGAAGAGCCGCACGCTTAGTATGTGGAAAATACACTGTGTATAAACTTTGTGATGGGGGATCCATGGGAGATCCATGGGGGATCCATGGAGGATCCATGGGGGATCTATGGCTCTTATAAATTAGATTTCTTCCTACATGGGGATTTTAAACAATGAATTCCTCCACGGAAGTGTTTTATTTAAAGGTTAACGCAAGCAGCTCCCAACATTTGCAAGCACAGCTCCCATTTACTAGGCCAGGCCCCCTGGGCTCGCCTGGTGGGTGAAGCACACGTACACCCACCCCACCCCGGCTGCCTCCCCACCAGGGCTACGGGCTTAGTCTTCCAATCCCAAGTCATCCCTACCGCACCCCCCTACTGCTGAGAGGACCCACGCTCACCAAGCTCAAACCACCAGAGCCCCCCAGGTCCATGCCTGACCTTCGCTGCTCCCTGACAGCCCAGGGAGCCATTAACTGGAGCCCACACACGCCAAATAAAATTACACTGGCCCACAGCCACGCTTCCACATCTACATCCTGTCCATACTCTGCCTTCCACAGCTGAGCTGCAAGCAGTCGCCGCAGAAACCATACGGCCCACAAAGCCTAAGACATTTGCTCTCTGGCCCTCCACCAAACCTGCGTGCCAGTGCCTGGTTGCTTCAATAAATGGACCAAGCATGTCCTACGAGCCAAGCACTGTCTGTGTCCTGAGGAGACAACAGTGAGCACAGCCAAGTTCCCTTCTTCTGGGGCCAATAGGGCTGTGGAGAAGCATCAGCAGGATATGGGACAGAGGAGGATGGCCACTCTACCATGGGGGTGGTTAGGGGAGGGTCGCACTGAAGGGGTCCCATATAAACAGAGACCTGAAGGGTGCAGAGGAAGGAGTGCACCAGGACCCTGAGTGAGAATGAGCTGCACATGTTTGTGTAAAACCAAGCGAGGTGGCCAGACAGCGTCCTCTTTCCCTATAGTCCCATCCCCTAGTCCTTCCTCTAGCTAGGCATAGCACCTGCTACATGCCGGGCACCATCCTAACTGCATTATTTTATTTTATTTTATTTTTTATCCTAACTGCTTTAAGCATGTATCTCATTTAATCTTGTTTTCATCCCCATTTTACAGGTAAAGAAACAGAGGATTAGGGAGCTCAAGTGACTTAGCCAAGGTATCCAAGCTAGGGACCAAGAAAGACAGATCCATGGCCAGCTGTCCGGCCCAAGCTCCTCCTACACTGTTTCCCATCCCATCCTTGTGTAGGCAGCACCAGCCCTGGCACCTGGCTACAGACCAGGAGCTTTTCTCTCCTGCTCGACATGCTACAAGCTGCAGGCCTCCTGTACAGGGACAAGAGGCTTCACTGGGCCTGCTTCCTTCTCCACTCTCTGTTTCTAGTCCACATTCTCACTGAATTTCCCTATCTCCTCCACTCCTGGTATTATAAAAGCCTTCTAATACTACACTTCTAGAATGAACCCAGTGATCTCTGGAAGGCTCATGATGCAGGGAAACAACTTGCATAAATATGGAAGGAGACAGGGACCTGGTATTTACAGACGGCCTCTGGGTGCCGGATACTAAGGTATAAACTGCTCACTTTATTTCTGGGAGATGACGCTTAGTGAAAAATATCAAAGGAGAAAAGCACAACATCTTCCATGCAGATGTAGGTATTCCCCAACACAGGACCTGCTTAAGGAGTCTCCACAACAGACACGATAAAAATTTAAGCACCTATTACTGTGTTCCTCAGGATTAACCATCATCCGCAAGATCTCAGCAACTTCAAGTCATTCTTATCTCAGATTATGTTCTCAGACACTTCCAACCTATTGCTTCTGTCTCTTTTAAGAGTTGGCATCAGACTTTAATGCTTTGCTCACAAGTGATTAGTCCTAAAGCAACCATCTAACCATAAGCACACTTTGATTCCTGAGGCGTGGGAGCCCTAGGCAATTAAGACTCTCGGTGGCTTATCCACCAGGTTTTCTGAAATAGTCCCAAAACAGGTATATGGATTAATCCCCAGCATAGCCGTCAATGTCTACTACTACTAAGAAACTCAACAGTCAATCACAACAAAGTACCAAAGCAGCATGCGCTAAACAACGCAGAGCACACCCCAATAAACATTAGCAACCAAAAACGCAATGGGAAAAATGGCAAAAGTAACTGAAATTAACTTTCTCTGCTCAGAGGGGAAAAAAATTAAAAAATGCTTTGCTAATTCCTCCATTTTAGCATTTACACCAGAAAACAATCCCTTCTTCGGTCCATATGCCTGCTGCCCCTATGAGTCCTAATTTCTTTTCTTCTCCCTCAAAACTGAGCAAAGGCTTGACATAGTCAACCCATAGTATACGTGTCACAGAAATCAGTATCGACTTATAGCTGAAGGTATTATGAGCTGACAAGTAACCCAACGAGTTAAGAGACACATGACTGAGAGGGAATGGAAGGAAAAGTGAAATAAGGTTAAGATGCATCTATACATAGAAAACGATGGTAGGATAAAATGTGTGAAAAATGCCTTGGAGCTGGGTTAGGAAGGGCCCAGTCATCTTTTACGCTCTATCGCTATTCCTTTCTGATAGACCCATCTCCTTTGTTTTATCCAAGAATTCCTGCCCCAAGTTGTCTAGAGGTCAAGGTAAGTCAACAAGCATAGCCTCAACTGCAACAACCCAATATAAAGATGTGGCTAAGCAGCAGGTGGGAGGGAAGTAGCAAGGGCAAAATTACCCAGAAGGGAACAACAAGTTTACATTTTTGCTACTTATGAAAGTTTGGTTCAAAACGGGAAGCTATGTACCATCCCCCCATTTCCCAAATGATTCAGGAGAAATCAGGCAAAGACAGGCAAGCAAGCCAATTCTCAGGATCATTTCTGGGAAACTCAAAAATGGCTTTAGACAAATCACCCTAGGTAATTAAGAGATGGCATTTTTTTAAAGATTTATTTATTCATTCATTCATTCATGACAGAGAGAGAGAGAGAGGCAGAGACACAGGCAGAGGGAGAAGCAGGCTTTATGCTGGGAGCCCGACATGAGACTGGATCCTGGGACTTCAGGATCGCGCCCTGGGCCAATGGCAAGCGCCAAACCGCTGAGCCACCCGGGGATCCCCCAGTGATGGCATTTTTTACTCCATAATAAAGCACTGTATTATCACTGTAGTAATTAAAACGACGAGGGGGGAAAAAAAAAGAAGGGAAATGACAGTGAAGGTATCAATAATTCAAGACTTCAGTGAGAGGGAAGCAATCGATGTAAGACCTTTCCAGGATTCTTAGGTTTCAGAATTCTGAGTAGTCACAATTCCTCACTACCAAAATTTAATCATCAACAATGGTAGGTAATTAAGTGAGAAGCAGAAGGTCAAGGAAGTAGGAGGAAAGGGACCTATCAAGAGCCCATGTGGATGATGTGACTCCCAACACAAAAGGCCTGGAAGTGGCTAAATAACACTCGCCACCATTGGCAATTCAGAAGGCAAACTTGAGTCACAGCATCTCAAAGCTGACCTTGATCCCCCGAGGACCACAGCCCTGGCTGCAAGTTCACTAAGGGCCCCGAGCCACAAACTCCCAGCTAGGCTCCTGGATTACTAAGAGAGCTCCAGGGTGTTAGCCAACGTCCTAACATCGTCAGGTCTTGCTTTGTGTTTTGTTCTAGCTGAACTGGGGGGAATTTCTTACACAGCAAAGGACAACTCAATGTCCAGCGTCCTCTGGCCTGGAGGTGTCTGTGTAGGCTGGACGAGTGATGAGGTCACAGTCACTGTAGGGAAGGGACCCCACATGGGCTCGGAGGGCCCAGATACGCCCAAGAGGAGGCCACGCACGTGTGACCAAGCACAGCACTCCCTAGTCCCTAATCATAGGTTTTCTTGCTCATGGTATTTAAGGATAAAACTTTCGTTGCTCTCTTGATCTTTTGCCAACAGCCTTCCACGTATCACATGTGAAAACCAGCTCCGTTTCTTGATCACACCATCTACCACAGGCCTCTCCCACCAGCGCGGCTCAGAAAATTCGGAGAGCGGCAAAGGAAGGACGGACCTCCGCTAAGAGCACCTGGACACGGGGCTTTTCCCAAGAACAAGTCCTCCCCCTGACGCTAACCCCGCACTGCCAATCCCAACAGCTAGCTAGTCATCGAGGCCTTGCTACTCCGGTTCGGAACTTACGTTCGCTTTTCTGGGTCTAATCTTTTATTGAGCAGCAGTGCAGTTGGGCCACAGCCAAAGCCCGGCTCCCGCGGCGTGTGTGCGAGCCCGTCGGCAGGCTGGGGCACATGTGAGCCCAGGCACGTACCCCCGGAAGGGCAGGAGCAGACAAACATGTGGTGACAGAGGAGCTCCCCATCTCCTGGCATTTTACACCTCCTGCCTCCTTCCGAGCGGGCGGGGGTGGAGGAGAGCAGGGAGGGGTCGTCAAGCAGTCCCTACCCTACCCTCCCGGAGAAGGGCAGGCCGGCCCCACATGCTGGGTGAGGACCTGGAGAGAGGGGAGCGAGGGCCGCAGGAGGTTAAGGTACCAGGGCGCTGGGGCGGCCCAGGCGGTTGCACATTCGATTCTGGATTGCGACTTGGGTCACGATCTCAGGGTTGTGGGATCAAGCCCCAGGACCAGCTCTGCGTGGAGTCCCCCTGAGAGTCTCCTTCTCCCTCTGCCCTTCCCCTGGTGCATGCTCTCTCCCCCAAATAAATAAAATCTTTAAAAAAAAATACAAAGCTGGGACACCTGAGTGGCTCAGCTGTTGAGCTTCTGCCTTCAGCTCAGGGCATGACCCAGGGGTCCTGGGATCAAGTCCTGTGCTTCTCTCTTTCTCTCTCTCTCTCTCTCTCTCTCTCTCTCTCACATGAATAAATAAAATCCTAAAAAAAAGAAAATATGAAGGTGCTGAGACTTGCACTTGAGGCGTCAACAGAAAGCAAGCAGTAGAAATGGCAAAAATACCTTCTCCAGAACCCCCAAATCCCACTGCTGTCTCTTCCAGGATTAAAAGTCCCGTATCACCCTATCAGGTAGATAGATAATGGGAAGCTAAGATCAGAAGCACCAAAAATATATATATATATATATAAAGGTCATCATTGATTTCTTTTGCCTTGATAAAAAGGCAGTGTCTCACCTATTCCATTCGAAAAAAAATATATTTATTGAGTGTTTACTCTCTGAAGGGACCATGGAAGGGATGGGGGGTGGGGTAAGTTATCTCAGGGATATCTCACTGTAATGAGGGAATCAACCTTTGATGAGTTGAACATATTTGTGACTCCTAAAATTACAGCTCCTCTCCCCAAATACATGTATAAATTTAAAAAATTGGTAGTAATTTCACGCTGTTCGTAAACCCTCAAGGCCTATGACTCCTAGGACAAGCACTATTTGAGCTACTATGAGAGAAAAACATGCAGAATTTTATTTTAACACATTTATTACAGGATATGTACCATTAGTTATTAACGTCGTCTTCCAAGCAGCTGAAAAACAATCTTCTGTCTTCTGAAATACCAGATATCACAGAAGGCCAAACGCATACACGTATATGAGTAACACTTAGGTATGCGGAAGTAACATTTATGTAAAAGTAACGTTTACTAATATTTCTGGCATCACTTTTTACAGGTAATAGCAACTGAACTGAAATCAAATTTGCATGAAACCTAAATTGGTAAAACCTGAATTTCTGACCCCGTCCTTCTACTAAGTCTGGTTATTTTATACGATTAATTCTGAATATAAAACACTTTCTGTAGTTGCAAGACACCAAGCTGAGAACTTGTCATTAGTTTCAATGGTTTAAGTAATTTTTGCCTATGATGCTGGTAGGAAAAGAGATTCACTTGAATTTTTCATTTTTAAAATAAGCTCAGTTTCTCTATATAAACTATTTACACTGTCAAAAGGAAAACATGAATGACAAGTGAATTAGACACCAGGGATGTTTTTAAAATTTCTGTCTCATAGTCTCCAGTGTCTTCCAGGAGCCAGGTTCTTAGATGGAGCACAGAGGATGGAGGTTCTTGAGGGTGGAGCATGTCATGCTAACAGGGTGTGTCTGGCGAAAGAAGTGAGAACTCACTAGAACAAAGGGAGAAAAAGTCACCGCAAGGGGTGCAGAGAGAGTGAGGACACAGCTAGGTAACAGGACAGAACAAACACGAACGGATGTGTCTTCCAGCTTCTAGAACTGTGCTGTCCAGTATAGCAGCCATTAGACACAATTTTATATCAAATTTAAATTAATTACAAAAAATTCAGTTCCCCAGATGCCCTGGCCTCCTTTCAGGAGCTTAAAAGCCACCTGTGGCTACTGGCTACCATCGGTGACACTGCAGAGTCTAGAACGTTTCCGGCCCTTCTCAGCAAACTCCGATGGCCAGAACTATGCCAGAAAGGGAAAACTCAGAAAACACTGAGAATCGTAGCGTTCACCAGAACACAATACAGATTCTCAAATGAACTATTTTTCAGCTAAGTCCTTTCAGTTAAGCAGGAATGTAAATTGATACAAAGCAGACGGAACGGTTACCATTAAGAATTTTTAGCGCAACGCAGAACTGGTCCCACATGGCACAATAAAATGCCTCACGTTCTGGACTCCATCTGAGATTCAAGTGGCTTTGGGAGCTGCCAAGCCAGTGGAAGGTCTGCGGATTATTCTTCCTTAGTAGCCAATAACAACATTTACTGAGTTCCTAATATCTATATATGCCATGTGGAGAAAGAGAGTGCTAAAATAATAAGGCATGTTTTAGACTTCAAGAATTCAGTGGAGAGGGACAGGGGGAAAAAAAGTTTGATATATATCTATGATTCATGTATTTATAGCCCACATATTTTCCATAGCCACATATCAAAGTCAATGCTGCATTTAATCTTAAGCATTTAGGGGAAAGGCAAAAGCATTTTTGCTGGGAGGGATCATTTTGCTTTTCATTCAAATATTATCTTTTCCAGAGACTCATTTTCATTACATGCCTAATTCCTTTTGGCCATGGGTGGAGATTAGGTCAACATGAAAATAGGACCTTTCTGGAAAGCCCGACTTTCTTCACCTGAAAAATCAAAGAATTGAACAAATCATCTACGTTTCTCCCTCTTTTTGGTTCTCTAAGGCTTATGATTCTACTGGTTGCTCAGAATGCTCTAAAACATGGAAAGAGTTTTTAATTTGGGGAATTAGGGAATTATCAAAGACACACACAGGAGCTACGGAAGAGTTACATAACACGTGTGACTCGATAGAGGTTCACACGGTAATAATTTTTCATTTAGAAAAGGTGACATAATGGAGAAACAAAAAATGCAGTTTGAGCCATTTTTTTTAGACATTTGTTATAAAGAAAGCCAAAAGCAATGCTCTTATGGTGGAGTTACTATTTTGTCACTGAAAGGTTCAAAAGGGACATCTGGCTAGACCAGTTGTTAGAACATTTAACTCTTGATTTCAGGGTCTGGAGATTGAGCTCTACTCTAGGTGTAGATATTTTTTTTAAGGGTTCATGAAGGAAGTAATCAACTCATTAAATACCAAAGAGACTATTTGTTTTGTATTATTATATAACAATAATTTTCAAAATTTTGACCACATATCAAAGACATTTTATTTATCCAGTAGGCATACAACAAAAACATTTTACGGAGCAATAGCTTAGGCTCCTTTCAATGTACATGTTCTGATATTTCCCATTATAATTTCATTTAAAAGTGCACTGATGACCTAGTAGGCTAATTTTATGACCTATTGAGGAGTTCCAATCTATAGGATAAAACACTTCTTTAAGGAATAAGAATTTCTACTGCAGGGATTTGTACATGGTTGACCTGAAGAAAGGGAGCCCTATTTGTGCAAATAAGATCAAAGTGTGTGTGTGTGTGTGTGTGTGTGTGTGTGTATCTTAGAGAGAGAGAGAGCACACACTAGAGTAGTGGAAGGACATGTTTAATATAATATTTTGTATGTGAATTTCTAGGTTTGTCAGACAAAAGGAAACCGCTTTTGTTGTTATTGGAACAAAATATGGGGTAGATGGGCTTGGCAGCTCTGTAAAAAGTGCAATTGCAAATGGGTGTGTGATACAGCAAATGTGGACCCAGCAGGTCAGCCACGGCTGTTTACAAAGCACAGAAATGTGAACCTAATGAAATCAAGACCTGGATAGGATAGTTAGAAAAAGCAGAGGAAGGGACTAGGGGGGAACCAAATGGGAAGAGAAAAAATGCTTCTTCCATTTTTGAAGCCAAGATGAGCTTCTGAAACCAAATGACAGAAATACTACAGGAGAGATGGATGTGGGGAGGAGATACAAGGAAGGTCATCAAGTCACTCCACAAACCACACTGATCCCATTTGGTCAGCTTCTTTCCCTAATGAGCTAGAGCAGGTTGGGACCCAACACCCCACTGGAGAAAGGCTCAAGCTCCACCCTCATTCCCTAACAGGTTGGGATGCTGGGCTATCTACAGGGCACATACCCAGTCACGGGTTCAGCCAATGAATCAAACAACGGCTACCTACCACACACCAGGTACCAGGGGGACGACAACGATGTTCACCAAGCATAGTCCCTACCTTTAAGACACCGGAGTGAAAAATCAGCTCCCTAAATAAGCACAGCACAAAGTGGCTAGAACCAGACGTGGGCCCAAAGCATCACAGGTATGAACAACACCCCGCGACTAGTTCTCCCTGGGTCAGATGAGGAGGAGGAGGAGGAAGAGGAGGAGGAGAAGAAGAAGAACCACCACCACCACCACCACCAAGCTTTCCCATCAGGGGCCGCAGTGTCCGCAAAGCCGGGGGGAGCCTGGAAGTGCACGGTGTGCAGGAGGAAGGAGGGCCCCAAGGGAGCCAGAGGGTGCGGTGGGGAAGGGGCCAGCAAGCTGTTAAAGGATGTGAGCATCAACCACCTCATGTGCACTGAGAAGAAGGGCAGCTTGGCAAGCTGCATGGGGAAGGCAAACAGTTGGGGCCAGAAAAGAGAACAAATGAAGCACATACTTTTAAAAAGACAACACAAGCAACTAAGTGAGAGGGGAACTGGGTAGTAAAAGAAGCCACAAGGTGGGCGGGGGGGGCGGACAGCAAGGAAAGCCGTGGGCAAAGCAGGGCCTGTGTGACCAGCAGCAAAAGGGGAAAAGAACCAGGTGGCAGGGGCTGTGAACACCAAAGGGCAAGTGCACCTGCCCGACTTGACCGATGGCCAAGGACAAGTCACATCCTCCAGAGCTCTTCCATGGGGGGAGCAGGGGCAGCTCGGGCTTGGGCAGGCACGAGAAGAGAACTGGCCTTGAGCAAGGGGAACTGAGGTTGCCTCTTGACCATGTCAAGAAAAACAGGTGAATATCCAGCTGTGAGGAACAGGAGAGACAGGGGGCAGAAGCAGTTCACTGGGGTGCTGGCAATGAAGTTAGTGACGTGAGACTCCAAAGAGGAGGCCACCGGGAGTTAGGAGGGGGGGATGACTGGAAGACTGGGAACCACAGGAAAAGCTGACTTTTCTTATTAAGAAGAGTCGGGGATGCTTGGGTGGCTCAGCAGTTGAGCGTCTGCCTTCGGCTCAGGTCGTGACCCCAGGGTCCCGAGATCGAGTCCTGCATCAGGCTCCCTGCATGGGGCCTGCTTTTCCTCTGCCTGTGTCTCTGCCTCTCTCCGTGTCTCTCATGAATAAATAAATAAAATCTTTACAAAAAAAAAAAAAGAAGAGTCAGAAAAACAACAATCACCCAGGACACAGTGGTTTTAAAAAACAAACTGGTTTTAAATGCCACAGGGAAGCTGAGTAGAATGAAGGGCACATTTTTCCTCCCATGTGTGTTTTAGAAATGAGCGGATATAACCGAACCAAACAATACCAAGTGAAGGCTGTGCAAGAAAAATTGATAGGTTGCCATCTCACTGGATGCTCCTGAACCAGGAGTCAAGCAAACTCCCAAGAAAGGTGATGTAATTAAACTATCATGACACATTAACGGAAACACCTTGTTCTATATGCAAACGCCTGACAGATACACCCCAGCGGCTCTACAGATAACAGCTGCTCTGATCTTTGGATATTGCAACACTGCACCCAATGCTGCTTTATCATAAAGCATGTCATGATGAATCTGAAGGGTTATTATGCAATTGTGCATCTCTTTAGGAGCCCCGAAAGGCCTCTAAACAACGATTACTCACCTGGGGGCACATCCTTGGTGTTTTTCCACAAAGGAAAACGTAACCACCCCAATAATTTCCAGAGGTAGGCTGATGCATATTTTAAGGAGTATGTGTAATTGCATCACACTGCTGAAGACACACTAGATTCAAGTTCCAATACCTATTTGGAGTAGGATGTGCTATCTATTCCTATGGCCAATATCGTGAAAATCTTCAGAGTCAACATCCTATTCTAGTCCCAGACTTCATTTTTTTAAATGTGTTTAAAAATACTTTTATTGGGGTACTTGAATGGCTCAGTCCGTTAAGTGTCTGCCTTCAGCTCAGGTCATGATCCCAGGATCCTGGGATGGAGCCCCACGTTTGGCTCCCTGCTCAGCAGGGAGGCTGCTCCTCCCTCTCCCTCTGCCTCCTGGTTCCTGCTCTCTCATTCTCTCTTATCTCAAATAAAATCTTCAACAACAATAAATAAATAAAAATACAAAAATATTTTCCTTTATGGGGCACCTGAGTGGCTGAGTCGGTTAGGCATCCAACTCTTATTTCAATGCAGGTCATGATAGCACTGGGCCACAAAAAAATCAAGCCCTGCATCAGGCTCTACACGCAGTGAGGAGTCTGCTTGACTCCTTCTCCCTCTCTCTGCACCTCCTCCCACTCACTCACTCTAAAATAAATAAATCTTAAAAAAAAAACAAAACTTTTCCTTTTTTGAGGGTATATATGGGCACAGAAAGTAAGATGGCATGTTGCTAGCCCATGTCTTGTTTCATGATAATTTGATTAAGCAGAGGGGTCACATAATGGCCAGCTTCCCAATCTGCTTTTACTTAGAGACTTCGAAAGGTATATGTAAGTTGGCTACTTTGATCTTAAATGATGAATGCAAGGAAAATGTTCTAGCTTAACCACTGCTCAGAATCCCTTCAAATTACCCCCGAACAGCAATCCGTCATCAGCAAATATGCTTATGTCAAATGCCCTTATCATGAGCTATCACATTTTCAAATATTTTCCTCCATTACCTAACCAGGACATTAACACAACGCGTACAATTTATAGAGAGGAGAGAGAATGAATTACTGGATCTTGATTCAAATGAGCAAATCCCATCCTGAACAGTAGGGGGTGGGGGAAGTAATGTATAAATTGGGAAAAGAATGACTTATTCATCTTCATCAATAGTTGACACCATCATCATTTGGCTCTAAGAAAAAAAAAAGGACGTTTTAATTTGCTGGGAAGAATACATCTCTTCAGGGAGGAGATCTGGGGATTTGACCATGAATAATAATGAAGCAAGCAGAGTTTTCTTCATATGTAAAATCGAGCTCTAGCCTTTCAATCCAAATGAGATTCTAAAAGTTGCAGGTGGAGGGCAAGGGATTCGAGTTATTTATGCAAGTCCATGTAGGCATCCTTCATCCACATTAACTAGACTTATATTTATTTCCCTCTCACTCCAATTAACATTAAGACAAAAGGGGGAAAAAATAAGATAATCCCACTTGTAGGGGCCAGTTTGTAGCAACATCCCTAGGTTCAAAGAACCACCACCAACCACCCTTGACGAGGCTGCTCATGGCCCTGCCTAAAATGTCCCTCCTTGCAGGAAATTCAGGCACCAGGACGGTCCTCTCTTCACTGCCCCTCTTTCCTTTGGTAAGTGCAAAACATCATTACCTTTGGTAAATGATTCTCTTGGCATCAGCAGTTTGCAATTAATCATTCAGACTCATGCCAACGCAGGAAACTCGGCATTGATTAATTTTAAGTAAGTTCTGAAACTCATTATCAGTTATGGACAATGACAATATTTCTCTAATGCCATTATGTGTTCTGTGCACCTCAGAAAGCTGAGAGAAAGCAACACGAAGGCTGACCTTTGGTGGCTTCTTGATCATGACTGCTTCCCATGGCGGGGCGGGGGATGTAAAGAGTCCCCAAGCATTATGCAAGTCAGGTAGAGAGAAAGAGAATCTGAGTAAAGCCGACTTAGAAGAAGAGGCCCTCAATAGGCAGCATCGAAGTGAGGTATAAATCGATAGAGAATGATTAAAACACCACTCCATGGAGGGCCTGCATAGTTCATATGCGTTTCATTATGAAAAAAAAAAAGGACACTGTAGGCAGACCAAGCACCTGGCCAAGGCAGTAGAACATGTACCGAATTATTGATAGAATTCCAAGGAAGAGAGGTAATCAACAACCACCATTTCTTGAATTTTACTCAAAGCTCCTTCACTTATTTCCTTTGTGATTTAAACGTCCACTTTGACGCAGGCATATCCCCTCACACTTATTTCTAACGTACTCCTTCATTTAACAGATGCATGCCTCCCCCAACCCCAGCATCGGTAAAGGTCCCACCATTCTTTCTCGGATCGCACCACGAACTCCCCAACTAAACATCCCTAACTGCACCATCATCAGACTCTCTGGAATCACACACACATGTATCTTCTCCTTCTCTTCCAGTGGGTCAATTAAGTGCTGTTTCCTTTCTCTCCCTTTCCTAAGAAGGAAATTTAAAAGCTAAATATTAGGGTTTTTGCTTTAGTTACCTTCACTCTGACTACAGTACTGTGTTCATAAACACAGGGAAAAAAATTACAAAAAAGGGCATATGGTGCAGCAGGAAACCCAGGAACCAGGGAGCACTCAATAATCCCCTCTCCTTCCACTCTTGTGGCTCACCCTTTTCCACCCCTCCCTCTGAACCCCAAACACTGGGGATTGACTTCCAGGTGGGATTTCTTTAGACAGTTCTATTTATCACCTGCTGGTGTGTAAAGAGAGATGTCCTGACTTTTGTTAAGGGGTATTTTGCCAATTTTTCCCCAAAAGAAAATGAGCTTCCTTCAGCCTCTTTTCTCTACTTGACCTGAAAGGAAAGAATTAGTTCCAGTAAACTTCTTCTGATGGAAGCATCCTCTGTTACCTATTTCCACAGACTTCTACCAGTGAGTTCACTAAACTCTCTCACTATTCAATAGGATTCTTCTAATCTCTTACAGCCATGATTTCCCCATCATTCAAAGAAATCATATACTGAAAAACTTAAGCGATCTAATCATTCAAAATGCAACGGAAACCCAAAGGACAATAGAGAAGATGCTAAAATATTCAAGTGTATATACATACATACACACATATATAGACACACATGTGGCATACATGTGTGTCCATACACATATACACTTGTGTGTATGTCATATGCTAGTATTGTTTGAAAGCTGTTCACTCCAAACACATTAAAGACATGCTCTTCCAAAGAACAAAGTGCTTTCAGAAACCACCCCTAGACCAGTCTCAACTTGGATATACTCTAATCTTTCTGGAATTTAAATGCATCTTTATTTTTCATGAAAATTCACACTTCTAAAAACTTCAGCACATACCAACAGAAGAACTCTAATTTCAGCTTGCTTCATCTATAAAACTCAGAAAGGTTCCTTACCTTTCCAAGCGCTGATGAACAGGATCAAAATAGTTCTGCATCAGTTATACTTTAGTTACATGACGAAAATCACAGAAGCCATTCATTTGAAATGTTTCCTAGGTTTCACTGTCCTTTCTATGTGTTATCTCAGGTAATATCTCCATGAAACAAACCAAGCAGGTGGTAATATCCCTCATTTTACAGCTTAAAATTTTTAGTTATTTGGCCAGAGGAAACCAACAATCGTTTTAAACATGAGTGTATTAAGTTCAGGGTTCTGCAAGCAAACACCACAAATGAGACATTCCAAATTCCACCACTCTGTACCTAATAAGAACACCCATTTCAGCAGCAAAGAAAGTAGAAAGAGAAAGATGACATGCCTCTCACTCACTCCACAAAAAAAAAAAAAAGAAAAAAAAAGAAAAAAATCTCACGTTTCCAGCAAAACTAGCCACCTTCTCAGCAGAGATACATTATCTAAGCAATTGGTGATGACACATTGTGTGTTCCTCTGTAACTGTCTTACTGAGTTCATCAGTTGGCTCAGCACACGATTTCCTCAAATAAATGCTTCTGTAATGTATTGAACTTGGAAATAATACTTTGTGCTGCCTTAACCCTCTTCCTCCTCCAAGTAGAAGGTGTCTGCACACATGACCCTATAAAGAACTCAGAGCAGGAGGGAACATCTTACCTATAAGGAAATAACCTAAAGAAGCCTGTGAAGGTGGTGTTTTCTACACTGTGGGTCACGACCCACCAGTGGAATCCATGTTATCAAGTCTAGGCTAGCATTTTTTTTTGTAAAGATTTTTTTTAAAGATTTTATTTATTCATGAGAGACACACACACACACACAGAGAGAGAGAGAGAGAGAGAGAGAGAGAGAGAGAGAGGCAGGCAGAGACACAGGCAGAGGGAGAAGCAGGCTCCATGCAAGGAGCCTGATGTGGGACTTGATCCTGGGTCCCCAGGATCACACCCTGGGCTGCAGGCAGCACTAAACCACTGCACCACGGGGGCTGCCCTTGTAAAGATTTTATTTATTTATTCACGAGAAATATATATAGAGAGAGGCAGAGACACAGGCAGAGAGAGAAACAGGCTCCCTGTGGGGAGCTCAATGCAGGACTCGATCCCAGATCTCAGATCTGAGTCGAAGGCAGATGCTCAACCACTAAGCCACCCAAGTGTCCCAAGGCCAGCACTTTAAAGACACCAAAATAGGGGTGCCTCAGTTAAGTGTCTGCCTTCAGCTCAGATCATGATCCCAGGGTCCTAGGATGAGCTTTGCATCAGGCTCCCTGCTCAGTGGTGAGTCTGCTTCTCCCTCTCCCACTGCTCCTCCCCACTGCTTGTTTTTTTTCTCTTAAATAAAATTTTAAAAATAAAGACACCAAAATAGAATGAAATAGAAAATATCGGAATATTCTAAGGTAAAAAATTGTTTTATGAGACTTTGTCTCAGCAACATGTCCTAGAATCAATGAGCTGTGTATTTGCAGCACATGTCCTAGGTTGATATAAAATATGTATCTCAGTGTAAGTGGGAAGAATTCTTTGACCCGTCTCACCTTTACCTCTCACATACAGCCAAGAAACTCTGCTGAGGTCACCTGGCAAATGTATTCTGACCTCCGTAACCCCCACACTTCAACCACCCCCCACCCTGCCACTTCCCAGGTAAGCATTTCTCACCAGAACCATTAGAGCAGCCTCCAAACCGGCCTCCGTTATCATGTCATGCCCCTCTCCTGCTCGAATCAAGCTCCACCACTTTGCCACAATCACCGATTCAAGATGCAGATCTGACCCCATCACACTCTCCAACTTAAAACCCTGCAGTGAATACACAAACAAATCAAAGCCCCTCAGCATGGCATTCTAGGTGCTCTGCATACCAACCCCAAGCACCCTTCCAAAGTCATCTCCTCCAGCTCCTGCCTCTGTCACTCGGTAGGAACCTCCAAGCAGCTCTCACATCCAGTATAATCTAGCTGTCTCTCTGCTCAGGCTCTCTGTCTGAGGTCCCACTCAGAGGGTCCTCTCTTCCAATCTTCCCGGAACCTCAGAATGGTGTTAAACACACCCTGTATCTATGTCTCTGTGATCTTACCCACAAAAATTAGATTCCCTGTGTACCTGTCTTTTCCATTAGGCACAAAGGATTTTATCTACCTTCTTGGGTCTTTACTCAAATGTCACCTTCTCACAGTGAGAGTTTCCCTGTCTTCCCTCACCACCTTATCTGAACCTATACCCTGTCACTGCTTCCCCACCCCCTTCCCAGCTCTCCCCACTAGCTTTCTTTTTTTCTTATCACTCACCACCATCTAACTCATGTGTAAGTACTTATATATACACATAGTGAATTAGTTATATTTATACATATTACATATATGCACATGCACAGACAATATTAGTATATAATACATATTTTTAACCTACTACCTTGCCTAATATCTGTCCCCACATGTAGGAATGCCAGCTCCATTTTACATCTTCTACTATTGCTGTATTCTAATGCTTGACACATAAAGAGGCACTTGATAAATACCTATTTAATGAATAGACAAGCAATTACCATCAAGATTCGAGGTTTCAACTAAATTCAATGTTGAGTCTCCAAAGTGGTGCACACTATGGAGTTGGTATACAATAAATGTTTCCATATAAAAAGTAAAAAATACAAACTTTATAAGCTAGATCCTTTATTTTGCCACATAGGCTTCTCCTTGTGGCCAAAAGGAGAACACAAAGAAATATAAGGCTAGATAGACCAGTTAGCTGACTGAAAGGAAAGCAGAAATTTTTAAGAGTATCACCACACCTGGGACATGGGCAAGGCATCTAAGACATGTTTAGGGATCTGTCTTTTCAAAGTGAATACTATTAAAATATATATATTTCCTAAAGTGGCATAAACATGAAGTTTAAAATGTTCTGATAGGCTTGTTTTCAGCACTCTGATTTGTTGACATTAGAACCATCACAACTCCAAAGCATCTTACTCTTTTGGGGGAAGGAGTCTTTCTCATACTACTAAGTCATGGGCATATCCAATATTTATAATGATTAAAATCAGATTAAGAATGCAAGGAGAATGATAAAATATGCATATGTTCTTGAAGCCTACAACTATAGTTCATACATGAACTATAGCAATTTCTGGTAAAACAAATTTGTGACCAATATTTGAAACTAGCAAAGAAATATGAAGCCATTTTTAAAATATTCCTTCTGATCCAATGAAAGATTAATATAGATTTCTAATAAGGAAAGTGTATCACTTCATCCTTACACCATAAATTAAAACCGGCAGAAACTAAAAAAGAAAGAGTAAAATCCTGTAACAGAAAAGCAGCATTATTTCTTAAGTATGACATAATATTTCATTAAGAACAAGGAGGACTTGGATGAAAAATAATGAAACCACCACTTTCCGATGTTCTAAGAAGGAAATGGAACATTTAAAGAGAAACAAATGCGTGGTTATAAACCTACAGAGGAACCACTGAAGGTAACACTATGTGAAACTTAATACATACATATACTCTCCAGTTACTAAGTTAGGGCAAGAATGACCTAAACCCAAATCCCCAACTCATCATTAGCAATCAGAACTCCACCTGGATAGTTTACTGCATTTGAGTTTAAAACTTGCTTTGGCTATGACATCCTGGTTAACCAGGCAGACAGGTTAACCTGGATTTCTGTGCTCTGCACCTTTAAACATATTTTTAAATCAACAACTTACAACCAAACACCAAGAATTAAACATTGATATAACTGTTGTAAAAAGCAAAGAAAAAGGGATGAACAAGAACCCTTCCCTCTGCCAAGAAGAAAAATAATACCTTACTTGTTTAAGGTGAGGCAGTGTTTCTCATTTCCAACCACATGTGCTTGAAAATTAGAATAATTCCAGTAAAAGCGACAATTTCCATATAGACTCATTTCTATAGTAATATTTTACACATATATATTATATATGTATTTTACATCCTTGAGTCAAACTTGCAAAATCTCCCTGCTTCTCTTCAGCCTACATCACCAGAAATATCCTAGTCATATATTTGGCAAAGGGAGAAGGTGGGGAGGTGTTCTGGTGATGGCTTCCAGAAGAATATGCCTGGTATAAATTTCACCATCACCAAATGTTCTTCCCAAAGTTGTTGTTTGTTGTGGTGGTTGTTTTTTAAATAGGAGACTAAGAGAAGTCAAGCTTTATAAGACATAATGTCATCAAAATCTGATTTAAGTAACTTGTTCTTTCCTCTTAAATGACCTGGTTAAGTGAGAAAAGTATTATGTAGTCACCTAATTGAAAAAGAAAAATGAAAACCAATCTGAAATCATTACTGGGAAAAACACACAAGTATCGCCTTTGAAGATTCCCATTTTCCTACAGTTACCCAGTCACAAAGAAAGCTGAATTTTCTTTTTCATAAGGGATGAAGCAACTCCCCCTTATGAAATTCTTTGTACTTCTATGTATCATCAAAAATGAAGAACATTTAGCATTTTTCTTCTAAGCGTCTCTATCATTTTAAAGAATTCTAGAAGGAAGTACTCTGAAAGGACAAAGTCAGCAGTGCCACAGCTAAACTCCCTTTTAGCAAAACTATGGTGTACAGCTCTGCCATTTCCACAGCAGTGAAACAGAGTCAGCTCTGGGCTATTTCTCATTCACTTAATAAATCAAGCCTAATAGGAGAGCTAGAGTAAAGAATTCTAAAATAGATCTCATCATATTGAAGAAGAACCCTCTGAATAACCAAGAGAATGAACTATCTTTTAAAACTTAGAAATGATCAATCAACATTTGGGACAGAGGCTTCCATGAACTCACATCTTAGAGGCAGATACATCTGATTTAAAATGGTGTCCAGAAAAAAAAAATAAAAAATAAAATAAAATGGTGTCCAGGGGCACCTGGGTGGCTCAGCAATTGAGCCTTTGGCTCAGATCATGATCCCGAAGTCCCGAGATCGAGTCCCACATCAGGCTCCCTGAGCCTGCTTCTCCCTCTGCCTTTCTCTGTGTCTCATGAATAAATAAGTAAAATCTTTTAAAAAAATTAAAAATTAAAATTGTGTCTGGCTAATTTCCGGGCGTTGCCTCTCCCAGCTTTTCATTCGATGTCACTGAAGTTCAGAAAGAAGTGACTATTTGTAGAACCTCCAAAAACCAAGCCTGCTGAAAACACAAAGTACTGTCAGAACCTGGAAAGCATCCACTGTATGATAAGACAGAGATATACCCACACCTCTGCTCATCGCACATCCTCACTTGATTTCATTAACAGATTTCCTCTACAAAGCTGGGACGTTGCTTTGTAATTTTTCCATCACTTCTCTGACCTATCCACATCCCTTTTCAGCTAAAATAGACAGCAGCTATCCCATCCTGTGCCTTAGACATTGATCTGGGATATAAGGAGGGCACTCCTCCCTGAGAACCTCCCCTTGACACCTCAACTGTGACCACCTCCCTAAATGCTAACCTCTCTCCATTCAGAATGACACTACAAATCCCAGAAAACTATTTAGAAACTAAGGACAATGAGTATTTCAACCATCAAAATTGATGAGCTGCAGCCAGTATTTCTCACAGCCAAATCATCCCCCTGCACTCACCAGTCACTTGACAAATATCCCTTGAGCTCCCCACATGTGCCAAATACTCTTATACATGCTTGGGAGACACCAGTGGAAAAGAAAGGCAAAGAGCTCTGCTCTCCCAGAATTTATATTCCAATAAGGGGGGCAGATAATAAACAAATATAGTCGCAGTTAGGTAATTTGGTAGATAATGAAAAGCACCATGTCAACAGCAACAAAGAAATATGGAGAGGTAAATGGGGTTGGGGGTGGGGGCAGCAGTTCTAAATAGGATGGGTCAGTGTAAGCCTCAAAGGGAAGATGACATTTGGTGAGGACTTGAAGGGAATTGGCCTGCTGGATATCCAGAGGAAGAATTTCTAACAGAGGGTGGCAACAGTCATAGAAGAGGTGGAGACAACGGCATGTCTGGCACATCCAAGAGTAACAAAGAAGCCACACGGGTGGAGTGGTGTGGAGGGAGGGAGAAATAGGAGTTGGTGAGTTCTGAGAAGTAACCGGGGCCATGTCAAATGTAAGGACTTCAGCTTTCAATCTGAATGCAACGTGAAGGAACTGCAGACATCTGAGCAGCCAAGTGGGTTGATCTGACTCACATTTTGAAAGGGTCCCCCTGGCTGCTCCATTGAGCATAGATCACAGTGAGCAGAGGTGGTGACAGGGAGAGCACTTAGAGACCACAAGAGTACATACAGTGAGAGACAGTAGTGACTCAGACGCAGGTATGGTAGTAAAGAAAGTAAGGAGAGGCCAGACCACCCTGGATATACTTGAGAGCAAACCCAACACAACTGGCCAAAGGCCTGGATGTGCCATAAAAGAGGAGCAACAGCCAAAGATGATTCTGACATAGCCTGAGCAACTGGATAAAGAAAGCAGCCACAGACTGAGACAGAGAAGAAGTGCAGCACTGGATCGAGAAGCAATGAAATGACAAGTCTGGTTTGGGACACGTGAACTTGGAGAGGCCACATTCAAAAAGATAAAGAGAAGCAGTTGAAAAGGCATGTGTGGAGTGTGGGAGAGGTCAAGGCTAGAGATGCGAGTTCAGAGATTATGATGAGCACGTGGGTGCAGCCATCACAGCACCTAGGACCACACAGGATGGAGTGAAAACAACACAAGAGAGGAGGACTGAGGCTATCCCCTGAGGCACCCCAACATCAAGAGGTCAGAGAAGAAAAGAATCAGCAAAGGAGAGTAACAGGGAGCAACCAGTGGGGTAGGAAGACCACCAAGAGTCTGAAATGTCCTGGAGGTCAAAGGAGGACCACATGTGACAAAAAAAAAAAAAAGAAAGGGCTTTGCCATGCCCTATGGAGGTCTAAGAAATGACCACTGTGGTTCAAAGAGCCTTGGAGGTAACCGATAACCTCAACAAGATGGTCTCTATGAAGTAAGGCGATGAAAGTCTTCTAGAAAGGGGCTCAAGAGACTAGGAGAAGAATGAATCTGAGGCCACAATTTAAAAAAAAAAAAAATCACTTTTTTTTGGAAGAGGCAAATCAGCAATGAAAGTGTGAACAAGTGGCAGGAGAAGGTTTACAGAGATGCGATTACTGTAGCTGGCCTGCGTGCAGCCAAACATGATAGAGCAGAGGGGGAGCCTGTGGTAAAGAGAGGGAAGAACTGATAAGGTCGTTCGTTTTTTTTAAATTGAGATGTAATTGACAGATCACATTGTATAGGTTTACAGTGTACGTTACATTGATTTGATGAATTTTTACGTTGCAATACGATTACCACCATTGGGTTAACCTAACATGTCTATCACGACAAGTAATTATTTCTTTTTTGTGGTTAAGTATAATGAAGATCCAATCTCCCGGCAACTTTGAAGTTTACAATATTAGTATTATTGGATGTCATCCCTAAATCGCTGATTTACCTACTAGTTGCAAGTTTGTACCTTTAAGCAACTACTCCTCAATACCCACCCGTCCCAATGGCCATGGGTGGTTTCTTCTGTGTTAGGTGAGAGGAGACAGGATGGGGGCACTAAGAGAGGGACTGGCCTTTGACATGAGCATGATTACTCTCTGACTAGCGTGAATGGTTACCTAAGCAACAAGCAGGAAGAGAGAGGATGTGAGTGGAGACACTGGGTGGCAGAGTCTCGCTTCTGCTCCACTGTTCTCACCAACTTAAGGACCAAGTTCATCAGCTTCACTCCTCAGCTAAGAGTGAAGATGGAACGAAAGATATTTAAAATCTGAGGAAAGAGATCAGAAAAAGTCACCCTAAAAAAAGGCACCTTTATTATTATATAAGAAGATATTCAATTATTCAACTCAACAAGCTAAAAGAAAATCAAATAAACCTAAGGGAAACAAAAGAAAGAATCATTATGAAGATAAAAAAGAAATTAAGGGATTAGAATATAAGCAGTAGAACAGCTGGTTCTTTGAAAAGATCAATAAAATATACAAACCTCTCACAAAAGCTCATCAAGAGGGAAAATACAATTATACAACATTGGAAATGAGAAAATGAATATAAGCCAAAGAGACAAAGGAGATTTAAAACAAGTACAATGGAATATGTATGATTTTTAAGCTGAAAATTTGAAAGGGAAGATGAAAAGAGAGGATTCCTAAGAAAATATAAATTGTCAAAATTGACTCGAGAAGTAGACTCTGAACAATTCAATAACCGCGTGGAAACAGACAATGTTGACAATTTTTACGTGATTTGATGGTGGGAGCACCATCCAATCTTTAGGAGTCAGAATTTTTATTCCTTTTAAAATGTTACATGGTATAGAAAAAAAATTGAGGAAAGTTTCCCATTTCATTTATAGAACCCAGCCCAACTTTAATATGGAAACTAAAAAAATAGTGTAAGAAATATAAATCCATCTGATTCATAAATATAAATCAAAAATCCTAACATACCAAATCACATACAACTATAAAGTGATCATATTGTTAGAGGCCAAAACTGCATTTGGAAGAAAAAAAAAAATCAAAAGCTCATTCCAGATAAGGTATTTCGGTAAAGTCACATTAAACAACATCCTTCACTAGCCAGTTATCTGAGATCCTATCTCACAATGAACTTCGAAAGTCCTTCCCATTACCCTCAGAAGCCCATTATCAGTGCCCAGCAAACATTAGCTAGTTATTATTATTATTGTACTAAAACAAGAGTGTCTGCTCCTACCACAGAGATATTTAACATCTCATTATAAAGCTGACTACTCCCTGTCCTCAAGGGAGTTAAGGGCCTGACAACAATAGCCAACACTTAATTAAAAACACTTAAGTGTAAATTCAGGCAGGCTGATCACAAACTTTTCCAAAACAAAATACAAACTCTCTAAGGAAAAAAAAAAGTCTGTTTTAATTGCACTTAACAATATCGTAAATCTGGATATGTGCCCTGATTTCAATGACTCAGGAAAAACAGATTTCTAAAACACTAAATGGTGAGGCATGATGAATATTTTCTTTCGGCTCACTTTGCAAAAGGTATAGGATAATGTATAACCCACTGAACATTTGGTCTTAATATTTACTCAGCTGATAGTTTATAAATAAGAAATTCTTCAGCTCAAAGAGGAAAAGAAAACCTGAAAAACTTGCCAGCTTTATTTCACACTGATTTTCCACTGGGAAGAAAGTTCGTTAGGAATTGAATTAGTTGGTTTGTATTTTCTCTGAAAAGAGTTACTTACATCCTCACCTAAAACTCTGGAGATTTGAGAAAGCTTTTTGAATCGCCCAGCCAAAGGAAGGAACTGAGGAGCTACCTTCTTGGTTGTAGTCAACTCTAGTGCAAGGCAACCTCATAACATGCACTAGACTCGGATTCCTAGCTTCCCAAAGGAAAAAACATTCCCACACACATGCAGATCACTTCCATAACTCACTACTACGGCTCTGCATTTGAAAGATCCACTGCTTCTCCTCTGGAGAATTCAGGAAATCAGTTGCTTCTTAGAAAATGCCAGGACCTGAGTGTACTCGCTGTGAAAGACCAAAAGAAGGCAGGTCGTTCAGAGCTACTGAATTAAGCACGTGAAAGAGAGGTATTAAGAACAAAACGAGGTCACTCTTTGAAAAAGCCAAGTTTTACTGAAGAAAAACTCCACTGGAAGTCCAACAAAAAGCACAGAAGAAAAACTGACTGAGGGAGTAACCACGGAGGAATAAGACCTCTTTACAAGGGACATAGGCTCAGCAGGAGGAAATGAGGACAACAAAGCATGATGGTGAGAGGGCAAGGGGTGCCTGGGTGGCTCAGCGGTGGAGCAGCTGCCTTAGGCCCAGTGAGTGACCCCAGGGTCCTGGGATAGAGTCCCACATCGGGCTTCCTGCAGGGAACCTGCTTCTCCCTTTGCCTGTGTCTCTGCCTCTCTCTCTCTCTCTCTGTCTCTTGTGAATAAATAATATTTTTTAAAAAAGAGCATAATAAAGTCAATTTGGGGAGATTAGGGAGGCATGTAAAGCCAAACAAGGGTATTTCTGAAAACCATGAGATTGTGTCATCAACACAACCTGTGACAGCCATGTCTCGGTTTGGTCACCAGGCTCACAGCCCGCTCCTCTGCAAATGGCCACCTAGGAGCCACAGCAACCATGTGTGCACCACCTTCCAGAGCCAGAAGCCCTGAGGCAGCCCCGTCCACACGCTGAGCCAATTATGTTCTCGAGGGTCAGCCTCCGCCGGGCAGGTGAACTGGTTCTCCAGCCCTCAAGTTCAGTAGGTTTCTCAAGAGCCTTTACTAAGAAAAGTCCCTACACTAAACCAACAAAACACCAGCATGCGGAAGAGGCTGTCTGATTTAATGAGCAAAAAGACTTTGTAAGTTAATAGCCCATGCTTAAAGGTCCACCTTTAAATACTTCAAAAAAAAAAAAAATACCTTCCGATAAGTCCTCTTTCATTCTGCTTATGCTTCACTACCCTGTCAAAACAAACAAACAACAACAAAAAAAACCCTGTTTTTAAACATATGCATCACATACCACACAAACCCCACACATACTGAAAAGAATCTTTCAAAGAAGACATTTTTTAAGATGTACAGGATGTGAGCCTCTGTGCTATGGCCAAGAACAAAACATTGTCACAGCTGACGTCCCTTAGGTCCCAGCAAGAGCTCAGGGATACAGGAAGGCTAACAGCTGCGTGGAGGTGGTGGGAACCAGCCTGGACTCCGCTGTCCCATGGTGTCCTTCCATCTTAGTAGAGCTAGGCCTCAATGGGCATGACTAAGACAACTAGTACCCGAGGGCTGTCCCATGGTAACAGGTAGAGAGAATCTTCCAGAAACCTTTTGTAAACATGAACATAAAGGAAATTCGACGTAGCCTCCACAACACCAAACTGAGGCCAAGGACGGACACACACACACACACACACACACACACACACACACACACTTCGGACTGAAACGCTTGGAAGAATTTTCTAACGTGGAGATGTGCTAAATGCCTAGCAACCTCCCCAGGGAAATAGCAGAGAAGTCACTCAGAGTGGAGCGAGAAATTCATTTCTGAAAGCCTCTTTTCCAACTTGGGAAATTTAACTCTATGCCTTTGTAATCCCCAGAGACAGCTTGGCTGAGGCTGCACTGGGTGTAACCATATGTCAAAACTAATACATTGGATATGCTACTCACCCACAGTTTGTCAGAAAATAGTCAAAACTAAAAGTGCCAAAGGAGTCTTTTCTTTATGGAGAGGAGCCTAAGCCGTGACTTTATAACATTAAAAATACTCTGTCCTTTACCTAGATAAGACAATTATTTAAATGAGCAATGTTTCAAAGACCACAGAAATAGGCACTTCTTTTGGGGGGTAAGGGCGTAAGTGGGGGTAGCAACATTGGCTATCTTTCTTTCTTTCACAGCATTTTTACCAAAAGTGAATCCTTTCTCTCCATCCTCCCTCACCTGGCTAAAAAGTCCTGGTCAAATCCCAGGTCCTCCTCCTTCAGGACTCAGCTTAGGGTTCAGTCCAAGCTCCGCTAGGAAACCTTCCCTCCTAGGTCTAAGGCATCATGGAAACCTTTCCTTCCCTCTAGCTGAGTGCTCATTGCCCAGGATCTCATGGCCAAGCTCCCCTCTACAGACCAGAGATGAAAACAAGAAAAAACAAAACAAAATAGACCAAGAGAGAGAATAAACAAGGAGCAAGATGTTCCCTCTACTGCAGGCTGTTTAAGGAGCAAGGGAATGCATGGAGAAACCCAGAGGGAGGACAGGCCATGAGGGACAAGCCCTTTTGAATGAATCCCACAAACAATGTTCCCAGCAGCAATTATTTTTTTTTTTTATGTTGGGCTTCTAGGTCAACATTAAGCTGACACACAAATTTTCCCCAAAAGCATAGGCCTCGGGGATCCCTGGGTGGCGCAGTGGTTTAGCGCCGGTCTTTGGCCCAGGGCGCGATCCTGGAGACCCGGGATCGAATCCCACGTCGGGCTCCCGGTGCGTGGAGCCTGCTTCTCCCTCTGCCTGTGTCTCTGCCTCTCTCTCTCTCTGTGACTGTCATAAATAAAAAAAAAAAAAAAAAAAAAGCATAGGCCTCACTAAAGGAAAAATAAACAGAAGCAATTTCTGATGGTTTCTAAAGTTCTACATTATGGAGAGAATACTCAGATATAATTAGCGTTTTTACCTTCTGCAAGTATAACAGCTTCCATAACTTGTTTAGCAAAAATCCTGAGTCACGATTACCAAGACATCAGTTCTCCCCAGTGTGATCTCTGAGATTCGGCACAATCCCACTTAAAACCCCAGTAAATTATTTTGTGGACACTGACAGAGTAATTTTAAAGTTTTTATGGAGACACAGAACATCCAAAATAGCCAGTACAATTTTAAGAGAAGAACAATGTTGCAAGACTGACACTACGTGACTTCAAGATTTACTATGAAACTAGAGTAATCAGGACCATATGGTTCTGGTCAAAGGACAGACAGACCGACCCATGGAACAGAAAAAAACAGACAGACCCACATAAATAGTCAATTAACCTTTGACAAAGGAACACATACAACATAATGGAGCAAAGACAGGATTTTCAACAAATAGTGTTGGAACAGCATCTACATGCAAGAAAATGAATCGAGGCGCACACCTCACCCCCTTCACAAAAATTAACTCATAATGGATCTAAGGCCTAAATGTAAACTAGAAAACTATAAAACTCCTAGGACACAGGAGAAAACCTAGACGACCTTGGGTATGGAAGTGGCTTTTTAAATTTAATACCAAAAGTGTGATTCATGAAAGAAGTGATAAGCTGGACTTGACTAAAATCAAAAACTTTTGCTCTAGGGAAGACTGTCGAGAGAATGAGAGGACGAGCCACAGACTGCGACGAAGTATTTGCAAAAGACAAATCTGATTAAGGCCTGTTATCCCAAACATACAAAGAATGTGTAAAACCCAAGAACAAAAAAAAAAAAACCAAACTATCCGATTAAAAATTTAGCCAAAAACCTGAATAGACACCAAACAAGGTCTACATATAGCCAGGAAGCATATGAAAAGATACTCCACACACATCATGGGCCATCCAGAAAAATGTAAATTAAAACAAAATGAGTTGCCACATATACCGATGTCAAGAGCCCAAATCCAAACAACCAACAATACCAAATTCTGGCAAGGATGTGGAGCAACACGGCTGGGCGGAATGCAAACTGGCCCAGCCACTTGGAAGAGTTTGGCAGTTTCTTCCAAAACTAACATACTTGTACCATATGATCCGACAATCACGTTCCTTGGTATCTGAACAAAGGAGGTTGAACACTAACATCCCCGCAAAGACCTGTACATGGATATTTGTTGCAACGTTATTCCTAACTGCCAAACCTTGGAAGCAACCAAGACGTCCTTCAGTAGGGAAAACAGATACACCAAGAGCATGGAGTATTATCTAGTGCTAAGAAGGAAAGAGCTATCAAGCAATGAAAATATATAAAAGAACCTCAAACGTGCATTGCTAAGCCAAAGAAGCCAATCTGAAAAGGCCATATTATATGATGCCAACCATATGACATTCTGGAAAAGGCTAAACTATAGGGACATGGGGATCCCTGGGTGGCTCAGTGGTTTAGTGCTTGCCTTAGCCCAGGGTATGATCCTGGAGACCCGGGATTGAGTCCCACATCGGGTTCCCTGCTTAGAGGCTGCTTCTCCCTCTGCCTGTGTCTCTGCCTCTCTGTCTCTCATGAATAAATAAATCTTAAAAAAATAAAAAATATATATAAACTATAGGTACAGTAAAAAGATCAGTGATTGCCGGAAGTTGAGAAGGTGCAGGTGGGATAAATAGGTGGAACACAGGATTTTTAGGGCAAACTACTCTGCATGACCCCATAATGATGGAGGTCATTATACACTTGTTCATATCTACAGAATGTATAAAATCAAGAGTGAAACCTAACAAAACCATGCATTTGAGGTAATCATGATGTGATGGGTCAATGTAGGTTCATCAAAGATGACAAATACACTACTCTGGTAGGGGATGTGGATAGAGGAAAGAATGTGCATGTACAGAGGCAGGGAATATAGAGGAAATCTTCGTACCTGCCTCTCAATTCTTCTGTGAACTATAAACTTCTCTCAAAAAACAAAACATTAATAAAATCATCCTCAGTAATGGTTTTCTTCTAGAATTTTCAGAGTATTGGAATGCTTTTTTTGTTTGTTTTTATTTGGAACTCTTTCTTTGAGACTTCAGTACAGGTAAACTGGATCCATGTTAAATCCACAAGTCATGTAGAAATAATACAGGCATAAAATCTTTGATGTGTTCATTTGCAAAGTGAATCTGCTGGTAGGATCCAGTATTTCCCAAATCCATTTGGTAGAAGGCAACTTCTTCCCCTACAGTACTTTTCAGGACTCTGTTCACATAAGCATACTTTGAAAAATGCTCAATTATATACAGAGGATCTAAAATGGGAGCTACCGGGGATCCCTGGGTGGCTTAGCAGTTTAGAGCCACCTTCCGTCCAGGGCGTGATCTTGGAGACCTGGGATCGAGTCCCACATCGGGCTCCCTGCATGGAGCCTGCTTCTCCCTCTGCCTGTCTCTCTCTCTCTCTGCATCTCTCATGAGTACATAAATAAAAAATCTTTAAAAAATAAAAAATAAATAAATAAAATGGGAGCTACCAATGGGTTAAATCCTCAAACAAAGCTGTCAGGTCAGAACCATGCTCTGTTCCCGTAAACAGGTATCTGGCACTTTCATACACTGCTAGGAGGGGTTTAAGTCCATACAAGCACTTTGAAAAAATGGACTGGCCCGGATTCCTAAGGTCAAACTGACACATCACCCTATGACCAACTCCTAGACATACACGCACATACGTGCACACATGCACCTGTCATGGGCAGGAAAACCCACGTGTACATGTGCCCATGGCAGTGGGATTCCTAGGGACTCCACACTGAAAACCCCACACACGTTTGTTCGTGGCAGGAGGGATAAATCAACGATAGTATCTTCACACGACGGGTATGGCAGCCAGAAAAATGCTCCCTTCCCCAAATTGCAAATCCCAATCCATGGAGCCTGTGACTACTACCTTCCAGGGCAACAGGAGGTTGTAGGGGCAGTTAGGTTAAGGACGTTGAGATGGGGGAAGCTCCAAGCGGGCCCTAGATGTAATCGCCCATGTTCTTCCAAGAGGGAGACAGAGGGAAATCTGAAGCCAGAAGAGGTAAAGGGGAGGCCCACGCTGAGTGACAGGCTCTGACCATGTGAGAATGCAGGCCAAGGAATGCAGGTGGCCGTGGGACACGGGGAAAGACCAGGAAATGGATTCTCCCCCTCAGAGCCTACAAAGCCACGGTGTCCCACCAGCACCTTGACTTCAGCCCAGAGGCCTTGCAGACTTGTGACCTGCAGAACCACAGGGGCGTCAGGTTGGGGGATACTTTGTTACAACAGTAAGAGGAAGTCGAGGCAGAGGGATGCTGCACAAAAAGGGAAAGAATTACACGACTGTTACATATTAACCACAAGTGGACTTCCCACGGGGGTCATGGGTGGAAGATGAAGCAAGCCACAAGGGGACACAGTGTACGATGGCATTTATATGAAGTTCAAAAGCAGGCCACACTAATGCACAGGGTTAGAGGTGAGAAGAGCAGTTGTCTCTATGAAATAGTGCT
Source organism: Nyctereutes procyonoides (assembly GCF_905146905.1). Classification (NCBI taxonomy): domain Eukaryota; kingdom Metazoa; phylum Chordata; class Mammalia; order Carnivora; family Canidae; genus Nyctereutes; species Nyctereutes procyonoides. The sequence continues at coordinate 33,357,557 of NW_026575052.1, forward strand.
GCTGACGTAAAGGGACACAAGGAAGCACCTGGAGGACTAGTCTCTTTCTTAATACAGGTTGTGTGAACTTCAATAAAAAAAAATAAGAAAAAATACAGGTTGTGATTACATGATGTACTCTCAGAAAATTCATCCAAATAAGACACATAAAATATGTAGACTTTCCTCTCTGACTACTATATATGAGCAAAGGTTTTGAGGTTCCTTTTTCAAAACAATTTTTTTGTTTTTTCTTTTGAATCATTAGATCCAAATGACTCATAAAATAAATTCCTCTTGGGGAAGTCCCAGTTGGGAAAAATCCCAGAGCTTGGCCATTGTCACACTGTGAGGGAAAGAAACAACGATAAGGAGGCCACTGACGATACCCAAGTGGTCGATCAAGAAACCAGAAAAATTAGGTTCCTGAGAAACAGAAATAAGTCAATGTTTCTAACAGAAGACGCTTTTGAAAATAAAAAGTCTAGAGCTACAAGTCCTGCTTTCCAGCAATCCCATCTATCATTTCATGCTAAGAAAATCAGATTAAGAATGTAGTCGAATAGCTCTCCAATGAATCTACCGGGCTAGGGAAGATGGGCATGTGTCGAAAACTCACATCTAGGGGGAAAAGGATGGAGAAAGACAACAATCAGTGAGAAAAGGCTGGCCCAGCTAACAAGATCAAGATGCTACCACAGGGTCCTTGTGTCTTGTATTCTTATCAAGTGCAAGAACAATAAAAGTATTCACACTCTGACCTTGACAGGTTATATACTAGAAAACACCACCAACATCTCCTATCATATCATGATAAGGTTTAAAAGAAACATATAATATTTCCCTAATACACACACACACACACACACACACACACACACACCATTGCTTGCTCCGGCATATCAGATCAGAATGGATCTGAATGCAAAGTCACATGGTTTCTATGATTCAAAATTAAGAAATCCAGTAGAGACAAATCCAGAAGAAGCTAAACTTGAAGCACACCAAGTAGGACCAAAGCAGAGAAAGGTCCCACCAGTTCCAGAGAGGGTGAGTTCTGACTTCAACAGCATCCAGAGGAAGACAGCAGAGACCAGTAACTTTTTCTTCCCTTTTATTACTGGAGCCAAGGGTATACAGGTCCCAGGTGGTGGGCTTGAACAGGTAAGAGTCAGTCCTACAGTTCAAACAGTCTGCAGGCCACATGACTGAATGGTACCAAATTTGGGTGGAACGTTTCCTTTTCTAAAGCTTAAGATCCACTTTACTGCAACGCCCACACGTAACAGAAGAGGCTGGGAGATGATGAGAATGAGAAAGTTGGTATGTCGAAAAGTGGGGATGCCAACACCTCGTGATTCTTTTCACCCCACATTCAGTCTCTGGAAAATCAGTTTCAACATCAACACACTGATACTGGATTAGGCTCAAAACTGCACTCCCATCCAAAATTCAGATGTAAAATGAATACCACACAACTGAATTCCACTGCTTTCTAAGTTCACTAGATTTTCATCAAAATCATATAAAGTGAGTTTCATAATGAAACTCAGTAGGAAATGAAGAGATCAACAGTCACAACGTCAATATGGCTTTGCAAATGCATTCTGATGCTTCAATGTCTCTGGAGGTAATATGGCCAAGCTCAAAACATACATTCTCTGTTAACTGTAAGGCAAGACAATGAAGGATTTTTGAACCTTCAGGAAATTGAGGATCTAGGGAAAAAAAAAACTTGAAAGAAAGCAAAACATCAATAGTTAAATCTGGGTGGTGTCTGTGATATTCTTGGTGCCTTTCTAGAACTGTGGAAATTGTCAATTTTAACAGAAGGAAAAATAAGAGAATTTCACAGGAAAGTTCTATAAAACAGGCACCTGTAAAAAAAATTTTTTAGGAAAAAAAAAATCCAGTAAGATACATGAAAGAAGGACAAGCTTAGCTTTGAAAGACAGAGTCTTATCAGAGAAAATTATATGCTTTCTACTGGCACAGCCCATAATTACCTCTCAATGTAAATTCTTATTAATACCTACCCCATTTTCACATTATTTTAAAATTTCAGCATTTTTAAATGTGTTTTTCCCCAGAAAATTTCTATTTTCTCAAATACATGCTACCACCCCAGGAAATAAATTCACCCCAGGAATAAATTCAAGAAAATGCATGAAAACTGAAACTCAATTATTTTGGGTGTTATCGTTACTGTTGTAAATGATTAATGGCTAACAAATGGGTTTACGACAGAAACCCCATCTAAGACCTGAACAACAGGCAAACGTGGAGCTGACTGTAACTAGGGGAAATGACTGTTTACCACTTACAAACAGAAAGCCAAGTTTAGGCAAAGCAGAAAGCCAACTGCAAACTCAGTCCTAATAAGGAGGTCAGGACAGTGTACATTGGCTACCACATGCCAGCCACTACCGACCTTCTTAAGGAAAAAGGCAACTAAAGCTCAGAGTTCAAGGATCTCACCAAAGCCAGTTAGGTATGAGGTGCTCCAAAAACAGATTCTTTGTGTCATTATGTCCTGCCTCTACCAGTAAAATTCAACATGATCAAGAGCTCCCTGAGAGGCCCATTACAGGGCCAGGCCATCTTTCAGCCACCCAGTCACACCCATGTCACTTCACAAATCAAGAAAATGCAGTATGGGGCACCTGGGCGGCTCAGTCGGTTAAGCATCTGCCTTTGGCATAGATTATCACCTCAGAGTCTGGGATCGAGCCCCAAGTCGGGCTCCCTGCTCAGCAGATAGTCTGCTTCTCTCTCTCTCTCTGCCCCTCCCTGCTACTCATGTGCACTCTCTCTCAAATACATCAAATCTTAAAAAGGAAGGGAGAGGGACGCCTGGGTGGCTCAGTGGTTGAGCATCTGCCTTTGGCTCAGGGCATGATCCCGGAGTCACAGGATCGAGTCCCACATCGGGATCTCTGCATGGAACCTGCTTCTCCTCCCTCTGCCTATGTCTCTGCATCTCTCTGTGTCTCTCATGAATAAAAAATAAAATCTTAAAAAAAAAAGGATGAGAAGGGAGGGGAAGAGAAGGAGGGGAAGAAAAGAGAGGGGAAGAGAAGAGAATGAAGTGCAGAGGGGCCTGGCTGGCTCAGTCAGGAGAGTGTACAACTCTTGATCTTGGGCTTCTGAGTTGGAACCCCACATTGGGTGTAGATATTTTTTTAAGATTTTAGTTTTAAGAAAAAAAGAAACTGCAGTTCAGACAGAGTTAAGTGTAACCCAAGCTGGTGATTAAGCCAAGACTCAACTCCAACTCTTATACTCTTTCCCACAAATCATACAGGTAAATAGGCTGCAGGGGCCACAGGGTGTAATTAAACTAGGACACATTTTGCACAAGTGGGTTTGACTCTCACTTGGTAGTTGTGTGAATTTAGAAGAGTTACTTCTTTGATTTCTAGTCTTCTCATCCATTAAATGGAAGTACCATCCCCTTCCCTGGAAAGACCAGAGTAGATGTGTAAAAGATCTGGTACTTATGGACACTCAAATGGTAGCTGTTGGTATTATCAATGACAACACAGGTTCTGCCCTTGTAGTAATTATTTCATGAAGCACTACTGAGTGCATGCTAGGTCAAGAAATCGACCCTTTGAAGTCAGCACAAAGAGTCCACATACTTCCCAGTAAAAGAGTTTGAAGGGCAGTCGAGGCAGGTGTGTGTGTACATATATATATAAATCTTTATATTATGTGTATATATATACATAAATATTTATGTATGTATGCATTTATATATATATATATATATATGATTTTATTTATTTATTTGAGAGGAAAAAAAACATGCATGAGCAGGGACGGAGAGGGAGAAGCAGGTTCCCCTCTGAGCAGCGACCTCCACGCAGGGCTCAATCCCAGGACCCTGGGATCATGATCTGAGCCGAGGAAGATGCTTAACCAACTGAGCCACCCAGGGCAGAGATACTTTCAAGTAAAAATTACAATAGCTTTGTGAGTGGTATCTTGCCATTTGCAATACCATGCATGGATGGACCTGCAGGGTATTATGCAAAGTGAAGTTAAGTCAGGGTGATAAAGACCAAAATCGTATGATTTCACTTACATGTGGAATCTCAAAAACAAAACAAATAAGCAAAACAGAAACAGACTCCTGGATACAGAGAACAAACTGGCAGTTGCCAGAGGGGAGTGGAGTGGGGGAGATGGAAGAGAGAAAAGGTGAAGAGAATGAAGAGATATGATACGCTAGTTACAAAATAAGCCATGGGGATGTAACGTACGGCATAGGGAATAAAGTCAATAATACTGTAACAGCTTTGTATGGTGACAGATGGCTACCAGACTTATTGCGGTAACTAACTCATAATGTATATAAATATCAAATCACTGTTGTACACCTGAAATGAATACTTTAGGTCGATTATTCAATAAAAAATTTCTAATGTAAAGCAAAAAAAAATTACAATAGTTTTCAAAGACTTGCACTGTGGTTGTAGTTTCTTGACCTACATCAGATTATGAAGGAATTGTATTATCATCATCATTATTATTTTTAGATGTTTAGATAAGGCCAAGGAGCAAAGTTTCTTATACTCAAAACATTCACTAAACAGAGTAATTCAGCTATGGCTATTTATAAAATTAAGTCAAACTCTGCTGGATTGTCCCCAGAGAGCTAAATCCTCTTTTTACATAATGGCAATTATTCAAAATGCCTGGTCTGAAGAAAGAAACAGACTAACCGAAGATGAAGAATGTTTATGAATCACTGGTTTGAGGGCTTCATGTGATTATTTTAGACAACAGAACGTTACTATTTCTCTGTTCCACCATTAGTCAGAACACACATTTTCTTAGAAAATTCTATGTTTTTGCAGGACTAGCGTTAGGTAAAAAGAAGTTATGGAATAACCATCATAACAACTAACATTCTTTAAAAGAATATATAAAATAACACGTCTTATGAACCGCAAAGGCTACTTCCTTTTACAATAAATTTAAATTTCAAATTATAAATTGCCCCCTCCCCTCCAATCCCACTTCACATGGCATTAGGAATAAGGGGTGCGTCTGGGCTGGGCTCTGTCCTCCAACTCACTTTGGCCTATTTACTGAGTCCTCCCTGCCCCAGGCATGGATTATGGTCATCACCACAGGCAAATTAGATTCATGAAGGCCTTTCTGTTACCCTAAAGTCCTTTGTACTGCTGAAGATAAAAAGTTCTGGGGACAGTAAAGCACTTCCCTGTTTTTCAGGGAAGTCCCTGGATCAACTCAATCAGTATTACGGGGGAGGCAGTTAAAAATGCAGATTCCTGGGCTGTGGCTAGATGTACTAACCTGATCTCAGGGCAGTGCCCAGAAATCTTTGGATTAATCAACTTTCCAATGTATTCTTATATGGGATACCGTTTAAGACCCAAAGCAACATACAGTATATGCTCACGTCATGGGGCTTTGGCATCTGATAACACTATTTGTAGCTTGCTTGTGTGACCGTGGGGAAGTCACTTCACCTCAGCTACCCACCTGTATTCTAGGGACAACAGTCCCTACCCCTGAGAGGTGCTGGAGGGGTGCGCAAAATAATCTACACAAAGCCTTCAAAGTGCCACCTAACCCACAGCACATACTGAAAAATGTGAGCTGTTATAATTACAATATACAAAAAGGACTTTGATTTTATTAATTTTGGTTGAGTCACTGATTAACACATTAAAACAAAGAATATTCTAAGGGAACCATGGAAACATGTCTTCTGATTATAAGTCACAAGGTTCTGAGTGCTCCAATTTTAAATAATGTTTAATGGTAAATGCCAGGCATATGGCTATAGAACACATGCTGAAAACCGAATTCTGTAGTCAACAAGGTTTTCACTTCACAGCATCTTAAATGGAGGTGTCAGAGCCGACTCTGGGGAAACCTGAAACCATTCCTGTGAAACATTATTTGACTTTGCTATCCAAAAATCACACCACAGCTTTCGCCTGTATAATCACGTATTTGGCTCAGATTTTGTTTTTATCATTTATATCTTTTGTTTTCATCTTTTAAAAAAAATCCCTATGTACTAGTAGAGCAGAGATTAGAAACACACCTGGGACTTTTGTAGAACTAAAGCAGCACATGTATTTAATTATGGTGAAGTTTCTGTCATTATCATTCTAAACATGCTCATGCTATACCCATTAAAAACAGAAGGAAAAAAAAGGAAGCTATGGGGAAATGCAGACAGCACACACAGTAAGTTTAATCTTCAGATGATCTCAAGTGAATTTGTGCAAGCAGAATTCCAAATTACTGCACATAAATAAAAAAAATGTGAAATCCACTCCTCCGATACCAACTCCCCCAGAAACCATTTCTGGGAGCATTTAGGAAGGGATCCCCATCCAGCAACTAGATCCCCAGAGGAACCACGATGACTGTGCAGGGTTGGTTTTGTGGCTTGAGGGACACCAAACATTCACAGCTTGAACCCCGATTAGGAAGCCCCAGAAAAAACCTCCTGCTAGTTGAGTGACCTCTCCCCTCCAGGGCACCCAGTACCCTAAAATATATGGGACTTCTGACTGGCTACTTAAAGGACAGTAAGCTCGAGATTCTTATATACAGGAAGAGAAGCACAAAAGAGAAGTAAGAATAAAGAATAAAGTAATAACAGTGGAGATGTGAGGCAGGCATCTCACAAGAGGGTGAACGGAGCAAGAAGCTTCAGGAAGGACGTAGAAGGCTGCAACAGCAGCTAGGGAATATGGAGTCTAGCCTGAGGCTCACAACTGGGGCCACGAGACTACAGACAGGACTAACAGTAAATACAATATTACTCAACAGTTCCTTCTTAAATACCATGACTACATCCTTGTATAGGTTACCTACTGTGGTCTTTGCAGTCACTAGGATTCCCACTTCACAGATGAGGAAACTTAAGGCCGGATACTCGATAGTCAGTAAGGCCCCTCTACTACAGCTATTCTTCTAATCAACAAATGAATCAACCCAACTGAGGGTACTTTTAGAAGAACGGACTTTGATACTCCAAACAGACAAGGCATAATTAAGAGAAATGGTTCCAAGGGGGGGGGGGAATCAAGTACACAAATCTGTATCCTCATTATCAGCTCTGGATCACACTAGCCCAGGAAAATTGTAAAAGTATGGTAGATTTTGAGCCCTATGCGAATTGAATTGTTAATAAGTTTTTAACTGGAAGGGCATCCAGGTGGCTCAGTCAGTTAAGCAGCCAGCTCTTGACTTCATCTCAGGTCATGATCACAGGGACCTGGGATCGAGGCCCAGGTCAGGCTTTGTGCTCAGCAGGGGGGTCTGCTTGAGATTCTCTCTCTCTCCCTCATCCTCTCCCTCACTGCCTCTCCCTGCCATAAATAAATCTTTAAAAAAGAAAAGTTTTTGGGCAGCTCCGGTGGCTCAGCAGTTTAGCACCAACTTCAGCCCGGGGTGTGATCCTGGAGACCCACGATCGAGTCCCACGTCGGGCTCCCTGCATGGAGCCTGCTTCTCCCTCTGCCTGTGTCTCTCCCTCTCTCTCTCTCTCTCTCTCTGTCTCTCTCTGTGTCGTGAATAAATAAATAAAATCTTTTAAAAAAAATAAGTTTTTAACTTGAAAAGTCCTTGTTTTTGGTAAAGCAGAGTACGTGAAGGGTGAAAAACAGTATTTCCAAGGCATTTTCACAGGTGTAATTTTGTTTTAAAACGATGACCTACCTATAAGGTAGATATGCCCACCACATCCATCTGGTAATAAAACTAACAGAGATTAAGAAAAGTTAAGCAATTCAGGGGTGGGGTGGGGGGAGTTAAGCAATTGGCTCAAGGTTGTAAAATTCCAGCATTAGGCCTTGACCTATTCCCTCCATTTCAAATCTAATTTCCCCCCCCATCATTTATGTTGTTTATTGAAGATCAAGTTCTAAAAAAAAAGTAAGATTTTCTTTAAAATGAAGCCCTAACTAAAGAAACATCTAAATTCAAATAGAAACTCAAGATCAGAAAATCAAGGTCTAACAGAGGACAGGAAACTAGGTAAGTAAATGCAAGTTGGCTTGCCTTGCCTGACCCAGACCAGCACGAAAATCAGTGAGGGAAACAGAAAACTGGTTCTAAGAGGTTCTATGAGAGAGATATAGGGATGCACTTTGCTAATTATAAAATGAAACAAAGGCAAAACAAGACGAAAGAAAATATAGCTACAAGACATGCAATGTGAGCGCCACCAACTCAGAATGTAATTAAGACGTTTATAGAAAAAAAAACAAAAAAACAAAAAAACAAAAAAAAAAGACGTTTATTAAACTCAACACCAAAGAAACAAACAATCCAATCATGAAATGGGCAAAAGACATGAAGAGAAATCTCACAGAAGAAGACATAGACATGGCCAACATGCACATGAGAAAATGCTCTGCATCACTTGCCATCAGGGAAATACAAATCAAAACCACAATGAGATACCAACTCACACCAGTGAGAATGGGGAAAATTAACAAGGCAGGAAACAACAAATGTTGGAGAGGATGCGGAGAAAAGGGAACCCTCTTACACTGTTGGTGGGAATGTGAACGGGTGCAGCCACTCTGGAAAACTGTGTGGAGGTTCCTCAAAGAGTTAAAAATAGACCTGCCCTACGACCCAGCAATTGCACTGTTAGGGATTTACCCCAAAGATTCAGATGCAATGAAATGCCGGGACTCCTGCACCCCGATGTTTCTAGCAGCAATGTCCACAATAGCCAAACTGTGGAAGGAGGCTCGGTGCCCATCGAAAGATGAATGGATAAAGAAGATGTGGTTTATGTATACAATGGAATATTACTCAGCCATTAGAAACGACAAATACCCACCATTTGCTTCAACGTGGATGGAACTGGAGGGTATTATGCTGAGTGAAGTAAGTCAATCGGAGAAGGACAGTGTATGTTCTCATTCATTTGGGGAATATGAATAATAGTGAAGGGGAATATAAGGGAAGGGAGAAGAAATGTGTGGGAGATATCAGAAAGGGAGACAGAACATAAAGACTTCTAACTCTGGGAAATGAACTAGGGGTGGTGGAAGGGGAGGAGGGCGGGGGAGTGGGGGTGAATGGGTGACGGGCACGGAGGGGGACACTCAACGGGATGAGCACTGGGTGTTATTCTGTATGTTGGTAAATTGAACACCAATAAAAATTAATTTATTTAAAAAAAAAGACGTTTATAGAAAATCGAGTTGTGTCGTGTATCTCTAACATCATCTACATCCAACCTGTGCAGTAATATCCGAGCGTGAGTCACCTTCTACCACTCAAACTTCATCGCCGTTCGCTGAGATATTAAAATAGTCAGTAGTTAGTAGTGACCTCCGTAATATTCGTCATTAGCCATGATTATCAACACTTTAGTAATTATGTTAACGATTACATTCATGATTAAGGTCGTAAATGTACCCCATTCTACTATAAATAGTAAAGGTGAATAGTATTTACAATCTAACACAAAAAATAAAAAATATATTTCCGAATTGCAGTCTTAAATCATTCCAAAGGCCTCTTTCTCAGTAAGAATATAAAGACAAAAAAAAAAAAAAAGATAAAACCACCCAAAAAACCCACACATTAAGGAATTAGCTTTAGGAGAGAAAAAAAAAAAAAGGATCAACAGGTTTTCCAGAACTCCCAATATAGTGATGACATCTCTATCTCTATGTCACAGCCTCACGTTATGCAGGGAAAGCACTTGCTCGCAGCGTTGCTTCACATCAGAGCAGCTGAATATTCAGATGCAGAAGGTGGGAAGAGGGTACTTGCGTGCAAGACAATCTTCAGGAAAAATGAACTAGAAAGACCCACTTCCCAATGGTCTAAATTGCTAAACGGTCCACGCAAGAATTGCAATGAGAAGGTTTTTTTTGTTTTTTGGGTTTTTTTTTTTTTTTGCAATGAGAAGTTTTAAAAGAAAAATAAAGCAATACATATTTTAACTGTTAATATAAAGCCTGCTAGTAAGCAATTCTTTTCCACCTCGGTGTGACTTTTCGGCTGATAAAATTCTAATAGGCCACCCAATTTTGACAAGTTCTAACAACACTTAACACAAAAGTCCAAGCACTTTGCATACCAAAATCTAGGGCTCAGAGGAGTTCACCAAGATTCAAGAAAAGCATCATCTAGAAAAAAGGGACAGAACAACGATTCGTGTGGGGTTACGATGGTGAGAGAGAAACTACCAGAATTTTCCATCATGACATGGTAGACGGATTTCTACAAACCGCCTTGGTGCTAAGAAATGCAAAGGTAACGTAACTCTGCTTTTTAAAACTATAGCCCGTTGTTCTCTCTGCTGCCAGTGGAGCAAACACAGAATTATCCATTTTAGTTCCAACACCTTCTGCTACAAGGGAGGGAGGGAGAACAGTGGTTAATAAGGCCACAGCTGTACCCACAGAAAGACCCTGGGCAGCGGGCGACCACAGCACGGGGACACACGGGGGACACCTGGGGGACACAGGGGCTGCACTCACGGTGGGTTTGTCCCCACACGAGATGCAGCAGTGCGTGTGCTACAGGATGCCAGACCTGGGGTGCAGGGGGTACACCTCAGCTAGGGTGAGAGGACCTTTTTCTGATGACTCCCTCTGACTGAGAATTAAACAATGAGGAGAAACCACCACAAGATCTCAGGCAGATGGCCTTTAAGGAAGAAATTGCAGCGAACTCCAAGACTCAGAGGAAAGCTGGGTATTAACAAGGGAAGTGGGGGGTGGGCAAGGGGTCGGGGAGGCCTTGCTGCGGGGAAGGGGGTCTCAGAACTGGTGAAGGGGACAGGGTCACACGGGGCTGGGGACAGGGGGCAAGCAAGAAGTCTGGTTTTATCCTAATTGCCCTGAGATGCCACCAGAAGATTTTAAGCAGAAGATTATCATGATGTAGTTTATGCTTTAGACCAGATACAAGCTGATAAACAGAGAAGGGAGGTCAGGAAGGACGAAGTGGGAGGCAGAGATGAGCACCGTGGGACGGTGCCGGGGCAAACGGCAGCGCTGCATGAGGGTCATGACGAGGGATCTGCCACTCAAGTGGTTTAGAAGCAGAGATCATGTGACGGACAGGACTCAGGCGGGGGACCAGAAGGATACAGAAGAACGAAGAGTGATCCACAGCCTGGGGGCTGAGCGCACACGGGGTTCCATACATGAGATGGGGTACGTGGAACCCCAACTTGTGCTTATTAAGGCCCTTCAGTCTCCAGGCGGAGATGCCAGGCAGACAGCTGGACCAGGCATCTGAAGCTCGTGGGAGAGAGGAGGGCAGGAGACAGGTGTGTTTATCGTCAAGGGACTAAGAGGTCACTTTTTTAGAAAGGCCTAGATGGAGAAAAGAGCCGGGGACAAAGTGCTGAACCACTCTGACCCCTGAATATCAAGCAGAGGAGGAGGTTCCTATAAAACAATCAGGAGAGCAGCAGCTGGTAAAGGAGAAGAAAATGAGGAGTGTGAGGCCTGCAGCAGCCTGAGGATGAAGGGTGGGTGTGTAAGGGTAGGCAAAGCAGGAGAGAAGGTGAGAGAACAGAGAAGGCGAGGCGTCATGACACCACCGTCTCAGGGAATGGGAACAACGTGATACCACAGGGCTGCAGAGAGCCAGCGAGCTCGGTTTCAGGACGGTCTGCAGGGGACTCAGCTGTAGGCCCCATGCTTGGGCCTCCCATCGTCAGGGCTGGGGGAGGACCTGCCCACTGGCAGAGGGAGAGCAGCTTCAGCGATCTGCTGGGGTTTAGTCCACATAACTCGACGCTGGGTTAGGAAGGAAGCCAGGCCATGAGAAGGAGGACAGATTGTAAAACTGAGGCAAAGCCTGAGGATTAGAGGTTTCCAAGCACCAGTGGCGGGGTCCATGAGAGGGAGAGGAGAAAGTGGTGGTGTGGTCAGATGAAGGAATATATGAAACTGAAATTCGGGAGGATGTGTGCAGTTATTGGGGTGGACGAGGCCTAGGGCAGCAGTTCCTAAACACGCTGGTCTCAGTCACTTAGCAAAGTGCACTCAGCAACACCCGCACAGCGAGTATGGGGAAATCAAAATGCCAAGTTCTTATTTACCACCCTAAAGGGAAAGCAATTTTAATTCAAGATGTCCCAAAGGCCTCCTAATGGGGGATGAAGAGTAGCCGTTCTACATACAGGTGTCGGGGACACAGTCACCAGGGGGCCCATTCACACTCCCAAAAAAACGATAGGAAGAAGGTCATTGAAGTAAAAACAACTCCATCCAAAGTTCTAATCCATGGCCTGGCTTTGAAGTTGCCATCTCAGAACAGGGCTGGATAAGCAATTCTTTAACCAGGGACACCTGGGTAGCTCAGCAGGTTGAGCACCTGCCTTCAGCCCAGGGCCTGATCCTGGAGTCCAGGGACAAGTCCCACATGGAGCTCCCTGGATGGAGCCTGCTTCTCTCTCTGCTGCCTGTGTCTCTGCCTCTCTCTGTGTGTCTCTCATTAATAAATAAAATCTTAAAAAAAAAAAAAAAAGAAATTCTTTAACTGTACTTGCTTCTTTCACAATTACAAGTTCTATGGAGAAAGCCCCATAATGGGTAACAGCTTGGATGAGACAATCCCAAACAAGGCAAGAGAAGGGAGCAAGGAGGCATCTTGCAGAACATTCTAGTAACATTCTAGAAAAGGGAGTTTGAAAATCTTCCGAAAATTGACAGCTGATGGCGTGTGACATTTTAGCTCAAGGGTGGGAAGGAAGCAACAACCAGAAGAAAACCGCAGCAAGTACTTTCTAATCTTGGATAATGAAAACAAACTTGTACAGCTTCTCAACACAGGTTACGTGGTTTTTGAAACACGAGACACAAAAAAATTAGGCTCATTCCCAGATATCCATCCTGGTTAAATAACAGCACTAAACATCTTAGACTGGCAAGATATTCCAGAGTTCTTCAAGTACTTCTTTACTCCTTATCTAATCCTCAAAGGGGGGAGCCTGTCAAGTGGACAAGGCACTTATCATGGGTCTCGTTTTACAAATGAGGAAAACTGAGGCATTACAAGCTAAAGGATTTGTCTGAGGTCCCATGCCCTTTTAGTGTGGGAACAGGAAGCATTTCCCTAAATCAGGGCTTTTCCATCACCTCACGCGGATTAATTATTCCTTATAATGATTAACGCAGCTGCAAGGACTCTCACTGCCCCAGAAAGTTTCCACATCCCATGTCGACGACATACGTAAAGCTTTCCAAGAGGAGGCCGATTCTAGGTGTACCCAAATCATGTGACAAAACAACCCGAGAGACCTATATTGCTGCTCGAAAAGATCTAGAGAATATACTTGGAGATCCTGTTACCTCCTTGTAATGCGTGAGCTTCCCGTGTGGATAGTGCTGGTCAATACACTACACACCCAGACGCGGTACCTTTTAATGACCTTCAGGATCAAAAGGCACACTGTTTAATGAGAAACCTAGAGGGCAGCCCAGGTGGCTCAGCGATTTAGCGCAGCCTTTGGCCCAGGGCCTGATCCTGGAGACCCGGGATCGAGTCCCATGTCGGGCTCCCTGCATGGAGCCTGCTTCTCCCTCTGCCTCCCTCTCTCTCTCTCTCTCTCTCTTTCTCTGTGTGTCTCTCTCATGAATAAAATCTTAAAAAAAGAGAGAGAGAGAGAGAGAGAAACCTATAGCTAAGGTCACAGAGTCACTGGAGAAGTTATTCACCAATTTCAAGGACAAGCACCATGAAGGCAACTAGCATGGGCTGGACAAGGGTAGGCCTAGAATTCCCAAAGAGTTTGAAGCCGCTGCATGTTTAAGATCAAGGCAAGTCAACAGTAAGGTGCTGAGCTGAAGTTTTTTTTAAGATTTTATTTATTTATTCAGGAGAGACACAGAGAAAGAGGCAGAGACACGGGCAGAGGGAGAAGCAGGCTCCGTGCGGGGTGCCCGATGTGGGACTCCATCCTGGGACCCCGGGGTCACACCCTGAGCCGAAGGCAGACGCTCAAGCACTGAGCCACCCAGGTGTCCCTGAGCTGAAGTTTTATAGGCAAGAAGGAACAGTGGAAGGTTCTGGTAGGAAGGCAAAGTAAGGGACAGAGAAGCCTCTGAGAAGGGAAAAGCTCAATCAGAAATAAGAAACCTCAGTGGACAGGAGTGACAAAAATAGACAAGGCAGGGGCACCTGGGTCTCAGTGTTGTGAGGTCGAGCCCTCGTCCATGCTGCGTGTGGGGCCTACTTTAAAAATGAAAAAAAGACTAACGTCGAACCATCAACCATGGAGCTCAGTAAACTCAAGTATTTCAAGGAGCTCGGCCTTTCCTTGTCTCTCTGGGACTGAAGCACCCCTGACCAGGGTACAGATGGAACCCGGCCCTGGTCTCTCCTCTAAGAGCTCAGCAGAGTGTTTCAGCAGAGACCTAAGATAAAATACTGAAGCAACAGAAGATCAGATAGCCTGAAGAAAAGAAAACTAAGGGACAATTAATGGTCTTCAGGAATATGAAGCATTTTTAAAAAGATCAAAGTAACCAACCGTCTTCATTTTCACTAGAGCTTAAATTGCAAAAAAAGAAACTGCTTAAGGAGAGCACTTACTGGCTCTTAAGACACTGTTACTAAGAGACTCTCAGATCCTCCTTTCAATTTTTCTTTTTTTTTTCCAGTGATAGGATAAACGTTGACATGCCTGAAAAGCCTGGAAGCTCTTTTGTGGTTTTACTCTGATGTGGAAAGGTTAAGAACATAAATTTAAATGTAGACCTTTTAAGCCAAATTTTACCAAATGTTCCTCTTCACAGTTAACTCTATCCCCAGTTCCCACCCTGGGATGACTGCCATGGGACGGTCCCTCCTGGATCCGGATTATACTAGCCATGGTGGCCAGTCTTGATCCAAAAAGGATCCTTTCCCACCTCTCCCGCCCGCTGCTAAGAGCCCAAAATGTCACCCTTGTTCTTAGACCAGGAAATCACTGTTCTCACCGGGAATCATTTTTCCATCGGGTAGTCCATTACAAGACAGTGATCCTGCTTTCCTGTCTCATTCCAGAAGCATTAGGAAAGATTTTGCAATATTCACCAACCATTTAAAAAAGAGAAGGTGGGTGGGGGACACCTGGGTGGCTCAGTCTTAAGTGTCTGCCTTTGGCTCAGGTCACGACTCCAGGGTCCTGGGATCGAGTCCTGCCACAGGCTCCCTGCTCAGCAGGGAATCTGCTTCTCCTTCTCCCTCTGCCCCTCTACCCCCTGCCCCACTGGTGCAAGTGTGTGTGCTCTTGCTTTCTCTCAAATAAGACTTTTTTTAATTAAAAAAATGAAAAATAGATAAGAGGGAATGTGGAAAGACTGGGAAAAGAATAAAGATATAAAGATTCAGCAATCCTTTTTCCTCCTTACCCTCTCACCAGAGCCCAGGGTCCCGGCCATCCCTGCAGGTTCAAGCACTGAAGAATTCAACTCTACAAAATGGTAAGGGATTAGCCTGGCCATGAAGTCTCAGCTGACCCAAACTTGGTCTGAAACCATGAACAGAACTGGTTCCAGACAGTGCCCTCAGGAGATATGGTAGCCAGAACATTCCTAGGGTTTCATCATACCTATTTGAGTAAGCGTGTCAAAGTTACAGGCATCCTTATTAATAAGCCCAGCATCACTGCTACTTGAAAAATAGGTCATCCCTTTGGTCTACTTGGCATAGATGGGCTCCAAGGCAAAAGAACCTGAGCCTTATGGGAACTCCGATTTTTTTTAAGATTTTATTTATTTATTCATGAGAGACACAGAGAGAGAGAGAGAGGAAGAGACACAGGCAGAGGGAGAAGCAGGCCCCCTGCAGGGAGCCCGATGTGGGACTCGATCCCGGGACCCTGGGGTCACGCCCTGAGCCGAAGGCAGCCACTCACCCACTGAGCCACCCGGGTGCCCTGGAACTGTGCTTAAAAAACAAATATGGAGTGAGCATGACCTTAGAAGGATTCTGAGTCACACTACATTAAATGCCCCAACCAAGCCAAAGGTCTACCTAACAATGGAAAAATTTGACAATTCTCATGGATCTAAGACCTGGCTGTAAAGACAGTCTAACCACTTAGGTCACATGCTCACAAGGCAATAATATTTTGTGCTATATCCATGTGCACCTGGAAAATTGCTGCCTTACATTCAAATATGACAAAGTATCAGCTGAATCCATGATCAATGTCTTTTTTTAAAGTCAGTTTTATCCTTTAAAAAAAAAGCTGCTAGCAAACAAGGAAGTTATGAAACCAAACAACTTCAGGTAGGTGACTGAAGGCAGGATTTGTACCAAACCACTAAAAACACTTAAAAAAAAAAAAAAAAAAAAGGACATTCCTCGTGTCCAGCCTTATAAACAACCACTTTAAGACCACCATAAATAGAAAGGTTGTCTAAATAAGGGTAAACCACGATGGCTATATTTTACATTTTAAATTCTGTATAAATGCCTTCCACATAAGGTGCCCAATTACTGACCGGGTGATGTAGGAATGGACACGCTAGCATCTCTGCCCAAGGGGCTCCCAAGCTCTCACCAGGCTGTGGGGTTTGAAACGGAGAACAGAGACACTGGAACTTACGAAACCATTTTTTAAAAAAGAGCATAAAATGTAGGGTTAAGCGTGGGGAAGAAGCAGAGGCAGGGGGCTGACTGCAGGCTAATGAGGAAGCAGCCGACCTGGGGCAGGCAGCTAGACTTCCGACACGGTGACCTACAGCATCCGAGCCAGGGGAGGTAAGGCCCATCCTAGCAAGGGACAGCTGAGAAATAGTCACAGACGTTCCTTGGAATCTTTATAAAATAGGCTGTACTTCCATGACAAATCTTCTTTCTAATGTTTCGATCTCCACACTAGGAAATTCATTAGGACTCTCCAGCTGGCTTCCTTAGAAAAAGACCTTTCAACCAAAATTTCATGTTCACCACTGTATCAAAAACACAATGATCGTGGTAGGACGTGGTAATAGCTAACATGAGCTGAGTGCGGACGACTGCACTGGTCTAAATACTTAAAATACATCGATTCGGTTCATCTTCTATCCAGCCTGTGAGATTAAGTAATGTTACTATCTCTGTTTTGTTGATACAGAGCCTGACATTTAGAAAGGTTAACACCAGCCTAAGGTCACAAAACTATTGTCAGGGCCAAGATTTTAACTTAGGTGGTTTGGACTCTAGCACTTTTTTTTTTTCCTTTTAATTTTTTTTTTTTTTAAGTTCTAACCCAATGTGAGGCTTGAACTCAGGACCCAAGACAAAGAGTCACATATTCCACTAACTATGCCAGCCGGGAACCCTAATAGTGCCATATTCTTAAACTCTGGGCTCCGATGGCATCAACCATCGCTCTTCCCTCTAAAGCAAAGTTCAGGAAAAGGTACTCCCTCTTTTTTCAGTATTGGACGTGGTGATAAGAGCTACCTCCTAAGCATGGTCCCCCAAGGTGAAACAAAGGGCAAAATTATGGTGAATCTGTTTCTGTGAAACACATCCTCAACCAGCACCATTCTGGGGGCGGGGGGTAATTTTTCTTCCCTACCTACTCTTATTTTATTAATGATTTAAGAAAAAGTCCTCTAGAAAGTAATAAGAGCAAAGTGATCAACTGTGTTTGCATCTCCTGAAACAACCCCGCAAACATTTAGTTCTTAACATCTCTGTCCTGCTTTTAGCTCCTTGTTTTATCTTCTCTGGTCCTTTAGAATTTAACAGATTATCTTTGTAGAACTCATGTGGCCATGTGTGTTTGTTAAGTACATGTGTGCCCAAGCCCACACCCATCTGTTCCTGTTCTTATCCCTTAAGGGCTCCCAGGATCCTAGGGGCCGGCCTCACACCCTTTTAGCTCCAACAAGGGCAGAGCAGGTGACCACCACACCAAGGGGGGGGGTGCTCTCCACAGTGAATCTCATCCGCCGAGAAACTGACCCCCTTCATCACCCCTCCTCTTCTACTGTAAACCTTCCAAAATTACTGGACCTCACCCTTTCCAAGAGCCCTGGGATAGAAATCCAAACTCCTCCTGCTTATAAGTGACAAAGCAAATGGTTACGTTTTCGACATGTGACTGGCAACTAAACCTTTAGGAAATCTTTCAATCCTGACTTTTTGCCAAATATTTATGTATAAAACATTCAGTTACTTACACACACACACACACACACATATCTTCCAGAGCAATCTATGCACCTGATTTCCAAACATTTAATTGAACCTACTGTTGCTTCAAATGAAATTTCTACTTAACTGGTAAATGTGTGTGAATTACTAACTCGTTCTCTTCGAGAATAGGAAAAAAAAAAAAAAATCCAGTCCTGCTACAGCTGGAAGATTCAAGAAATGCCTATGTTCCCTGTGACAACTGTACAGTAGACTCCTTCCCTCCAGTTTCTTTACCCCCCCCCCTTCCATTTTCATCGTCCATGTTCACACGCCACAGGCAGGCCCTGCAGGAAGAGGGCCATTCACATCTGTGCAGCACTTGGATGGAAAGACACCGCCACAGGCCCTGCAGAGCAAATGCTGCCTGGCCTTTCCTCACGAGTACGGGACAAAACACGACCTTCCTTAAACGTCCACTCACCCTACTGTGCCTTTTTAAAACAGGCTGCCACGTTAGGACTTGAAGGCGTGAAACCTCCAAAATCTAAAAGAGGAGAGTGAAGAACACCTAAGCCTCCTATGCCCCGACTCCAGGACTCCTAAGGCAAAACACCTATCTCCCCAGCACCAAACCCACCGCACCCTCCGCTCCAGTTTTTCTTTCATCAAGAATTGCATAGGCTTGGGTGCCAGGTGACCGTGAATACCAGGGTCTGCATTATGTCAGGCCCACTTCAGAGCGCCAAGGGTGAAAAGCGATGTCTAACCTGCAGCCACTGGTCACCTCAGAGCCAGCAAAGAGAGCTGGAAGGAAGATGCGTCACAGGAGTCTAGCTTACAGAGGCCAGGCAAGCCCCAGTCTCAGGTGAGCCTCTGGGGCCACACAGCCTCAATGACGCCCAGCCAGGCCATCTGCATGGATCTAGAACAGGACTCCTACAGGTGCACAGCTGACCAGGGTAATCTGCTCCAGAAATGCTGGTGTATCAACTTAGTCATCTTTGGGACAGTCTTCTTTCCTCACCACTGGTGACCCATCAGCCTTGATGCTAACAGAAAGGCTCGACGTCCAGCCAAATAGCAGACAACAGGACAGTCCACGCGAGAAGGGCAGTTTGAAGACAGATGTGTACGGTCTCCGGCCAACAGACTAGACGCGAGCTTAGCCTGGGAAATTCAGCCACGTGCACCTCTTCAACCCAGGTGGTCAACAGGCAGCAGAAGGTATCAAAGGGTCCAAACCACCCAAATAATTGTTAAAAGGAAATGAACGATAAAGAGGCATTCAAACATTGGTTCTAATCTGGATGGTAGTCTTGCTTCGACCCACATGGTACCAAAGGGTTAGCCAGCTTCCACAGCTACAGCTGGGGGAATTTGAGGAAAATTAAATTTCTTAAATAGCATCCAAAATGATGCTGACACAACTCTGGAGAAACAGGAGCTCGTGTTTTAGGACAGTGAGGTAGCCGCTCACCCATTAGAAGGAAGTGAACACCCGCTTCTAACACGCAGGATCCTGTTTGGTGACTGCGTAAGGGCTGGGTCCCCTCCATCAAGTACGTCTTTCCTCCAACAACCCTCCATTGCTTCCGGCATCTTTCATTCCATCCAGGGCTTCCCTCAGCTACCAGCCAAGAAACCCGCCAAAGAATAATCTAGAATCCAACAAACAACCTCTTCAAAGGTCAACCTTTGAGGAAGGAAAATCCAGATTTCTTCCAGCTTACTTATGTCATAACTTGTCCCTCGCCTCTCTCCACCTCTTTAACGTTACCATCAAGTAGGTTATTACCAATGACACGCTTTCTCCCAGGCAGTAACAACAATCAATAACATTTACTCCTTCATTACTCTACACCAGCCACTGTACTGAACGCACACCTATGGAAGTATAAATATATTATCTAATTTAACGATTCAAAGAGATTGGTCTTATTGTTTCGTCTCTTTTCCAGCTATAAGGCTAGCCAAACAGGTCTAGAATTTTTTGTGTAATTTTTTTTTAATGGAAAGAGACTGCCCAACTGGTTCCAATATAATTCTTTCACTTTATGTTCCTTCCAGGTATTTATGAGAGTTCATTTTTCCATATTCTTACCCTCCTGATACAGTCAGGCCTTTTTAAATTATAACTATCCTAACAGTTATGCAGTAATGTCTCATTTTGTTTTTAATTTACATTTCCTTAATGAATAAGGATGGTAAGCGTCTTTCCAAGTGTTTAGTTGCCATCCAAGTAGCTTCTCTGGTCAAGTCCTGTTTTAATCTTTTGCCCACTTCCTACAGAGTTGTTCATTATTGAATTTGAGGATTGCACATATAATTGGATTTTATGTTATTTATTGAATACATGGTTTTCAAATATTTCCTCCCAGTTTGTAGCTGATCATTTCATTCTCTTGAAACGGTCTTGCAGATAGCATCCATTTTTAATTTTGGTGAAGCTGAATTTATCAATATCTCTTTTTATGAATAATGTATTTGGTATCTTTGACTAGCTCAATGTTTTTTCTTATGTATTCCTCTTTTGGTAGTTTGAGTCTTCACATTTCAGTCCGATTTATTTCAAATTATTAATATTTTGTTTGTATGGTATAAGAGACACGTGGATGTTCACTGCTTTTCCATACATATATTCATCTAATGAAGCACAACTGTTGAAAAAAATTTTTTTCTCATTTACTTGCCTTTTAACCTTTGTCAAAAATAAGTTGTCTGTATGCAAAGAGATCTACATCTATACTCTTTTTCGTTCATTCATCTGTAATAGTACTGGTACCAAAATGTTTTGGTTGCTTTAACTTTTTTTTCTTTAAATTCAATTAATTAACATATAATGTATTATTGGTTTCAGAGGTAGAGGTCAGGGATTCATCAGTTGCATATAACACCCAGGGCTTGTCACATCACTTGTCCTCTTTAATGCCCATCATTCAGTTACCCCATCCCTCCATCCCCCTCCCCTCTAGCAACCCTGTTTGCTTCCTATGATTAAGAGTCTCTTATGGTTTGTCTCCCTCTGATTTTGTCTTGTTTTATTTTTTCCTCTCTTCCCCTATCATCCTGTTTTCTTAAATTCCACATAGGAGTGAGATCATATAATTGTCTTTCTCTGATTGACTTGTTTCACTTCGCATAATACCCTCTAATTCCACTCATATCGTTGCAAATGGCAAAATTTCATTTTTTGATAAGTAGTATTCCATTTGTGTGTGTGTGTGTGTGTGTGTGTGTGTGTGTGTGTGTATCATCTCTTCTTTATCCATTCATCCAAACAGGTCTAGAATTTGAATCAGGTCAGACTCCAAAGCCCAAGTAAACTGAACCCACCTTTATTTTCAGCTTACCTCTTGGTGTGATTCACTGCTATCAGTGTCAGCAATGACATGGCAACTTTTATGTGTGACATTTACTGTCTAGGTGATTCCTCACATTGTCTTTCGGGGACTCACAAGCATATGAAAACACTTAAAAAAATTTTTTTAACTGGAGTTAATTAAACCGTTGATAAAATTAACCTCAGTGCCCCCCTGGTTTCAGCACCACATTAAGGCTAGGCATGTCGCAATACGTTTTAACCTATTTCTGCGGTGTGGGTCCAACCACAACTGCTCTGGGCCCTGACCTAAGGGACAGTCTTATAACTGTCCATGTGGAAGTTGCACCATGGGGACTGGCAAGAGACCCATCCGACCCAAATGCCTTCATATAGACCATGGAACAAGTGTCTTTATTATGATCTGAAATAAAGCCGAGACATCTGTGTACACATTAAAGCAGTTAACACACACCCACACATTAGAATATCCAGCCATCCCATCCTCTTGCTTACTCCTGAGTTACCAGTCACCTTAACTGATAGTCCAGCTGTCATCACCCATCCCCAAAATGATCCTGAAGAATTTATGATGGTAAAGCTATGGAGGTGGGGGGGGGGGGCATTCAATAAGAGATGTGCAGGAAAGCAGTGACAACTGAAAACATTTTTTGCTACTGTTGTTGTCTCTTAATGAAGAAGTAGTTGGAGAGAAGAGAGAAAATGACAGAGGTACAGGTGGGTCAGCAGTAAATAACTGCACTTGTCACAACCACGGTCCATTCCCTCCCTGGAATTCCCTCTTGTCAGCCAAACTGTGCCCTTTGGGGTGAGGAGTACAAATATAAAGCAGTTAAGGCCAAAGAAGCACGTTCAGGAGAAGTCTGTGGCTGAGCAAGGGAAGGCCAGAGCCCCAGTGAAATCCTGAGGACTTCCTTCAGCAGGTCTCCAGCATCAGTATGCTGAGAGTCATCGGCCAAGCTGACTTTAAATGCAGGTCACGGACTCCCACCCCTCCTGGATGCTGATTCAGTCAGCCTGGAGCGGGACCCAGGGGGTTGGTCTGCACCTCAGTGGACCCCAGGTGAACTGAACACATGGTTCTGGCCACACGTGGCCATACACCAGCTTGGTCATCCTTGCCGGCAGCTGGGGAGGCACTTCTAGATAAAGAGCTGGAAAAGAGTTCGAGTCCTTACTGTGCTGGCTCAGAAACTAGAGGACCTGGGTCAAGTTATTTCACCTTCTCTGGATCTTTTGCATTTTCCACTAAATGAGGAGATGGGAAATGATCTCTTGGGGTCCCTTCTAGCCCTGGAATACTGTGACTGTGGGGATTGTTTTAGAAGGTAGTCCAGTACATGTGTGCTTCATGAACTCTCAAAGTTAGCACCTTGGGTATACTTATTTATGGGTCCGAGTGTGGGAATTAAGATAGAACTGGGTGTAGAAGTAGCACGTTGGCAGCACTTCATGGAACAAAACACATACTCTCCTATGGCCCCCCTTGTGGGCAGAAACAGGCACCCCTGTGTGGTAGGTCAGGAGAGCCGGCCACCATACAGAAGGGGATCTGCAAGTCCCCCAGATGGCAGGGTAGCCTGTGCCCTTGGGCTCCTCAGAGCAGCTTGTTCCGGTGCGTACTTGCTTCAACTGAAGGGGACTCCCTCCTGTAGGGAAGGCTCCTGAATATTCTTTCAGTGAAAAGAGATTTCATCAAAACTACCAGACATCACTGCAGTCTTGAGGGGACCGGGAGGGGAGGGGGGGGCGTGGGGACAGGGGTAGAATGACATCACAAAGAATGAAGGAAAACGTTTCATGCTTCAACATGAGTGTAATAACCCAAAGAGCTTTTTTCCCATTGAAGTAAAGCGCTTGTTCACTACCCTCTGTGAAACCACAGCTTGTTTGTTCAGTAAATAAAGTGTCTGAATTAATAGGAGATTTAAAGAAGCTAGAGGGGAAAGGCCTTGCCCTAAAATCAGATTCATGGTTAGCACCAACTCTCAGTGAGAAGCCGAATTGACATTCTCCTTCACTCTTTAATTACTAACGGAGGGGGCGCCCGCCGCAGGCACGGAGGGGACTGTCAATGAGGTTCGGCGGCACCCTGGAGGACAATGAATGACAGCAAGGAAGACAGGTTTAGCAACTGCTGCCTGGCTCTTCCCTTATTTCCTTCCAAGACAACCAAATACATTAAGTTATAAGGCAGTGAATCCTATATAAAAATAAATAAATATATAAAGTCAAGTCAACAGAACTCTGCCTCAATTTAGTGTGGCTTTGCAGGACAAGAAGAGTCAGGAAACAGTCGGTGGAACGTGACCCAGGCTCACAACAGTGTACCCCAGCCTTTCCCCTGCTCACCCTTGCATGCAGGTGCGCACCATTTTCAAGTTATGCCAAAGACCCAGTGCAAACAATGCCCGCTGGTTTTCTGCAAGGTTATCCTCCCTTCCTCAAGGCGAACATCACCAGTCTTCAGCAAAGTGGGAGTCAGGACCTAATTTACAGCCAGGAAGCTCATCAACGTGAGCATAACAGAAAAATAATAATTATCACATGTAACAGAAAGGAAAAAGTCTACACTGAGTTTAAGGACTCCAAATCCAGACTCCAGAGGATGACGAATTCCACCATCGGCCCGAGAGCATCAGTCGAGGGGAAAGGCAAGGGATGGTACTGCCCAGAGCTGGCCCAAGTGGCTGCTGCGTCAATTATCTGGAAGGGGTACATGCTCAGAAGTGCCGAGGTATAGGCCTCCCCAGCCTTGGAAGGCCTAGAAGCTTACCAAAAAGCCTGCACTTTCCACCTGTTTGGAAGAGCTGGAATGGGGTAACTATGGACGCTCTTCATACAGCAGGTTTGCTCTAGGCCTGCCAAGTTCACTGAATTTAAGCAGTGATGAAGAGCAAGAAGATGCCTCCCCAAGCCTCCTGTTCAGTGGAGCCTACAGACAGAGCTTCTAGCCAGCCTCTTTTCTTAGGTAGGAGCCCAGAGGTGGAAAATGCTCACACAGAAGCTGCCCGGAGCCCATACCTGCCACCATGAACACTTCCAGAGTGATGCTCCTAAAGTATCTTTCTGAACACAAATTGCTCTCAATTTCTAGCAGAAATCAAGCGGTTGGCCCCACTTGAACACATCCAGCTGATCGCTACATCTGGTCACTCCTATCTCTGATACAGGATTTAAATCTGTGCCCCTTCTCCCCACCCCCACCTCCTTCCCGAACAGTCACAAATTCCCGTCTGCCTCATGTCCCACCGTTTTCATCCATCTCCACCGCCACAGCCCTCTCTCTACAACTCAATCCCCGACCAAGGCAGGACTTTACAGTTCTCAGCGCTCCCCCTTCCCACAGAAGACAGTTCTCAAACTCTGGTAGGCTTCATCAGCAGATACGTCTGGTCCTCCCTCCAAAGCTTCTGACCTGAGAAGAAAGGAGGGGACGGGCCCGGGAATCCTCTCTATGTTCAACTAGCTCATCAGGTGACTCTGGACCACACCGCAAGAGCCCTGACCTGAAGTCCAGACCGCGGCCCTGCCCGTCCCCCTCCCCTGGCCCACCCCATCTCTCTCCTTCCCCGAACCTCGGCAGATGTATTCCGGACTCCCCGTTTCCCCCAGATGTGCCAGGCTACCCCCCACCCACCTCTCCAGATGAGATGGAGCAGCCCTTGCTAAGGACACCGCCCCAGGTACACACCGCTCCTCTGGGCATCCCCAGCTCCCTTTGCAGAATCAACAAACCCCGGTTCCCTTACATCTCTCCTACAAGCCTCGGAGCTGCATGCAGCTCACATTTTCTTTTTTTTAATCGCCACAGTCACTCTGGCACATAGTAGGCTCTTCATCAACGTTGCTGACCATATTTTGTATAAATAAACAACTGCAGAAGCTTTGAGGAGACCCCAACTGGGGAGCTGGCAGGGTGTATCTTCAGACACCCTCTCATCATCCCTAAACAATACATGAAAAGAGAGGTTATTCTGTATGTTGGCAAATTGAACACCAATAAAAAATAAATTTATTTATTTATTTTTTTTTAAAAAAAAGAGGTTAGCGAGGAGAGGAGGAGGGCCAAAGGAAGGAAATTCATCCGGGGATCAGTACAGACTTTACCACACACTTTCTGGTGATGGCATGTTTCCAGCCATTGTGACTGGGGGGATCCTTTACAAGGCTGTAATTTTCCAATCATGCTGCAAGCTCACTCACTACTTTTATGCTCATCTCTCCCAATAAATACTACTCCTGAAGATACACGGGCATTGGTTTGCGTCGTAAAAGCCTAAAACCTTCAAAATACCACTTCTTAAACTTTTAAATTTCTGTTCTGAGTATCTGTTCCAAAACCCTCCTCCGTTGCAAAAAAAAAAAAATTATTAATTTTAAAAAGGTTGCAAGAGGCACTAGATCCACAGCCACCAAGGAACACGGCAATCCACGCTGCCTAGAGAGCATTACAAACCCCTCAAAGGCTGCTCCTCCACTAAATGACCTTCAAAAAGGAGCCATTTTATGAACAAACTCTTCAGTTCAATTCCCAATACTAGATGATGAATCGATATGTAATTTTCCTGACAGAACTATTATTTTGCACCTTGTTTATATGTTTTAAAGTATGAAAGAGACTTCTCTAGGTGTCTAGCAAGTGAACCTCCCTTAGCAATTACCCTTAGAATTTACTTCATCAGCCAGGGAATTCCAACATTTCGACATCGTGAGGATAAAAAGGTAAAAGGAAAACATGTTGAATATGAAAAAGACAAGCTTCTTGAAGCGCTGCCACATGTGTTATGGCAGCCTGGCACCAATTAAGAAAAAACTTCCCTCTCAGCAAGTGCTCTGATGGGTTTACGATCCCAGCTTTTCAAATCAAATATTTATCATCTCATGTTCCTCTTTATTAGACCTTCCCTTCCAGCTTTATGATGAATTAATATTCCTAGCTCTGAAAGCTATGGAGTCTTTCACCAACCTCATCTGGATATTTAAATTGTTTCACAGCCTCGTGAATAGAGATCTTTGGGCAACTTTAACAATCAGGGAATGCTAAAGCCTGTGAGAGTAAAGTGGGCCAATACACTGGTGAAATGCTTTCGATTCCCCAACAGTAGAGGTGGTCACGATTAGTGGTCCTGAGAGACGTGCCACCTGCTTTTCTTCAAGGCGGAGCCAGCTCTAGCTGTTGGGAACCTCCCTCTTTGTAACTGACATCCACCGGTTTCACCTCTGTCCTCTGAGGTTGTAGGGCCAACTCCTCCTTCCACACACCTGCCTCTATTTGCAGACAGCCACTGTGTCTCAAAGGGTTTGAGGGTAACGACTCTTTCCTGTAAGTGCCCCTCACATGCCATGCTTTCACCTCCACTTGTATTTTGGTAACTCTGCCAAAAAAAAGCATTCTTGAGTGGGGCAAGAATCAATGGACACTTCACATGTCATCGGATCCACAAAGAACAAAGAAAAATCTCTTCCTTGTGAAGGACCTTTATTTGCATGAATACTTTCAGACCGCCTTGGGAGTTTTGTTTAAAATCAACCTATTGGGCAGCCCAGGTGGCTCAGCAGTTTAGCGCCGCCTTCAACCCAGGGCATGATCCCAGAGACCCGGGATCGAGTCCCACCATTGGGCTCCCTGCATGGGGCCTGCTTCTCCCTCTGCCTGTGTTCTCTACCTGTCTCTCCCTCTCTCTGTGTCTCTGTGAATAAATAAAATCTTAAATAAAAATAAAATAAAATCAACCTATTGACTCATCTGGTGCCTCCACTCAGCTAAAATGTTCAAGGCATTTCTACATGTGATGTCAGAAGGCGGTGACTTCTTTATTCATCATATACATATGCAGCTGGCTTCCTGAAAGCCAGACTAAGATGTGATATTTATTACCTTTCACCCGGTTAGATTCAGGTCCGTGTTCCAATGCACTCACTATCCCTTCCTGCTTAACTGCTCCAGCAGATCTGATGAGCATCCCCGGATGTTCTGGGCCCATTTAGCAGCCGAGAAGTCTGCCCTCTTGAGCTGCCTCAAGGCATCACTTCCATTACCCGACAGTCTCCGAGAGGAGATATTCCATCACTTAGGACTTGAACAGGAGAGACTTCTCTGGAGAGAATTCATCGAAGGCCTTTCTAAAACTCAGAACCACCATTTCTGTACACTCTAAGTGAGGAACTTCATCAAAAAAGTAAGTCTCCTCTGCTATGGCTGGCTCAGAGCTAACATGCCACCTCCCAGAGGCAAGCTCTTTCCTTCCCTAGGACTCCTGTAGCGAACATTTGTCCTGCTGGTGGCTCTCCCATTTCTGAGCAGTCTTCCTACGACTGAGGTTCCTGCAGAGAGAGAACCTTGACGGGAAATGTGCGGACCTCACCTTCTTCCATGGAAGGCAAAAAGGAGGCTAAATATGGGCAAAGCCTCACAAAACCCTGGCAGCTAGAGCACGGGCAACTTCCCGAGGGTCGGCCAACAGCTGTGCCTAGAGAGGGCTGGGAGTTGCCGGAAACGACACAGAAAGCAAAGGCAATTCAGACTGTGTCCCGGTGGCCAGGGCCCGAGTCCAGCAGGCAGCAATGCCTGTCTAATAGCAGGAGCCCTTGGTGGCAGCTTTCTCCTGGCTTCTTTCCCTCAGCACCGGCTGGCTGAAATTTTACGTCTGGCCTCCCCTGGGGTCTGCCAATTTCCAAGACCAGCTCTCTAAGTCTTCCCCTCAAGACATCCAACATCCTTTAATAAGACCCACTTGTATTTTAGATATTCAGAGTTGGGTTCTGTTGCTCACAACCCAGGACTCAAGACTCATCATCTACCCATTCATCAGTCTGGAACTCTGCTGGAACCCAAACCACCATGGCCAAACTCACCTCTGTCTTATGCCTCAGAAATCAGTCACCACTGTCTCCACTTCTGGCACTGTTCTCACTCCCCCAGGAGTTTAGAAAGGCAGGAGAAATCTATTTTCTGCAATTCCATCTAGAGTTTTTCTCAGGATGCTGGAATGCAACACATCCAAACCAGAAAACCTGAACTCTTTTTAAGATAAAAAAGCACTTGTGTCTCATTTTTTCACTCATCTCAGGTGTCTAATCCCTCTTACTAGGATTTGTTGCTACCCTTCCAGATCACTGTATCATTCCCTCTAATAAGGAAGCAAAAGCTAATGAGAAATTTAGTATTTTTCCTTCTCTGTAATCCAAGCAGACAAGCCAAGAAATGATCTTCTGTCTCTGCCTTTGCCTAAAGGGTCCAAAACCACTCTTGCAACAAACCAAGCAGGCAGTTGGCTTCTGGTTATGTTTAAATGGAAACCAGTTACTCTCTTAAGACCTATTACCTCTCCCCTCCTCGAAAAAAAGTTACTCATTGCACTTTGTTCCGGCACGGGTTAATAAATTTTATTTCCACCTTTAGAATCTTATAAGTCCCACACAATATATTCATTCACGTGTTGAAGGCAACATAGATTCTATGATTTGATGATCAGCACATTCTTGTCACAAGGTTTAACTTTTACATTATACATCCAAGTTGTTTATTGGGAAAACAAAGCTGAATAAATATACTTGCATCTCATGACTTTTTCAGACTTTATGTAACCCAAAGAGCCTTAAACTACATATATAATGTGGTTTTAAATTTTTTAACGAAATACAAAAATGCAAGGTATAGTTTCATGTAGATGACCACTTTATTATGCTAATGAGAGAAAGGCTGGAAAGTTATAAAAGCAGCTTAAACTTTCAACTTCTATTTCAATTTGCTCTCAACTACTCTCTCCACAGATGTTAAAAAAAAAAACCACAAGTATTATAGTTTCAACAGATAAAAATACAGCAATTTATGTCTCAGAAAGGCACAGTGATTTCTTAGCATGTTAAGTGGAAACGTTTCTTCAAAATTAAGATACAATAAATGCTTTTTGAAAATCTAACACCAAAAAAAAAAAAAAAAGGCCAGGTTGTTGGCCTAGCAATCTACAAAAACAAGCAAAAATAAGTTAATCAACAGCTAAGAAAATGTTAGCAGGTATTTCAAATGCATAAATCTGACAAAGGATTTTTTTTCCTACAGTATATAAGAAACCTTCATAAATCAACAAAAATAAGCATCACGGAAAAATGAGCAAAAGCTGTGAACGAGCAGCTTACTGAAGAGACACATACATTTGATGGCATGCTCAAAGAGATGAAGTCAGAGAAAAGCTCATTAAAACCAGGAGCTACTACTGTATGTCAAACAGACTGGCAAATATTAAGAAGCTGAGAGATACCAAGGGCAGCCAGGTACATGGACAAGGGAAGACCTCACAAAAATGGTAAGAAAAGTGCTCGTGGTGTGACCATTACAGAGAGTGCTCAGGCACTATAGTTAAGTACAATGACGTATAAAATTATCCCATGACCCAACAGTTCTGCTCCTGTGTTCAAGTTCCATGGAAATTCTCACACAGGTCTACAAGGCAACATGAACAAGAATGGTCACTGGAGCCTTGTTTATAGTGGCAGAAAAGGGAGCAAGACTCTTCCCCCCGCTAGGGTGTAGAGAGGCCATGCTCTGATACAACTGGCCCATGCTGCTGCTTGTCTTGCTGACGAATGCACTTTTCCCAAGCTGGCATGAGCAAGGACAGAAGAAGGTATGAAGGTATGTTCCATGGCACATGAAAAAAGCCTAGGAAAAGACCACCAGGCCATCTTGGGGGTAACAAGAAACAAGAGGAAAATGCTGGACATGGTTGGGAGGTAACCCAAGTACCCATCAATGAGACAGTGGTTAAATAAACTACAGCCCATGGAACAGAGACAAGGACTCTATGTACTTATATACAACATGGAAGAGGTCTTAGAAACACTGCATGGAGTGAAAAAAAAAAAAAGAAAGAAAATATTTATTTTACATACATTTTAAGATTTTATGTGTCCTGTCCCTTTCTTCCATCATCCTTGGGAATAGATAATATTTAAAAATGCAAATAACAAATACAAGCAATACAAAATATAGAAATACACTCAATTATAATACTTACAATAGGTCAATCAAATAAATAACGCACATTAAAGTGACTCCCAAGAGGGGAGAACATAAAACTGAACATAGGATAAAAGGATAAAGAAGGAGAAAAAAAAAAAAGACAGATCTTACCCAACAAAATTTTCAACTTATAAAAAGAATACCATAGATCCCAAGGGCTATGTGTAGGGACAGTTTTTCTTTGAGAATGGGAAAGGAAGTCAATGACATTTCATTGCTTGTACTGGACGTTGACTAAATATGGTTTGGAATCATAGCAGCATCAGGTACTACATAAAATACACTGTATGTTTACATCAAACACGATCAAGGCACTTAACAAGGATTCAAAAGAATTAGAATGTTCACGTACACCTTTGGTGAGTCTCTAGCTCAGCTAAAAATGGAAGACATTAAAATTGCTTTGCCAACATAGTTGACATTACAAGATGCTTTTAAAAATCGAACAGCCAAAAAAAAAAATCGAACGGCATTTTTTCTGAATTTTTAATGACATTAAGTACCTTGTAGAGTCAGCCATGCTTAACACAATCTAAGCTAATGAAATACACACTCTTGCAAGAGTTGGTGAATCAGCTTTGTTTTCAGAATTAATTTAAGAAATTAAGTTGGACACCATGTAAGAGCCACTGTACCTCACTCTTTGAAGGAGTTCGATTTAACCTCTCTTAATCCTTGCTCCATCACGGATGCTACATGGTTTTGTAGTTGTGTGGCAGTAGTTAACCCTTGAAAGAAAATTATTCCAACAACCACACTCCTACAAAGTACTTTCTCGCAGCTGTGACAGACTTTGGTACACTGTGTAGCAAGAAGCCATTCAGAGCGCCCATTCAGAGCACCAACTCCCTCGTCATCCTCCAATATAGCATTTGAAAATTTCCCAGAAAGCCTTGCAGCTAGAAGCAAGTATGGAACCCACTTCCAACCAGTCAGACAGTCACACAATTTACTGGCTAGATCCCTACAGAGGAAAAAAATTAGCTATTAGGGCCTCTTTTGCACTTAGCGCCTCCCCTATCTTCCCACTGGAGTACAGGGGAAATGCCTGAAGGGCAGCAGGATAAGAACCATATCCCAAAGATGGTGGCATGGGAAGACTGGTCTCCACCCTTGAGAGCATCCTTGAGCACCCACACCTGCCCTAGACCATCTATTTCCAAGCTTAAGTAAAATCAACTGTTTACTGTGCAAGTCACTACTAGTCGAATTATAGCTCAATGCATTCCTGACACAGCAGCAATTAAAAAAAAAAGCACAAAACTGCAGCAATGTAGAAAAATATGAGAATATTAAATGGAAAAGACTGAGACGCCAGGCCCACCATTAAAGCTACAATAAAAAAAAACTAATGTATTTGGTCAAAGATTAAACAGCAACGTACAATATTGTAATAGCTGTGTCAGGGAAGAAGGCCTTCACATGCAACAAGTGACAGAGTCATTTCTCTTCCCAAAGTGGGACACGTTAGAATGAGAGAGAGGGCACTATTAATAATTATGCTGACACAAATGTAAATGGACACTGGCCCAGGCAAACTGGAATACATGGTTTTGATTTGTTCAAAAATTTTCAAGTAACAACTTTATCTTGCCTTCTTTATTATACAAAAGAGAAAAAAAAATCATGCTTCCTTCTCTAACCAATCCCCTAGTCCTATCCCTTCATCTTCTTTGGAAGAAATTCTATGCTTGTCTTATAATGAAGTCCACACCAGCTCTGGTGAGACACTCTGCCTGGAATCCTTGGTGAAAAGATAATCTTTTTTTTTATTTTTTTTTAATTTATTTATGATAGTCAGAGAGAGAGAGAGAGAGAGAGAGAGACAGGCAGAAGGAGAAGCAGGCTCCATGCACTGGGAGCCCGACGTGGGATTCAATCCCGGGTCTCCAGGATCGCGCCCTGGGCCAAAGGCAGGCGCCTAACTGCTGCACCACCCAGGGATCCCTGCTTAGTTCTTTTCTCTACACCTTCAGTAAAAAATAGTTTTTCTGATAATTTCTCTAGCCCAAACTTCCTTTTAAACTAGCATAATCTAAAACCTCATCGGACAGCTCCTGTTCGCAAGGTAACATCACCAAGCGGCTGCCACAACCCTGACCTATAACAAGCTCTGTAAGAATTGATCCACTCAAAAGACAAAGGTGAGGGGTTGGTAGATTTTTACAAACTCCAAGCACTATAGGTGTACCAACTATATGGAACATTATTTTACTGACCTATTTCTCAAAACGAAGATGTATACATTACCGAGCAGTGGTGATTTGGAGAAAAATCTACAGAGCCTTGACTAATTCAGAGTAACAGTAACTCCAAGAGCCATTTGTATGTGACCTTTGAGTGTTGGTTCTTATGCTTCCTTTTGAGTAAGATCAGGACCCACAGAACTGTCAGCTTCTGTAATAGCCTCACCAAAGTTTTTAACCATGTAGTGCAGAAGGTTAATTGCCACGCCTTCCCTGGGAATCACCCCAATTCTACAGAGTAAACTACCACACCTTAAGCGAGGCATTATAAAGCCCTGCACGTCCCAGCGGTAACCTGGCTTCTCAGGCTCATCTCTTATCACTTCTCTCTACCCCTGAAAAGCCAGGCATTCAAGTTCAAGTTGAGAGATAAGCTTCATCCTCCGATTCTGCTTCTACCGTCTTCTCTCCTGGAAAACTTCTATTCTTCATTGAAGGGGCAACTCAAATGTCCTGCTCTTTCAGATGCCAGCACCCTGTGACCTAGGTCAGAAGAGCAATGCTATCCTTCTTGCTCCCCATGGTGCTGGCTCACCTCCTGCAGAAACGGATCCCCCTAGCACTCACAGGGCCCTCCAGACCCTCAACAACCTCCTTCTCTCCAGTCTGGGGACTGTGAACCATCACTTCCAACGCCCTCTTGAGCCATGGGCCCCAAGTTCCTACTCTCCTCACCTGCAGGACTTTCCAGCACAGTGACCTGCCAGCCTTGGTTCGCTGTTTTGCTGGTCTTTGCTCACCCACCCACCCACCACCACCCACCATTGCGGAATCCAAGGGAGACAACCCCAGGTCCCTGCACCAGCCTGCTATGCCCAGCATCCCATCTCCACCAGCCCCCTCCCATAGCCACATTCCCAACTGTGACCTCACTCCTAACAGGTCCTGGCAGGCTTTAGCCATGCAGTCTCAAAGGACACAAAGAACCATCTGAGTACCAGGATAGCCTTCACTATCCCTATTCATGGCCTCTCATTTTAAATCACCAAGAATCTGCACCCCTATCTCTGTACCAGTAGTAGGCCACAGGACCTCTCTCAATTGCTGGTGTGCCCGAAACATCCCAGGCATAGAGCACGCCTCGCTAGAAATTAGTTGAGAATGCTACTCATGTGTCTCGGAGAATAGCTTCTCTGAGAACTAAGCCTGAGATAGGACTGATGCTGGACGAGAGGAAAGCTCTTTCACACTGCTTCTACAGTTTTCCTCTAGCTCAATTCCTGTGCAGGAACCAGACTGAGAAATCAGCTACAGGAACTCACACTATAGATACTGCGTTCTTGCGACACCCCCTAAGCTCAGGATTCTGAGAGCTTTGCACACTTTCCCCTTTTTTTCCCCTCAGCAAGTCTAGAGTAGCTTTCAGATTTCTCCCCTGCTGGATCCCTCCACTCTCAGCCACAAGAGCTCTGCAAAGTACTGCTGCTCCTACTCGCTGAGCAGTCAGTAGCTGGAGATGTGATTAGGCCAAGGCTACGTTTCCTCCAACCCCTGGTTTCTTTCTTCTACTCCTTCTGAATGTTAAGCAAACTCTATTTTATAAGCCTGGACAGTTTTCTCGAGACATTAAGTATAAGATCTTGGCTATTCTCTCAAGCAAAATTATACCAAACCAATAACCATTAACGTTGCCATACTTCTTATACTCCAGGCACTACGCCAAGCCTCTTATGTGAATTAACATTTAGACTTCCATCACCATCCTGTGGGATTGGTACTATTATTGTCCCCATTTTACAAAAGACAACTCTACTGGGGGACCCAACTACGGGTCAAGTCGCGAGGTTTCCCCTAAGATCCCTGGCCTCAGTATCTCCCACAATTCACTCCACTCCTTTCTTAACTATGTATAAATTGCCAACCTCGGCAGAGAGGCCATCCTTCAAACCTCTGTTAAAAAGGGGGAGAAACTCCTTGAGGTTGGGTGTCAAACATCTCGTGCACTTGCCACAGTCAAGAGAACTAAAATGTCAAAGCAAGTAAATAAATGCAGGCAATACATACTCAGAAGAGCAGTAAAGGAGACTCTCAGGATAAAAATGATACATAAAATCCACTCCAACATTAGAGTCATTGACAACTTCCTGACCATGGGTCCTGATGTGTAATAACAGATATAAAGCTGAAAATAAAAAGTTTAACAGTAGTTCTTTCCTTGAACCCTGAATCATGTTCATTACAAAATAAAGTTGCTTCAAACTATAACTTTGAGGTTGCTCCGAATGGTCTGGCACTTGGTACAAAGGCATGGGCCAACTCACTGATCCCATGGAATGCCATCCTCCTCCTTTGAATTCAAGTGCAAGATTTTCCTTAACACATGGGGAATAGGCAAGTGATTCAATAAATTAAGTAATCTCAAATTCAATATAGGAGGGAGAAATTAAGTGACTATTAAAGCCATCCTCAAAATGCAATTCTTTGAAATGCTAGCTTCTGTGTTGATAAACAGTGGCAAAGACCCTTAACTTGCTCCAACTCCAATGCGCAGGTGAAAACGAATCGCATTTTGAGAATGTGAGTATCAAATTCAACCACCAATTTTTAGAGATGCTATTAGTACCAGCAACCCCATTCCACAGACCGACGTACTAGGTAAACAGATCATGCTCCCAAAATTACAGTCTGGGAAGTACAACGAGGAACAGAATAAAATCCATGGACAGTGACTGGTGGTGACATGGGAACCCCACATCAGCAAGGACAGAGATTAACTAGATGGGAATTTGAGATTAAACCATGCATATGGAGCTGCGAACTGAGGGTCACTGCTTTCCATGATGCTGCCAGCGGTACTGGGGATCCAATGCAGGCCACGTAACACCAAAAAAGAAGACAGCACAGGGGCCAATGGAAAAGTGCTAAGAAGCAAAGATCATCGTGTATCCTAAAATGGACTAAATTCCATTTACAAAAAAAAAAAGGAAAAATGAAAAATGTCACCCACAGAAGAAAAAGACCTTGGCAGTAATATGACATCAGTCTCCACAGATTAAGTCACTTTCCAAATGGACTAATTAGCCAGGTACAAAACATATATCATCTGAACGAAATGCAACTAATGAACGGAAACACCTCAACGTTTCCTGAACCATGAAACATTCTCCTGTATAGGTCTTTGCCATGGGTCGTGGGACTAGATACCCAACTTACCATCCAGATGAGTTTGTTTTTGTTATTAAAGAGCGAAGCCATTCAAAATTACACAGGATAGGGACGCCTGGATGGCTCAGCAGTTAAGCACCTGTCTTTGGCTCAGGTCATGATCCCAGGGTCCTGGGATCGAGTCCCGCATCAGGGTCCCTGCAGGGAGCCTGCTTCTCCCTCTGCCTGTGTCTCTGCCTCTGTGTATCTCTCATGAATAAATTTTTTAAAAATCTAAAAAAAAAAAATTACACTGGATAGGCACGCACAGGTCACAATGTCTCAAGACCCCCAGCATTTGCTCCTCCCCTTAACACAAAGGATGGTGCTCTCCCTTTCCCCCTCCCAGCTCCTCCACCCCAGATCTGGACACCCCTACTCATCCTGTGGTTGTCGGTCTACTGTGCCTCTCCCTGAGCCACCCCTTGCCATCCTGCAGGACCCTGGTGAACTCACCCCTATGCAACCCAGCTTTTATTCTCACCCCAGCATTGGCTGCACTGCATTATTGACGTGTGTTTACCCATCTGGCCTAGGTTCCTAGGTTTGCCGAAAGAGGAACACTAAATTTCATGCACAAGCTGGGATTTTAAAAATGGCCCCATGTTTCTCGGTACTATTAATTCATGGGGGGGGAAAGCATCTTAAACATTTTCAAGTCACGGGTACATGAGTTACAGGGGCTTCTGGATCAATCTGTGGGCTTGCAAATTATGAAAAAAACAGCAGTCCTTGAAAAGAAGAGACACTAAAGTGCTTTTGTGTTTATTTCTATTAGAGGAGACACTCCAGCCAATTTCTCTACTAAATTAGCTTTCCCTGCCAGAATGGAGTCAACGTGATAACATTGTCCCAAAGGCTGTACGTTTTAAGTCACATAAAAAAGCAAATACCCAGGCATGAATATTCCATTTTATTTTTGGCACGCCGCACAATTCATTTGGTGTGATTTCTGCAATTTCTCCCAGACTACAAAGTTCCGTATGAAACAATCCATACAGCGGAATACAGATTACCAGGACTCGGGCAACAAGAACACTACGTCCTTTTTCTGGCTGCTTGGGGGGGGGGGGGTCCGTGGAGATAAACGTAATCACTGTTGCAGACATTTCAAAGTCATCCAGAATAAAGATATGAGCCACGTTGTTTTAAAAGCTCAACTGAAAGCACTCGAGCAAATGCCTTGGCAAACTGAAGCCTAAGAGAAGCTTCTTGAGGGCAGGAATAGGCTGGTGACTTCCAGGGCTAGGGCAGCCCTGGCTACAAAGTTAGAATAACTGAAGGGTTTCCGTTTTTAGTAACTTACTATTGGACTAGGGACCTGACCCTAGACCACGCAGAAATTAGAACTTCAAAGGGCAGGGGCACCTGGCTGGTTCAGGTGGAAAAGAGTACAGCTCTTGATGTTGGAGTCCTGAGTTCGAGCCCCATGTCGGGTGTAGGGATTACTTACATAAAACTTAAAAAAAAAAAAAAAAAACTTCAACGGGTAAAACCCAGGCATCAGTATTTTTTAAGAGCCCCCAAGGCGCTATTATACATAGTCTTTGTGAGGAAAAAAAAATACATATATGTTTATATTATATATATATATATTTTTTATATATATTATATATATATCAAGCATTCCCTGTGTGCTAGACACAATTCTAGAAACATGTATGCACTAACTGATTCAACACATGTAATAAGCCTGCTGAGTAGGTACTAATACACTATCCACCACTGTTTACCAATGAGGAAATGGAAAATCCAAGAGGTTAAATAACTTGCCCCATTTTCTACACAGACTATGTCAAGAAAATAGATTTCAAACCTCAGCGGTCTGTCTGCTGAGTCAGCTCTGTCCACCACTGTGGTTCAAACAGTAGCACTAGGGATCCCTGGGTGGCTCAGTGGTTTAGCACCTGCCTTTGGCCCAGAGCGCGATCCTGGAGTCCCGGGATCGAGTCCCACATCGGGCTCCCAGCATGGAGCCTGCTTCTCCCTCTGCCTGGGTCTCTGCCTCTCTATCATGATGTCTATCATGAATAAATAAAATTTAAAAAAAAAAACAGTGGCAGTAAAGAACAGGCCCGGGGTCTAAGGCAGGTGTCTCAGTATCTAACAGGATTTGGGGAATGGGAGTTAGTAGATCACCAGAGTGAGGCATGAGGAGGACTTTACTTCCATGTGCTATTAATGCTGGAGCAAATCAAGGAGAGTCAGAACAACACAATCTATAGCAAATGACTATCCTTGTTAATTATGTAACTTAAAGCCAAATAGAGGGACGCCTGGGTGGCTCAGTGGTTGAGCCTCTGCCTTTGGCTCAGGGCATGATCCCGGAGTCCCGGGATCGAGTCCCACATCGGGTTCCCTGCAGGGATCTTGCTTCTTGTCCCTCTGCCTATCTTTCTGAATAAGTAAATCAAATCTTTAAAAAAATAAAGCCAAATAGAAATTTGGGAGCACTTATACAGCAGATTGGTAGGATTTCTTGCCACTGGATCCTAGTCAATGACCTACCGAAGGACACGGCACAGGTAGCTGCCTCCCCCTCTCCTGAACCAACAGTCCCTCTCCTGGAACATTCCTATCAGCATATAAGCCTGCTCTAGTATCTACCAAGAAAAGAAACCTGTCTGCCCGCTTGTCCCGTTTGTCCTCACCTCATTTCTCCACCCCCTTCACAAAAAAAAACAAAAACAAAAACAAAACTCCTCAAAACAATGTTCCATATATTGCACCCAATTTTCTCCTGTTCCTTTTCTATTGGTTTTTTTAAAATGTTCAGCCAGTAGCTCTTCAAATATTGTTCTATTTTCCCTCTTCCCTACTTTGAAACTCCAGTTACACGTATGTTCAGACCTTGCCACCACAGTCCATATAGGTCTTCAGCTCTTTTCTCGTCTTCAGCCTAAAGACATCCATAGGACTTCTCTTTCTGCCACCTTTTAAAAATTCTGCATAGACCTGGCCCGACCTTTATGTTTAAGACTTTCTCTTTTAAGATTTTAGGTTCACAGCAAAACTGAGAGACATCCCATATAGCCCTGTCCCCACACACGCATAGCCTTTCCCATTACCAACATCCCCCACCAGAGTGGTACATCGTTCCAAATGATGAACCTCCACCGACACATCAAGGTCATCGAATTCTATTAGGGTTTCAAAGGACGTTAGGTTTCACTCTTGGTATTATTATGCATTGCGAGGGTCTGGGCAATAGATACATGTCGTCACACATTTATTATAGTCCCATACAGAGTGGTAACATTTTCAGATTGGCTTCTTTCACCGAGTAATACGCACTTAAGGTCCCTCCATCTCTTTTTATGCCTTGATAACTAGTTTCTTTTTAGTGCCCAATCACATTCCCTTGCCTGGACATTACCACAGCTTATCTACCCATCATCTACTTAAGTGTTTCTTGGTTGCTTCCAAGCTTTTGGCAATTATGAATAAAGCTGTAATAAACATCCAAGCGCAGGGTTTTATGCGGGCCTAAGTTGATTTCCTTTGTATAAAAATACCCAGGAGTGCAATTGCAGGATCATACGGTAAGAATATGTTTGGTTAACTTTTCAAATAAGTCTAATCTTCCATTAAACCCATTAAATCTTTATTTTGATTATTTCTGACATAACATTTCCAGTTTTCTGATCATTTCCAGCTTCCTAACATAATTCTCAATCTCCACTTTTAGAAATAACTATGAGTATGTTTGAGGAACTAAGTCCGTGTTCATTGTTTGAATGACCTGTGAATTGGTTTCCCCATCCCCTTGTTTTTTGGAAAAGTCTTAGCTTTTCCTTTTTTCTTCTCTTCCCTCTCTATGCCCACTTCCTTCATGACATCATTCATGTCCACGTCTTTAAATGCCGATATGCGGATGACTCCCAAGTTAATATTCCCAGCTGTGACCTTCCCCCTTAACATCAAACGCTTGTCTCTGTCTACTCGATATATGTACACTTGACTGTCTCATAAGCCTATCATCAAAGGTACTATGTTCAAAATAAGATTCGATTTTATCACTTTCTCTTCCAGCGACGTTCTGCATCTTGGTAAATGGCAATTCTACTTTCCTCACTCGAACCATAAACTTTGGAGGCATCCTTATCTCCTTTCTTCCTTATACCCTACATCCAAATCCCTCGGCAAGTCCTCAGATCCATCTGTAAAAGAGACCAAGGATGCAATCACCTCTTACCACCTTTGCTTCTACCGCCATCCTGATCCAAACACCATCCTCTCTCACCTGTGGTACTGATGCAATTTCCCAGCTGGCCTCTTCCTGTTTCTACCCTGGCCTCCCACAGTCTATTATCATAGTAGTTGGCATGATCTTGGTCATAAGACTTAAGAAATATCAGTCACTCTTTTGTTTAAAGGGAACCGGCCTTTCTTCTCAACCAGTATAAAACGCAAAGTTCTTAACATGGTGCTTAAGTCCCTATAATACCTTCCCGCTGATATCTTTGAGCTCATCTCCTATCTCTGGTCTCTTGCTCACTGTACCTTAGTAGCCACAGGGGCCTCCTTGCTGTTCCTTGAACAAATCACAAGTCAGACACGCTCTCATTTCAGGACTCGGCCCTTTCTGTTTCCTCCACCTTACATATCCTGTCCCCTGACAGCCCTGTGACACACTCCCTCACTTCCATTAGGTATTTATTTATTCTAATGTCACCTTCTAATGGAGACTTCACAGCAGCGACTAAAGAATAAGACCAGCAGCTCCTCCTGTCACTTCTCCCCCTTGCTCAGCTTCATTCTTCTCCATAGCTGTTATCACCATTTGGCATTATTACGTGTCTATTACTCAACTATCTCCCTCTTCTAGATTTCAAGCTACATGAAAGCAGAAATTACACCTATGTTGTTCACTGCTGGGAAATCAGGGACTGGTGGGAGGTACGCAGATAATTGTTTGAAGGAAACAATAATGAAGAACCAAGTTCCATGAATGATTTGCCTGACTTACTTGAATAGATGAAGACCGTTCCTAAAAAGGTGCATCTCTGTTAGGATTTTTGACTTAAGTTATATTGTAAAAAAAAAAAAAAAAATCCACAGCACCCAAAGTAGCATACAACCCAAGTACAAGCATACAAGCATACAAGCATATAACACTGGGAACTCATCAATGAAAGATCAAAATCATTAAAGAATCCATCACTAACTGTCTTTGAGAGATCAAGTATTTCTCTTTAAAAAGCACTTTCTATAGCTAATGATCTACAATCTACATTTCTTTCCCCCAATTTCTTTTCATTATCTTTAAACAGATGGAAGCAATAAAAGGCATCCAGCAAGCTCAGCGCTCTAATTACTTGACTATAGCGCTTTTCAAAACCACTGCCCCTTTAATTTTAAGATAATATTTTGAACTTTGGGCCTATAAAAAGTTTAAGTGCTTCTGAACACATTATGAAACGCCTAAAGAACTAAAATCCTTGACTGTTTTACAGTATTTAATTAAGAAAAAGATTCTGTAATTAAGGTACCTGACATGATGGAACTATAAAATGAAGAGCTTAAAATGAAATGATTTAACACACTCTAAAGATGTTTTTCTGCTCACAGTTTTTCATTGCCTGTGTTTTCCCTTTCTGAACTCGAAGACTTACAGCTTATTTCATTAGCCATTATGTTTCACATCAGCCAAGAAAAGTTTCAAAGACAGAAAAACAAAATGCAAGGCCCATAATAGTCCCAAGAGCATTTTAAAAATAAACAACAAAACAAAACAAAACCCATCACACTGATTAGATGATGAAGAGCTTACCTAGCACTCTTAGTGGAAAGTTCTACAAGGGCTGAGAGTTTTCCCTCTTTTCTGTTATCCCTGGAGCCTAGAATATTGCCTGATACATTCTAGGTGCTCATTAAAAGAAAAAAAAAATATATATATATATTGAAGGGCCAAAGAGTACTCTGAATAGCACTCACGATGTAGTGCAAGCCTTCCTGTTCTGCTTACCAAAACTACCAAAAAAAAATACCAGCTTGATGGCCTGGCTTCCTTTTGGTTCAGTTAGTGTTCAAATTGTATTTCCAGGGTTGGGGGCGGGGAGAAAAGCAAGCTTAAAAACGACAGTATTATTACTCGCACTGTCATTGCTTTCCAAATAAAAGCTGGGCAGACCTAACACGGACACTGGCTCTTAGAATTCCATTTTGTTAAATACTTGGGAACACAGCCTTTAGTTAAAATTATTTAGAGATTCTGTGTGTAGCCTATTTGATTTCCCAATTTATTAAGGACAAATACAGGTGTCTCCTTGGGCTTTCTTTGGATTCTCTTTCTCATTCCCATGTCTTGCTGGAGGGAATGTTAATCCATCTCCAAGGTGATGCTCAAATGCAAGTAAGATCCGGGCTCTGCCTTGGAATACTCGAGGATCCCGAGACAGGGTCTGGTGGCACACAGCAGAGCCACCCACCAAATATCCTGGTTTCTTTCTTTCTCGCTGAATCCAGATTTATTTAGAATAGTAACAGACCCAGCTAATGAAAAAAAAAAAAAAAAAGACATCCACACTCTCTGGACTCCTTTGTGACAAGAAATGGCCGTGTGACATTTTTGTCCAGTGACACAAACAAACAAGTGGCTAGGTGGGGTTGTAGCCAGGCAGGCAGCAAGAGTGTGGGTGATCCCTACCCCCTCATCCTGTCTGCAACCTAAATGTAATACTGAGAGCAGAGCAGCTATCCTAGGTCCAGGACGGGACATGCACACACCTGGGATGGCTGAGAAAGGCCTGGATCGGATCCCTGAAGGAACACAGAAGCCACCATATCAGGTACATCCTGCCCACCTCGCTCTCTCGTTCAGGGAGAAAAATAAAACCTCTGCTAAGTCCAAGCCTCGGTTTCCAGGTTGTGTCTCTCGACACTCAGTTGAATCCTCACTGATAGTTATTAGTGGGGACAAAAAGATCCTACGCAACAGCTTGCGGTAGGGCTTCCCTTAACCTTTTTAAGTTGATATACATATAAAAGTAGAAACAAACTAGATGTTCGTATCTGATTTTTCACGTTTTAGCCAAGCAGTCCTCAGACAGGAGTCATCTGTTGTGAGGAAAAATTAAATTGTTAAGACACAGTCTTTCACTGAATTAACCAAAAAAAAAAAAAAAAAAAAAATCCTGCTGGGGTTGGGAACTCAGAGCACCATTAACTGAAACTCTGAATAATAAAA
This sequence comes from Nyctereutes procyonoides, assembly GCF_905146905.1. NCBI lineage: Eukaryota > Metazoa > Chordata > Mammalia > Carnivora > Canidae > Nyctereutes > Nyctereutes procyonoides. The sequence goes on from NW_026575052.1 coordinate 33,400,582, forward strand.
TTTAATGGTCTCCCTTTTATCTTGGTAATTAGCAAAATAGTTATTTATGGGACACCTGGGTGGCTCAGCGGTTGAGCATCTGCCTTCGGCTCAAGGTGTGATCCCAGGATCCAGGATCCAGTCCCACATTAGGCTCCCCACAGGGAGCCTGCCTCTCTCTGTGTCTCTCATGAATAAATAAATCTTTTAAAAAATTTTTATTAAAAAAAGTCCCCAAACTATTTGCCATCCAAAAACAATTCAATAAATTAAAATTCTTACCAAAGCTTGCAAAAATCATGGATTTGTAACACGAAGATGAGGTTTCCTGCACCACCATCAGCAAGTCCGGCCAGGCTTTACTGCATTTATCACAAATTTTCAGTTGCGGCAGACAACATTATCATGTTTCACTAGACACTCAAAGGTGCTCTTTGAAGGAGTCCTGGTCACTGCGAGGCAGGAGAGGATCTGAGGCTTGGTTTTCACCATCCCACGGCCCTCCGGTTTGGGAGAATCAAGCTACTGCAAATGGGCATCACACTGCATAGCGAGTCCCAAACGCTGGGCAACGCACGATGCAGAACCGCAGCTGTCTTCCCAACCACAGCGCCACGTGCCAAGGCCATGCCCCCATCAGTTCCCACCCAGCCAACTCCTGCTGACCCTGAAAGACCCAGAACCAATGGGTCCTCTCTGTGAGGATTATCCCAAGGTGTTTCATTTATACCTCTACCACAGCATGCCCTATACAGCATAATCGTCTCTGTTATTCCTCACAGGCTATAAACTGCTCATGAAGATTATGCTTCCCTTCTCTTCATACGCCCCCCGAGTCTATGAAAACCAGGGCAATAGAATTGATCATAATTTGCTGAATGACTAAATGATTCAATGATTATAGGATTGCACTATTAGCAATATCATAGGAAAAGTCCATCGGAATTGAAGTTATAATTTACATGATATAAATAAAGCTAAGCTCGCTTTAAATAGAATCTTTAAAGGAAAATAAAGAGTTACTTTGCTCATCATTGGGCCTAAGACATCCCTTATGCCTGGATATCAGGGCCATGGTACATTCAAGAAGCAGGTTAACATTTATTTGCACGTACACGGTCTGATGAGGCTACAGCACTCAGATAAAGTGGATACTCTATGGCAATTTGGTAGACCACAGATAACAGAATATAAATCAGATGACCCGAGTTCAAGTCCCAGCCTGGCTACTCCCCAACTTACCAGACAGTAAATGGTTTCCCACCTACCTGCAGGCTGCTGTGGTGGTAAAGTTTCTTACTTGTTGCCACTCTGAGCCAGAGCACTGTGTCTGGCACCCAAGGGGTACGCAACTCTCAGAGGATGAATGACCCTGAGACCAGGCTTTTCCCCACCACACCCTGCAGGGCTCGTAATGCTTCTTCACAAAAGACCACTTTCCTTCAAGTTCAGTTTAAAAATATCAGTTACCAGCTCTCTTTCACTTCTTTTTGAAGGGCTATATGCTAGCTGTTGCCTTGACAATTCCACTTGCTTAGGTTTAATTTGATATTGATTTAAAAGGAGAAAAAAAAACCCATAACCAGTCTACAATTAACAGTTAAACTTACATAAAATCTGGCTGGAAATAGGCCAGTCTTTGTGAGCCTTTGTTTTCTCCAGAATGAAATGACATTCCTCTTTAATCTAGACAGGCCCACACTAAATGCATAGCCGGAAACAAAAAAAAATAATAATAATCAAGGGTATGTTCACAGTGATGACTAAACGCCAACTATTTAACCTATATATTTTCATAATGCACATTTAAAAAGTGGGATAATGTAGGCTGTATTCACCTATGCCTAGCCCTCGGCTCTAAATCTATACACTGCATATATTCCAATTAATATTGATCTTCAGACATGACCAACTGGTTTTGAAGTGGCAGCAAAGGCAGCAGCAGCATCTGGCACTGAAAAATGCAAACAGGTAATCCAGAGCTCACTAGTGCCATTCAAATAAATGTCTACATGCAGATCCTAAATATGTGATCGCTCTTGGTACAGTTTAACACAAACTCATTCTCCCATACAAGAGCACTGCGGTAGGATTTTAACAAAGTAGCCTTCAACTCTTTAACCTTCCTCTTTTACGGTCTTTTTTGCCTTCTCCTGTGGGGGTGGCTTCCGTTGTTTAACTGTTTCTATGTTTTATCCCAATTGGGATAGAACGAAAGAACCTACACATACCCATCAGTAAGCAAGGCACACTTTCCCATCATCTTCATGGTTAACAAGGAAAATGACAGACAGCAAAGGAAGAAGAAAGAGCATATAGAAATAAGCAGAACTCCAGCTGAATGGAAATTAAACTTCCCCGGCCGACAGTACTCACACACGCATCTTTCATTCAGGACCATACATTTACAAAAGCAAAATTCGATTAACTGGAAATGTATACGGGGAATTATACTACAAATACCGAGTTCATTTTGTTATAAAATGCTGAAGAAAGACATTGCTACTGAATCGGGGAGAAATAGATTATCAGCACATTAATACAGAATATGCAATTTCTTCACCAGGCGGTCTTAGGGTAGCATTATATTTATTTTATGAGGATACAATTAGAATGTGAAGGGGTATCTGGGTAGAGTGTCCAATTGTGATCAGTCTGCAGACTGCTAACCTATTAGAGACGCTGAAGATAACCTCCTTGGCGATAAGACAGTGTTCTCTGTTAAGACAATGATAATTTTTATCTATGCTTGTCACCCCGTAAACTAGATAGGCTATTGATTTAGTTGGACATCCAAATACCAAAACAATAATGAATAATGAATTTATTCAGTCATTAATAAAAGGCAAAGACAGATCCGTTTCATGCAGGTCATCAGCCATCAGTCTGCAAGATAGAAATAATTTATAAAGGCACTGGAACGAACATTTTTCTTGGAACAAATATTTTTTTAAGTTTCTTCCCTTTACGAATCTTAGAAATATGGTGAATAATATTTACACAACTGCAAAAATAAATACATGAAATCAAGAGATATTGGGCACTACTGGGCAAAATAAGGCATGTGGGCTTTCGAAATGCAATGTTGGTTAGGAAAAAATGAAATCAATATACTGAATATTTGAACTTACATGCATTATATAACCAAGAATTAGGTCTCACAGGTGTAAACAAAAGCATTTTTCCTTTCCAAGACACTAGAAAAGGAAAACATTTCATTTGGTAATTTATAAAATGTTTGTGAGCCTAACACTTTAGAGTACTTTAAAAGTGAGACGTATTCTTTTTTCATAAAGTCCAGTCACATAAGATGCACTTGCAATGCAAAAAGCAATTCTTTTAGCCAATAAAACAGACTATCTGAGAACAGCTTCTCCATTACATGGAAAAAACCAGTGAACCTAATCAAGTGGGGTTATCAGAGTTTCTTCAATCGAATCTAGAATCCCACCCACATTGTCTTTTCATCAATATTCCTCAGTGCTTCCTCTTCCCCAATTACAAAAGACCAGATAACCCTGTGACGGAAGGGTGATACGCACAAGCTTATTTTCCACTGTTAAACAGAGTTAACATACCCAGGAAGCTATTTCAATTACTGAATAAATGGAAAAGGGTTAAATGTGGAATGTAATGAAACAGGATTGAACAACATTCCCCACCCCATCAGCAAGCAAACAGGCAATTTCTGAAGAAAATATGCTAGAGAAGACAAATCTTATGAAAGATAACGTACATACAGTATTCATGTTTCAGGATTATTTTTTAAAAAAAAGAAAAGAAAAAAAAAAGAAAATCCCTGAGTAGTATTTGATACGCAGCAGCCCATTAAAGCAGAAAGGTCTCTACGCTAACCCTGGCCTCTCCTCCAGCGCTCTCACCTCCATGCTTTGGCCCCTAGAGGCCACCTCCAGGAAGCTTGCCTTTCTTGCCTCTGATAGGCCACGGGTACCACTTTCATCCTTACCACGTTCTTGGTTCATCTCCTTCAAAATGCCATTCCGAGGCCTCCTGGGTGGGTCAGTCAGTTAAGCATCCAACTCTTGGTATTGGCTCAAGTCATGATCTCAGGGTCGTGAGACTGGACCCTGCTGTGCTGAGCGGGGAGTCTGCTTAGGACTCTCTCTCTGTCTGTCCCCCTCCTCATAACACCGCACACTCTAAGATAAATAATTTTTTAAATGCCATTCCCAACTTTCATACACCCCTAGTGAATTATTAAAGTCATTATATTTCTAAAGGCTTAAATTATCAACAAAGAGTTTCCAATAAAAAAAAAAGTACGTACTGCTAATGCTTTGGGGGGGGTGTTTTTTTTTTCTTTCTTTTATGCACAATATTAGTTCTGAATCATGCCACTCTTTGCACTCAGCACAGGGACTACCACACTTCAGCTGCACTGGCCTGTTTATTAATAAGCCAGTTCCACAGTGTGAACGTTAACACACCGGGGCTTTCCACGTTGTTGTAACACAAGAGTTAAGTGCAGAATGATCACAGAGTGATCAGCCTGTTTTCCCCAACTGGGGTGAAGGCTCCTTGAGAGAGAAACTACTCAGAGTGCTTTCTCTGTGCTGTGACCCAGAGCACCCCAGTTCGAGTGTTTGCTGCAGGGCAGGCTGGAGCCAACCCAAGACTGCTTTCCTGAAAAAAATAAAATAAATAAATAAACTGGGGGCCAAAGGTGGCCCCAGCATGAAGATTATTGGGTTTTGGCAAATTAGCTCTTAGAAATGGAATCTCTTAACATTCAGATTACTGCTGCCTGCCCTTTGTGGTAACTTCCAGTTCCTAAGATGATCTCTTTGCCTTATTACCGACTGGGAAGTAAGTTCCCAGGTCCTGGGGCCAGCTTTGCCACCACCTAACTATGGAACTTGAAAAAAAATCACTTTTCCTTCCCCGTCCTTCCACTCCCTCAGCTACAAAGCACATAAGCCTATTCTTCTATCAAAGTTCCAGCACTTCTAAATTTAAGACCCTGTGTTAAGTGTAGCAATCTTCTAGCAAAGGCCTCTTAATACCCTAACACTGAAGACAGTTTTGAAGTGTTTAACAACAAAGTTCTAAGACTTCAATTTCGGTGCAGTACGTCTGAGCGCGTCTACCTCACCATGTCCCTGTGTGTGGTGGAGGTGAAATCCAGGAACAAATACAAAGCATTTAGCTCAACGCCTAGCATTTACTAAAGCACTAGAGTAGAGAGAGAGACAGAGGCCCAGGCAGAGGGAGAAGCAGGCTCCCTGCAGGGAGCCCAATGCGGGACTCGATCCCAGGACCCTGGGGTCACAACCTGAGCCAAAGGCAGACACCCCCCCAGGCCCCCCTCTTTCCCTCCCCTCTTCCTCTCTTCTCTGAATCAAGAGTCGCAAGGTAGCACATCCTGCAGCATTGCTTGTATCCTGAAGCCCCCTTCCTGTCTCTCCTCTGACCACCCATGGCCATTCCTGGTCCTCAGTCCCTTCCTGAAGCTCCCAGAGATACTATCTACCCCTCCACAGGCCGAGTCCTTTAGAATCAAACAACCCGTGGTTGGTTTGAAAAAGACTAAGGGTATAGGATGTTTGATGGATACTACTCTCCCTTCTGGATGCCTGATGGAGAAGTTCCCTATACTTCTGTTTTTGTTTAACATCAGTACTTTATTAAACATTCTATCCCAGAGAGGTTTCCCAAGACTGTTGCACATCAAGCCCTATTCTTTACATGTCACACCATTTCCTTTATTACATTAACCACAATATTATTTAATGCTTGACTCCTTGACTGGCCTGTAAGCCCAGACGGGGACCTGAATCATTCATTTATCAATGCAGGCCAAATATCTAGTACACGGTCTCACAGAAGGCAAAGTATTCACTATGTATGTTAAATCAATTAAATCATTAAATCAATCAGGAGAATCTGAGATGCTTATGTGCTTCGGTCAGGAATCTCTGGCGGGGGGGTTGGGTAGAGGGAGGGAGCGGACAACAGATTTGGCCTTCCACAGTGGAACTTTACAATTTTGGACCAATTTTATTTGGGAAGGTTAGAGTTTCATAGACTTATAATTGTTTTGAGAAAACAATTAGAGTAACTCTAGTTACTCTAGACTAACAAGAGTAAAATACACCAAAGGTATGGTGTGGGTTATAAACTATCCAATTGGAAAGGAACTGGGATTGGAAGAGATGAATGAACAACCACAGCCATCAGAGAAAGTCACACAGATGAAGTGGGACTCCCGCTGGTGTGTGGTGGATGGATTAAATCAGGGCTGGAGAAGAGAGCAGATGGCATTCCACAGTGAGACGAAGCTGGCCAAGCACAGGCCAAGGAAGGAGCCACGAATAAGCCTGGCCTGTGCAGAAATGACAAGCAGACTCACGCTGCTGAAGAGCCGGGAAACAGATGATCAAGGGTCAGATTAGGAGGAGCCCCGAATGCAATAAAGATGTCATTATACTTGATGTCATGGTCAAGAAAACCTTCACAGGTTTGGTGGGGAGAGTGACGCCGGCACTGGGAGCCTAGCCTACTAGTTACACTCCGACCAGGTACCAGACAAGGGCTAGAGACAAGAAGGAGGTATTGGTCACCAGGGTAATAGTAGTGAGGACAGAGAAGGAACAAATATTTAAAACTACCAACTTCCCACAACCATCACCTCAATGTTAGAAAAGGAGAAGACAAGCAAAAAAGGAAGAAACTACTGGGTGTTGGCGGGATTTGAATTACACGTATTCTTGGCCCCAGATTAACGTATACCACGTGCCCAGGAGGTAAGGATGACACAGCACCGTTGATGACACATGCTTGGTCCTCGTACCAACTGCACTTAGCACTCGTTCAGTGAGGCCGATCTTAAGATTGAGCTACTGAAAATCTATGATACATCTAGCACAGTTCCGCCCCTCTGGCCAGCCACAGGTTACTACAAGAACTGCTCCCTCAAGATGTGCTGAAGAACAGAGCCACGTGGCCTCCCAAAGGCATCAGGACCCACCCTAACAAGACGAAGCTGGTACTCAGAGCAGAGAAGCAAGCGATGATAGTCCTTGCCTAAAATAAAACAGTTTTCCTTGAACAAATGTTTAAGGAAACCCAAATAAAGTGAAAGGTAGTCTACTCATTCATGTACAAATCTCTAAAACCAAATATAGTATTCAAAAGAAAAAGAGAAGACCAATCCAGAAACTGGACTCTTAGGACCTACTATGACCAAAGATCAATCAAAAAATAGGACAACTATGTCATTCTCTCAGCTTGTATTCAAGATTGGATTCTATCTCTTAGGCACCACAGTTAGGTAGATAAATGGATATTTATGGATACGGACTCTATTTTTCTGTATACCTTAGAATAAAAACAAAATCTAATTGAAACTGCTCTGCCGACCAATTAGTTATATTACTTTGCTCTTCTGATTTAGGCAGTAGAGTGCATCCATTTTTAAGAAGCTTGGAGCAGGAGAAATAATCGAAGCTGATGGATTATTTTCAAGCTTGAAAACTATTTAAAAGTGTTCGCTTTACTGCACTGCCTCTTGGTAGCTAAGGAAATACATACAAAGGACACCAAAACAGGAAGAGCAAAGAAAGTGCTACTATCCTTGTTGTTTCATCAATCATCATACTACAAATTCTTGCAATCCTGGTTTTATTTCTGACACCGTACAGGGTGACAGGGCACAATGAACATTTCTCTCTTGCAGTTTACATCCTAGCATTAGGTAGACCTCATTGTTTCATTCTGTCTTCTGGGATGGAAAAGATTCAAAGCTGAAGAACCACTTACAGTGTACGCTGGCGTCCTGGCCTTCAAACAAATAAGTTAACCTCTCCAATCTGTTACTTATTTATCTGAAAAATAGGTGATCTGAAAAATAGATCACCGCCTCCTATTCATACCCTTGTGTAATTCATCCCCTTAAATGTGGGCTGAACCTAGTGGCTGGCTTCTCAGGAACAGAATATGGCAAGCAGCACGGGCATCACTTCCAATATCGTGTTAGAAAAGGTCTCCACTTTCATCTCCAGTGGAGAGAGAAGTCCTATGTAGCAAGGAACTGAGGGGGTTCTCTGGCCAACGGCCAGTGAGGAAGTGAGGCTCTCCGTCCAACAACCACCAGGAACCGAATCCTGCCAGCAAGTCCATGAAGGAGAGCTGGGAAGTGGCTGCCCTCCCAGCTGAGGATTCTGGTGAGGCTGCAGGCCTGGCTGATGCTTCAACTGTAATCTTATGAAAAACCTGGCACCCAGCTAAGCCACACTCAGATCCCTCATCATCAGAAACTGAAAGATAATAAATGCTCAAATTTTAAGCTGCTGATTTGGAGATAACTGGTTACATAACAATAGATAACACAATGACATAAATACAATTTATAAAACAGAATATATTATTTAAATTTTTTAAAAAATTCTAAAAAAGAAAAACAAAATTCTATCTGAGCTCATGGTAAAGGGAGTTTTTTAAAACTCCTTTTTAAGACTTTTGTCTTAATATAAGTAATCATTGTTTATCCACTGTCATCTAATGCATCTGCAATTTATCTAACTCATCAGTGGTAATAATCAATTATTAGTATCCCAAACTAGTATCCCAGCCAACCAACCATCAAAAAAAGAACATTAACAAATATTATGAAGGTATCGCTGCTACTTAGCACACACAGGGCCAAAACAGAATGGGAGATTAAGGCTCAGTGTTACCATCAGGCAAAAGTCTTTAGAGAAAACAAAGCATAGACGAATATACTGAATGATAAAGGAGCAGTCACAGTCTACTAGGAAACATCAATTCTGCACCTAGAACTGTCAGGCATGGCCTCATGACACACAGAGAAAAAAAAAAAACAATTTCATTTTATAAGCCCACATTTTTTCTGAATAACAGCTATTACACTGCAGGACACTTAAAATTATCTTAAGCAAATCTTCTAAGGAAATTTATATCCAAGGTTCTTCCATGGCAAGTAGGGTTTGAGCTTTCCAAAGATAAGGGTAAGTGCAGGTTACATCATACAGATAAGGCCCCAGAAGGCAACATGTGTGACCAGCTGACCCACAGGCACAGATTCTTCTCCCCACTTGTACCAAGCCCTGTGCAGAGCAGCAAGCTCCCCCATCCAGTGACTGAGCTCTGCCCTAAGACTTGCTTTGACCAGTGGAACGTGTACAGAAGCCACTGCATGGCTGTTCTGATCTTCCTTGCACACCATGCATTTGTGTTCACCTGGGGAAAATGGACAGTTAAATATTCAGAAATGTACAGGTCAGTTTCTACAGATAGATGTGTCTAGCAGCTAAGTTATAGAAACCCAAAAGTAAATTATATTAAAAACAAAAGTGCTCAATTGCCTAACTTCCTAATTATTTTATTTCTATAGTCCATGTGTTCCTGAGGTTTTCTATTATCTCTGTATGACGAAAAGTACCATAGAGCGGTGTGCTTCCTGGTGAGGTCATACTGGTAGCTTGAAATCAGCCACGATAGGAGCAGATACACCACACAAATGGGCAAGTGCTATGATTCCAGGCTTCTCTTTTCTTCCAGAGAGCTGATCTGTGTCCTATCGCCTTTAGAAATGCTTCCTGGTGGCCTCTACCTCTTGAGCCTGGGCCTCCAGAATGAGCTCGTCTGCAGCAGACCTGAGCCCAATTCACAGCAAGGAGACAAGTCCAGCCAGATCACAGCTGGAGGCGGGGCCACCAGTAGAGCCTAGCCTCGACCCATCCAGTCACCCAAGAGAAGTCAGAGTCCAAGCACAAGCCCCAACTGAATCAGCAGATTTATGAGACTTAGTTCTCCCACAGCATGGTGGCAATGAATGATGGATCCACACAGTCAACTGGAGTTAGGTGAATTAGTCTACTGGAAAAGCAGAGACTGGTATTTAAAAATAAAACCAAAGCATTACATTGGGATAGGCCCTGAAAGTAAGATGCTGATGAGCCACCACTGAGACACCAATTAAAAAAAAAAAAAAAAGACCCACTCCAAGAACGTAGTGAAACAGGAGCGCTGACTTTGCGATGTGTAAGGAGGGTGACCTGAAAGGCATGTCCAGCAAGAATATACTTAGCCCGACCATGCACTGTGGACTCGGCGGTGAAAAATGAGAGAAGCATTCCATGTGCCCATGACTCGTGGGAGGAACATGGGTGTAGAGAGGCCATCCCAACCTAGGGTGCTGAGGGGCTAGGGAAGAGCACAGCACAGAGGCACCCAGGCCAGCCCATGGGATTCAAGAAGGCTTCTCAGCTCAGACCTCTGAGTTCAGCTAGAGGTAACTCTCTGAATAATAAAGACGGCTCCTAGAATGAACAAAGAAAGATTATGCTGGGGGAAAGAGGGGGAGAGTAGGATCTGCTGGGTGTTTGGGTCAAGATGCACCATCATAGCTGGCCTTGAACACCAACTAGGTGAGGGTACAGCTCATTTTTGCTCCTCCTCTACCAGGTAGGACTTGCTCATAGGTAGAGGTCCCAATGATCTATGCAAGTTTATGGATAAGCACAGCATCTGGCCCAACATTCCTGCTTTTTGAATATGGCAATGGCTCCCACCTCTCCTGACATTCTGTTTACTGGCCAGACAACCTTGATTGTGTCCCAGAAACAAAACTCAACAGCTGAAGTTCGGTCAGCAATGCCTCAGAGAGAGCATGTATGCCCAAGTACTGTCTGTAACTGGTATGGTATCCAAGTAGATTAATTCAGTACTTGAGCCAGGGCTTTCGGGGAAACATTGCATCACAGAAGCAAACAACCCGCTCTGCTCCCAACCAAGGAAAACACGCACACGTGTAAACACCACATTCTTTATATATTTTTTGAAATCCGAAGTATAAACCTGTTACTTAAAATGAGGCAAGTATGACCAAATTTACCCACTAAGAAATTTTAAGTGGAAAAATGAAATATAAAGGGATTCTAAAATGCAGTCTTTTCATTTTGACTAACCCAGTACATACTACTCTCGCTGTTAAGATCTTTGCTTTAAGAATTCTACAAGTATGACTATTGTGCAAATAATGGAAAAAGCAACTTCATCTTAGCCACATTGGTAAATCAAGCACACAGAAGTCATCCCACTAGATGGCAATTCAAATACTGAAACACAGAAGGAAAATATTTGACAAAGCTCTCATCTAAAAGATCTCAGGATACAGTTCGATCAAGCTCATATCTCTTCTTCAGAAGACTGTGAGCCTGCATTGAAATATTAAAATTAATAAGATCATTTTCTTCAGAAATAAAAAAAAAGAGTAGGAATGCCAGAGATGGGATATCATTTAGTTTTTTTAAAAGAAAAGGCAATTAAATCACCAAATCATTACTGCCTTTCTCTGCTACCTTTAAATAGACACCTACAGAATTTCCTGTATAAAAACCAAAATATAAACTGTGGAAGAGACCTAACACAGACCCACTGTTTTATTTTCTTGCTTTTGCTCAACTTGACTCTTGAGCATCTTATATAGTTGAGTCTTTCTTCACCAAATATGTTCTCTGCTCAGCAGAATCTCTGCCATGCCAAGTTCAACTTTCCCAGATCTTCTTGTTCTAATCATAGCACAACAAACTCTAGTAAAAATAACTAAGATTCCCTAAAGATGCTATGGACCTGTAACAAAAAGCAGCTTCCGGATTAAGATTTTCAGAAAAATTAGGGCCAAAGTCACACAGTGCCACCAAGTCTGAAACAGCACGTAGAGAGAAATGCAATTCATTCTCTCCCTCTTCCATGCTCACTCACAAGCTACATTAACCACTAAAAGGCAGACATTTTCCCCAAATTGCCCATCAATATGCAAATGTCTTATCAGATATAATTAAGGTGAAGCTATAAGGCTTAGCTCAAATTCCTACCTTGACCTGTGTATTTCTCAAGTTCAACTCAAAAAAAAAAAATCAGCCTTTTCCCTTCATGTGTAAGACAGCAGAGGCATGAAAAACGAATGGTCCAGTAAATTCTCGAGAAGCAATTATAGCCTACCAGTGGCAACAGACACAGGAGTTGGTCACGTGAGTATATAATGTGCCTTGGCTCTACATTAACAGAGCCTGAAATCTGTGACCCCTGTGCCGTATGAATTTTGCTTGGTTACAGAGACACTAAGTATCCAAACTATAAACCACTTAGGCCAGTTGGATTACTTGGAGCATTTTAACTTTTTTTTTTTCCCCTTAATTAAAACCCTGCAGATAGTTCTAGGTAGTTTTTCTTTTATGAACTGGTTAGCCTATGCAAAACACGAATGAGAACTTTTCAAACTTCAGTAAACATAAAAGTAAAAACAAAAAAAAAAAAAAGAATTTCCAGATACTAAATTTTTTTTAAAGCCATAGAAGCTAAAGCTGAGTCATTTGGTAACAATGCTTTATCAAATATTTTGAAATTAGATACTGAATTTAAGGACAGGAAGGCCACTTGGGAATGGGAGGAGAAGGTCAAGCAGAGGTCTGAATAACTAGTTTTGGAGATGGCTCTTCCAACTCACCGATTCTTTAAAGATTTTATGATTTGTTATTAAAGTACAAAATATTTAAACCTGCCCCAATAAGTGATCCTAGAACCAAACTTTTGAAAAACATCCAAATTTATCAGAAGAGAATTGGGGATACATGGCAGCTTAATTGGCCAGGGATTCAGTATATCATTTAGAAATGTGTTTAGGAAGCACTGACCTTCCATAATCCCAAACCTTAGTCCTACAGTGGTAGTTAAGTATATTGGAGAAAAAAAAATTAATTGATGCTAAATTACATTTGCAAGCAGAGGGCAAATATCCAAGGTTGAAATTAGTAAGAATGATTTAGACAAACAGCTAAATTGGACACCTTATTGAAAGGTCCTATTAAAAGTCATTTAAATTTTCCATCACATTGATAATGATAAGCTTTTAAATGTTATAGGCTTTAAGCCTACATATCATAAAGAAATGTGACGTCCGCCTCAAGTCTGACATTTGCTTCCGCCAGCAAGGGCAGCTGCTTGGGGCTATTGCATCCTCGAGTTATCTGGCCTGTTCTAATAGTTGTGATAAATGGTTTCACAGCACTGCTGACGTCATCTAATGAAGCTGAGGAATAAGCAAAACATGAATCAGTTAAATGGGAAATAAAGGGTAGAATGGTTTTCTCATAGTTGGTATTCAAAGAGATTAACAAAGAAACTAATATTATCTCTACAGACACAGATAATGAACACTGTTTTCTCTGAACTTGTAATACTCGCTTTCTGGAAAATTCTACTGGATTTATGCTTTATCACTATGCTTTTACTATTTCTACATAGGCAAAAAGGACAAGTAATGTAGAAGGTCACTCTTTTTAAAGGTAACAATTGAAGAGAATTTCTGGCACTTAGAGATGCTCATGGCGTCTGCTCTGAAGGAAGTAAAGGATTAAAGTCAGTCTATAATTGAGATTTTAAAAATATGTTGCTGTCACAATTCAATTTCTGATGTCTGCCTATAACCAATGGCATCCCTATAAATGTTCGGTTCTAAAAACTGTCAAAAATGACTTAGGACAGAACATTTAAAAAAGTATATCCTTTATCAATGATTAATGACCAAAAAGATCGCACATCCTGATACCTGACTGAATGGTAGCAAGAAAGGTTTTTAAGATTTATCCACCACATATTCTGGAGGGAATCAGTACGAAACAATGGGGAGTGGAGGATGTACAAAAAAGGTCCATTGTTTCGATTGTTAGCACATGCCTTACAATCTCCATGCCATCAATCTCATTTCTAGAACACTTTAACCTGTTAGAGCAAAATCAAAGCATTAACTATATAGAACAAAAACACCATTATTTTAAGCCTTACAAGAATAAGAAAATTCTCTGTAAAATATCTTAAAACCCAAGTTGGAAAAAATATCAAATCTGTGAAAAATGTCCTACCAGATGAGGAGGAAAGGAGAAGAGAGGTGGAACAGACTAGAATCTGAAGAACGACATAAAGGTTATCAACATTTGAAAAGTAAAAAATTCAAAGGAGAATTACCAAACACTGCCAGAGAATTCCAAGCATTTTTTAATTATTCTTAAGTCACATAACGTTAGACCTAAGCTTCCCTTACTTTTTTTTAACAATAAAGGGGCAGTTTTATTTAAATTCAGTTAGCCAATATATAGGACATCATCAGTTTCCAATGTAGAGTTCAGTGATTCATCAGCCTTATATATCACCCAGCGCTTACAAATCACCTGCCCTCCTTAGTGCCTGTCATCCAGATACCTCATCCCCCACCCACCTCACCTCCAGCCACCCTGTTTCTTTCCCATAGTTAGGAGTCTCTCATGGTTTGTCTCCCTCTCTGATTTCTTTCCATTGTTTTTCCCTCTGTTCCCCTAAAAAATAAAAGCAAAAGCAAACACCAAGGTCATATACCTATTAGGGTATATAGCTAAAGGTGGCAGGTGGTGGGTAAAATGGGTGGAGAGGGTGTAAAGGTATAAACTTCCTGTTACAAACTAAATAAATCATGGAAATGTAATACACAGCATGGTGACTACAGTTAATAATACTGTACATCATCTTTGAAAGTTGCTAAGGCAGTCGATCTTAGAAGTTCTCATCACAAGAACAACATCCATGGCTGCATGGTGAGGAATGTTAACAAGACACACGGTAGTGATCACTTCGCAATAGGGACAAATACCAATCATTATGTTGTACACCTGAAACTAATGTTACATGTCAATCATACCTCAATAAAAGAAACTGGTATTGCTTTAAAAGAAATGATAAAAGGGCAGCTAAGTATTTTAAGAGTGTTTTCAAGACATTTAGCTATGGGAAGGGGGGCTGTGTCTCTCCTTACATGCAGACATTTACTAAGTAAAAGCATAAAATAGCTTCGCCAACCGTGTCCTACTGGCTGGGATACTGAACACACATAGTTGAAAATCATCAAATTGAAGTAAATATTTTGTAGCTCTCAACTGCCAGCCACCACTCACATCTCAGGGTTCATCATACTAAAGTGGCATTGGCCTAGTCACGTTCTTGCCTCATCACGCTGAGAATCTAACTGGCGTAATGGTTTTCCCTTCCACTTGACAGTCTAAAAGACCTAAACGTAGGAAGCCACATTTTAGGTAATGGTCCATGAAGTCAGTGTGCCTACAGAAACAATGGACAAGGAGTGACAGAAACTTAGACCCTAAGCCAGACTTTTCTTATAACTCAGAAAAATGAAGTATGGCTTCTCATCTCTCTGAGCCTGAATTTCATCACCTAGAACATGAAAGAACTGAGTGGATAGTGGTTCTAATGCTTCATGGTCGGTTTTAATGAAATGCCCAAGAAACCCCCCCCTACCAAAAAAAAAAAGTTAGACATGTTCAAGACTTTGATACCTGGGGATCCCTGGGTGGCTCAGTGGTTTGGCGCCTGCCTTTGGCCCGGGGCACAGTCTTGGAGTCCCAGGATCGGGTCCCGCATCGGGCTCCTGGCATGGGGCCTGCTTCTCCCTTTGCCTGTGTCTCTGCCTCTCTCTATCATGAATGAATAAATAAAATCTTTTAAAAAAAATTAAAACATTTCTAAAAAAAAAAGAAAAAAAAAGACTTTGATACCTACGTATGGAAAGGGGGAGCCACCATCCCTGATCCCTGAAAACCACCCATCAATTCCAGATCCAATCCCCATTCCAGAGGTTTCCTAAGGTTCCACCAGGTACCTATACTCTTAACACTGTTGTCGGCGTACTGCCCCTTGATAAATTACCTCCCAAAATACACAGACTGGGCCACCCCCGCCTATCACTAGAGGTCAGAGCCTGGCTGTACCATGGTCAAGTACATTTCAGAAAGGTAGGACCGGGCCTATACATGACCTCTTCTTACTCAATTTCAATTAAAAAGAAACCAACTCCTTCAAACGTAGCTTTCCAAAACAACACCAACTCATTAGAACTGTGCCTTCCTGCCCAACACCAGACCTATTATGGTGAAATACTGTTACTTTGCATTTTACCATCTATAGGCTTGACTATCTCCACCTCTTGCCCTTGACAACCCTACCCCACTGTAGAATAGCAATAATTCCACAGTAACCTCTGTGAGAGAACTTCAATCCATAAATTCAATAGGACTCATATGAGACTTCCATGAGGTAACTAGAGTAAGAAGGTGGGAGTGTGTGAGCAGAGACCACCCACAGAAAACACTGACACAAAAAATGTTTTTAAATGATGATTTCCATCCTTTCTTCTACCTATATGCAAAGTGGCAATAAAGCCAATAAGCTCCTAAATATCCCTCAAATATAATCCCTAGAGAAACAAAGGTCTGATCAGTAGATCCTTATGATATAAAGCTGTTTGCTACTATTCCAATAATTTAAGAACTATTGGTATTGTTCATTCAAATATCTAATGAAATCTTTTTTTTTTCCAATTTGCAAGCCAGTACTAGGTCAAACTGAAGTTTTCCCCAACAGTTTATTAACTACCAAAATACTGTAAGTACTAAAAATCATAGTGCAAAGCTAAAACAAAAAACAAAACCACAATTGTCAATGAACACTTATTTACATAAAGAACTCTAAAATACAGAACACAGTAATTCATGGAAAATAGTATTACAACTCTTGGTAGAAATTCATTTTATACTTCTGAAAGTTATTTGAGTCTCTTGAATATGATAAAAATCAAGCCATGTTCTTTTCTTCCCATTAAATCCCTTAGAAACATCCCCAACAATTTAGGAATGTAAATGGATTTTCCATTTGCATTTATACTTAATGATGACTTAAGCAGAAGGAATACAGCTTAATTTGTTTTTGGAAGTGGATTGAGACCGGAGGAATAGGTCTTCCAAAAAAAAAGAAAAAAATAGAAATTAAAAATAAAAGGAAAACTTATTTTGAGTAGCAAAACAAAAAAAAATGTTAAAAAGGAACAAAGTGTTTTTAAAAAACCAAAACAAAATAAAACATTAAAAAATAATAATAAAACAGCTAAAGCCAAAGAGAAACTTCTAAACACAGCAGCCTGATGCCTGGTCCAAGGAGGACAGGTTATGGGGTTACCCCCGTACTCTGCATGACAGCAAGTTAAATACTGAAGAATACTCGTCAAAGTCCACAAATATCCATTTGGTTTCAACTTTTAGATTCTCACTCCTTTTGATTCCTTTCATGCCTTGAACCTTACATTGGACTCTAACTAATGTTCAGAAGCAAACTGTTAACAGGAGATGTGGATATCCTAACGCAGTACACCATGTCACAAAGGGCACATCAAAAGCTCGGACAGATAATACCTCAATAATAAGTTCTGCAAAGACCTCCTAAGTCAGCACTCCTGGAAGTCCAAATAGTACCTTCCTCCAAGGACATATGCTTCCCTGACATTTTAGTACATTTTTTTTCTTCTAAGTCTACCCTGCAAGTACTTCTCCTATTTAATTCTATAGGGCCAGGTACGTGACCAAAGCAAAAGCCCTTTTTTTCTCCTAGAGTGCCAATCTCTACAAAAGCCCATGTCAGCCACATGTATGTGTGTATACATAAAATATATTTTCAAAAAAATCATTCAGCCCCCCAAAAGAGAAAATGGTTCTTGTTCAGAAATCTACATGTACATGATGGTTTATGTATAAAACTAGATTCGATTTTTAACTAAGGACATGGTGCTGCTTCTTTCAGCTTTCTAGCTCCATGAGCAGAACCGATGTAGAAACATGATATTCCAAATATTGTTGATGCCGTGTCCATCCTAAACCCCTGTGGTGCAGGGGTGGGGGGGAGTAGACACTCCAAGAGACAGTGCAGTGGACACAAGTATTTGACTAAGCGCTGTACCCCTGATTTTGCCCAAGTACTCTCAGAATTGACTATTCTCAGAATGGGTAGCTATGGGTAATATCAAAATTCTAGCTAGTGATTTTTAATAGGAGTAACAACCATTTTTTAAAGAAATGGAGGGGTACCTGGGTGGTAGGCATGGAGCTTGCTTAAGGTTCTCTCTCCCCTCTGTGCCTCCCCACCTCCCTCTCTTAAAAAAAATGGAAAACAGGAAAAAAAAGAATGGTTGGGGTGTGAGGCAAGGGAAGGTGGAATAAACAGACATCTTGTTTTGTAGCTTTCACTTTGGAACAAAGTAAATGTTTTACATAAATGCAAACCTAAGTTAAAGTTTAAAAATTACTATGCCTGTGGTTAATAAGGCATTGTGCATTGAAAAATTACAAGAGTAGGGGCGCCTGGTTGACTTGCTCAGGTCATGACCTCCAGGTTTATGACCCAGTCCAATGTTGGGCTTGGTGCTCGGTAGGGAGCCTGCTTAAGATTCTCTGTCCCTCTCCAAACCAAAAAAATAAAGAGTAAAAACTCAAGTGTTCTTACCACAATAAACAACAAAAATCCTTAAAAATAAAGAAAAAGTATCATTATCCTGCCTTCCCAATAAGAACTGTACAAGATACTCAAATGATTGATACTTTACTTAATAGAAGTATGTTAGCTAATGAAGAATTGCTAGATTTAGAATTTGATCATTTTTGCAAACCCTAATAATGGATTCAGTGATCATCAATAGCTACTAACATCGCACGAGAGACAAATATGCATCTCCTGATGGCAGCTGATGACATCAACTAGGGGGCATTCTAGTACAAAGAAAAATACCTAAAACCCTGATTCTGTTTAAATCTCCGGATCTGCCATTTATAAGAAATACAGGGGAAAGAGGAAGCTGTTAAATGACACCACAGGGATGCAGTTGGCAAATTCTGAACCCTGGGAAACTGCACAGAAGATTAATGGTACTGATTCTTCAACAAACTGCAATGGATTAAGACATGGAGTAGGAAACTAAAAATTTCAAAAATACTTTAAAAAATGTATCAATCACTTGCAATGAAGGTTATCTGCATCTCTGTTCCTAGGAAGTAAACATTTTGTAACAACTGAGGAAACTGAGCAACCTCTATGTAGTTATTAAACAATTATTATTCAATTTTTTAGATGTCATGATACTATGGTTACACTGAAAAATAGTTACCTTTTAGAGAGATACAGACGTCTTCATGGATGTCATGAAATGATGCTTGGGAAGGTTGGATGTGAGCAGGGACAGAGGAAACAAGAAATGACCATGAGTTGATAATGGCAGCAGGTTCACTGTCCTCTCTACTTTTGTCTAGGTTTAGAACATTTCAGGTATTTTTTTTTTTAAGATTTTAGAGAGACCAAAACTGCATGCCCACTCGAGAATGGGGGGAGGATCAGAGGGAGATAATCCTCAAGTGGACTCCCAGCTGAGCACAGTCCCATCCTCACAGGACTCCATCCCACAACCCTGAGATCATGACCTGAGCTGAAATCAAGAGCTGGGCGCTCAACTGACTGAGCCACCCAGGTGCTCCTTACTTTTTTTTTTTTAAACATAGGTTTCCTCTCAGCAGTCCCAAGGAATCACCCCCTGAGAGATCCTTTCCAGCCAGGTTTTCCTCATCTCTCAGTTTTTCCATTCTCTCTCTCCTCCCTCTTCTGTTCTCCCAAACCTCTACCTCACGGAGCTCCTCAGGGTTCCAGCCAGGACCCCCGTCACCTCTATACCTTCTCTCTAGCAATATACCGATTCTTATGCCATTCAGCCTCATTTCTACTGAATGCAAATTTCTACCTCAAACCAGCAGTTCTCTGACCTCCAGGCTCACAGACCCAATTACCTACAAAGTGTTGGTGCCTGGGTATCTAGGAAGTGCCCTACATATGCACAAAGTAGAACCTCAAAGCACCACTGCTCCCTCTGAAGTACTGTTCTTCTTCACCATCTCAGTAAACGGCACCCAACAGCTCCAACTGAAAACTCGAAGATCATCCTTGATTTCTGCCTCTGCCTCATGCTCTACCCAATCTTGTAAATCCTGTTTTTCTGCTGAGTCCCTTCTCCATCTCCTGTGTCACCTGCCTTCCCTCAGGCACCTCAGTGGCTTCTTCACAGACCTCCTAATTTCATGACCCACCCCCCCCAACACATACACACGATTTGCCATCCAGCATCCAGAGTGGTCCTTTTCAAGACCAATTTGAACACATCACCCCAAAGTGTGAAATGCACCAGGGCCTTCTGTAATTTGAGTCCATTCTCAAGATTGTCTCAAGGTTCACAAGGTCCTGCATGATCAGCTCTGCCTTCCTCTCCAACCCTCTTCCAATTAGTTGTCCTCTTTCCCTGCCCCCCCAGGCTGAACCACAATAACCTTCTGTCCATCCTCAAATATGCCAACCCCACCCCCACCCCCCGTCTCACCACCTCAGCATGTGTGGTTCCCTGGGCCTACGAACTTGCCCCTGAACTCCTCTCCCGTTCTTTGCAGGGCTGGCTCTTCCTCATTCCTTCAGGTCTCTGCTTAAATGCCATCTCATCTAACAATCCCACCCAATTATGCTGACCCTCCATCACTTCAACTTACATAGCCTTATGTTCCCCCCACCATACCAACCTCCCTGAGACACCCAGGGCCCTGCTTGCCACACTGGCTAACCTAATACACTGCCGGCAGGACACCACTCACTAGGCGGGGGCAGATTCAATCCCAGCCTCATGGAGTACCTCTTATCTATTTCCACCTCCCTTGGTAACTTTGAATTCTCTCTTCTCTACCAGAGAAGACAGAACATCCAGCCGAACTCTTGATTTCATTTCACTGCATCAAGTGGCAGAGAAATACTCCTTATACTAAAGGCTACCATAACTATCGCATTTAGCAAAGCATCCTTAGGTACACAGACCCCCAGGGTACCCAAAGACAGAATTCGGGGAGTCTTGAACTGGAGTGACACAACTCCATCTGCTTCCCCCATCAACCCGTGCAAGTTAGCATGTCAACTCATTATTGAGGAGAGCTACAAACTACTAGTTGCGATGCCTGTGACTTTGTCACCACTAGAAATCTTCAGATCTCATAATTTTGATATTTTAAAATATCACTCTCATTACTACCTTGCAATTCCAATTATGAAACCCAGCACTAGAGCTTGTCAGTCAATGCTTTAATAAAGCAGAATTTTTTCCTATATTACACATTTTAACTGTTTTGATACCAGTCTTTCAATTCAATTGGTTTCCTTCATAATCCTTTTTAATGCATTTGAAGTTTCTCATGGGTCCACATCCTAGTGATGTAATAAACGAGTAAGAGAAGAGATCCATTCAGGTGGGGAAAAGCATTTCATTCACGGACTTGCTTAGAAGTGGAAGCAAATGGTGGCAATAAAAAGAAGACAAACTTTTTTCAGTTGTACTATTTTTTTTTTAATTTTCTCCAGGTGAAATCACTATCCCCCTTTTCCTGAGTGAATCACTCTACCCACCCCCCTTGGAACCCCACTGATCTCACCAGACTGCCAATGGAGCTCATGACACACAGAAGATTCAAGAATCCCAGAGTAGGAGCTAAAACGAATTAGGAACCTAATTTCAAAGTCTTTGATTCGGAAACAAAAGTCCCTGAAAGATTTAAAAGGAAGAAAATGTATAGGTATGCAATAAAGTTTTAAAATATTTTCAAGACATAACAAAATTGTTAAAATACCCCATTAACGCATCACTTACTAAAACTGACAAGAAAGGATTAGTACTGTAAACCTATACAGAACTCCTATAAATTGGTAAGAAAAAGATCCTATTAAAAGACACAAATAAGCATATTAGGAGAAAAAAACTAATAAACTGCCCATACACGTTTTTTACTTCATTAATAACCAAAAAATTTCAAATTCAAACAATGGGATAATATTGTCATTTATGAGGTCAATAAATTTCAAGAAAAAAATATTACAAAAATGAAAAGTGTGAGAAAAATATTCATATACACTATATTGCTTTCCTGAAGGACAATATAGCATACATATCCAGCGTCTTAAAAATGTATCTACCCATTGTCCCAGCAATTCAGCTTCTTGGAATTTGCCCTAAGAGGAAGATCACACCTATGACTTATGTCACAGTATGATCAAAGCATGGTTTACAATCTTTTTAATTAATGAAAATAACTCATGTATACAAAAGGAAATTCATGATCATATAGCCACACAATGGGAAACCATTTAAACAAAAGTCTAGGACTTCTAATATGGAAAAAGCTTAAGAAACTTAAGTGGAAAAACTATACTACTAATTTGTACGTCTTCTATGAGCCATGTCTTTTAAGTACATAACTATACAAAATCTAGAAGGCTATCAAGATTTCCATAGCACTGTCACTTCTAGGTTATACATAAAAAAATAATTTAGTAATTTTCTGTTATTGTTAATGATAACATTACTTTTATAATAAAAAAATCACTCGCTGTCATACAGTAAGATGGAAATAAAGCATCCTCTGAAGCAATGTAATTCTAAGGACAATCTCCGTGCTCTCCCCCAGACACTTTCAGGGAGCACACCCTTCTCCTCAGTAGCTTTCCTGACCACATGTGTCATACAAACACGTATCACAGCACCTGAAGTATTAGTAATTACAAACCCCAAAATATATTACCAAAAATTTTTATCAAAGGCTGGGTGAAAGGAAACAACGTTTAGGGATCACAGTCTGAGGGATTCAGGACCCACCTTTTCTATTATGCATCTAGATTAGGTCAGATCAACAGAGAGGCAGTTAGGGCCTCATTACTTGGTATCCCAAGTGCCACCGCTAGGTGTATCAAACCTACCTTCCAGGCCCTTCCAGGCTTGCTGTCACTGAAATCACTTCTGTTGACTTCCATCACTTTACTGAGCGTTACAATAAACACGCCTATGAAGTTCACCTGAGTCTACTCTAAGTGAAAGAGAGGTACGTTCCCTGGGAACAAGTCCTGCCCGGGCTTAGCATCCAGTGCTTTGTCTGACCTAAGGGGCTGTATTCATCTCACAGCAGCGGTCTTTAACCTTCAGTGTGAGGTTGGTCACATATGCCCTTGAGAACCCGAGGAAAGCCAGGGCTCCTCTTCTCCGCAGGCACACACTGCACTCTGGTTACAATAGCAGGGAGTTGAACGACCTCTCCCCAGGCCCCAAGTTATGAACCCCCATCTTACAGGCCAAGTTTCCTTCTCCCAAGTTCTGTTTCCACATGGGCTGCCAACAAGTTTGATTTTGAAAGCCCACCTTCAGCCGGTCGACAGTTCACCGAGGTATATGCAGCAGGGCATACCGGCTCCAGTTCACACCGCTATACCAATGTCTACCCCCAAAATTTTGACTGTTTTGAAGTTCACATATCCTAGAAAAGTGGGGGAGGGGGGTCAGTGGGGGGCAGGGGCAAAGGAAGAAAGAGTATAAACAATGAAAGATCATGCTAGTCACACAACTTAGTGTGAGAGTCATTACTGTGATTAACCATGTATTTCTTGTTTTCACTTTGCAAGGCATTTAACAACACTGTTCTTTCTGGTTACAGGCCACGTAACAAGTTCTAGAAAAGGAGAGGTGAGCAGATGTGACACGTGTCATTTACAAATCAGCATATTTAGCTGCTCAGGGAAACTCCCAAGCCCTCTTCCCTCCTGGCACTATTAGGAACAAGCCTGCAAACAGAGGCTGCTAAGGCTGCCCCCATGGCCCTGCAATAGACTTTTGGTGCTTTAAGCTAAGAGGACCAGGTGGGGTTTCCATCTGCAGGATCACCCAGACTAAACGGATTCATGCTCAAGAGAACCTAAAGACCTCTCACTGGTGAACCTGGACCCCAAGATTTCCACACACAACACTAAGATGGCCGAGACTCCATCCTGGTGGCAGGCGTGGATTTTCAGCAAGTCCGGTCATCTATGTGGAGCACTGCTGGGGCAGGACCACCAGGGCCCTATGGACAGAGAGCACTAAGGAGCACTGGCTAGGACAGGGAAACAGACGGGCTCAGGTTGGGTTCCAAAAGCATGGGCTGGGTTGGGTTGACTGGGCCCGTGATCAGAGGCAAGGTCCATTAGTCAGGCCAACCCTGGGCCCAGCCCAGTGCACTCTCAGCTAGGGATAGGGGGCTGTCCCAGAAAGACACAGGTTCCCATCAAACATGATTCCTCTGTTCATCACTGCTGAGAGAACTACAGGAAATGTGCTTCTCGTCACTGAGCACTTATTCTTTTGTGCCTGGTGCATTCCTAAAAAGCATCTTAGGGGGGAAAAAGGCACTTTAATGCAATTCACAACGTGTACATTTTTCTCCAAGAAATCAAAGAGAAAAATGATAAGGAATTTCTTTTTCATTTCAAAAAAAAAAAAAAAAGAGGCCAAAGCGGAGTTTAATTTTCAAAAAAGAAAAAAAAAATCACAAAACACACTAGGATTTGAGGTTCTGCGCACTAAAGATAGCGAGGCCACAAATTAGGCTTTTGAGCATGTTCCTAGGCAACACGAGGAAGCAACAGCATCAGTTACATGAAGAGCAACCTTCATAAAAACAAACAAACCAGTTCCTCTACAACAACACAACTCCCGGTGCCCAGCCTGGGGAGGATTTTCTCCCTCGTGCCCTCATAATGAGGTCACTGTGTAATAGGATCCTTACTGTCACTAAGGGTTTCAAGGGACTTTTCTCAGGAGAGTGCTGGGGAAAGCAGCCAGCCTCCAACAAAAGGACCATGAAGAACAACCAATTTCAAGGGTTCAAAGCAGGTTTTCAGAAACTCAACAGTCTGGTGAGCTGAAGTGATTCAGCAACAAATTTCAGTGTATCTAAAAGAATTAGGGATGCATACACTGACAGTGTTTAATAAAGGCAGATACCCTGGTTGGAAAAAAATAAACAGAACAACCTAGCCCCCAGTAAACACTTTAGGGAAGCACTTGAATTCCACAAAACTATTCGGAAGCTATTATTAAAAGTCCAATATTTTCACCATCAGAATCCAGTAGGATGTTAGAGGGGTCTTTGGAAATCTCTAACTCAGACAGATGTACAACTGGGTATATAATAAAGTGGAGTAAGTGATGTGCGTATAATAAGGCATGAGGATAATAAAGTATTTTTAATAACAAAAGTTGGATTGACTGCATATTCTTCAAGTAATTCTCTATTAAGCTCCCAATCTAGCATTATATCATCAAATGGCTATTAATTTCTAGTTGTTATTTCCCGTTAAGTACCTAGTAGAAAACCAACACTTCAATTGCGCTCAAACACAAATATGTAATGTGTTAACGAAGACGGCAGTGCTGGTTCGGGAGGCCTAGCCCAGAACAGAAGGCATTCTCATCTTTGTGGAGTAGTGACTATGGAAATAGCCACTGTGGAAATGACAGGACCAGATTTTCCTCAAAAGGTAACTTGAGGATCTTCTCCCGCACAAGGAAAAAAAAAGAAAAAAGAAAAAGAGATCCAAGGCTCCAGAATCAGGTTTCGCAAACAAAGGTACTTGCACCCCAAAAGGTGAACAGGCAATGTGCACAGGTAAGCCTCAGAGGGAACATGGGATAAAGACATCCGTTTCATACTAGCTAGGAGTCCTTTAAAAAATTCATCAAATATTACATATTTGGTAGGATGCAAAATATACGTGGTTTTGGAAGTAAAAATAGAAGACCTCATCATAGATAATTCTGCTGCTCTCAAGCATATTGCCAAACCTCAAGCATTAGCATTCATGATCACTAATTCAGGAAAGCTGAAGAGATTGCAAAGAAAATTAGTATTAATTATCGGTTAGTACGAAGAATTCAAGTTCATTTGTAATGCCTGAATTTTGATATTCATAAAAATTTGTTTTTTTATAGATGGCATATAAAATATACACAAAATGCATATAAATAAAAATATATACGTAAAACACACCTGTATATAAAATATACTTCATCCCACATTCACCGACGTGTTGGTAAGGAGACAACCACTATGCTGCCCCCCCCCCCCGTAATACTAACATCATTTGTACTAATGATATCAATGGCATAAGATTGGTATTTAAAAAAAAAAAAATACTCTCAAGATCTCTGACTCCGGGAGAGCTACTCTACACTTAAGTCTGTTCATACAGAGAAGATACTGTTAGGGCCACTATACCAAAGGCACTAGAAAAATAGCGGCTTGAACAGAAATGTGTTCTTTCCCAATTCTGGGGAATCTGAGAAGGAGATGTCAGCAGACCCACAATCCCTCTGGAAGCACCAGGGAAGGATCTGGTCCAGTCCCCTGTCCTAGCTTTGTCATCAGTTGGGTGTTACAGAGCCAGACTATCACCAAAGAGCTTTCTATCTGGAATTACACTTTAGAGCACATGAAGGGGGTCGGGGGGGGTGCAGTTAATACACACATAAAGCATGGACCTATCATGAGAAAGTCATTATATGAATCTTCATATCCATCCCCCTAACCCCAGCCTCCCACACTCCCACAATGTGGCGCCTGGTCCTACTGCGGCTGCTCTCCTTCATGTACATTTGTGTGCATCATCTCCTCAGCAAGACTGCATACTCAGAGAGCAGATTCAGACTTCTAGATGCAAGTGTATGTAAGACATGGCAAGTCCCAATTCCACAATGTTCTGAAGGCTCCACTTCAATGCTTTACATATAGTAAAACTCAGCCCCACCCAATTTGGAAATTACCCCAAGTCAGCTTTCTAGAACAGAGCCGGGGGGGGGGGCAGAAATCAGAATTAAACAAGTCAGTTACGTCCATGCAATGCCATTCCCAGATTTTGTTCTTTAGAAAGGTCCTTAGGTCCTTACCTATTAGGTTTGACCCACAAATCTAACTTGATCCTTCGGTTTGCAGGTCTGTGGCAGATTAAAAGCTACAAATTTAAGGGGGGGGGGAGCTACTGTAGAAATGCTATGCAAATATAGAAAAGCAAAGCCGCCGAGCAGTCTGCATACTAAGAAAGAGGATAAAGGCCCTGCACACCTTCTCACTTACTCCTGAAGGCAGCACCCTGAAGGCCCAACACGGTTACCACTGTCTGTAATGCTAGCTCTGAGTCAGGACTAAATAATTTAACCAGCCTAAGCAATCTAAAAAGAAGTAGAGATTTAGAGAGATTTCTCTCTGGAACCAGTTTTTTCTTTAACTTCTGATGTTCTCTAGAGGTAAATGGAGCTATATGAGAAAAGAGATGCTAAAATAATCCTCAACAGCCCCAGAAGCCCTAGTTTTATATATATACACTGGGACAGAAACTGGTTGATGAGGATTGCCAGGTGGAATTTTCAAGAGTCTTTAGAGAAAATGATTTAAATACACAAAATAACTCAATATTTGGTCTGAATTTCAAGATACCCTCTGAAGTGCTTATACATTTGTTTTGTCACCTGTATTAAACTTCCCTCACAACTTTGGTCATGTTGATAGTGTATCAAAGTCTCTTCTTCAAGATAGAACAGGGATAAACAGGTCCCACCCAAACTGCCAAAATAACAAAATCCCCATTACTGTTATTCAAGGAATGTGTACAGGTGTTTCTTCCTCAGCACATTCACAGAATCAGGATGCAGATTTAGCAGGATAATGATGGGGGGGGGGGCAAAAGGCCTTTCTGAGGGTCCATCGCCTCTTTACAACCAGTTGTGGTTCAGTATCACTACGTACTAATGGCCAAAGTTGGCAACAACCTGGAGCAGTCCTCAAAACTGGCTGCACTTGAGAATCCTCTGGGGACTTAAGCCATACCCAGGATCTATCCCCGAGGAAAGGATTTAACTGGTCTGGGGTGTGACTGGGGAATTTTTTCCTCCCTCAAAACTCAAATGACAGCCAAGGATAAGCACTACCATCCTTCAACTGTCCTTTCTCATCAATGAAGAGCATACCTAGAGTTAAAAATGGACGTTCAATCCTCCACTCCATTCTGAGAAAGCTCACCATTCCACTCATGTTACTTGTAAGTCAATAATTAATTCAAGTGTTACAAAATAAAAATATGCTCCTATCCTTAAAAAATAAAATAAAATAAAAATATGCTCCTATTCAAACATAAGTATCAAAGACTCAAACACCTTTCTGGTTGATTGTAACCAGTCAGCACTAGGTTTTTATTAAGTTGTTTTCACCTGTATCCACACATTCCTGGTTGTTCTTGCACCCACCCCCAGGAGCTGGGGACAAAACACCAGACAATTCTCAGTGGCCTGATATCTAGTGCCGCACAGAATACTGAGCTACGCCCAAAGCAACGAATGTCAGACGGGCAGAGAGCAGGTGCTGCAACCACTGTAAAAACCACCTGAAGCTTTATTTGAAATTCTTTCCCAGAAATAAATGGGGATATGAACAGGCCCAGGTGGAAATGGTTTGTAATATTAAATATGAAATGTTCTAAGTAATTTGGTAAAACTTGAAGGGATTAAGACAGCTGGGACTGCAGAGAGAAAGGATTACAGCTGGAAAGGCCGATCCACAGGTGGCTCTGGGAGTCTGATCTCTGCCAGCCTCATCATAGAGCTGGGCACACAGGTATCAGATGCAGGACCCTGCTGGAGAGGTTTTTCCCTCCTACTTTCACCTCTGAATTTGTACCAAACAGTGTCAAAAATCAGAATTTCAACTGGCCTCCCAAAGGAATCTGGGGGAAGGGAGAGCCAGTGTTTGTGTGCCAACTATGTTTTTATCGAAAGAGATTCCAGTAAGAAGTACAGGCCTCTCTTGCATCACTCCCCCCCGCCCCCATGTTGGTGGTTATCCATGCAAACACACAGCCCCAGTAGGCTTCTTAATTTCTAGAAGAAATCCTCAGTTTGTGCTCCACTCACTCAACTGTCAAAACACACAGAGATGACTTAAAGGAACAACACTGAATGCCACTATGCAGGTTTTCTCTATCCACAGCAGCATTGTTTGGGCCCCTAATGTAAGCCTGCATTTCACATTCTCCCTCTATGTGAGATGCAATTTTAGGTAACCAGAATATACATTGTAGGGACATTGTTGAGGACATGATACACTCATCATTCAAGGTTGCTCCTGCTAGGGGAAAATGTTTCAGACCTCAATACCTAGAAAAACTCCACTTTGCCTGAGTAACTGGTCTGTTTTCGCCTTTAGAACACTGAATGGCAGATCGATCATGTCCCTTTCTTGGCCTAGACTGCTGGAACACTATCACGTCCAAAATCAAGTTTCAGCCCTCTTCTAGCAACTACACAGACCTGTTGTCATACATTCTTGTGTACTAACCACTCCGTGACTTTTAGTGTTTTTTCCTGCTACCTTTAATTTGTCCTTTGCTCCAATTCCCTGATCTATTAACTTAAGCATCTAAGCACATGTAAAAATTCCCCCGAAGAGCTACAGGAAGAAATCCAACCTTATCATGTTATGACATAATTGTACATAATCAACACATGATTTTTAACTCAACAGATGCACAACTGCCCCTTTGATCTACTGTCACAAATCCCGTTTCAGATAGCTCTATGATATACATTTAAAAAAAGAAGAGATGCACAGATAGCCCTATGTCCAAGGGAAGCTGAAGAGTTTTTAGAAATCTGTCCAAATTTTCAGCAAATCTGAAAAAGCCTGGCATGAATCACTGACACCGTAGTGACTATGGGACCCCAAAGTCACATGGCTCAATGGGCAAAGACCATTCTTCTCGTAAGCAGCTTTAAATCTTCTTACCTCAGCTTTGTTAGTCAATAAGCACTGCGTTTTTCTCTACAAAGTTGTTTTGCCTTAACTAATACTAAAATTATGATGATATATGGTTGAAAGAAAAATGGTAATTGTTAATATAGGTCACAGTTCCCTAAACCGTTTATGCATAGTTGAATTATTTGTGGCCAATCTAAAAACTGATGAACATACCAGTCTACCCATCCTGCTCTTCTGACGGTCATCAGTGACTTCCATCCTGGTGAAGGCTCAAAGTCTTACCTTCCTCAACCTTTCAGCATCACTGGATGTGCCTGATGACCTTCTCCTACTCAAAACACCATCTTCACTTGGTTTCCAAGACACCAATGGTTTCTTCTTCAATCTCTCCCTTCTAGCAATGCCTTCTTGGGCTTCTTTACTATTTGCTCCTCATCTCATACTCATCCTCATCATGTAAGTTCCAAAGTACCCCAGGATTTGGTTCTCTCCTAGGCTAACTCCCCGAGGGATCCTATTGATTCTAGAACCTTATGTATCATGAATGACTCCCCAAATGTCTTTCCCTAGCCAGATGTCTTTCCCCACCCCCAGCATCATTCATCTAACTACCTCTTCCTACTGCCACTTACATGTCTAATAGGAATCTCAACCCCACCCCTGGAAAGGACATAGTACCCTCTGTACTACATTGCAGAGCATTTTAGGCACAGTTGACATCTATTTCCCTAATAAGATAAAGACCAAAGCATCTGTCTTATTAGAAATAAGAACCACCACTTACAGTCTTCAAATCATTATTGCCCTTTAATGGTTATAAATTCAGCAATGCACTCATGAAACAATCTGCAGATGTTTCAGCAGACGATTTACAGGAGACTCTAAGCAGGCATGACTCTCCTCAATTGCTTATTGGCACTGAATTTTACATGTTATTTATATGCACACTAACACTGGAACAGGCGAGTATTGCACTCTATCCAAGCAGCACAGCGAGAACCATCAATATTACGTGGAATCCGTGACTCTTTTATAAAAATCCACCAAGATATCAGACACCAGATGCCAGCCCGCACATCTCCTGTTGAGGAAGGTTTGCATGATGATGATCCACTGGGCATTAGCATTTCTTCTAATAACTTTTAAGGATTAAAAAAAAATTACTCAAAGAATTTGTATGTGGATCTTTACCTGCCCCTTAGAAGTTCAAGGCTCTTCGAGATTCACAGCAGCATCAACAAACTGGAAAATGTGAACAAACCCCACCATGGAAAGCCACAGAATGCATCCCTGTTAAATGGACAATGCTGGCCACCAGGGCACACACATAGCTTCGAGATGACACAACTGTGCTTAGGCTTGACCCTCCAGCTACATTCCGTATCAGGCCAGGGACTCCATGCAGGTAGAATGCAAACACTCAGGCTGGCTGTCCTGTTGGTTGTCTTTCTACCATCCTTCCAACTCAGTAAATGGCACCCCACTCTTCCAATTTACCTGGTCAAAAATGATGGGGTCATCTTCCTCTCCTCTAGCTCTCATATGTCACTTCCAGTGTACAAGCAAATCCTGTCGAGTCCATGGGTCAATGCACTTTCACCATTTGCTTCTTTCTCACCACCTCCACCAACAGGAGTCTAGTCTAAGCACCACCATCTCTACCTGGATTACCTCAATAACCTCTTCACGGATCCACCAGGTTTCAGTTCCATCTCCTCAACAGCCTACTGCCCACCATGAAACCAGTGATCCTATTAAAAATTAAATTGCACCATTCCCTCTTCTCAAAACCCTTCAGTGACTACCCAAGTGACAAATACAAAAATTGTTTTTAAGTTGTAAAGGCTTTACCAGGTATCGTGATGGGGCCTTGTCTTTCATCCCCAGCCTCTGCCTCTGATCTCATCTCCAGTGTCTCTATCACTCACTCACTGTACTACTAACACCCTGGCCCTCTTACTACTTCTCAAAATCTCCAAGTATGTTCTACCCAGGACCTTTGTACCAGTGGTTTCCTCTGTACAGACCATCCTTCTGCCCACACATACAGCCCCAGATATATATACACAGGGCTGAACATATCATCTTATTCTTTACTCAAGTAACTTCAGCCAAGACTTCCCTGATCACCCCTCAAACTCCAACATCGCTTGCCCCCATATCCCAACACCCCTAGATTCCCTTTCATTTTCCTTTCTCCTTAAGGCATCACATTCTAGCAGGGGTCTGCAAGCTACAGACTAGGGGCCCAATCTAGCCCACTGTCTGATTCTGTAAATTCCCGTTTGTCAGAACACAGACAGACCCTTCACCTATGTATAACTTACAGCGGCTTTCACACTATCATGGCAGTCAAGCGGTTGTGACAGCAATCACCTGGCCGACATGGCCTAGAAGAGTTACTGTCTGGCCCCTTACAGACAAAAGTTTGCAGATGCCCCCTTGAACACTTGTTTCATATAGTGTTGGTCTCCCTCTATGCAAGAGACCACGGACTTTTACCTATTTAGTTTATCACTGTATTTCCAGGGCCACTACCACTGCCTGGAGCATAGTAGGTTCTCAAGATTTTTTTTTTTAAGTAGATGGGAAAGGAATGAGTAATGAATTGATACAGCTAATTTTAGAAGGACACACTCGTGACTGGTCTCTAACTTGGTTTTCGAAATGCACAGAAGATATCTGAAACATCAAAGTACGGTGTAATAATGACTGACACTCCTGTAACCACCATCTAAAAAGTAGAGTATGGCTAAGACCATTTCTGTCAAAAAATGCTGTCTCTCTAAAGTTCAAAGTTAACTAACCCAACATTATATTCACCTAACAGAGAGCCATGGATTACTCTGCATGCTCCTGTTCTTCAGCACTATTCAAAAAAGTGTGTCCGTTCTCACATAGCAGCACACATCGGGACAAAAGAATAGGAAAAATTCAGGACCCTCACTGTATAGGCTCAGCCCGTTTCAGTTAAGCTGCCTTCCAGAAAGGCTTTGGGCACTTTCATATAACCATCCCCTCTTATCCAGGGTCCCAAATCCAATTCCATTCTAAAATGAATACCAGACCACTTAGGATCCTTTTATTTATGTAAGCCTCTGACTTCATTTTTCTTAAGCATTTGTGATTCCTCAGAGCAAAAAATTAAGACCATCACCTTCAACTTCTCTTCTTTATATTTCACTTCCATTTATTAGCAAGACTGTGCCTGGTGCTCAGAGAATTCAGAAGAAAAAAAAAACAACAATCTATTTAGAAACAATTCCTACTTAACTGCTGTGTCAATTCCTATCCATGTCTCCCTTCTTCTGAATAAGGGGGGACATTTGCATTAAAAACAGTATCTCTCTTACTTAGAATGCACCTGCTCAGGCTGATTAAACCCCAAGTGGAGTCCTAATCCTCTACTTTTGAGATCACTACCATTCTAACAAAATGAGTTATCACTTCTGATAAGACAGAAGGGGGGGGGAGGGGGAACCAGGACCCATAAAAACACAATTGTCCTCCTATGAGGTAGGAGTAAAGAATGGACAAAGAGGCAGGAAGAAAGGATTCGAGAAATAAGTACTAACAATATTTTCTCATCAAATTCATAGAAATGTTAAGTTACATTTATAGATAATTAACATTTCCTAAAAGAAAGTATTGCCCACAGATTTAAGTTCTGTGTTGCCAGAAATGTTACATACGTTTTTCTGTTTTTTCCAAAGGTCATCAGTTAGGGTTGCCTGCTATAACATCAAGTATTACAGACTGATCTGCCCATTTCTAATTTCATAGCATAACTTCATTATCCATAATAAAGGTTAAGTCCTATGAACCTTTAGATTGTACTAAGCTGTAAAGATGTAGTTAGTTTTAAGGTAGAAGAAAATTAGTGCTGTAGAGGTCCACTTATTTTCCCCTTCACAAATATACATATCCAATATAATCACTTCATAATAAAAATGCTAGAGAAAAGGACACGCTATCCACTTGATACTCCACCAAGATTTCATCTTCCGTTGTAAAGCTTAATGGGATTGGATTTTCCCTACAAACGATTTCAGTAATGGCGTGCTAAAATTACAGGGGAACATTTTACATATTGCCCCTCTCCTCATTCTAGAAAGCACTAGGAACCTAAAGTTTCCTGCAATTTAAGACCTATATTTAAAATACTGAAATTCTGGTCTAATGTGTTAGGCTAACATCACACCTTTTTTTTTTTTTAAGGGCACAAGTACGTACATTGTCTTGCTAAGAATTTACAAATCTTTTCTTTTTTTTTAATTTATTTATTTATGATAGCGAGAGAGAGAGAGAGAGAGAGAGAGAGAGAGAGAGAGAGAGGCAGAGACACAGGCACAGGGAGAAGCAGGCTCCATGCACCGGGAGCCCGATGTGGGACTCGATCCCACGGCTCCAGGATCGCACCCTGGGCCAAAGGCAGGCACCAAACCGCTGCGCCACCCAGGGATCCCTACAAATCTTTTCTAACATAAAAGGTGATCTCAATAAAAATACTTCTCATGAAATAAATTAAATACGTTCATTTTATTTCTCTCCGGATACCCTAGTGATGCTTTGGCTTGCTTGTGCAATAAACAGATATGCCGAAAGTTCCCTGGTAAAATGTATACAAGGTTAATGAAATTTAAAATACTCACCAGAATGGAATCTTCTGAGAATATGCATAGAATTATCTTAGTCACACTGAACCAGTGGGGGGAAATAAGTTTATTTCCTTCAGCAAACCTACTTGGGCATATATATGAGCCTCCTATATAGATTCACAAGCACACATCTGTATCCCTGTTTATGAACAGAACGTGTCTATTAGGAGAGAAGCATATAAGCAGCTCAACAAAATTCTACAGAATCCGGCAGGCACTGATATTACAACATGAATTTTTATGAGTTTTCAGGGAGGAAAAATATTGCTAACAAAAGGTTGATAAGACAGAACAGCTCCAAGGAAGTGACATACATACGCCCCGGGGCTCTGCTCGCCAAGTCCCTGCTGTGCAGGTGGCACGGCCTTAATTCAGAATCCAGTGAGCCCCTGTCACCAGGAGGGACTCAAGGCTCAGAAAGAAGAACCCCATCAAGTCCCAAGTGCAAAACCTTCTACTACAGTTATTCCTATAAAGGTTACTCTCGCCCAACAGTCACACTTCTGTTTGAGGATCAAATCAACTAACAAATGACAACAAAAACATACAAATGTTATTATTACTCTCTTCCTCGGTGGATTTCTTGCCACTATTTGCATGATCTCTACCACCCCAACACATGGGTCACAAGCCTGCCTTGGGGTGACAGGATAGCCCTCAGAGCACTGCCAAGAAGGGAACGTTGCATTTGTCAAGGGTACTGTGGTTGCACCACATCCTCTTGCTGGCTTAGAAGACCAGAAGAAGGCACTGATGTCCTAGAAAGGCAGACAGGTAAGGCTTCCTTCTCTAGCTCCTCTCTCCTCACATTCTGAAAATAATCATCCTTTCGGCAAAATTAAGTCAAAAAAATCCTCTTCGTTAGCTGTTCACCAGCAATTCGCACACTACCAAAGGAAATGAAGAGCACCATCAATTCAATGGGCATCACACATGTTAACGGCTGCCTTGCTATTTGAGGATCCACTCAACAATTAACAGGGTAAACATCTGAAGTCACATCCAGTTAACTGGAGATCTTTTAAAGCAGTGTTCCTATTGTCTCTCAGTGGGGAGAAAAGCGTTTATTTCTATAAACAGAGACATTCACGTTGGTTCAAAAATTAGGTTGTAGCGAGGACATGACTTTGCAAGGAATTACACATTCAAGCGCACGTGCGCGCACACACAACCTCGAACCTTCAAGTTACAAAATATTCATAAGCAATGCAAAAAGGGGTGCCAAGTATGCAAAATCCAGTTATTCTCAAGGCACAGGTCAGTACCCATTATGCCAAGGCCTTGGATCAAAGAGGAAGGTTCAGTAAAAAATCCGTGTACCACAAGTTAGTCGAACAGCAACAGAGGAGTGAAAATCATGCCAGTCACTAACCAGAAGACCAGTACCAACCACTTGAGCTCTCTGTAACCCCTGCTTCCTCAGCTGTAGAACGAGGCTGCTGTCCTGGACCTCATGACTTACAGTGAGGACGAAAAGGATGATCCACACGAAGTAGATCTAGCACAGCTCCTGCTCGCAAAGGGTCCAGTTAAATACCACTGGGCAGCAAACATCAGCTTTCTCCAAGGCAGTGAAGCCAATGCTTCTACATCCCACCCCTGGCCACTCACAGAACCACCTGGCAGCCTTTAAGAGCCAGAGGCCCGGGCACCTGGGTGGCTCAGTGGTTGAGTGTCTGCCTTCGGCTCGGGGCGTGATCCTGGGGTCCCAGAATCAAATCCCCCATCAGGCTCCCTGCAGGGAGCCTGCTCCTCTGCCTCTCTCTGGGTCTCTCATGAATAAATAAATAAAATCTTGAAGAAAAAAAAAAAAAAAGAGCCAGAGGCCCAAGGAGTCAGGATCTCCCAGACATGTTAAAGCTGCAAAGGACAATCAAATGTGATCAAAGCAGAAACCAAAAACGCTGCCAGAGCACCAACTTTCCTATGTAACCACAAATGCCAGCAAGACAGGCTACCTGTTTTGCTTATTGTGCTCCTGGAGGTCTCAAACACTGTCTTTCTCCCTCTGTAAGTTTGCTGTTTTATTTCTTGTTATTGGTAAATGGCCCTTCCACATTTGTGCTTATGTCATACACTCCCCTGAAGGTTCTAAGAACCGTGTGGGGAGAGGACACGTTACGGTGAGAGTTTGAACCTCCCGAGCAAGGGAAAGAGAAAGAATCAAGGCATCTGAGCTCCATTTTTTTGTGCTCCATTTTATCTACAAACTTAGTGGCTTAAAACCAACACAGGGTTCCTTTTACTTCACACTTTTCAGAGCCAGGAATTCAGGAAGGGCTCTGCAATTCCACTTTTTTTTTTTTTTAACATTTTCTTAAATAACTGTCAAGATAAGTCAATCTGTTTATGCACAACTTAAGAAAAAAATTAGCTCTACTCTGCTTTCACTGACCCCCGGTGGGAAAGAACACTAGTTCTGGTAGGAGATAAACTGTGAGCAGTTATTCCGGGGAGCTGGGAGCTTCACTTGCCGTAACCGTGAGACGGAGGTACCCCTACCTTCCTTGTAAGGTTGAAGGTAGAACTTTAGGAAGTTATGTATGCAAAACACCACTGCAGTGCTCAGCACACAGTAGGCCTCGAGGAAGGCCTAGGCTGAAATGCATGAGCAACATCGAGATAGCCATGGAACACCATTTCAAATTAACACCATCAGAAATCCCAAACATTTTAATGGGCTACTGCTTCTGGTTAGGTCTCCAGGTAACTGAAGTTCCTCATTCTCAAATTTAATGTTTCCTTTCACCTTTAGGAAGAAATTCAGTCAATTAAATCCTTAATGTCAGATCTGAAGTTCTCCTTTCAGTCCAGATGTGGACGTGCAAGGTGTCTACTTCCAAGGCTCAGCCTCTCTGGTCGAAACCATTTTTTTTTCCTGGCTTTATATGTTTTTATAGCGTGTTATTACACACATAATTGAGCACTGCAATTCAGCAACCAATTGTGGATAAGAGCCGCCAGCCAAGCTGTCAAGGAAATTAATTAGTAAAAGGAAAGAAAGGAGCAGTACTTACACCAACTATTTACCCGAGGAAGTCTCGGTCTTCTTTCCTGAATTTGCTTTTACAAATATTTAAAAATGTTTGCCCTTTCAGAGGATGGAGACACAGCGCCCACACCCAAATACAGAGAAGGTCCTGTCAGGGACTCATCTTAGGAGCTTAAGAAAGCAAGACCCTGGCTTCCCCAGGGCCTCTCAAAATGTGTGTCTGCAGGAACAGAGTGCTTCACCTCCAAGGAGGGCTTGGGCTTCACCCTCTCTTAGACCAGCCCTCTCAGGAATTCCACGGGGAAAAAACCAGGAGTTCCCCAATCAAGGGACTCAAGTGTTCAGCCAGGCTCAACTGGTCTCGTTCCAAGCAAGGCTGCCTAATTCGTGACAACTGGACAGACAGCAGTGCCAGGCTTCTAGAAATGAATCCGGATATCAAATTTGAACATACAACACTTAAAACTTTTTAAAAAATTGTTATTTTAATCAACTCTTCTTTGAATTCCAGTCTGAATTGTTCACCTTCCCATGAGGACAGAATAAATGAGCGATTCAAACACTACAATGCCCATGATTTTCAAGGCAACTCTCCGGCTTTGAGTTTGGCTAGTACAAGTCTCTCAGTGCGGCCATTCATTTCAGAGCTTCAGCTTCTCTTGAGCTACAGAATCAACTTACTTCCATGCATTTATTTACTCAAGGACTTACTACATTCTGGGACACAGCTGTTCTGAGTATGAAGATAAACAAGACAGGGTCTCTGCTCTCATGTAGCTCGCGGTCTAGTGACAGCAGAAGACATGACAACACAACGAGCTCAGTGCATTAACAGACCTGCGGGTGATGACCAACGTAAGAAGCCACCAACTCACTGGGGGTGGGCAAAGAGGAGGAATGGAAGGGAGCACAAGGCCTTTGAGCAAAAATAAAACAAAAAGCTCTATGAACCTTATTTGTCCAGATTGTCATACTATAATCTTTAGTCAAATTATACAAATGGCAGGGCCAAGATTTTAAGTTTATAGGGCTACAGCACCTTCAGGAACCCAAGTTTTGCTTGTGGGTACAGCAGGTAGGAAACCTTAATTCACCAAGTCAAATGCACCAAAAAAAAAAAAAAAAAAAAGTCTCCTCTTGAAATCAAATTAATTCTGAGTCCAAGGCCCAAGGCGAAAAACTGATCTCTCAAAGCCATTCCTAGGAAGTCACACAAAGAGAAGCCTATTATGCTTACTACTGAATCCTCGTTGCCAACTAGACCCCGAGGGCCCTGAAATCCAACACATTTATAGTTCCATGTCTCTTAGGTGGCACCAGCATCCTGGCAAGGCAGGAAGCCCGACATCTAAAATCCAGCCTCCCCAGGCCAGTGAGCTCCTCCCTGGCCAGTGCTGCCAGCGAGATAATCAAGGATCCAACCTTGCTCCCTTCCCATCCAAGGAAATCTGTTTTGTGCTCCCCGCTCTCAAAGGGAAACCACCCTCCACCCCAAGAGGGATGTCAACATTCTCTATTCCACTTAAGAAGTAGGTCAACATTCTCCATTCTATAGATTTAGACTTTGGGAGAGAGACTGAGCAGAAACTCTACTTCAAAGTACCTCATGTTTTCCACCAGGCAAGTAACTGCAAAGCAAGAAATTACCACCACACCTCAGTTCCAGCTCCGGGATACCAAAGAATAAAAGCAGAGCCAAATGCTGGTGTAATCGCTTTATGTTTCATTTGCAACATGCGCCCCCACAGCAAACAAAGCACAAGATGCTACAGATAAACAATCCGCAGCAGGAGCACCCCACCGTGTCCCAACAGGAGGCTCCGTGGGCCTCTCCCTCAGTGTGGACACTGAGGTTCCTACTCCCCCCACGCCACTGTCTCAGCAGCACCTTCATGCTGGGAAGTACACAGGGTACCACACCTTTTCAGTCCGAAAGAAATTTGTCAGCTCAAAGAATAAGAAGGAACTTGCTCCCCCAAAGAATGGCAAGACTGAGGGGTCCCTGAATGGGCTTCTGTTCTGTAATACAGAAGACTTCCCATAAGATATTTGAAAACCAAGACTGGGATGGATCATCACCCTCCTCAAAATGCAAAGACTCCCAGAGACCCCAAATATCATTTCAATAGAGACCTAAACTCCTTGACCGTCCAGGCCGGACAGCCCCATCCTGGAGACATAGCTTCCACTCTGTCATTTCATGCATGAACCCAGGGTCTGCAAGCAGTCGGTATAAAAAGGCAATAGATTTAGGAGTCAAAATTAATAGCAGAGCGGTAATTACGAATTTCACAAATCCAGAGCACACATTGGGGTTAAACTAAAAATAACTGGGACAGAGGATCTTTGAAGGCCACTCATCCGGGTCCTCAAAGACTGTTTTCTTAGGTGTTTTTCCACAGAGTTGAGCAAAGGCTAAGATATGCTGGGCCAGGGAAGAGAGAACAGAGGTAAGAGGAGGTTCATTCGGGAACTTACTGTTCCTTATAAAAGCACAACCGCCCTCATCATTCCACCTTGGTTCGCACATTTTAAGTAACACCACCTCCAGCAAGTTTTCCCCACCCGTGCTGTACACTCATTTTCTCCAGTATCCTCTGCTGCCTTGCTTTCTAATTTCGTGTGGCTTCTGGAAGCAGCCACCACATCACATGTGATCCCCACCCCAGGAGACCAGAATCGCACACTCTTTGGAGAAGGAATTTCTTCCCATGCTTGCAGAATCCTGAAGGAGACACCGAGTCCCAGGAGTTTTATAGAGAGTAGGTTTTATCCTGGGGAGGTTCAGCTCCCTCCCTGCCTCCAGCACTGGGAACTTCCCAACCCTGACAGGCCCAGAGAAATTACCTTATAAAAAAAAAAAAAAAACCACAGGATCTGCCTCATAAAACCAGTTAGCCTAGGGATGCTGAAGCCTTAAAACAAGTCCACGTGGGTCAGAGATCTCAAAAAGCTCTCAAAAAGCTCCCATGGCCACAGGGCAGGTCCTCAGTTAGGTCAGGTGCCCCCACTCTGACACAGGCCAGGATTCCTGCCAGAGACCCAGAGGTTAACAGCTTCTCCTTCAAGTGTTGCAAGAGTGCTTTCAGGAGAAGGGGGGTGAGGTGGGGTGGGGGGGAGATTAAGGGAGTGTCTAAAATCCCAGCTGAGCCAAAATCATCATTGCTCTCAACTTGGCAAATTTCAAGTCATGAGTAATCGAAAGGGATCTCAAAGCAAGGAAAGTTCAGTGCTAGCCTCAGGAGGTAGTCTCCAAAGTGGCTTACCTGGTAAATTCTTACCAAACATACTTTCTCCCTGAACTCTGCCCTCACAAAGAAAAACACAAAGTTCCTTAACACAGTGACTAACACAGTATTTGTGGTAAACATTGATTATCCAGGGTAGGATTAATCTTTAAAAAAAAAATCTTGATTAGAAAGTTATGAAGCTATAAATAAATTACACAGGCTCAAAGAATTCACCATAAACCTATGGAAAAAACAACCTACCGATTTCTCGCTCTTCTTTCTCGGTATTACTTTAGAAGAGAAAAATAAAAGACTTTTTCGGGGGATCCCCGGGTGGCTCAGCGGTTTAGCGCCTGCCTTTGGCCCAGGGGGTGATCCTGGAGACCCGGGATCGAGTCCCGCATCAGGCTCCCTGTGTGGAGCCTGCTTGTGTCTTTGTCTCTGTGTGTGTGTGTGTGTCTCTCTCATGAATAAATAAATCTTAAAAAAAAAAAAAAAAAAAAAAGCTTTTCCAAGACCGCAACTATACTTGGAGAATGTATCTGTTAGGGCAAATAAAAAATCACTTCATCTGGTACAACACGCTCCCCTCTGATGCTTTCACCTTCAAGGCACCAGGACAATCCTTTCTCAGGAAAATCCCATCAGGGAAGTTCTGTACTTCCTTCCCCTCACCCGCCTTCAGTCGGAACCACATTTTCACTGGTTCATAGTGCACTGTGCACATTCAAGTCAATTCATTCTAAGATTTTATTTATTCATGAGACACAGAGAGAGAGAGGCAGAGACCTAGAGAGAGAAGCAAGCTTCCTGCATAGAGGCTGATGTGGGACTCGATCCCAGGACCCCAGGGTCACGCCCTGAGCCACAGGCAGATGCTCCACCGCTGAGCCACCTAGGTGCCCCTTAGTTCATTCCAGGCATGCTGTCTCCTAAACCAACTACGTGTTGCTTGAGCCAGGACCAGGTTTTTTAAAAACTTCCTTTTGCATACCCTTTCCTACCCTCCCACCTGCCAACCCCTACAAGGGCCTTCCAAGAAGTGGATTCAATAAACACCTATTGACCTGACAAAGAGAAAACGTGTGCTGCTCACCAGCTCCACCCCACTGGAAGAAGGGCTGGCAGCAGCTTGGGTACTAAGGGCATCTTCGCCAGCACCTATTATCAAAACAACATGCTAAGGAGACACTGTGACATCCCAGGATCCTGCAGCCACACATTCAGCCCTCTGGTATTCCCTACCCTTCTGTCCTCCAAAAATATCAGCCAAAAAGGCAACGGAAGGAGAGAGAGAGGCACCAGCCCTGTACCTGCATAATACCAGAGAGATAGCTCCAGCCCCCAAGTTTATTTTAAAATGAGCACCCCACCCCATAAAGCACCACTGTAACAGGCCCTCGTTTTCTAAGAACATCCTAAATGAGCAACTGTTTTACCCACAAACTACCCCACCCCCAGCAAGAGCCCACCAAATCTGTCAAAGATGGAAAAATAAAAAAACATAATGGTAATTGTGTTATGTCATCTGCCACTTTTCATCTAAGCCCACAGAAAGAACAGCAGCAATAATTAAATTTCCATCCTTAGATGTCTTTAAGTGTCAAAATAAATTCCTGACGACTGCAGGTAATAGTAACTGAATAATTCGACACAGTGCCCAGGTGATCACAGGATTTTCTGGAGTATAAAGTGAGCACCCCCTGACATTTTTCAGCAG
Organism: Nyctereutes procyonoides; assembly: GCF_905146905.1. NCBI lineage: Eukaryota > Metazoa > Chordata > Mammalia > Carnivora > Canidae > Nyctereutes > Nyctereutes procyonoides. The sequence continues at coordinate 33,442,692 of NW_026575052.1, forward strand.
GACATTATACCTACCATCATGAAATCCCTGGGTAAGCCTGTTTTTATTTTATTTATTTTATTTATTTTATTTATTTTATTTTATTTATTTTATTTACTTTATTTTATTTTATTTTATTTATTTACAATCGGTGTTTCTGTTTCCCTTTAATTACCACCCACAGTCTCTCAAGGGACACAGAGAGGCGCTCTGATGGAGCCATCTCCACTGCTGGAGCTTAGTTACCCATAAGTGACGTTGATGGGGCCTTCACCACCTCTTTACAAGAGCCGACTGCACTAATCCCACAACTTAGCTTTAACTCTCTCCTGAGAGAAGGCTACACAGACAGATGAGAGGGAGAAAGCAAGCAAGCAGCTCTCAACACTACGAATAAAACATCCACTACTTGGACTGATGCAGCCACCCTTTATCAAACTCTGCATAATTGGGTTCAGAAAACAGAGACCCCGGAAAGCACTTACGGGCAAGCTCCCCAATGGAAGGAGGGTGTGCGGCAATTATTTAAAACCTCATCTAGGGGCACCTGGGTGGCTCAGTCAGTTAAGTGTCTGCCTTTGGCTCAGGTCAGGATCCCAGAGTCTCGAGATCGAGTCCTGCATCGGGCTCCCTGCTCAGTGGGGGTTCTGCTTCTCCCTTTGCCACCCCCTCCCACTCTGCTTGTGCATGTGTGCTCACTCTCTTTCTCAAATAAAACAAATCTTTACATAAATAAATAATAAAACCTCATCTCTATAGGAACTATATACCTGGTTGTTGGAACTAAAACAAAAAAAGCAAAGGAAAATTTAATAACGTCTGCTGCTGAGGGAGAGTCAGACCATGCAAATTTAGAAAATCCTTTGCTCTATACCAAAATTTTAAGTAGAAAGAACACATGTTTTGGACAAATGTCCCCCAGTTTTAATTATTTCTATTAACAGTGCTTGGTTTACTTAGAAGGTACTCTGATGGGCTTTCTGAAGTAACCATCTTCCACTGTAAATTCCTGACCTTCATAGGTCAAGGTCTCCCCCATGAGAAATGAACTGAAAACCACCAGTGGGCAGTGCTTCTGGTTAAAATGATTTGCCCCCACAGGTGAAGGGGTCTTGGACATCCAGGAAGGTATCCTTAAGACAAAGGAAGGTCGCTATCACATGGCCAGACCAGAGGCTGTTATGAGAGTTCCCTGTACCCCGCGTACTGGGGGATCCTGGTGAAAACCCCACAGGGCAGGGCCCTCATCATCCCATCTGAAGATGCTGAAAATTAACACCAGTGATTACTTGTGCCACCAGCATCCACCTCCAGAAGCTGCTATATTGCCCCCAACACTATAGGCTTGCTCCCCAGTATCCCATTCAGTCTGTGGGCTAATCATGCTTTTGTAGGTAAATCTAGAAACCCAATCACCTCTTAAAACTACCTCTCCATGGGACTTCACACCCCAAATTCCAAACAACGAACTTCCAAACAAACTTATAAAACAACCCTGATCGCTAAGGCTAACAACTTAGGCTAGAGATATTAGCCTCTGTTTTTAAAAAATAAATAAAATACAAACCAGCACATTGGATTAAAAAAATCTCTTTATTCTGAGGTAACTTCATAAACTTTAGTCTACTCCAAAGGCTGGGTAGCTAGGAGCTAAGAACAGTACAGGAGAGCCCTGGCTGCCTGGTCAAGCAGACACAAATCTTTTAAATGAAACAATTTTTTAAAATCAGAAATTGTGGGTCTAGGACATGGCAATGATAGACTTCTTGTGACATAACACATGGCCCAAGAAGATTAATTCTGCACAGCATGAAAATTTAAAACCCAAGTCTTTTCTGTCTGGAGCCCAGGGTAAAATAAAAAGCAGATTCTGCTTTTAAAGGAAAAGATCCAAAAAATAAAAAATAAAAATAATAAAGGAAAAGATCCAATTCTGCAATTAGGGTCTCCAGGAGCTAGCACCAAAAAACCATGCTTTATCATTTTCACCTATAACAATTGTTTTTTTCTGATATTTATTTGAGAAAGACAAAGCGATAGGGTGCTAGCAGGGGGAAGGGGCAGAGGGAGACAGAGAATATCCCGGGCAGATTCCCTGCTGAGCGCAGAGCACTAAGTAGGGCTCCATCCCACAAACCTGAGATCATGACCGGATCAGGAATCAAGAGTCAGATGCTTAACTGACAGAACCACCCAGATGCCCCTAGAACAATCACTTCTGATGCACACAACAGTACACTATAGCATCAAATGAAATACAAAACCACCTTGCTATCCAGAGTTAAACTCCTCTGCAAGGATTGGGGGTTAAGAGAGAGAGTACCCTCAATTTATTCTGATGACTGACAGAAATGTACCAAAAAATGTTAAAAGATGAATAAAAATGCAACATGAAACTTTTTTTTTCCTATATGCTTAAGTCAGCATAATCTGAAAGGAAGAAGCTCTGAGTAAATGTCTTTGTGAGAATTCCTCTCAAGAATGTGTGCCTATCCACAAATCAGAAAACGGACTACCAAATTTGTCAAAAGAAAAAGGTGAATAGTTCTAGAACAAATTATATACTGATGACAAGTTTAAAATTCCAATGTTTCTGTATGTAAGAGGGAAACAAAAAAATGGAACTGAAAAGGACCTCTTATTTCACCACATGTGAAAATCTTAGAGGCTATAATCCACCTCGCAAGAAGCCAAGACAGATTCGGGCCTTGCAACTCCTCCGCCAATACTCAGCCACTACTCATAAAATTACCAGAATTCCTGCAACCCATTTCCACTGACAGCAGCATTTTCCTAAGCACCACGGAGTACAGCCCAGTATCACTGCTAATGTTGTAAGGCTGGGCATCAATAGTCCACCAGAAATTAATTTCTTTCAACATGGGACAAGTGACGGCTTACTGCTACAGGCATGACTACAATGAATCACCAAAAATTAATTCTAGCTGAATTGTTTCCCAAAGCCAACCAGAAAATTAAAAGTGGTTTACAGTTTTAAACTTTCATTTGTAGAAACTCACACAGTCCATTAGATGATGACCTAAAACTTAGGATCATAGCTTTAAATCCTAGCTCTGACCTTAAGTTCTCCCAACAGACATTTAAACCGAACTCTTCATGCCACAGGCACAGGAGCTTATCTGCTAAGTGGTCTTTGCATTAATGATTATTCGTTTATTCTCGTCACATCATCTAAAGTTCTGTGCTGGGATCAAGAGGCTGGTACGTGAAGGAAAGCCGAGTCAAAGAGATCCCATAGCTATACCTTCAGTACAGTAGTATGGACCAACTCAGTTATGACATTTTCAAAGACTTTGGTAAAAGTTTAATGAATACATGCATGCAAAATCCTCAGAATGGGGTCTTAACACACAATATGCCAAAATGCAATTTTGTGCAGTATATTAGTGTCCACTGTACATCCTTCCTGTTGTGGGGATTTGAGTTGATAGGAGGACACTGTTCCCACTCAGAGGGGCTCACTATGTAGTGGGGGAGAGAGACTGATTACTCCACAGACTACAAAACAACCATACAAAATGAGAATGAGAAAACAAAGGAAGGACCAGAGAAGGCTACGCCAACATTATGCCAATATTAACAACATATACAAGGTCTGGCATAGCCCAGGAACAAAGGGATAGGGCACAACCCTCAGAAAAAGAGCTTCTCTTGCTTCAACTTTTTGAGATACAGTTGGCGCACATGTTACATTAGTTTCAGGTGTACAACATAGTGAGCTATCTTCAACTTTTAAAGTTAAAAAAAAACTACTTTCATGGACAGTACATGCAGTTTTTTTTTTTTAAAGAGTGCCAAGCCAAGAAACAGACTCTTTTTTTTTTTTTTTTAATTTATGATAGTCACACAGAGAGAGAGGCAGAGACACAGGCAGAGGGAGAAGCAGGCTCCATGCACCGGGAGCCCGACGTGGGATTCGATCCTGGGCCTCCAGGATCGCACCCTGGGCCAAAGGCAGGCGCTAAACCGCTGTGCCACCCAGGGATCCCAGTACATGCAGTTTTATCCTCACTCCCTACCTCCTCTTACAGACTTTTACATCTTCAATAGTTTTCGAAGATGATTGATGCCCAAAGTGAGAGCCCTAAAGGATGACAAGATGTCAAATCGTTAAAAAAAAAAAAAAAGCACCTCGTTCCTCTTCACAGAATAATAAGGCAGGAAACCCACACACCAGGACATTAGGGGTGGGGGTGGGGGGATGGAAAACAAGAAAGTGAGAACAAAAAGCTTTTAAGTTTTTAGTGAATCATACAATTCCGTAACCAAAAAAAAAGACTTTTCCCCCAAACATTCTATTCAACTAAAGGTTTACTACCATCTTTCAACTAACGTGGTTTGTCATGTTCTTTTTAAGATTCCAACAGCCACGCTTCAGAAGGGGAAGAAAGAAAAAAAAAAGTGCCAAATTGTCAAGTTGCTTCTCTACCAGTGTAACTCCTCCCGGCTGGCCTTCACTCCCTAATTTTAAAACTGCTACCCTCAGCTTGCTCCAGGTGGAAATGTTCTAATTTCCAAAGTGCAACTCCTGAAAATAAAAGTGATGTTGACTTTTTCATAAAATTAAGAGAGTTCCAAATTATAATTTCCATCTCTCTCTCCTTCACATAGCGGACCTGCACCATGCAGAAAAACCACCCACCACCACAGATGAAAACTAGTCTTACAAGGTCTTAGAACCACTCGAACCATAAACCAGCAGTAGGCTTAGTCAATATCCACAGAACAAAACACCAAGAAATCCCAAAGAAATTACGTGGCACGTTAAATATAATTTACCGAAGGAGCATCCCAAACAATAAATACATAAGTTGAAGCATGAAAACACAGGGAGAGAGAAGAGAGTCATTCCTTACCTGACAAGCCATTTGCCTCTCCTCTGTGGCTCTCTGATGCTCACAGGACACCCTAAAGATGCACTAACTTAACCTGGCACTCCTACTCACTAGTCACAAGAGAGCCACAAAAATGAAAGGACAGCATCTTCTTGAGTGTTCCTGATAGATACTCTACTGACCTAAGAGGAGTCTGAGGTTTTCCTTCAGTCAAACTTCTCCAAACATGCCTCTGGGGCTGCTGCTCTGCCTGCAAGGACCCACCCCTCCTCCTCTGGGCTTCACCTGAGGGAGCATCCTCACAGCTGCCCTTTTAAAACAAGCCTGAGGTGATGACGACTTCAAAGGAGCTGCAAAGGATATCAATTAAGCTGCAGGTGATTTCAACTAGGCACTCCAGCTAAAACTCAGGGAGTAACCAAGCCGATTTACTGAGTTTATGTTACGTGTGTAGGAGCTGGACACCCTCCTCTTAATAGAAACGATTTATTCATTAAAAACCCGTTTGTGAAAATAATCCTTTAACCTTTATACACAGAATAGATTTCCTCACCACTGCATCGCATTTCAACACCTTGATGTAGTTTAGGTAGCAAGGATTGCCCTTAAGAAGCTATTTTAAATTTGCAATTTCTGTAATTGAAGTCCCAAAGATATAAGATTTTAACCAATTCTAACCCAATTTTATTTCCCTTCCACTGATGATGATGCACTGAGGCCCTTCCTACATTGCAAAAGGTATACTCATATCTGCCTGAAGAAATGCCTAAGAAACAAATGTTAACACCAGAAGCCAGAGAAATGATAGTATTATTGTTAAAACAAAGAAAGGCACAAAATCATCAGCCAGGAGAGAGCTACATACTTACCTTCTTAGCTTATCAAAAAAGGAGCTGACCAAGTTCTAAGACAGAGGCCAAAAGGCCCACGTCTGATGTGAGTTTATTAATCTACATCCCAATGCCCAAACCGATTTAGGTGCACCTGTGGAGCTTGCCATCCACTGCAAATACCACTAAACTATAAAGTCAAGAATAATAAAATTAAATTTTCATTTTCCACATGATAGCCTATAAAATTAGTTAAGAAAAGAACGCCAATTTGTAAGTATTTCCACTCCCCCACCCACATCCCTAATGCCCCCCAGCCCCCAATATCAGTAGTACAAACCACTTGGGCTGAAAGGTTCAGTGGAAGTAAGTACTATAATCAAAATTATATCGACTGTGTCCAAGAGAGGAATTGATGGGCTGGCAAAAGAGTACAAGCTTGGGGTACAGATTCATAGGCTGCCACAGAAACGCATGTGAGACAGTTATGAATTCAAATCATGAAATAAGCAGCGAATGCTCTACATGAAGTGAGAGGGGGACACCTGGGTGCCTCTGGTAGAGCATCTGCCTTCGTCCCAGGGCGTGACCCCGGGGTCCTGGGACCAAGTCCCGCATCAGCCTCCCCGCGGGAAACCTGGTTCTTCCTCTGCCTGTGTCTCTGCCTCTCTCTGTGTGTCTCTCATGAATAAATAAAGAAAATCTTTAAGAGAGAGAGAGGGAGAGAGAGAGGTGGGAGGGTCCACCAGAACCTGCCCACGGGCTCCATACACTGAAGTGTGACTTTACTGGATGTGTGCCGCTGACCACGGTCCTGAACCACATTTCGCCTTCGAGGGGAAGGGTTTTCGCTCCCATCCTTCCCACTAAAGGAGAAGGTGAGAGTGTGCTGAGGCAGACAGGCAAAGCAAGGAGAAGAGACAAGTACACAGAAGCTGCTGGAGGACGGGACTTCTGCTGAGCCTTATGTTATGCTTTAACCCCAAAGAACAGCACCAGATAAAAAATTCAGACAAAATATCGGAGACATAAGAGAACAAGAATCTCTGAACAACGCAAAGCTGTAGAAACAGCAACGTGAACAGGCTTGTAGAGCGGCGCACCAGGCTGGTGAGAGGGAAACGAACTGCAGCCCCTGCACCAGCATTTGACTTACAGCATAAGTACTCCTAGATTATTTTTATTTTTGCCCTAAAGGTTGACATGTCCACACTCCCCCAAAGGGACAAAAACAGAATGGGGTTGGGAGGTGATTTACATGCACGAATTCTCACACTTTTAAAAGTACTATTGCATTTCTGACAGATTTCCTCTCTGTGAAGCAGCTCGGGTGGCCCCCAGAACCCCTGGCTGGTCTCACCCGACCCTCATGCTTAGGTGAACCAAAGCTGGCTTCCTGAAAATCGTTTGATTTGTCTTGCTAATCAAATCACTGCTAATCAAATCAGTCTCCAAATCATTACCTGTGATGCTTAAGCACACAGCCATGTCACCGGCCTCTCCACAGCGCTGACATGCTGCCTTCTTACTAAATTCCTGGGCACAGCTAGTAATTTACACATGCATAGAGTCTTTTAGGATATTATTTAATAAATAATCACAAAGAGCAGGTTCTATGAGTAACAGAGAGATAGCACCTTAATAGAAGGGTTAATGAACCAGACACCATAAAGCTTCCCCATTAGTACATTATAAGAAATGCTCCATGAAATTAAAAGAGATAACTATGTTACCTACCTACCTACGCACGAATGCAAGGGCCTGTGACGACTGCCAACCAAACACGCAGGTAAGCATAACGCATTAGAGAAGAGACCTCTACTTTCCGATCATTCCTGGCTCTGGCATGGATATTGTGCCTACACTAGCTCTTCCATACGCAGTAATAACAACAAATGCCATTATGAATTGCGTGCTGAGTGCCAGCCACCGTGCTGGGTACTCTACATAAAGCATTTCATTAATTCTCATGCCAACCTGCTGCAATAAACACTGTCATGCCCGTTCTACAGATGAGGAAACAGTCTCAGCGTTAATAACCTTCCCAAAGTCACACAACCCATAAGTGGCTGAACGAGTGTCCTCAGTCTGTCCCCTCAGGCACTACTGGCCCTGACCGCAGAGCAGAGAAAAACTGGCGGCTAGCCCTGACGGGATGAAGGAGAGGAGCACAAGACCTTTCCAGACAACAGTACAGGTTGTGATAACGTGATTAAAAATGGCATGGTGTTTTTTCCATCTGAAAAGGATAATCACGTCTTCTAAGACATACAGGTGCATGCGTGCATACACATACACAGCGCTCCGTTTATTTCCAACGCCAGGCCACCTTGTTATGGACCTTTCTCATTGTGAGAAATTTTCTAACAGGCTCTTTCTACAGTTTATCATGTTTGCACCCCACGTTATAGTCCTTCCATACCCTTCCTCAAAGGGGCAAACTGAGAAACCACTGGACTCATTCATACGTTGTATCCACTAAGTCCGAGGGAATGCATAGCTTTGTCACTCACTGTCAAACAGAGGCAAAATAGAAATACTTGACTTTTCCCTAGAATATCTCAGACCAGAAGTGGAAAGAGCAAAATCCTTAGTTCTCTGATGCCGACCCTTCCCTCTCTAGAAAAATACAAGCGAACAAGTTAGATTCCCAGAATGTGTATTAGCTCACAAACACCACACTTTCCATCAACAGGGAATCTCATACAACCTCAGGGCAATTTCACCTTGTAGTCCTCTTGGGTAAATGTCTTCCTGCAGTTTACTGTGGAAGTTAACGACTGCCAGGCCCTCTGCTCAGCCCCCAATCCCATTAAGAAAGCTTTTCATCCAAGAAAATAGTGGGCTTAATGCAACATCGCAGTGAAAAGAAGCATTAATATTCACACTATGATAATCTATTGAAGAGAGCTACATTCCTTTTCTATGATATTTCCCATGTCTTTACCTGGAGCACCTGAACCACCAGGAATGAGCCCCCATTCCAGGTACACACCATTTATTACGATGCCTTCCTCTAGGTCATCAGCTCCAACCCTGGAACATTTAAACAGGCCACACAAGCAGTTACCAATGTGTGGGCTCCAAGTTTCCCGTGTTCCCAAAACACAAATGCCATCCTACCACGTTCTTGACTCAATCCTTCAGTGGTTCCCAGTACCCTTGGAATGAAGTCCAAAAGGTTCTGGATGACCTACTGCATCTGTCTCAAGCATCATATGCCATGCTCCCCCCGCCCCATGCCAGACAACCTACAGACCCACCGTACTCTCTCTCCTGCTGCACAGCCTCTTACTCTATGCATAGCTTTGAGCCCTTCCCTCCTCCCAGCCATTCCCCAATCATTCCCCATTGGACTCAGCTCACATAGCACCTCCTCAGTGAGGCAGTTCTCACCTCAGACTGAATGAGTTACATGAGACAGACATCCTCCCTCACAGCCTGCTCCTCTGTACCCATTTACCACCTCTGAAACCAACTAATAATCCTATGTTTAGGGACTATCTCCCCCAACTACACTAGAACCTTTGTGGGGTCCAAGCTATCTCTGTCTCATCCACTCTCTCTGGTCCTTAATGACGAAGCCAATGTTTCGCAAGAGTCTCATGCAATATATATTGCTTGACTGATTTTCCGAACTCGTGGCTGGCTCTCTTAATGAAATAGTGAGTCAAAAAAGGAGACTAAATAATAAATGCACCAAGATTTATGCACTACTTTTGTTCAAATTATGAAGCTGCTGTGATTAATAAAATACAAACTCAATGAAAAGCTTTACTGAGGGGCACCTGGGAGCCTCACTGGGTTAAATGACTGCCTTCGGCTCAGGTTGTGATCTTTGGGGCCTGGAACGGAGCCCCGAGTCAGGCTCTGGGCTCAGTGAGGAGTATGCTTCTCCCTGTCCTTCTGCCCCCATCCCCATTCATGCTCACTCTTGCATTCTCTCTAATAAGTAAATAAAATCTTAAAAAAAGAAAAGCTCTACTAAATCCATGGTTGTTTTTAGCTATTTATTTTCTTAACCAGCCAACACCAGAAATTCATCTGCTGCATCACTATCATGTGCAGGAATCCCCCACACACACACCCAGTATTGCTAAAAGCAGTACTCAAACTCAAGCACTATTTAATAGAACAGTTCACAGAAGCCCCATAACCATGCCTACTGTAACACAGGAAACTGTTTCCCAACGTATGTCAACAAAACAAACCCTTTAGCGCCACAGAGTATGAATGAGCTGCTTTATATCAAGTTGAAAATCCTTTCACCCACTAAGCCTTTTTTTTTTTTTTTTGGCCATTCTAAGAATCCTTCAAAGTTTCAAGTTCTAATATACACAGTGAAAAGCAGACTTAATACACAAGTCCCTTCAGAGGTATTTTGAGTAGATCCTCGGTGATTTGGCTTTGTTCAAAATTTACCTGGATCTTGGGGCGCCCAGTTGGCTCAGTTGAGTGTTGGACTCTTGATTTCAGCTCAGATCATGGTCTCAGGGTTGTGAGATCCAGCCCCGCATTCAGCTCTATGCTGGGCGTGGAGCCTGCTTAAGATTCTCTCTCTCTCCCTCTCCCTCTGCCCCTTCCCTCTTTTTCTCCCCCTTTCTTAAAAAAAAAAAGGATCTGTACCCATGAGGTATTTTTGATAAGAGATCTAGACGTCTGAGCATAGTTTACAAAAGACAAATGAATACACACACAGTCACCCTTCAATCAAATGCACAACTATTTTCAAAGATGTCATTTTTTTTTCCTTATTCATTCAACCTATATTCACTGCATCCCTACTAATGTATTAGAGGAACTGTGCGAGGCATATGGAACAAAATCCCTACCCTCAAGACGCTCATGACACAGCAAATAGCACCTGAGCATTTCGCTAGTGTCATCACAGTTGCTTTGGGAAAGGACAAAGCGAAGTGCCTAAAGGTCGATCTCAGAAATGTGATGAGAGGAACAATCTAGATCATCATAGATCGACAGAGCCCACTACCCCTCAAAACCTACAGACTCTAAATGCACAGGCTTAGGAAAGCAGCAGAGGGAGTCAGATGCAGTTTATTAAACCAAATGCCATGCTCTAACTGTCCAGTGTTTCACTTTAAGTGCAAAAGAACTACAACTGCTGCCTTGTTAAACCATTATTTTTAAGCATCAGAAGCATAAAGGGCTGACTTAAATCTGTAATACTTAATAAGGCCACACACATATTGATAGATAAAATACAAAACAGGTCAAATAATACTGACACTACTAGAAACTTTCAAATCAGCTTAAAGTTACAAAAAAAAATTAGCACTGCAATAAACACTCTACAAACTTGAATTCTGCTGTTTTTTAAAAAGTGATGCAGTAAGTTACTGCAAAAAGAAAAACACTTTGGAAAGCAGTGACTCTCCCAAGCTAGACATAACAACTTCAAAATCTAAATGAACCTCTTCCCATTTTATGGGCTGCACTTAAGCCTTTTAATGCTTTATACTCAGGGCCTTGCTGTAGTATAACTAACATTACACTGACGGTGCCCTGCCATAATACAACCTGATACAAATAAAATTTTTTCCAGCTTATGCCAATAAAATGAGAATTAACCTGAACAGACACAACCTCAGGTTCTCTCAAAGCAGCAGGGTAATTGTGCCTAAACAAAAATAACAAGCCAGCCCAAGTTCGCACTTCCCTTTCAAAAAATTTCCATCACAAATTAACTTGAAAATTAATATTACTTAGTGCTTGATGCAATATGCCAGAAACTGTGCTAGGATTAAATTAAATGACATTTAGGCATTTTAGGTATAAAATGCCTAACTCTGTCATGATTATTCGCATTTAACAGTGCAAAAACCAGGGCTTAGATGAGTCGAATGGCCCACAGTCCCACACCTAGCTACGGTGGCAGCCCTGGGACTCAAACACAGGTCTTCCCAGTAAACTTGGTGTTTGTAACCTGGCTCTCTTGAATGGATCCTCGAAAACAGTGTTTATAGCTATGTGCATTTTCGCAGGAGCAGGTGGAGAGCTTACATTAGATTCTCAAAGAAGCCCACAAGCCCCACAAAAGTTAAAGAATAAAAAAAGAAAAAAAAACACAGAAAAAAGCGCACTGGACTTCAACGCCTCCCACCAAGACCATCACTTCTGTACTCCTGAGGAGGTAAAAACCCCACCGTGACAGCCGCACTTGAAAATTCTCAGAGCAAGTCAAGATTTCCACTCCTGGATAATTTCCAGCAACCCCTGCCACAGAGTAAGTCACACAATCAATTGCAAGACTGTATCCATTTACATCCAATTCTGAGATTTCACAAATACTGACCAATGTTATTTAGTCATCCCACTTTCCAAAACTGTTTCCATCAACCAATCCTCACTGCGCTGCCTGTGAAATAAGCTATCATTACATCCACTTCCGAGAAAGTAAAACACTGTCACCCTGAGGCCAGGCAATAAATCAGCTACAGAATCTGGATCAGAAGTGAGCAGTTCCCTCCTTCCCCTACCCAAGATAGGCAAGACCATGACATTTAACCCCAGGGCACCCTCTCCTAGCTACACAGAAAACGGTGGGCATTTTTTTCTACCAGCGCCAACGCTAGATCAGAATCTGCTAGTGAATCAATGAGTTAGGGCATACCCCCAGCTGTTCAAGGACAAGTGTGCTCCTCTTGAAAGTTGAGGCAGCTGTCACGTGCCTGGCATCTTCAAAACCAGACTTAACCACTGAGGGACCCTGGCATCTCTGTGGGAGGTGCGGCCCTCAGCTTAACTCCTGGCATTCTGTGCCTAGGATCAATCTGAACGTTCGATCCATCCTAAATTTCTGATTTAAAAAAAAAAAAGTATTTGTGGGGAAATGAACTTTATGTTAACTGGTTTAAAACCCTCATTTCTACAGATAAAACGGAATGTCAAGAATGCAACACCTTGCCCAAGGCCTCACAACTGAGGAGCAGAGACAGTACTAGAAAGTGGGCCTCCAGACACCTGTCCAGGATCCTTAGGGTGTCCTCCTGGGCGTTGGGAAATCAGCCACGGTTACTGCCAGAAGGTTGGCCATTGACCTGACAGCGTTTGCTCCCTCTCTGCCAGCTAGGACTTCACTCCACCACCTCGTGCCACCTGCACAATTTGGGTCCAGACTGAGGCCCCTGGGAGCCAAAGTCAGGACGGTGACCTTAACTCGCACAGTCTGAGGGACAAAGCCAGACTCGCTCCAGCTAACCCCACCGGAGAAGGGAGACAGGGCTCTGGCACGGAGCAATCAGTATCACAAGGAATCTATGTTAGGATGAGGTTTTATTTATAGCCCCGCCTGACCAAGACGACTTCCGCCCAAGCAACCTCCAAAGCAAACAACCTTAGAGATAACGAAGAACTCTGTGCGTCCCTAACCGCGCTCCGAAGGCGGAAGGGAGCCGAGGAAGGCAGTGAGAGCTCACCAAGTCCTACTTAGGCTCAGCGCGTCGGACGCGACCCGCAAGTTTTGCAAGAACATTCTCCCAAGACACCAGGGTGGACACAGCGCCCCTCCCCCCTCCATCCCCCCTCCCCCCCCCGCCACCCCCCAGGCAAACCCGAGGTTCTCCATCCAGTCGGGCAATGGGCGCGCACCGCATGCGGGGGACGGTCCGGATGCGGGGCGCGCGGGCGGGCCGGGGCACCCCTCCCTCCGGGGGCCCAGGGCGCGAGGGCGGGCCGGGGGACCCGGGGGCCCTGGGGCGCGGGGTCGGGGCACCCCTCTCTCCGGGGGCCCAGGGCGCGCGGGCGAGCAGGGGGACCCGGGAGACCTGGGGGCGCGGGGTCGGAGCACCCCTCTCTCCAGGGACCGAGGGCGCGCGGGTGGGCCGGGGGACCGGGGGGCGCGGGGTCGGGGCACCCCTCTCTCCGGGGGCCCAGGGCGCGCGGGCGAGCAGGGGGACCCGGGGTGCGGGGTCGGGCCGGGGGACCTGGGGTCCTGGGGGCGCGGGTCGGGGCACCCCTCCGCGCCCCCCGCCCATCCCCTCGGCCCGTCCGCTTGGCGGCAAGAAAGAGCTTAGCGGCGGGGACCCGCGAGGCGTGGAGCGCACGTCCCCTCGCCCCCCACGCCCCCCGGGCAGGTGCAGACAGCACCCGACGGCACGGCCCGGGGCGGCAGGGGCAGGCACCTGGGGTCCCCCCGCCGTGCCCCGGGGCGCCCTACAGCGGCCGCGCGGGCGCAGAGCCGGGGGTCCGGGCAGCGGGGTCAGCGGGGGAAGGCGGGGCCCACCTCCTCGTCCTGCTCCTCCTGGGACGCGCTGCTGCCCCGGGGCGCGGGCGGCGCGGCTGCTCCGGGCGGCGGCGGCGGCGGCGGCGGCGGGGGCGGCGCAGGGGCTCCAGGCTCCCGCCCCACGCGCGCCGGGGCCCACGCGGCGGGCGGCCGGGAGCCCGGGGCGCCACCCGGCGGCGGCGGCGGCGGCTCGCGGGAGAAGCGGCGCGGCTCCCCTTCCTCCGACGGAGTTTCGGAGCCCGAGGAGGACCCGGCCGAGGACGCGGCGGCCACCGCGGGGGCGGGGGCGGGGGCGCGGGCGCCGGGGGCGCTGCAGCCGCGAGGCACCGGCCCGGGCCCCGGCGCCTCCGAAACTTTCTCCCCCATGTCGCCCCCTCGGGCCCGAAGTGCGCGGCCGGGGTCCGGCGGGGACGCGCGCGCTCAGCGCCCCCGGGAGGAGCAGCGCGGCGCGGCTCCGGGCGGCGGCGGCGGCGGCGGCGGCGGCGGCGGCGGCGGCGGCTCCCGGGCTGCGGGGAGCCCCGCCGGCGACTACATGGCCCGGCCCCGGCGGCCGTCCGGGCTCCCGCGCGCAGGGACAGGCCGGCCGCGCCCCGACCCGCGAGCCCCGCGCGCTGCGCCCGCGCCACCGGGACTGCGGCTCCGCCAGCCGAGCCCGCCTCGGGGCCGGAGCGGGGCCGGCGGCGCAGACGGGCAGCCCCGGGAGCCAATGGCCGGGCAGGCGCGCCGGTGGGCGGAGGCTGCGGCGCCCCCGGCCGCCCGGGCGTCAGGTAGGGGGGCGGGGCCGGGGCGGGGGAGCGCGGGGGGCCCGGGGCCGGGGGGCGGGGCGGGGCGGGGGCGGGCCTGGGAGCCCGGGCCCTGGAGGAGACCCGGACTCCGCGTCGGGGGAGTGGGATCGCGGACGCGGACCAGAAGCCGCCGAGCTGGGACCTGAAGAGCGACCGCAGACACGGTCACGGCAACTCCGGCGTGTCGACTGCCTCTAAACGGACCTGAGACCCGCTCCCAGGCCTCCGCTGGAACTCCTCGGGCCTCAGGGTCCGCAACCGGACACGGACGCTGTCCAGTTAATGCCTGTCTTGTCGGGCTAAGATGCACACGCACATGCACACACCAGCCTCAGCAGAGCGCCGGGCTTGGAAGGAAGCATGGATAGTTTTGCGAGGACTGTTTTCTTTATTTCTGTTCATAAACGAAAAGTTGGAGTCAACGACTTGTACCTCTGAAAGGGAAGAAAGTAAATAAACGCCTCTCTGTTTAACGGGGAACAAGAGGATGCCCAGCGCTGGGCCCCGGGGTCCTAAACAAAGTGGAATTAGAAAAGGCTCGGGGTAAACTTTAGTTTATCTGATATAAGGATGGCACTGGATGGGATGAGCACTGGGTGTTTGTTATTCTATATGTTGGCAAATTGAACACCAATAAAAAATAAAAAGCTATCAAATAACCTGGAAAAAAAAAAAGAAGGAAAGAAAAGAAAAGGCTCAGGGGCCCTAACCATTGTGCGTCTCTCCACCTCAGCTAAGCAGAGCATGAAACATTTACATTTCCAGCTCACTTTCTCCTTGCCCTGGATTGTAAGCCGGCAGGATGCAAGACCAAGTGCTTCTTGTCCTTACCCCCAAAGAACCAGGAGAAACAACTTTGACCAAAGGCAGGAGAATCACCCCTGTAGAGCCCGCCCCTGTAGCTGGAGAATGCATCCTTCAGGGTAACCAGGTGGACTTGAATGTCTCGGTTTGGCAGCAGGAAATAAATGATTCCTCACTTGCCTTCAGCTCCAGCCCTATTCTGAGATCTGCCCCTGTGACCTAAGATATAAATTCAACCTGACTAAATTCTACAGACACTGAGATGTGGGCCAGGTGCTTGCAGGGGATACCAGGATGAGCGAGGCAGGTCCCCTGCCCTCGAGGAGCTTATGGTCAGACAAGCGAATGATGCTGCATAACATGGCTCCATTATTAATTTTTTTAAGCTGTGTCATGGGAGAAGCGGGGAGAGTTCTAGAAAAACAGTTAACAGGTCCTCAAGAATCTTAGATTTCTCTTTATCAGAACAGTTTTGCCAAAGGTCCTTAAGAACTGAAGGACTGGAGTTGAAAGCCCCTTCAGCTAATGAGCCCTTTCATGCTATCAGGGTATTTACAAGTGATACATCACACATAGTGCTTCATTATATTGGACAGCAAGCTTTGTCCTGACCAGTTCCCCCCACCTCACCCCAGGACGGAGGGGAAGGAAACATGGCATGAGCCTATTGCCACAGACAAGCATACTGCAAAGCGGGCTCTGGCTGTCAGGCTTGCATTGTGACACTTCAGGATTATCTGCAGGGATGTGAATACCTGCTGAGGCAAAAGGACAATTCCAGTGACTTGGCTAAGTTGTGACAGCAAGGCTGAAGAGAGAGCACAGTGGGGCAGTCAGAATCCAGCCCTGGGCCTCACAATTGCTTTTCTAGTCAGGACTATTGCTCTTTATCTGAACCCCTATGTGGTTGATTCGCCACAGCCAAAGTGAAATCGGGACTTAGGCAAACCATTCACATGAAAGAGAAGGAGAGGTTGCTTTTCAGTGCATCGGGAAAGAAGAGGCAATGACACGATCTGAATTACTAACAGGAGAAATGATGGTGGCGATTATTGCTTTGGCCCTAAGCGTTGCCTGTAGATGGTCTCACTTAACCCTGGCCACCAACCTTACATGCCAGACTCTGTTAGCCCCGCTCTGTAGATAAAGAAACTGAGGATCTGCAAGGTCAAATAACTTGCCAGAGGTCACACAGCAAATGAGTGACAGCACTGTGGTTTGAACCCACTGGTCTGCTTCCGAGGCACTGTTAAACATCCCAGTATGATGCTATTTCAGAACAGGCCACTTTTTCAAGTGCATATACCTGCTCCATCACAAATATCCATAAAGCAGGACTTTGTTGTCTTGATTCAGTATGTAAAAGAATATGAAAGGATCCTTGGACAACAGATTGTTTTTCCCACAAACATTTATAAGGCACTTACAATGTTTTTAAGCACTTTACAAATGTTAATTTTTGTGATCCTCGTTATCAACTCTATGAGGTAGCCATGATCATTATTCTCATATTCCACATGTGAAACGTGTGAAAACTGTGGCACAGAAAAGTTACATAATTTACCCAAAGTCCCACAGCTGGCAAGTGATGGGGCCAGGATTCAGATTTGAACGGTTTGGGCCAGGCATTCATGCTCTCAGCCTCTACCGATCAGAATCAGGTGCTAGATCAGTATTTAAGTTTTTAAACCTTAACCCTGCATGAGAAATATATTTTACAACTCATAACACACATAAATACAACTACAAATAAAATCCCATTAAATAATACTTACCCTGAGTTTCTATAAGCAACGCAGTCTGAAATTTTCGTATGTTTTGTTGAAAATAAAAATGCTAGTTGTGATCAGCTAAATATATTTTACACTCCACTCTGACACATGCAGTCGAAAGCAGTGTATCTAATCATCCCCAGAGCTGACCCACAAGGGAAATATGACTATGGTTCAGGCTGAGAGTTTCCAGACCAGAACTGGGCAAACTCAAAGCATGACTCTCTATATAAAGGGTGATCAGAAGGTCAGGCTAGTTCCCCAAAAATATCACAGCTAGACCTCTGGACAAATGCTGAGGTATGGCCAAACCACTGAAACAAAATCAGTTTTGATTTATCAAAATCCTGTGGTTCACCTTTCTTATCTGATAAATTATAATGATCTTCCTTCCAGTGTCAAGGGAAGTGCCCCACCAAAAGGACTTCTCATAAATGTCCGTAATGTTAGGTAGAAAAGTATGGCTTTTTTCCTGTATTGTCTCTGTAAGCAAGAGCCAGAAAAATAGCAATGACTTAGAGCTCTTGGGAAGCAATAAATAGTGTAGTTTCATCTGACAGAACCAGACCAGCCTACAGACAAGGGAGGACAAGGTAATCAGTGTCTATTCATTGTGTCACCCAAGGGCCTGGTTCAAGGACAAGCTCCCCTGGGCACTTGCGTAAGGGTTCATTGTGTTCAGTGTTTAAACACTTGCCTTAGTTTTCTATGTTGTTCTCCTAAGTAACAGGAGGCATTGCCTCTGGGAGTCTCTGTTGCCTCTGCCAGTCTCTGTTCTGTGGGTGAGGCCAAGTGTGAATGTCAAGCTCTGTCTCTCTGAGATGGAGGATGTTGGATGAAAAGTCATCACATCTTTAGTCCATTCCCATTGTTTTGACCTTCCTCCTAAGGATTTTAATAAAATTGAAATCAATTGTCCTTCCATCTTACCTACATGAAATCAGAGCATCATCAACTCCAAACATTCCTGCAAAATTAGAAGTAAATATGTTCCTATTTAATGCACTATCATATTTTTGGATTATGAAGATGGAGATTTTACACTTTTTGGCAGGTTTTGTTGTTGTTGTTGTTCTCATTATGGGTGATTTGCCTGCTCCCTCTTGATCAGTGAAATGCAGTTTCAGGACAAAGTGAACATCAATGAAAAGGAGATCACTGACATGGCCTGGACTGGGGTTTCTGATTTAAACCAAAAGGTATAGCATAATACAGCCCATGGCCCTTTCTGACCACCTAGCTAGGAGGAAAAGCTCCCATGGTTTCTCAGGCTTTTGTTTGCATCTAAAGCTCTAGGAAAGGATGGGCTACAGGACAGGGTTCCAGACGATAAGTAGAAGAATTTTTAAATGATGGTTGAAAAAGACAAGGGAGGAAGAGTAATAACGTTACTTGGCGGCTGTTGGAGTCTCTGACCCAGAGGTTGAGGAGGACAGGAAACTACGCTATGTTAGCAAATCAAAATAAGCCTGCAGCAGACCAAAGGGAAGGATGCTGCCGATCTGATCTCTTAGATCAATGTTTCTCAGTGAGTCACGTGTGAAACACTTGCATCAGATCAGGACACAAACACAACAACAAAGATGCTGGTTCCCTGGCCCCACTCAACATCTGGGAATCAGAATTTTTTAAGCTCCATTCCAAAGGAGTGTCAGGTATAGGAAAGCTTGAGGATTACTGAAGATGTTCCCAATTTGTAGATCAAAGAGCCATTTTATGGGGCAAATGTGCTTGGCTCAGTAAAAGGTGACTAGAAAGAGCCTGACAGCAAGTGCGTCCCTTAGGACCACTTTGTTCCTATTCTCTTGGAGTGCAACCACCTTTGGGAGACCAAGGCAACTGAGCAGCTGGACAGGAGCATGCATATTCTGAAAACAGCTGGAAAAACTGAGCTAATACACAAAAAGAATCGAGGATGTTGTTCCCTCAAGGATTCTTTTTAAACAAAATTCAAAATGGTGACCTATTTCTCACAGAAGACTCCAATCTTTTACATTTGTCTTTCCAAGATGGACAAGATGGATTTTCACATCTGGGATTTTTTTGTTGTGCTTTCAGCATGAAATGTTCTTTTATTATCGCTCTTCATTTTTCAAAGAGATTTATTCAGTACTCTTTGCCCATTTAGGAAACAGAAAACAAGCAAACACATTTACTCATTTTTATCCATTATAGTGGTTTGCTTTCAGAGTCCAAAGGTTCTGTTTCCCATTTTCAGTTCATAGAGCAATTTCCTTGACTCTGTCTATACTGCTTGGCAAGTGGTTCCTTCCACCACTAACCCCAACTAATTAGAAAATAAAATGATGCTGGATAGTAACCTAGGAAGTAGTAACTCCTTCCACAGCCATGAGCCAGTTTGCAACCCTATGGGTAATTTTTAAGGCTTTTTGTACTTGAGGAAATAGGGCCTTCTAGTCCTTTTCCCTTCAAAGTGTGGCTTGCAGGCAGCCTGGGTGGCTCAGCGGTTTAGCACCGCCTTGAGCCCAGGGCCTGATTCTGGAGACCCGGGATCGAGTACCACATCAGGCTCCCTGCATGAAGCCTGCTTCTCCCTCTGCCTGTGTCTCTGCCTCTCTCTCTCTCTCTCTCTCTCTCTCTCTCTCTGTGTGTGTGTCTTTCATGAATCAATAAATAAAGTCTTAAAAAAATCTTCAAAGTGTGGCTTGCCAATAAGCTGACCGAGGAGTTTATTACAAACGCAGAATCTCAGTCCCCACCCCCCATGCCTACTCTATCAGAATCTTAACAGATTTGTGGGACTTGATAGCAACATGAATGGCAGAAAAGTACTGTTCCAGTTCAGGTCTCAAACTTGGCTGTGTCCTGGAATTACCTATAGAACTTTAAAATATACTGGTGTCCCATCTCCGAGATTTTCTGATAAGTGGGTTTGAGTTGGGGCTTGCAAACTAAGCTTTAACAAGTTCCCTAGGTGGGAAATGGTTCATTTTAGAGCCAAGGCAGGGAAATACAAGATGAGCCTAGAATAACTCACAGTGCCACAAATTAAGGAAATGCTAAAAAGAAAAGAAAAGAAAGAAAAGAAAAGAAAAGAAAAGAAAAGAAAAGAAAAGAAAAGAAAAGAAAAGAAAGAAGAAAGGACCTTGTCCGAAGAACATAGGTGCCACCCTGAAGAAGCTCCCAGTGGCCAGAACTAGACAAATCTGAGCAACAAAATAAATCATGATAGTTTTAGATTCTAAACCATACAATAAAATACATAGCCATGGGCCCAAACTCCTATAAATAATGAAATAAAAACTTAAATGGAGGAAGAGAGCTAGTACTTCCTCACACTAACAAATCTGGAAAGGAAGAGGGAAATAGAGAATCACCAATAGGCAAACACCAAAGGAATAATTGTTGCAGATAAGACTTAAAGATGTGTCCCGAAGGGGTGCTTGAGTAGTTTAGTTGATTACTGTGATATGGACTCAGGTCATGATCTCGTGGGTCCTGGGATCGAGCCCCCACATGGGACTCTGTGCTCAGCGGGGAGTCGGCTTGGGATTCTCTCTCTGCCTCTCCCCCCAGTCGTTCTCTCTTTCTCTCTAAAATAAATAAATATATTTTGTAAAAGGATGTGTGCTTAAATTAACAAGCTGAAGTTTGAGGAGAAAAAGGATTTGCATGGGGTCAAAGTACCTCCCCCCAAAACACCTACCAATATAAAGTTAAAGAAAGTAACCATGCAGTGGAGAAACCCCTCAGATATCAATTTATCCATATAAATATCACCAGTAATACAACATATCAGCATCCTGAACTCTTTGCTATGATACACTTCATTTTTGTGGTATTCTTGACAAAAAACTGCATAACCTCACTCAAATCATAAGAAAATATGACAAACCCAGATTTTTTTTGACAAACCCAGATTGAAGTATGTTGTACAGAAAGACTAATAATCAGTACTCTTCAACAGACACAAGGGAATGAAAGATAAAGAAAGTGTGGGCAACCGTTACAGAAAAGAAGAAGTAATAACTGAGTACAATGTGGGATCCTGGAAGAAATCCTAGAATAAAAAAAGAATATTTGTGGAAAAAAATGATGAAATGTGAATCATGTCTGAGGTTTAGTTAATAATATTGTGCCAATGTTAATGCCTGCTCTTGATGGTTCTACTATGATTCTGTAAGCTTATCTTTAGGGTAAGCAGATTAAGGGATATTAGGAAAGTCTTTGTACTATTTTTGCAACTTTTCTGTAAGGCTAAAAGTAGTTGAAAATAAAATGTTAAAAAGCAAGAATCCCTAGGTGAATCTAATGGTGGCCAAAGTTGAGAGCTACTATTCCAGCTCTCAATGGCCAAATTCCTTCTTCCTTCCTTTCTTCTTAGTCAAAGAAGATAACTTTTTCCTTCCTTGACCCCATCAAGTGGACTAGTTTGGAGGTAGTTGAGGTAAGTGCTGTGCCCAGAAAAATGTCCACGGCTGGTGCCAGGGGGACCATACACCTGGGACATAACCATAACGATAGACATACCTGGTATCTGGCCACCCTATATCTGTTCTGCCTCCTTTGGGGAAGAGCACCCCAATTTACTTTTAATAAATTGTTGGGACACCTGGGTGGCTCAGCGATTGGGCGCCTGCCTTCAACTCAGGTCATAATCCTGCAATCCGGGATTGTGTCCCACATCAGGCTCCCTGTGGGGAGCCTGCTTCTCCCTCTGCCTCTCTCTCTCATTCTCTCTCTCTCTCTCTCTCTTATGAATAAATAAATCTTAAAAAAAAAAGAAATTGTTGATTCCCTTGTGAGCAGCTTTGATGGTCTCAGTCCTAGAGCGGGATATCCTTGGGCGTTGAATCTTGAGAAGAATAACATAAGGACAGTGGTGTTTGGACAAAGCTCTCAATTATCTCCCATTCACTAGATCCAGAGCTGCTGTGGTTTCTGCACATTTCCAAGTTTTATTCTCTGGCTTTCCTTTTGCTTCTCTGAACTACCAATAAAACTTCCTTCTATGTGAATTAGCTAAAATAAGCTATTGCCTGCCACTAAGAAACTGCAAAAAATGCAGGTGTGCTGACCCGAATCCACTGGCCACCCAGTCCGGGTGGGAAGAAGTCACCTGAAAGTTATGAGTGATTCTAAACTTAAAGATGTATTCCTGATTTCAACAAGGTTGCTGCTTCTAGCAGATCTTAGGAAACCATTAAGATTTCAGGTATGAGCAGGGATCTCTCTTACTGGAGGTTAAAATGCTTGAGAAAAAGAGTGACCTGGGAGAAAAAAAAAAAAATCCAGCTATGGCAGAAATGGATCCTAACACCACGCTGTGTAGGAATTGTCTGCTTGTCTTCCTACTAGGTTAGGAAGGTCTTGAGGGCTAAAGTGTTTATTAATCTAGCATGTAATTTGTGCCCGCATCTTGCACTATATCTGATGTAAAAGAGTTCATGATAAATATCGAGTGAGTGAGCATGTGCCACTACTGCTATCACACGGCTTTAAACCACTTTTACTAAAATTCTAGGTTTACAGTTTTCTCAGTCAAAAACTTGTTTAGTTTGATGAAAAGGAACCCAAGACATTTTAGCAGGAAGGCGAAAAAAATCTGTTTATGTAATAAGGTGGCCTCATTCCTAAAGAGTCCCTGATTTTAATAAAATAAGAATTGCATAAAAATCTTCAGCTCAGGGGGGGAGGGGCAAGATGGCGGAAGAGCAGGGTCCCTAAATCACCTGTCCCCACCAAATTACCTAGATAACCTTCAAACCATCCTGAAAATTTACGAATTCGGCCTGAGATGTAAAGAGAGACCAGCTGGAATGCTACAGTGAGAAGAGTTCACGCTTCTATCAAGGTAGGAAGACGGGGAAAAAGAAATAAAGGAACAAAAGGCCTCCGAGGGGGAGGGGCCCCGCGAGGAGCCGGGCTGAGGCCGGGGCGAGTGTCCCCAGGACAGGAGAGCCCCGTCCCGGAGGAGCAGGAGCTGCACCAACCTTCCCGGGCGGGCGGAAAGGGGCTCGCAGGGAGCTGGAGCAGGACCCAGGAGGGCGGGGATGCCCTCAGGCTCCCGGGGACACTAACAGACACCTGCGAGCGCAGGAGAGTGCGCCGAGCTCCCTAAGGGCTGCAGCGCGCACGGCGGGACCGACCGGAGCAGCTCGGAGGGGCTCGGGAGCGGCTCCGCGGAGGGGCTGCGGGGCGGGAGCGCGAATCCAACAGCGCAGGCCCCGGAGCACAGGGCGCCGGGACACAGCCCAGGATCCGGCCTCCCCCGGGACAGGCAGAGGCCGGGAGGGCCCAGGACAGCGAGGACGCTCCTGCCCCGAGCTGAGCAGATCAGCGGCCCCGCCCCGGAGCCTCCAGGCCCTGCGGACGGAGAGCCGAGAGCCCCGAGCCCCTCGTAGTTCCTGCGGAGGCTGAATCCAGGCTTCCAGAGTTGCCATAGCAACTGCTGCTGTTCCTCCTGGGGCCTGGCGGGGTAAACAACCCCCGCAGAGCCCTGCAGCAGGCAGGGGCAGAGCAGCTCCCCCAAGTGCTAACACCTGAGAATCAACGCAACAGGCCCCTCCCCCAGAAGACCAGCTGGACGGACCAGTGATACTCCCCCGTGTTCCAATACAACTTGTTTCTGGCCACTCTGCACTGAGCAAAATGACTAGAAGGAAAACCTCACCTCAAAAGAAAGAATCAGAAACAGCCCTCTTTCCCACAGAGTTACAAAATCTGGATTACACTTCAATGTCAGAAAGCCAATTCAGAAGCACTATTCTACAGCTACTGGTGGCTCTAGAAAAAAGCATTAAGGCCTCACGAGACTTCATGACTGCAGAATTTAGATCCAATCAGGCAGAAATTAAAAATCAATTGAATGAGATGCAATCCAAACTAGAAGTCCTAACGACGAGGGTTAACGAGGTGGAAGAACGAGTGAGTGACATAGAAGACAAGTTAATGGCAAAGAGGGAAACTGAGGAAAAAAGAGATAAACAATTGAAGGACCATGAAGACAGATTAAGGCAAATAAACGACAGCCTGAGGAAGAAAAACCTACGTTTAATTGGGGTTCCCGAGGGCGCCGAAAGGGACAGAGGGCCAGAATATGTATTTGAACAAATCCTAGCTGAAAACTTTCCCAATCTGGGAAGGGAAACAGGCATTCAGATCCAGGAAATAGAGAGATCCCCCCCTAAAATCAATAAAAACCGTTCAACACCTCGACATCTAATAGTGAAGCTTGCAAATTCCAAAGATAAAGAGAAGATCCTTAAAGCAGCAAGAGACAAGAAATCCCTGACTTTCATGGGGAGGAATATTAGGGTAACAGCAGACCTCTCCACAGAGACGTGGCAGGCCAGAAAGGGCTGGCAGGATATATTCAGGGTCCTAAATGAGAAGAACATGCAACCAAGAATACTTTATCCAGCAAGGCTCTCATTCAAAATGGAAGGAGAGATAAAGAGCTTCCAAGACAGGCAGGAACTGAAAGAATATGTGACCTCCAAACCAGCTCTGCAAGAAATTTTAAGGGGGACTCTTAAAACTCCCCTTTAAGAAGAAGTTCAAGTAACTCTGAACGTGAATGGGCTTAATGACCCCATCAAAAGGCGCAGAGTTTCAGACTGGATAAAAAAAACAGGACCCATCTATTTGCTGTCTACAAGAGACTCATTTTAGACAGAAGGACACCTACAACCTGAAAATAAAAGGTTGGAGAACCATTTACCATTCAAATGGTTCTCAAAATATACCCTAAAAACTACAGAACACTTCTGAAAGAAATTGAGGAAGACACAAAGAGATGGAAAAATATTCCATGCTCATGGATTGGCAGAATTAATATTGTGAAAATGTCAATGTTACCCAGGGCAATTTACACGTATAATGCAATCCCTATCAAAATACCATGGACTTTCTTCAGAGACTTAGAACAAATTATTTTAAGATTTGTGTGGAATCAGAAAAGACCCCAAACAGCCAGGGGAATTTTAAAAAAAGAAAACCATATCTGGGGGCATCGCAATGCCAGATTTCAGGTTGTACTACAAAGCTGTGTTCATCAAGGCAGTGTGGTACTGGCACAAAAACAGACACATAGATCAGTGGAACAGAACAGAGAACCCAGAAGTGGACCCTGAACTTTATGCTCAACTAATATGCGATAAAGGAGGAAAGACGATCCACTGGAAGAAAGACAGTCTCTTCAATAAATGGTGCTGGGAAAATTGGACATCCACATGCAGAAGAATGAAACTGGACCACTCTCTTGCACCATACACAAAGATAAACTCAAAATAGATGAAAGATCTAAATGTGAGACAAGATTCCATCAAAATCCCAGAGGAGAACTCAGGCAACACCCTTTTTGAACTTGGCCACAGTAACCGGAGAAGGACAAACGGTGTATGTTCTCATTCATTTGGGGAATATGAATAATAGCGAAAGGGAATATAAGGGAAGGGAGAAGAAATGTGTGAGAAATATCAGAAAGGGAGACAGAACATAAAGACTTCTAACTCTGGGAAATGAACTAGGGGTGGTGGAGGGGGAGGAGGGTGGGGGGTGGGGGTGAATGGGTGACGGGCACTGGGGGGTACACTTGACGGGATGAGCACTGGGTGTTATTCTGTATGTTGGTAAATTGAACACCAATAAAAATTAATTTATAAAAAAAAAAAAAAAATCTTCAGCTCAAACCACTACTACTATCATGCTCACCGAAGTTGCTTCCCAACTACTTGCCTTCCTGAAACAGCCAAGCTAATGAGAACTACCTGCATATGATGCGAATAGGGTGGAAGGAACATTTGACAGGTCCTTGAGATTTCTTACTGGTCCAGCCTGTTGGCAAAGCAGGAAAGGCTTCCGTAAGGTATGAGAACCCAAGGATAACACTCAGGATGCTAGTCAGAGTGGGAAGGTTCCGTGCCCTTGTTTACAAAAAACTCTATTCGTATGGAAACCCCATTCCTGTCTAAGAATATTAGGACTCTTTATAACACTTAGGCGTGTGGCAGGATTCATGCATAGGAAGTATGGTGGCAGGAAGGAAGATGACATTGACATCGTGGGGCATGTCAGCATGGAAAGTCAAGGTTCTTAGAAGCCAGCCAGAGAATCCATCCAACCTGGTTAAGGTAAGGAAGTTACTTATAAGAAGATAGTAGAATGTTTGGCAGAACTGAGGAAAAACAGGCTCCGGAGTGAGCTTGCAGAAACAATTCCCAGAACGTCAGTGCACAACTGGCTGGAAAGAGAGTTGCTGCTCCGGATGATTTTGGAACCACAAGGCCCTCCCACCAGCTGTGCCTGCAAAATACAGGCCCTGCCCCCAACCTGCTTCCTCACAGAAATCCCTTCTGTATCTACAGCTCCCTGTGTGCATTTGATTAGCAGAGCCTAAGTCACATGACTGCACCCTGGAGGCAAAAGAAACTGAGAAATGTGGGAGCTGTGCTTTCTATCTTGGGAAGATGGGATTCACACCATGAGGAACCATCATAATGTAGGAAGAGTGTCAAAAGATTTGGCTAACAGGGTAAACTCGAATGATTTAGACTTTAAAAGTCTCCAGCTCTTGATTAATTGTACTAATCTGCCCCTGGCATAATGTTTGCAGCCGCCAGGTAGAGGTGGGCGTGAGTATCATTTTCAGGGTGCCTGCTTCACACATCCGTCATTCCCCTGCTAATTATCTCATGAAGGAAAAGAGTTATCATGCACTGAGCACATTCTATATGCCAGACGCTGTACCAAATGCTTTAGATGCATTATATTTAAAATCTCCTCAATAAGTCCAATTTAAGGGTACAATTCCCATTCTTACAGATAAAGAAATCAGTGCTGAGAAATGAAATAGTGTTTCTCAAAATTACACAGTGAGGCGGGGCTGCGATTTAATCCAAGGTCTTTCTGGAGTTAGGCTCTTTCTACTAATATTGGGTTTCTAACCAGGGCATTCATGGACCTTTCAAAGGGAGGCCTGGCTTCAGGAGCTCTTGTAATTGGGAATGTGCATCTCCCTGGGGATGTCACCTAGAGCTTTTATCAGATTTCCAAAGGGGTATATGGTCCCCAAGCGGCACTACTCAAAGTTATAGTAGATGAGTTTATAATCATAAAGCTGTTGTCACATGAGTGGAGGGAACACTCCAACTGTTTGTTGATTTTTTTTATCTTAGCATTTATTGTGATAACGTTTTGCGATATAAGATTCAGGTTTAAAATTTGAGTCAGGGGCCCTACCCCTTGGGGGGATGTGTGTCTGTGTAGAAATGAACCGGGGTTAAAATCAATGAGATAGGTTCTCGCTCCAAGATGAGAAAGGGCTGAGCAAAATGGGAACATATTTTTCACTTAGCTACTGAAGTCCTAGCTGTACACCAGAAGGCCTACCATCTATTTGTGACTTTGTCCCTGACTCCATTTATCAGGGCCTCCATCACCCGCATGATGGGGGTAATATAAAACCTGCCATCATTTCCTCCATCACAATGTTATGAGATTGTTTTGGAAGTACTTTCATTTCCCCAACAGAAAAGCATCATAGATCTGTGCATATACCTGTTATGACTTCTTTGGGGGGAAAAAAGCACCTCAGAGAAGACTTCACTTACAGCTTCCAGGACTGAGTGATTTCTGAGCCTCACAGACATCCATATACAGAATGTTCTTTGCGGGGAACAACTTGTTTATTTCTTAGTTTTACATTTCTAGTGGGTTGCTTCTTCTCCCTTTCCATTTATCGTGGGTTGTTTTTTTTTTTACATTAAAAAAATCCAATAGAAATAAGTCTCTTAAATTGTGTTAGCTAGCTAGAATGTTGCTTTAGCTGGTTCATTATTTATGTCTTGCTGTCAACATGCATGTTATTTTACAGAATGCAAAAGCTTTACTCTATAAACAAGGTAACAATTGTTTTAAAAACAGAAAGATGGGAAGAAGAGGGTTAGCCTGGTCTCCTAGTAGAAGGATACAAAATATAGAAGGTCTAAATCTAACATTTTATGAATAGGGTCAAGCACCTGAATGTGAAATGTTCCTTTCTTTGCCATCTAGTCCCCAAGCAATCAGTTTTTTAAATGGCATTTTAGAAAGGTAATGAATATCTACTAATACCAAATATAAGCTTAATTTGAAAGCTGAGGAATAGGCCATAAATAAAAACACTGAGTGATTTCCACAGCTCAGCTCATTCATACTAATGGGAATATAGATTATCAACAAGGAAAGTCAAGAGCTCTTCTCAAATAGGGTAAAAGGCCAGATACTATGAGGTTCGATCGTTGGTTGTTGTTCTTGCTGTCATCACTGTGTTGTGTGGTTTGCTTGTTTATGTGTTTGAGTGGTCTTCATACAGAAAGACATGAAGATTCACATTTACAGTGGTATCTAATACGAGGATGCAACATGGGATATTTTTAGTCAGCAGGTAGCAGGGAGAAGAGACAAAGGAGAAATTTTTAAAACAGCCTCCACTTGATGTTTTCTTCCAGCTAGAGTAACTTGTAGTTTCAAAACATAATCTTGCATACAAAATTGCCTGGATGAAGATTAATTGTACTTACTCGATTAGATGCCTAATGCAGGAGCAGGAGCTACTTTCCTAGGAGTTAAAGAATTCTTCCCATTGCCATGGGCTCAGGAGACCTGAGCTATATTGTGCTGCCTCTGTAGGAAGCACACTACACACCAGCTCTAGGACCCTTCCATGGCCCGGTGTTCATCAAGTTTGTTGATTCTTCCTTCCCATTAACTCTCCCATTCATCCCTTCTTTCCCATGTTAAATTCTGCTTCCCTGACTCAGGTACCCATGACCTCTAAGATAACTGCAATAGCCCTCTCATGATTTCCTAGCTTATTGTCCAGCCCTTCCAACTTATCTTACATCCCCGTGCCAGATTCATCTTCCAGAAATACTGCTAGGATCCTGCCACTCGCCTGCATGTCAATAAAATAAAAGCCAAGATTCTTAGGCTGGCATGCAAGGCCCCAGTGTCTCTCCAGGTTCACCTTCCTAAACTTCCCTCCACAGACCTTACACATATGCCAAACTGGATTATTCACTGTATGGGGCTCAGATTCTGCTCCAGTCTTGTCCCCCATAGGTTCCTATGCACCTAGAAGTTTATTTAACCTTCTTTCCATACATTCAAATCCGACAACTACTCGAATTCTATGTATCTGCCCAAACTTGACTAAAATCCAGTCTCCCTCGTGGTGATTTTAAAACATTTCCTCCAGTTCTTGACACTTCTCTCATTGAGAGGTGGAGTGTAGGTCCCATGTCCTTAAATCTGTGTTGACCTTGAGGGATTTGGTTTTAAACAATGGACTACAACAAAGGGAATGGAATTTTGCATACCTTCCAAGGCTCAGTGAGAAATGGCCATGTACCTCCTACCTGTTTGTATTGGAATACTTGCTCTAGGGGCAGCCGGGCACCAAGTAGGAAGTCCATGCTGGAGAGACCACATCTAGACCCTCTAGTTGAAGCACATCTGAGTTCCAGCAAAATAACCTATCAAGAGAGACATCTTGGATATTCACCCCCACAGACTTCAAATGACTGCCCCACCAAGGAAAGAACTAGGAAACAACCTAGGAAAGAAGTGCCCCCACCAAGCCCTGCTTAAACCCCTGACCCCCAAATCAGAAGCCAACTAAATAGGTGTTTTGAGCCACTATGCTTTGGGATTATTTGTTACACGACAAAAGTAACTAGAATGCTCTTGTAGATTCTTTCTCTGACCTCTATCCTAGGATTACCTCTCACTCTTTTAAATTCTAAGGATTTATTCTCTATCCTCATTCATTCAAGAAGCACTGAGGCGTCTACTAAGTGATAGACACTGTGCTGGGTGCTGGGGAGGCAACAGGTTTTGAGAAAGACACTATCTGTACTCTTAAGATATTTATAGTCTGTTAGAGACGGACAAGGAAACAGGCAGTTATAATACATGATGTCCACAGTAAATACGTGAGCACCTGTTTTATGCCAGGCACTGTATCATAGAGAGATGAGTTTGGAAATACTGATTTTTTAGGCTGTGGTACATTGACACAAAATTATTTTAGAGATAATTGAGTTTGGAAGCCTGGGTTTCTGAAGAGAGAAGTGGACTGAACATTTAGATTTGAGGGCAAGAGCATGTTGATGGCAGTGAAAACCAAGAGCATGGATGAGATTCCTCCGGGGCAGAGGAGCAAAAGGCAGAGAGCTCAAGCAGGAAGGCAAAGGAAGAATGTCCTTCAAAGGAAGAGGAATATCAGAGAAAAAGCAAGGAAACCAAAGCCTATGGATCCCCCAAATCAAGGTAATTGACAGTTTTGAGGAGCAGGGAGGAGTCAGGTGTGCCAAACACCACAGTGGTCAACTAAGAAAAAAACATAGCTTTCATATAGACAATTGGAAGTCTCTAATGCCCCTTTCACTGTGGTCTTGGGTTGTTATTTGAGAACACTTTTAGGTTTTAAGGTCTCTCTAAAGTTATAAGCTCTCTGTGGATGGGAATTATTTGTGTCACAAATCTGAATTTCACTTTGTTGTACAATTCAGATGTGTAAAGCAAAAACTACTTTTCATTAACTGAAATGAACTATCAGTCCCCATTTCTGCTAATGGCCGATTTCACCTGCCATCACTCACGTAAATGTCATTTTTTTTCTATTTTAAAACACCTTTTTAAAGCCTGTGTGCATGTTCAAATCCAGGGTTCTACTCATTCCTCTTTGTCTTCCCATGGAAATGGTCCAAGTTCCAAGGGTGCTGATGTGTGGTCATCTCAGGGAAACTGCTTTCCCTAGGGTCCACTGCTCACAGTGGATTCTGCTCAAGTGTAGGTCTTGAGTGTGAAGCTCTGTCTTCATCAGAGCCATTGCTAACATGTAAAGCCTGTCATGGCCTAGAGTTGTTGACCTAGTTGTTGACCTGAACATCTCTGTTCTTTCTCAAGTCTGCGAGTCACTCCTTCTTCACTCTCCACCAAGCCCGTTATTTTATCCTCCACTATGGTGGGTGGGATCCTGAGAACCCTGGGCATCTCCTCCCATCATTCCCCCTCTACCACCCAGGGGCCATAGTAGATATGGAGCTTCTTTAGACTTCATGGTACAAATTCTCCAAATTTATACCAAAAGGAAAAAAACACTGTTATGTATTTCTTATTATGTCACAATATTAATTCAGGGCATAGAATGTCATACACAGAACCAAATTTTTCAGAATCTCTTCCAAACCTATGCTCTCTTAAGAGCTTTAAGAGCTCTTGAAAATAAAAAATGTTTTGGCTTTCAGACTACTTTCTTTGCTCTGGGCTTTAATAACTTTCTTCCAAGTGAGAATTACTTTATTCTACACTGCATTTGCTATTTCCTACAAATAAATGCCATGGATACCATGGGGAGAAAAAAGACTAAGATTTTTCAGGAACAAAAAATACAACAGATAATATTTCAAACGTATTATCCAATTATATTGGTTATGCATAATAAGTGATCACACCATATAATTTAAAATATTGCTGATGACTTTTTGTTATGAGATGGGCAACTTTGTTGGCCTACCATTTGCTATCATTTGGGTTTCCAAGGTCAATCCTTAAAGGATTCTTTTATTCCATTAATAGGACTTAAACATATAAACATTTAAACTATAAATAGTGCCAACTGTCAGAGTACTATCAGTGTTCTGATTTTACTGCCCCCTAAAATGATGTCCCATAGGCATTATGAAATGAGAAATAAAGATTAGTATGTCTCCCTTTACATGACAGTAAACCTATTAAAACATATAAACACAAAATTTACTAATATTACTAATCACTCTTGAAATAGGACATATAATTAGGATGCAATTTAAAGAAATGTAAGGTTCTTGATACGGTTATGTCCTCCTTTCTCATGCTTTTTGAAGTTACGCATCGCTTAATTTAATTCTGGGTTTATCCTAAGTTTAAACAGAATTAACTAACTCTTTACCTCCCCAGGAATCAAACCTCAAACTTGTGGACGACTTTCCCCAATTGGCATACCTTTGGCTATTTCAGATTAAGGAATATTTCTGTAACTGCCTGGTTTTCCAGGCTACTGCTAAAGCATTTTCCCACAAATTCTAACTCTTCTTTTTAAAGCATATCCTTGTTCTTTTTCTGTTCTGTTCTTTTTTCAGAAATCTTAGTGGAAATTGAGAGAGAGAGGGAGGGAGAGAATATATATATATATATATATATATATATATATATATATATATATATATAACCTCTGCAATTACACCATGAGTGCTGTGGGACAGTCTCTTCCCCAAACCAGAAGAAAGTTCATCTTACCACCTCTCCAACCCCCTCTCTTATGAGGAAGTCTGACTCTCTCCCACCTAGCAATTGATCCTAAACCATGATTTCATATGTAAAGCTTCTTCCCAAACGGGCTAGAGATACAAAGCAAAGCTCACCAAAAAGTTTCCTTTTCTAGTTAGAGTTTACAATTGTTGAGAGAGAGAGAGAGAGAGAGAGAGAGAGAGAGAGAATGACCTCACACCTTAGCTGGGCTAACTTTCTACTAGCAGAATAACAAAGCCATAATTTCAAGGGTGAATGCATGCCCTTGACAGTACTTTTGTTTTAATTTTTACAAGGAAGAGAAAGTAAAGAGGTTAATTCGAAGGTAAGATGCAATCAAATCTTAGTTGGGGGGCCTGAAAATACAACAACGTTGAGAAAAACAAATGAATGATGGGAGAAATAAATAAGAAAACAGAAAGTTACTAAAGAAAAAAAAAGGAGAGAAAGAGAAGACAAGAAGGCTGCATTTGCTTGCTTCCAAGAGAAGCTGAAGCACTTAAATTCAAGGAGGGGAGAAAGAAGGCAGCATATGGATGATTTAAAAAACAGAACTGGGGAAATAATGGTCCTACGGTTGGAAAAAATAACTTTGTTGAAATATTTACAGGGAGTGAAACAACTTAAAAGCAAGTGCCTCATATTTTGTTGGGTCTCTTGCGGGTAATTAATACATATTTGTTGAGTAACAAAAGGTGGGGAAGGAGGTTCTTGGAGGAAGCCTAAATGTGGAGAGGAGGAGGGAAGAGATGATTTTCTTTGCTGAGATAATTCTACTGGATGACAAGAGACGGGAGCACTGTAACTGAGACATTTTAGGGATGTGTTTATGACTTTTGTCTCCCCCCACCATGGGTCCAAGTGGGTGGGTATGCAGCACACCACACTCCAAAGAGCCTCTTACTGACTTATGGGGGATTGCTGTGAACCCCTTTTCCCCTCATATAATAATATCAATTTTTAGAAATATAAATGTTTGGGACACCAGGCTGACTCAATTCTAATTTTTATGCTAACAAAAAAATCAGAAGTGCATAAAAAATTATGCACACATTCACTATAGAGTTTATTATGATTTAAAAAATGCAAGATAGTTTAAAAATTGGTCAATTTCCTATATGTTAACTATTTAGAATTTAAATAGAAACTTGAGGGGTACCTGGGTGGCTCAGATCAGGGTCTCATGGGTCGTGAAATGGAGACACCCGCCTCCTACCCCATTGGGCTCCCTACTCAGCAGGGAGTCTGCTTGAACATTCTCTCCCTCTGCCTCTCTCCCCACTCTCTCTCACTCTTCTTCTCTAAAATAAATAAACAACGATTTTCTGAAAATAAATAGGATCTTGAAACAAAAAAAATCAATAAAATAGAAATTGGTCAATTTAATGTGAAATGTCTATTTAGTGAAGAACTATAAAGTCCCATTGTTTGGAGAATACTTAAGGAATTGGAAGATGTTTTTAAACTGATGTCAAGTTAAATAGCACATTGCCAAACTCGATATAGCGGAGTCCACGTTTATTGAAAAAGGAATCAAATCTATGTATGGCTTGGTAATAAGGAATTTTAAAATTTCCAGTGTAGGGCCCACAGTTGAAGTGGAAGGAAATTATCTGGGTTATAGTTATTCTTAGGTTAGGATTAAGTCATAAATTAAAAATTTACAGCACTCCTACTGATTTCTAAGTTCTTTTCTAAATCATGCTAAGCCAATTAAATTAGGCTTTCTGATCCATGCTTTATTTATTTATTTATTTTTTAGATTTTTATTTATTTATTCATGAGAGACACAGAGAGAGGTAGAGACACAGGCACAGCTGCTACTTCCAGGTGAGGCACCTTACCAACCTTTGTCTCCAGGATTGTCAAGACAGACCCACAGACCTAGCCCTGGGGTTCAGTAATCATGACCATTCCTCTATTCAGAAATGGGAAATACTTTAAGGTAGGCATTTCCTTTTCCTGTCTGTGAGTAAAGATAGGCAATGGATCTAGAAGGGTTGGTAAATAAA
Source organism: Nyctereutes procyonoides (assembly GCF_905146905.1). NCBI lineage: Eukaryota > Metazoa > Chordata > Mammalia > Carnivora > Canidae > Nyctereutes > Nyctereutes procyonoides. The sequence continues at coordinate 33,477,269 of NW_026575052.1, forward strand.
GAGTCACTTTTATCTTAAATCTCTTCCTGTCTTCATATTTGTCTAGCACGGGAATTTTGACATTTTGGTTAAATGGCTTCCGAGGCTCATTTACTTGGAACAGGAGAATCTAAAGCAAGATTATAGTCCAATTGCTTACTCTTTTACCAGCTCTGCATACGTGCTCATTAAATAACCTTCCATTCTTGATCACAGCAAGGTATGGCGACAGGAAACAAATGATCTGAATTTATATGATACATCTGGAAAGCAAACCATTCCTAAAATTACCTACATGCACACACACACACACACACACAAATTTGTAATATAAAAATAGTTCCTAAAAATCAACACCTGCTAAAATGAGCCTCCAATAGAAAACTGACTAACAGGCATAAAGAGATAATAAATGAGAATCCAAAAGGCTAATGCATATAAAAAAAGAATATTTCATCTTTCTGGTAATTAAAGACAGATAAATTAAAACACAGTAAAATATATTGTCTATCAATGTGGTATTTAAAAATAATGATAATATTCAACTGCAGCAAGAGAGGAGTACCATGGCTAATATCATGTGCTGGGTGTGGGTGTAGAGAAGTCTTTCTGAAAAGCACCTCAGTATGTATCAATAAACTGCACTATGTTTGTTTTCTTTCACCCAGTAATCTAATTCCTGGGAATATGATACCAGGAAATATCAGTAACATTGACAAAGATTTAAATGCAAGCTTTCTCATTATAGTATTATTTATAAAGGCAAGGGATCAGATGCAGTCTAGTTGTCTAATAATAGGAGATTAGTTAAATTGTGGTCTATTTATATTAGGGAATATTTTGTAGCCATAAGAGCAACTGTAGTTGCTGGCTAACCTGCTCATCCTTTAGCTATCTGCTCTGTTCTTCAAGAAAGTCTTCACATAGGCACCTGGGTGGCTCAGTCAGTTAAGCGTCTGCCTTCAGCTCAGGTCATGATCCAGGGTCCTGAGATCGAGCCCCATATCAGGTTCCCTGCTCAGTGAGGAGTCTGCTTCTCTCTCTCTCTCTCTCTTCTCTCTCTCTCTCTCTCTCTCTCCCTCTGCCATCCCTGCCATTCTCTCTCTCTCTCTCTCTCTGTCTCAAATAAATAAAACAAAAATTTTAAAAATGTCTTCCCAGTTAGGTGCTACTCTCATATTTTCTATTTTCACATTGTGACACTTGCCTTATTCCACTACACTTAGTTTTTAATTGTCTTCCCATTCAACTACAAACTCCAAAAGGGCAAAGGCCATGTTTATTTTTTTCTTTGCCATATCTCCAGTGCCTAGAAAAAATACTTGACACATTGTAAGCACTCAATAAATAGTTGCTAAATAAATATCAAAAATGTAAAGGAAATTTTCATGATAAAATTTTAAGTGAGGGAAATAGGATACAAAACCACATAAAAAAACTTAGAAGAATATAAAGGAGGAGACATTTTATTTATGTATACAGAGACAAAGAAGAGACAAAACCGCTTATGTTTGGGTGGTGTCTGGGTGGCTGGAATATAAGGAATTCTGTATTTTAATCTTCCATATTTTCCAGACTTTCTGCAACGCACACACATGCACTACTTTTTGTAAATGGACAAACATGTTTTTATGACTCTCACATAAAACGAAGAATAAAAGATTTCTAGAAATAAATTTCAATATATGTTTAATTCCCCAATTGTTTTTAGTTTCTTCCTGTCTTTAAATTCTTTGCTTTTTCTTTTAGAAAGAAAGAGAAATCTTTACTCTTAATATGTTTTTTAAAGAAAACAAATGGAATGTGAGCAATTGGATTTTTTCTAGTCTCCTGGGAGATGTGTGTGTGTGTGTGTGTGTGTGTGTGTGTGTGTGTCTGTATGTGTTTGCCACTAGAATTTTCTAGGTCTGAAACTAAACTCTGTTATCACTGATAATGACTGTTCATGCCACCTCCTCAGACTGGGTGTGTTTAGAAACCCGCCCTACAAATCCTGTGAGCGAGCAGTCATGTACTGTGCCTTCTAGCTCACTGTTTTCCAGTATATGGGAGTGGTCCCAGTTGCTCTGGTTTCCAGTTTTAAAAAGGCACCAACACAACAATTTCCAGGGAGAACGAAACCTTTGAGGCTGGGATAACTCCATATTCATGCTATTATTTGAAAATGGAGCAAAGACAACTTTCCCCCTAACACATGTAGGTATAGATGATTTGAAGTTTAATTTCCTATTTTTTATAGATACCACAAACTATAATTTACGATGCCACTGACTGTGATTTGTTTTCATCCCAGTATTTTTACACAACACCAAACACTCATTCAGCCGCCACAAATGACAAAGGGGATTTTTGGGAGGTCAAAAAGTACTTCAAGAGAAAAGAAAATGATAGAATGGAATAGAGACGTGTCTCAAGATGAAGAGAGAAAAGGCTTGTAGGTAAAGTAACACCATCCTGACCTTTGACGATCTGAGTCTTTCCAGAAGGAAGTCACTAATTCTAACTTCCCTATAATATTCACTGTGTGAGGCGACACCCCCTTCACCCTCTGACACTCAGGGCATCACAGCCTAGTCTTCCTCCGGGCTCCACCAGCCAGGCATTTGCCAGCCTTCCAAACCCTGCATGCCGGCAGGTAACCTCAGAGATGAACCGAGAGAATGCAACTGGAACCTGCATAATGTGTCAGCATGAGCCTAGCACCTTCTAGGAAGTACAGGGAGAAATGCCTCATCCTTCCTGGGAGCTCAGTAGTCCCAAGACAGGTGGAACTGTGCAGCTGTTTAGTCTGTGGAATGAAGCAACCCCCGTGATCATATCTGGCTCCGCTCCACAAGCCCCAAGTGCTTACGCCTGCCTCTGAACTGGCTGCTGTAGTTCGAACTATAATGGTCTCTATGATCAAGAGATATAACATCATGAGGTAGGAAAGGAGACTGTGTGGGTGAGAGATGGCTCAGGCTCTTCACTCACAGTAGTGATCTTAACAACTTCATGGTGCTTTTTATGTCACTCTCTTCAGGATTTATTCAGTATATTGTTAGAAGCTTTCTGGAGGACAGTATCAAAACTCTTAAAATGAAAACAAAGATGTATTCATTTGACCCAGGAAATGCTCTTCTAGAAAACTATTCTAAGGAAATAATCTGTGCACAAATATTTATGTACAAGGATATACGCCAAAGTGTTGTTTGTAATATCAAAGTATGAGAAACAACCAATGGAGCCTGATTAGATAAATATGGGATATAGATATGACAAAATATTATTGATCCATTAAATAGTATAGTGCAGTTATATTTATTATTAACTTAGAAAGAGGCTGTGGGACGCCTGGGTGGATCAGTGGTTAAGCACCTGCCTTCAGCTCAGGACATGATCCTGGGGTCCCGGGATTGAGTCCCACATCAGGCTCCCTGCAGGGAGCCTGCTTCTCTCCCTCTGCCTGTGTGTCTGTCTCTGCCTCTGTCTCTCTCTGTCTCTCTCTCTCTCTGTGTGTGTCTCTTTTTTAAGACACAGATTTTAAAATAAAATCTTTAAAAAGAAAGGAAGAAAGAAGAAAGAAGGAAAGAAAGAAAGAAAGAAAGGAAGAAAGAAAGAAAGAAAGAAAGAAAGAAAGAAAGAAAGAAAGAAAGGAAGAAAGAGGCTGAAATTTAGGCTGAAAACAGGATGCACGGTATGATCCCATTAATTTAAATGAGTACATAGAAAAGAGTCTAGAGGGTTCTACACCAAAATAATAGCAATATTATGTCTAGAAATACTATGGGTAAATACCACTGTCTTCTTTGTATTTCTATACTAATTGAATGAAGCACAAAATAAAGCAAGTTTAAAAAGAATCCACCTCTACCTTTTAGGACACAGGAAGATTTTTATTAGAATGATAATCCAAAGAGCCTAATATCCCAATTTTCTGTGTAACATTCTGTTTGTGTCTGCACTGGGATATGTTATGGTCCAGTGCATAAGTTTGAACTACGCAGTAGATGCGCAAATATGACACAGTTTATTTTGCAACTTACTGGCACTGGCAACCCAGGAAATCATTCTGACTACAAGTTGAATAAAATCAGTCCAAATAGTATTAGCATCTTACCTACATGCTGTCAGAACATACCCATAATCTTCTAACTGCAATCTGGCAACCTCATGGATGAATAGTTCTATTCATCAAAAGACTCCTATTCAGGGATTCAATATACATGGCATGGCTACCACCACTACCTCTTCTCATAACCATGGCAGACATCATTAATCACACTTTGTCCCGTGAACCCAGATGTGGCCTCAAAATCTTTTCCAACACAGCTGTGCTCCAGGCAGCCCCTATCAATCATTTATTTCAATTCAAGTTGAAACCTATTAGCCATATCTGCTCTGATTACTCTGGCTGGAACATTATTATTCCTTTGACTGGTTCCCAGGACTATAGAGTTGAGAGGCATGACCACTTTCTTTCTTTAATGATCTCTCTCCTGCTTAAAATGTTTAGAACCTATAAAGGTGTCGCTGACATAAGGTTAATTCTCTAAGCAGCTTGTTTTAAAAAGCCTCCATCCCTGAACCACATAAAAGAACCATCTCTTTTCCAGATATTCAAGAATTATAGGATGAAAATTTGAACCCTTGCCTCCTCATAGTGACTGCATTGATAGTCCATATAAAGTAGTAGAGTACGGAAAACATAACTATTAAGAGAAAGTAGAACCTAGAAAGGAGTGGGGCAGACTAGAGAGAAAATGGTTTACTTACATGAAATCACAGCAATTAAGGAATAATTTTTGTATTCTTTTTTTAAAAAAGGTTGATTTATTTGAGAGAGAGAGAAAGAATGAGAGAGAGATAAATTGGGGGACAAGCAGATGGAGATAGAGAAGCAGGCTCCCCTCTGAGCAAGGAGCTCGATGCAGGGCTTGATCTCAGGACCCTGGGATCATGGCCTAAGCCAAAGGCAGACATTTAATTGACTGAGCCACCCAAGCACCCCTAATTTTTGTATCCTATATCCATAAAAATCATACTTCTTCCAAAAACATTATCTGAGGAAGACACTGTGAAATCTCAACTAAGGAACTTTCACATGTGAAATGGACAAGTTGCAGCCTTACAGAAATAATCACTTAGGAGCCTAGATCGATATGGCATATTAGTCACAGATTTCTAACTTGCAGCCTCAAATCACAAGAAATGCACTAACTCACACACACACACACACACACACACACACACATTCAGCCCTGGAAAAGTACAAAGAGTATGTTATTAGTAATCTAGAAATTATGAAGAAATCCTAAAAAACTAAGATGATGTGATCACATTGGTAGAGGAAACCACCACCCAAATCACATAGACCAAATATAACTATGGGAGTCAGAATGTTTTAAGAGGAACTCCAAAATGGAAAAATAATAAAAAGGCAGAGACAAAACATCAAAGAAATAATGTAAGAAAAGTTCCCAAAGCTGAATAAAGGCACATGTTTCCAGATTGAAAGAGCCTACAGAATGCTTAACAGATTGAAATAAATATAAATTAATGAAATTTTAGAATACAAGGATCAAAAGAATGTTTCCAGAGGGAGAGAGAGAGAGAGATGACTTTGAATGAGAATCAATTGTGTATCTTACTGCCATTAGAAACACTAAATGTGAAAACAAAACAAAACAAAATAAAAACAGACAAAAAAAAATCCTGAATACTAAAAGACACTAGAAAGTCTCAGTTTTTTAAGGAGAAAGTATTTTGAACATAGTATTTTGTTCCTAAGAAACTAAAATTCAAGTTATAGGGCAACAAGAAATGACAATTTAAGTGCAAATAGCTCTTGTTGCATTGAAGAATTTATAAGGGGATTAAAGTTTTAAAATGTTGAGGCAATTGGGAAACTGTATTTTAGTCTGAGAGAAAGAAGGATTTTGATTGCTTTTGAAATAATTCTCAAGAGAACATTCAATGAAACTGCTAAAGATGTACATTTTAAAAAGGAAAAGAATGGAGCAAAGATAGAGCTTTTCAACAAATGGTGCTAAAACCAGACATTCACATGCAAAAAAAAAAAATGAACCTCGATACAGACCTTATACCCTACAAGAAAATTAGCTCAAGGGATGCCTGGGTGGCTCAGTGGTTGAGCATCTGCCTTCAGCCCAGGGCATGACCCCAGGGTCCTGGGATCGAGTCCTACATCGGGCTCCCCGCAGGGAGCCTGCATCTCCCTCTGCCTATGTCTCTGCCTCTCTCTGTGTATCTCTCATGAATAAATAAAAAAATATGTTTTTAAAAAGAAAATTAACTCAAAATGATCATAGACCTAAATTAAAATGCAAAAGTATAAAACTCCTAGAACAAGGAGTAAACCTAGATGAACTTGGTTATGATGATGGCTTTTTAGATACAACACCAAAGGCATGATCCATGAAAGAAACAAATTATAAAGTGGACTTCATTAAAATGTAGAACTTCTGCTCTGCCAAAGGCAATGTCAGGAGAAGGAGAAGACAACCACAGACTGGGAAAAAAATATTTATAAAAGACACATCTGATAAAAGACTGTTACTCAAAATTTACAAAGAATACTTCAAACACAACAACAAAAAAAACCCCAACCAGTTAAAAAATGAGCCAAAGACCTGAACAGATACCTCACCAAAGAAGATATATAGATGAAAGATAAGCATACTAAAAGATTCTTCACATCATATGCCATCAGGGAAATGCAAATGAGAACAACGAGATACCATCACATACCTATTAGACAACCAAAATACAGAGTAGTAACAACATCAGATGCTGGTGAGGTTGAGGAGCTGTAGGAACTCTCATTCACTGCTGGTGAAAATGCAAAATAGTGAACACTTTGGAAGATAGTTCGATGGTTTCTTGCAAAACTAAACATACTCTTACCATATCATCCAGCAATTGCACCCCTTGACATTTACCCAAAAGAGCTGAAATCTTACGTCCACACCAAGACCTATCTGTGAATGTTTGCTGTAGCTTGATTAATAACTGCCAAATCTTGGAAGCAACCAAGATGTCCTTCAGTACCCAGGCGAATGCATAAGCAAACTTTGGGACATCCAGGCAATGGGATATTAGCGCTAAAAAGAAGGGGGCAATCAAGCCATGAAAAGATGTGGAGGAAAGTTAAATGCATATTACTAAGTAAAAGAAGCCGATCTGAAAAAGTTACATGCTCTGTGACTCAAAAAATATGACATTCTGAAAAAAGCAAGACTTTGGAGACAGTAAAAATATCAGAGGTGATAAATAGGCAGAACACAGAGGATTTTCAGGGTGTGAAAATACAGTGCATGATACTACAATGATGGATACGAGTCATAACACATTTGTGTGAACTCACGGCGTGTTCAATACCAAGAGGGAAACCTAATGCAGACCGTGGACTTGACTGATTATGATGTGTGAGTGTCGGTTTACCAGTTGTTACAGATGTGCCACTCTGGCGGGGATGTTGACAATGGGGTAGGCTGTGCACATGTTGGGTGTATGAGAAATATCTGTTCTTTCTTCCTATCTATCTATCTATCTATCTATCTATCCATCCATCCATCCATCCATCCAGTAGGCTCCATGCCCAGTATGGAGCCCAACAAGCTTTGGACTCAACAACCCTGTGATCAAGACCTGAGCTGAGATCAAGAGTCGGATGGACACTTAACTGACTGAACCTCCCAGGTGACTCTGTGCCTTCCTTAATTTTGCTGTGAAGAGAAGCCTTTATATATATAATCTATATATAACATATATATAACTATGTATTATATAATGCTACCCATAACATTATATATGTTATACATAATGTATATAGGCTACATTATATATATATATATATATATATATATATATATATATATATATTACAAAAGGAAGGAAAAAAAGAATGAAAGAAAAAAAGGGAGAAAGAGAGTTGAGCATAACTCTGTATTTGGTAGCTTACTTAAAAAGCAGGAAGAAGTAATTACCGTCATATCTTTTTGGTGACCTATGTGAAATGAGCCAGTTTTGAAGTCCAGTTTCCTATACGAGGACTTTTGGGCTTTATACTCTCAGCCAATATGGCAAGTGCTCCACCCTTGTCCCTCTTTACATGGCAAAGGCAAAGGGCAAACAAACAGATCTACTTCCCCACAGATTCCTCATTGTCACCAAAAGAATAGCTGGTTTCCTATGAGGCCGTATGAGGTCGCCTTTCACTTACGGAATCAGGGGACAGGAAAGGGATTGTTTGTCCTACATGGCAGTAGAGAATTGGTTTCCTTGGATAACCACATAGAATGGTTGCTGGTTTGCTGTGTCATCCATATCCTGGGGTGCATTGAGTGTTCAACTCAGCCTTTCACTTATAGTAGCTTCCTGCCTCCAAAATCTGTAAACAGGAGGACAGTCCAAAGGAATCATGAGGTAATCCTCCCGTAAAAATGATAACATTCAGCTTTGTGACCAGAGTGTTTCACAGAATTCTGATTTAACCCTCCCCAACAGCCCTGTGAGAGGGGTGGCGGAAGGGGGGCAGGGAACAGATACAATTATTTATTATTTTTCAGAAGAATCATCTGAAACTCAGAGCATTAAATGAAACACCCCAGAATATTCAGCAGGTCAGTTAATCTGTCTGGCTTAGTGAATGCCTCCTGCGTGTCAGCACATAGGTTCTGATACACACAGGGGGGTGAGTCCCCCAATGGGGGACGTGGGAGCTAGCAAAGGGAGACGGGGTAAACATGTGTCTCAATCGTGTGTCAGTCTGTTGGCGCTGCTATAACAAAACACCGCTGAATGGGTGCTCGTAAACAACGAAAATTTACTTCTCACAGTTCTGGAGACAGTAAGTAAAAAAGTCAGGGTGCCGATTTGGTCGAAGGAAGCTCCTTTTCCAGAACAGACTTTTCTCTGTGCCCTCACATGGTGGAAGGGGCAGCGGATGTCTCTGGAGCCTCTCCAGTAAAGGCATAATCTCACCCACAGGGGCTCTACTCCCATGATTTAAGCACCTCTCAAAGTCCCCACCTCCTAGCACCTTCAACCTTTGTTGAAGTGAGAATTTCAACATACAAATTTGGAAGTGGGGCACAAACATTCATGTCACAGCAGCAAGATACATGAGATGATGTCAGGTCCTGGTAAAGGCCATACAGATGAGAAATAAGCAGCACGGCACAGGAGAACTTGCGCTGCAGTGGGCGGGGGCAGCTGCTTCAGCTCTGGTGGAGTTGAGGAAGTTCTGTGATTTGAGTCCTGACTGTTGAGAGAGAAGCAGGCATGTGAACTGAAGGGATTGCAACCCTCGCTGGGGAACAGACACCTAAAGACAGCGGTGAACTTGGCCTATTAGAGAAATAGAATAAAGGACTGATGCACCTGGGATAAGGTGAGCAAAAAGGAGGCCAGGAGGAAATGAGGTCTGAGAGGTGGGTAGTGGTGGGGCTCAGCAGACCACAGTAAGGAGTCTGGGTTTCATTCTAAGTGTAATGGGAAGTCTCTGGTTTTGTAAAAAAACAAAACAAAACAAAAAACAAAAAAACCAAAAACACCTTTTTAAGGTGTATATTACATATCGCAAAATTCACCAATTTCAAGTGCACAGTTCAATGATTTTTAATAACTTCAACTGAAGAACACGATCATCACCATAAATCAATTTTAGAACGTTCTCATCTTCCCAATATGATCCTTCAAGCTCACTTACGGTTATTCTCTAGTCCCACCTTCAGCGCCATGCAACTGCCAATGAACATTTTGCCTCTTTAAATTTGCCTTTTCTGGACATTTCATATAAATGGAACCACACATTTTATGGTCTCTTGTGTCTGGCTTCTTTCACCTGGCGTAGTGTTTTTGAGGCCCCGTGTCAGTAGTTTGCTCCTTTTTAATGCTGAACAGTGTTCCATTGTATGGAAGTATCACCAATTTGTTTATGTATTTACGTGTTGATGGATATGTTGGTTGTTCTAGTTTCTAGCTACTGTGAATGATGGTGGGGCTATGAATGGTTGCATGCAAGTCTTCAAGCGGACTTATGTTTCCATTTCTTTTGGGTCTATACCTAGAGGTGTAATTGCTGGGTGGCATGGTAGTTTTACGCTCTACATTTTGAGAAATCACCAAACTGCTTTTCCAGAGGGGCTGCACCATTTTATATTCCCGACAGCAGTGCATGAGGGTTCCCATTTCTCAACAAACTCAACAACATTGGTTCCTATGTGTCTTATTTATGATAGACACTCTACTGGATGTGAAATGGCATTTCACTGTAGGTTTCTCCTGCATTTCCTTAATGACTGGTGATGCTGAGCATCTTTTCATGCCTTTATTGCCGATGGAGAAGTTGTAAGCAAGGGAAAGATATGATATGATGTATGCATTAAAGCTCAATGTGGTTGCTAAAACTAGACTATAAGCAAAAAACTAGTTAGGAGATGGTTGCAGTAATCCAGAGAGAGAATATCGTATCTTCGATTTGGGTTATAATAGTGGAGATAGAGAGGAATTTGAATACATATATATGGCGAAGGGAGAGCCAACAGAGTTGGCTAATGGATTGGATGTGGGGTCTGGGTGTGTGGGACAGAGAGCTATTGAACTGAACAACTGTGTAGGTAGTAGTGAGGTTTATTGTCAAGAGGGAGGATTATGGGGAAGCAGATAGGGTAATCATGCTGGGGGCTGGTAATCAATACTTATTTTAATTATACTACACTTTTGGTGTTTACTAAATAGCCAAGAGGAAATGCTGAGTGTATACTTTACATGAGGGGCTGGAGCTCAGAATAGAGGTGTAGGGTGAATATATAAATTTGAGAGCATATGGCTAGCATTGAAAGCCTTAGACCTAAGGAGAGATTGTGGAGAAAAATCAAACAAAGAATGAAACCCAGAGGCATTTCAGAAGACTCACTTATAGAGGTCAGAAGGTAAGGCTGACACTTTGGAAGTGAGGATTGGGGTGAAAGCAGGCTGAGGGAAGCATCTAGAAATATGTTCAGCTGACTACTAAGTCTATATCCATGCTGTCCGGTACAGTAGTCCCTAGCCCTGTGTGGCTAGCTGAGCACTTAAAACATGGCTCATCAAAATGAGATGTGTAAAAAGTCCACACTGGATTTCAAAGAATACCCCCCAAAATGTAAAATCTCATTAGTAATGTTTATGTCGATTACATGTTGAAATGATACTATTTTGGATAATTGGGTTAAATAAAACTTATTAAAATTAATTTCATCTGTTTATTTGTACTTATGTGGCTACTAGAAAATTTAAAAATACATATCTAGCTCACATTCCACTTCTTCTTCTCTTTCATTTTCCATTTCTATTGGGCTAGTCTATAATGCTCTGCTCATAGTCTTATTCTGGTTTTCCAGAAAAATCACTGTGGCCTATTATAGGACTCTTGATTGGGAATCTATTAGGCATTTCCTCCAAATATTTCTTAAGCCACAGATTATGTCTACAACACACAGAAAAGTGCTAATGTGGTGCATATATTGGGTATGTGTTTACGTTGTGCAGATAAACCTGTGTTTTAGCCAAGACAATGCCACATGGATCATTTGATCCTTGCTGAACTGGGAAACTGTTAGAATGGAGGTATCATATCCTTGATATTTGTGGGGCTTAAGATGTCCTTGGTGACTAGGAAGGAACTTCAATCAAATAAATCCGTCTTCCATCTGGTGATATACAACTTGATTAAATGAAGAGAAAGTTAATTATTTAATAAGGTCACAATATGAATTAAAATTATTTTTCCCTTTTCTTTATTATCTATGAAATTCGTAACATACCACAAAAACAATTACATCACATCCTCTTCCCATTGATATTATACCCAGAGTTTCGTTTAGAAATAGAAATTTCCCTTTGGTTAGAAATCACAGAGAGAAACTATGCAGATGTAATTTGGCAAACTTTCCCCATTTTTTCATCTGCTTCCAATGAATAAGGTCATTTGAAAAGGGAAATTCCCTCAAGGGGTAGAGCTACACAGTTTTTCATGTTTTACAAGATGGATAACTAGTCAGATTTTATACGGACTTCTTTGAGAATTTTTGTGATCTCGACAGAGAGCTTTCCCTGGTGTTTATGAGTAAAACATCTAATCAAGAGGTATAATAATAGTCCATTTATCTAGTTCATTAAAGGAATGGTTGGCTGTTCCACAGCAGTGAATTTTTTTCATGGCTAAGCTTGGTATAGATTGTTTCTTGTAGCACCAAGTTTTCCTTTCTAGAAAAAGTCTCCACATAGGTTGCCCAGCTGCATTGGCAGAGCATGCTAAGTACACTTTCTCACTGGGTATCTCAGAGAATCCACATGTTGTAAAAGACCATCGAAATCATTGGGGCGCCGGAGTGGGTCCGTCAGTTAAGGAACTGACTCTTGGTTTCTGCTGAGGTCGTGATCTCAGGGTTGTGAGATCAAGCCCATGTCAGGCTCTGAGCTCAGCACAGAGTCCGCTTCAGATTCTCTCTCCCTCTCCCTCCAGCTCACATGTAACCTCGCTCACTTGCACTCTCAATCAAATAAATAAATAAAAATGTTAAAAAAGAAAAAAAGACTATTGAAATCGTTAAGAGGCTAGGGAGTCCTGCTATGCCATTAACTTCTCATGTGATTCAGGGACTAATACCCATCCTCTCTGTGCTCTGGCTTCCTCACCAGCACAATGAAGGCATCATCCTAGATTAGTAGCTCTTAAGCAGACTTCAACATGTAGCAGAGGGCTTGTTAAAACACAAACTGTAATAATAATAATAATAATAATAAAATAAAATACAAACTGCCCAACCCTTTCCTCAGGTTTTGGATCCAAAAGGTCTGAGCTGGTCCTGAGAATTTGTTTCTAATCAATTCCAAGCTGTGCTGATATCGTTAGGTATGCAGGGACCACTCTGCGAACTACTCATCATCTCTGCCATGTGTCCTATAGCTCAGCTTCCTGGGATTTTGTGTGTGTTAAGTAGGTATGAAGTGGTTGGCTTACTTACTGCAACAACCCTGAAGATCAGAGACAGTCTGGTAACCCAAAAATAGGCTTTCATAAAGCAAAACTGTCATCAGAAACTCAGGCATCTCTAATTTTGAAAAAAAATGGAAACTAGATTATTTTATTAGCATTCGGAGATTGTGTATAAAAATAAACTTTGCAGTTTGGAGAAAAGATAAGTCAGTATTAATTTCTTTTCTCAGTGTACCAATTACTGCTTATCCATCTAACCATTACATTTTAGCTGAAATATAAAATTGGAAAAACATGTAGACAGACCGCTTAATGATTTCCTACACGAAATTCTCTCATGTGAGGGTTTTTTTTCCCCTGGGTCACTTCAGCATTATGCAATCACGTTTTATTTCTCATTCCTTTGCAGTAAAGCTGAGAATCAAAAAGATTATTTAAAATAGCGTGCCATAAAACCATCCTTATTAATTCAAACATTTGCAGTGGGAATTAGCCAGGTAATGTGTTCTAGTGTTTAAGCAGTAAACCAAAGAATATGCTCTTCCTACATTCGATGCAGGATCTAGTTTTTGGCATAATGTAGATGCTTTGAAATGTCCTAAGTAATAATTGAAAACTTCAGGAAAGTTAATGCTAAGTATTAATCTACTCAGGGATTATTGCTACTTAATAGCTGGAGAAATAATTTGCTCTCATTTCATTTCTGTTTCTCTATTTGTGAAATAGGAGTCACCGTTTTCCTTGTACACAAGTGTTTACGGAGGGCATAAATTACTTAAAGCAATATATTTCCCCAAGTTGTTGACTGGAAAATGTTGGGTTGCCTATGAGAGCAGGTTGTCTTTGATCAAGAGTCTAGCTTCTGAAAATGCAGGTGCCCATGCAGGTAAAAGGAGGAAGGTGGAAGCCAGCTGGAGACGAGTATTGCAGCCAGTTCATCTCACTTCCAACTCTCGAGCAATAATGATCACCAGCATCAGAAACAGTCAAGAAGAGCTTCTTTGAACAGATTTAAAACACAGTATTTAATGCTGGCCAGGGCCCAGTGTTAATAGGAATGAAAGCTGATACATCATTTCTGGAAAGCAGGTTGGCAGGAATCATCACAATTTGTAGCAATTCACTTCCTTTAACTCAGTAATCCCCTTTCTAGGAACCCATTCCCAGGAAATATCAGAGATGCCGACAAAGATCTGTATGCACACAGAGTTGCTGCAGTGCTGTTAGTAACAGAATGAAAGACAACATCCTAAGTCCCCAATAATAGAGGGGTGGCTAAATAAATTACAGATCATCACAATTTCTTCCAAACTAAGCTTGGAAGACTATTCAATGACATAGGAAAATGCTCTTGCCATAATGTAAGTGGGACGAAAACCTATAAAACCGTGTGATTTTAGGAAGGAATGTGTTGCGTCAGCTTGGTTCAGCTGGGAACTGTGGGTCCCAGAACTATGGTTTCTGTTCCTTGTGTGAGGTGGAGCTGGCCAAAACAAGAACTTGCGTGGGATTTCAAAGGCAAAAATGACAAAGCTGCTTTGCTTTCTGAAGGTGTCTGTGGTCAGATGTAGCTCAGGACAGATGGAGAGTTGACTAGTGAGTTCCAGCTCTTCTCCACTCAACATCCAGCACTTCCTGCTTCTGGTCTTGCTGACCCACCAGCAGGGGTCTCAGACCCAGCTAGGAGCTCGCCTGTGAACCCATAGAGGACAAAGCCACACAGAGGCAACAGCTCTCACGAAGCTTTTCTTCATAGGTGCTCCCTTTGGGATCTCACCCTGTGGCATTTGTTTCCTCTTGCTTCTGTGATGAATTGCCAAAAACTTAGTGGCTTTAAACAACACAGATCAATTCTTTTACGGGTGCAGAGGCCAGATGTCCAAAATCAGTTACACTAAGCTAAAGCCAACAAGTTTATAGGACTGGCTCCTTCTGGAGGCTCTAGGGGTGAACGTTTCCCTGCCTTTTCTAGCTTCTAGAGGCCTCCTGCATTCCTTGGCTCATGACGCCTTCTTCACTTCGCTCCAACTGTCATCACATTTGCTCCTATTGTGGTCAAATCTCCTTCTGCTTCCCTCCTACAAGGACACTTACTCGAATGCAGGGCCCATTGGGATAATCCAAGATAACGTCCTTGGCTTCTTCATTGACTGGTTAATGACTCCTGTCTTCCTCCCACATCCCCATTGTGGACTTCCACTTCTCTCCTCCCACAATTGTGTAAGATCCGATTCCTTTCATAAATCCTATAGGATAGTGACTCTGCCTCCCTGCTTGAACTCGAACTGACAAAAATACGAATGATGTGTAAAATGTATGCTTATATCTGTATAGAAGGACTGGGAGGAAATCTATCAACACATTAACAGTGCTAACCTCTGGGTGGTGGGAATATAACTGCAGAGAGGAAGATGCTAAAGATACAAGACAGATGGGGAAGCACTGAGAAATGAGATCCAGAGCATTCAAGAAGACACTGGCTTAGCCAGGGGAAGAGACAACGTAATGGAAGGAAGCGGGGCAGGACGGGTGTGGAAGCGGGAGCATTTGTAGGTTTGGTGGCAGGAAGTCAAGGAATGTCCTTCTCATGGCTTCTATTTTCTCTGTGAGTTGGAAGGAGAGTTCATATGCTCAGTTGTGAGGGAAGTCGCCAGGTCTGAAGTCTGAGGAGAGAAAGGAACTTTTGGAACTGTGCTTGTGCAGAATGAGAGAGTGGCTGGAACACTGTGGTATTTGCACAGTGGGGAAAGCTCAGTTGGACAGCACCAGTTGGCCAAAAGCTGTGATTTTCTCTAGTTTTATTCAACAGGCAGAGTGCAGGGAAGAGGAGGCAGATGGTAGGGCCTCTCAAAGTTGGGGTTTCCTGCGTAGCTGAAAAGGAAAGACAATGGGGCAAGGGAGGTTAAGATCTCCAGTGCAATTTCTTTCCTTGGTCGCCATGCTCTGGCGGGGGGTGGGGAGTAGAAGCATTGGAAGTTGGCATGACATACCCAAAGCCAAAGAACTGGCAGGGGCAGAGGTGGAACCAAACCCAGGTCTCCTGATGGAAGAACAGGGCTGCTCCACGTGTGGTCTCCTGGCCAAGTCAGAATCACCAGGGGTGTGAGGTGGAGCCTGCTGATGAAAATGCAGATTCCTAGGCCCTGGCCTGGGGATTTAACAAGTACCCTCCAGTGAGTCTGAAGCATAATGTAGTTTACAAATTGCTGGGATAATTCATCCCAGAGTCCCTGTCTTGTGACGAGAACACAACAGCAGAATATTGACAGAGAGAGCAAGGGAGGTAGGGGACAGTTCAGTACCAAGAGGCAACATATATGAACTTCTGGGGAAGATGAGTTGGCGCCCAGTAGGTCAAGTCAACAGACACCACGTGCTGAGTAGGTCCTCAGGGGTGCAGTTGGCTCATGTTAACAATGAGCAAGACATTAAGAAAACCAAAGGTGGAAGGGGAGGACGGTGGAGGTGAATGGGTGACGGGCACTGAGGGGGGAACTTAACGGAATGAGCACTGGGTGTTATTCTGTATGTTGGTAAATTGAACACCAATAAAAAATAAATTTATTAAAAAAATAAAAATAAAAAGAAAGCAATCATCAACCTAAAAAAAAAAAAAGAAAAAGAAAAAGAAAACCAAAGACAACCCTCCCATTTTTGCCAAAGCATTTTCCTTCTTCTGTTGTCCAAGTAATATCTGTGCTTCTAGGTGAGACCTAAGGACATTCAATATCCTCTCAGTTTTCCTACTGACTAAATATCAAAAACAAATGGAGAGGCACCTGGGTGACCGGGGTGGCTCAGGGGTTGAGCGTCTGCCTTTGGCTCAGGTCGTGATCCCGGGGCCCTGAGATCGAATCCCACGTCGGGCTCCCTGCATGGAGCCTGCTTCTGCCTGTGCCTCTGCTTCTCTCTCTCTCTCTGTGTGTCTCATGAATAAATAAATAAAATTCTTAAAAAAAAAAAAAGCAAATGGAACTACCACAGACTCAATAGGCTCAAATCCCAGACTTAGAGTTAAGATAGGCAGGGCTTCTTGACTTGGACGTTTCCAGAAAGGAAGTGCTGTGTGGCCTGAGCTGGCACAGAGATTGTAACTGTTTCATAGGATCCAAATCCCATACCAACTGGTAGAAAGAACAATAAGCCTTCTGGAGGTATCAGGCATGTAGGATCTGCATTCTAAGATCTAGGCTAGATGTTAGTTTCATGCAGCAGAGATTTGAATGGAAGAGCTGTCTTGTCTCTACAGCAAATTTATCAAAAATGTATATAATCAGACACAATTATCTAAACCTCATTTCTATCAATAAAACATCCCAGATCCAAGGAAACACCTTTTAAAATATTTGTTTCTGTTTGTTTTGATTGACTGCTGCGTAAAAAATACTAGCATAGGCCGTAGGCTATCTCAATGTCTTGAGATATTGAACATGTAATGAATGCATCTCCTCTTACCTGCTCAACCTGCTTGCATCAAGGACCTGTTTTCTCTGAAAAAGTTGGGTGTTTTAAGGAGTATGAGGGAAAAAATAACATCAAATGATAAATCCATCAGTTTTTGGTACCAAAAAAGTGAGGTATCTGACTCCAAGCCCACGTTCTGTGAAGCCCTAGATATCCCAAATTACTTTTGTGTGTATTAATTTACTGTATCACCTATGCCATTCAAAGTGTTATTAAGTCGAACATTAACAGAATGCTACCATTCCAAACATGAACACGTGATTGGCCAATTTATATTTTAATTTTTTTTAAATTTATTTATGATAGTCACACAGAGAGAGAGAGAGAGAGAGGCAGAGACATAGGCAGAGGGAGAAGCAGGCTCCATGCACTGGGAGCCCGACGTGGGATTCGATTCTGGGTCTCCAGGATCGCACCCTGGCCCAAAGGCAGGCGCCAAACCGCTGCGCCACCCAGGGATCCCCAATTTATATTTTAATACACAAGTACAAAGCATCTTGAAGAAAGCTTCCTGATGCTCTTGGGGATGGTCAACTTTTAAAACACAGTGCTGCACGGCAAATATATAAATGCTTTTTCCCTTTGCTCCATCAAGCCTGTTTCAACAGACACATACACCTGAGTACAAAACGATGAATAGTTATTTATGGAAGCATTTTTCATAATAGCAAGAAACTGAAAACCATCCAAGGGCCCACAGCAGGGAAACCAATGTCATCAATCATCATATATCCATGAATACTATACAGCTATAAACAGAAAATAAGGAAGTTGTCCTCTATTTTACGTGGATACGGAAAGTTATGTAGGATAGACCAATAAGAAACAAAATCGAGCAAAGCAAAACAAAGATCAAGGTAAATATACCTTCTTGAGGTTTTTTTGAATTCTGAACCATGCAAATGTATTACTGTTTGAAACAAATAAAACTGTAAAAGAGAGAGAGGATAACATAGAAATGTTAAAATTGTGGTGTTCATGATAAAGGGAGGGAGTTTATTTCCTGCCAGTGAACGTTTACTATGTGTCTTACCACATTCAGGACCCCAGGCTCATCAGAGATGAGGATGTTCCCCTTTCCCTCATCTTTTTATTCACCAGTCACCAAATCCAGTTCAATGAATGATCCGTCTACCCATCATTTCTTTCTATCCTCCACCCCTCTTGCCGAAGCTTAGGCCACCAGCTTCCCTGCGTTATAGCATCCGCCTCCCCTCGGTCTTCCTGCCTCCAGCCTTGTCCCTTCAAGTTATCCTTCAAGGTAGGAATGTTTTATTTAATATACAAGTCTGATCTTGATTTATTCCTATTCAAAGTTTTTTTTTGATTTCCCACTCCTCCACTCCTTCAAGATGAAGTCTGAACCCCTTATTCGGCACTTAAGACTCTAATCACTTAAGTGCTTACCACTCCAGCCTCATTCCTTCCCTGCCCTAAGCTCCCTTCCCCAGTGCCAGCCGCATGGGAAGCACTGACCCAACCTTCCTGAGCCTTCACCCCTTGTCTCCCAGCCTGGACAGGAGTGCTGTTTCCTCTGCAAAGAACGCTCCCTCTCCATTTCTTGGTTTTCTCTGGTTGACTGTCATTTGTTGCCCCCTGCTCTGGAAGGATTCTTGTAGGAAATCATCCCTGACGATCTCCGAATACATCTCACATTTTATTTTATTTTATGTTATTTTATTTTTATTTTTTTAAATATTTTATTTATTTATTCATGAGAGACAGAGAGAGAGAGAGAGGCAGAGACCCAGGCAGAGAGAAAAGCAGACTCCACACAAGAAGCACGATGTGGGACTCGATCCCAGGACCCCAGGATCACAACCTGAGCTGAAGGCAGATGCTCAACCCCTGAGCCATCCAGGCGTCCCATACATCTCACATTTTAAAAGTCAATGAAATTGAATGATAACAGGATACTGCCTTGACAAGCATAGTACAAGAGTTACCAATTTATATTTTAAAATAGAACTATAAAATCTTGGAGAAAGGTTCTGGTTATTTTGTAAAATCAACTTTCTAAAAATTGTGTGATTTACCCTAACTTTTGGTATTTTTAGCCTTTCCTGATTAAGTAACCTTTCTCTGTGATCCCGTTGTACCCCCACTACCACCCGCATACCCTTATCACAGCACTGATCACACAGTTTTATAATTGTTTGACTCCCTCACTGAGCTGTGAGATCCTTGAGGATGGGGCTACTGCTGTCAATTGTTGCATTTCCAGTGCCTGGCACAGTGTTGACTTGATCCTGAGCAAGAAGTGATTGAAGGGCAACATCCTTGAGCTAACTCCTAACCTATTTCCACCTGGGAAGGTGTTACATGGTGTTGCACAACAATTGTCCCGGACTCCCCACTGCTGAACAACGACAAAGGCATTTACAGTTAGACCTGCCAGAAGGATATGACTCTTTTGCTTCAAAGCTTTTTTTAAGGGCCCCACCCAAAGCCATAGGGCTGAGAAAGAAAATCCCGCAGAGGGAATATGTGGAGAGCCCTCGTAAGCAGGACTGGGAGCCGTCCCTCCCAAGGTGAAGAAACAGAGCCAATAACTCTCTGGGGCTAGTAGTAAGAGACCTGCAGCAAGAAAGGCGTCCCCAAATCCATCACAAAAAGATACCACATAGGTATACAACTACATTTGACTCACTGTGGGGCCCTTATTAGTTGTGTACTGTAGGGTGAATTAGTAAATATACAGTTCTCAAGTATAGATTCAGTTGTTCTCAACAGAGCTTTGTGTTCAACAACCTCTAGTTTTCATTATTATAGACACCCTAGACCCAAGGGTTCCTGCCAGATAATGAGAATCAAAATTCTAAACTTCAGAACTGGCAAAACCATGTAAGTAGCTCCCCCTCTCTGCATCTTCACCCACATCCCTTTGAGATTAGGTCTTATTAGGATTTACATTTATGTTAGTATGTGACATGCATAGCTAATTGATGCCCAAGATCTGTTGAATGAACGAGTGAGTGAATGAATGAAATATACATGCTGTCTGCCAAGATTTCAGGTTCTACATCTTAACATTTTATACCTTGTACCACTTTCTCTGTCACAAGCATAAATCTTATAAATGGATTTCCTGTACGTCTGTTATATTAACAGCTAGATGTAGCTCTAATGCCAAAGACTGTATTTTCTTCTACCATTAATCTTTCTCTGGCTTGTGAGCTGGAAAAGTCATAATGATAGGAGTTGTCATAATGAACCCAAACAGTAATTGTAATAAGAAAATGGAGGGAGAAAATTGAAAAAGAAAATGTCTCTCCCACAGCACCACAGATAAATGACCATATTCTCTCCCAATTTCAAGTCTGCACGGTTGTATTTGTTCTTGTCAAGATCATTAGGTACCAAAAGACCATTTGACATTAGCGGGAATGCTATTTTTAATAGGAGTAATATATTGTTGTAAAAAAAAAAGCATACCTCTTCCTTCTGTAGGTTCCTGTCTACTTCACAAAATTTTAAGAGTTAAAACACATTTAAAAATACTTAATAAAGAGTTTGCATGAATAAGACATGAAAGGGAGTAACTTGCTTCAACCAAGCTTCTTAAACCAAGATAAGCAATTACTTCTAATAAAGCAATCAATGGTTTGAATGAGAACAGGTTTAGCACTAACTTAAATATTAACTTGGGGATTTAAAAGACTTCCACAGCTCTTTTCTCCTCTTAAAAAGATGTTTTCAAAGTCATCCCCAGTCATTTTGATAAGTTACATCTTCCTGCCATTCTGTAGCATTTAACATACGATGAGAATTACTAGGGAATAGGGAGAAATTTATAAGACTGCTAAATCATTCTGACATTCTCTGGGTCCTGATGAATTTAGTAATGAGCTCCACAATGAGATCCCAGACAAATTAAATAATTAAGCTCTTGATTCAGAGGAAAAAGGCCTTCTTCTGAATTGCCAAGAACTGAGCTCGGAATGATTGCTCTATGCACTCTGGCCATTTAGCAATGATGCTGTAAGAAGGCGTTATTTATGTCAAACCAATACTAATTCCAAATGATCTTCTCCCACACTGCCCATGTCTTTGCCCTGGTGTTCAACCGCCCTCTGGGGAGTGAAGTTGATGACGACAAAGAACCCCAGTCTTGTCCCAGTATATATTTGGAAAAGTGAAACAGGCATTCTTAAAATAGAGAAATTATTTCTCTTCCAATCTCCTTCTTCTTCTTTTTCCCAGCTTCCTTCAAGTGACTTACATTCAACCCAGCTCTTAGACAAAAATAAAAAATCAGAGAAGTACTGGGTTAAGTCCAGATTCTCAATCCTGGCTGCACATTGGAATTATCTGGGGAGCTCCTAAAATAGTCCCATGCCCAGCCCAGATCCCAGGCCAGTTACGTTGGAAGATCTGGGGCTGGATCCAGGTGTCTGTAGGTGAAGGTCTCCAAGAGGTGCCAATGTGTAGCCAGGGCTGAGACCCTAGGGGGGCTGAGTCAGGTTGGTGAATGGCCCCTGGGGTCTTCAAAAAGGCAGGAGTTTGGTACTCCTGCCCAGGAGCAATGTGGTATTTGGAGATGGGGAGTCTCTTGCAACCTATGGCATAAGAGAATCTGAAGGATAATTTATATCTAGGAAATCATCTATGGCCAACTTTCACTTGGTTTGATTAAAAAGACTTTTGCACAGCGCTGGTATAGGGTCTCTTAGTAACCTACTGTAGCAGGAGGAATCGAATAAAAGTATAGCATTGCTCTGTACCCAAGGTACCCCACACCAACTTTCTCAACAAGTAAATAGTTTCTCCCTGCAGAGGGATCTACAGAGAGCTTGATGACTGTTAAAGATAGTCAATCAGTGCAAAAAACCATAAGAATTTCCTGGGGAATAGAAGTCAATCTCTTCTTTACAAGGACAAAAGGAAAGGAAAATTGTACCCGACTTGAACGAGATGTTGCTTTGCTGCTGTATCACCCAAGCCTGTTGTCCCCACCTAATGTGACTTTACTGACACCACAGAATTTCAGGGTAAGAGGGCTGGTGATGTAGCCGGCGACTAGGAGGAAGACAGTACCCTCAGGGAGCTAAAAGTGATCTCGTGAAGGGAGTCCCAGATGGCTCTTTCAAGAACTCTCCCTTAGGCTGAAGTGAGACCACTTATTGGGCCCAGGGCCCAGTAAGCCTGGTGTGTGATCATCACACTGGGTAAAACTGCATTATTAAGTCAGGTTGTATCTTGTCTTACCAGCAATGCCCACAGAAGTGCCAACATTGTTCAGGCCAGTTGGCTCATTTGGATTCCTACTTTAAGAGTGTTCGTTATATTAAAACTGTCCTAAGCCTGGTTCATAGGAATGAGCAAGATTTTCCCCAGGTTTTATTATTATTATCATTATTATTATTTTTTTGCTCTCAAATACAAGCTCTCTGAGGATAGGGCCTTTGCCTTTACGTTCTCTATAAGCATCTAAGAACAAAATCCTTGTAGGGGTAGGAGATTTTGCCTCCCTGCCTCTAATAATTTTAAAGTATGTGGTGTGGGTTCTAAATTTTCTGATTTTGCCAACCAATATGTTGGCTAGGATTTTACTTTTTATGAAAATACTCATTGATTGGCAGATTAATTTGTATAGAGCTTCTAAAAGATGATTTCTGCAATATCACCTAAAAAATGATTTAAAATACATATCTCATTTGACCCAGAATTCCTGCTTCTAAAAAAAAGTCCAAAGAAAATAAGTATATAAATAAGCCTATGTGCCAAGATTAGCTGTAAAGATGTTCACCGCTGTGTTTTTTATAACAGGAAAAAGTTGGAAATAATCTAAATGAAGGGAGCTTGGGGATCCCTGGGTGGCTCAGCGGTTTAGCACCTGCCTTTGGCCCAGGGTGCGATCCTGGAGTCCCGGGATCGAGTCCATGTAGGGCTCCCGGCACAGAGCCTGCTTCTCCCTCCTATGTCTCTGCCTCTCTCTCTATGTCTATCATAAATAAACAAAATAAATTAATCTTTAAAAAAAAAGAAGGGAGCTTGGTTAAATATGTCATGGTACATCTGTAAATATAGTATTACTGTCACCT
Source organism: Nyctereutes procyonoides (assembly GCF_905146905.1). Lineage (NCBI taxonomy): Eukaryota > Metazoa > Chordata > Mammalia > Carnivora > Canidae > Nyctereutes > Nyctereutes procyonoides. The sequence goes on from NW_026575052.1 coordinate 33,500,741, forward strand.
CTTGGAGCTGTACGATTCCCTGGTGGTGACTCAGGGCGATTGGATGAAAGGTAGGGGGGCGGCAAAAAGCCACTGGGAGCCTGAGTGGGTGGGGCCCTAGATCTCACATTCCTGCTTTAACCTCAAAAGCTTCAATTTTATCTCCTTCTTTTGGAAAATTAGTTCTGTTGCCAAAAATACTAGTAAACAGAATGATTATTATTAAAGTAGAAAGTGGTAAAAAAAAAACCCTGTAAAGTGGAAAAAAGACTGCAAAACTACTTCTTTCTGTTTATATGTATATGTACACCAACACATGAAAAAAATCCACATGCACAAAGAATCTAAATAACAATGAATATGCTATTCTTTGGGGGTGATTAGAAAAAAAGTAATTTTTAACTTTAAATGTTTTTCAGGGGCGCCTGGCTGGCTCAAGTGCGACTCTTCATCTCAGTGTCGTGAGTTCGAGCCCCATGTTGGGTAGAGAGATTACTTAAAAACAAAACAAAACAAAACAAAATAAAATAAAATAAAATAAGTTGGAAATCTTTCTGTATACAACTTTCAATGACTTTTCAAATTTTTCAGTCACTATGATGCCAAAATCAAGTCAATGGTCAACTACCAAATCTTCGACTGAAAACTAAGTTTCACACAAGAATCTCCAAACTGTTGTTCTATCCATCTTAGGGATGGAGAAACTGAGGAGTGAAACGACACTGTGAATTATGGCAAAGTTGAGAAGTCCTCAGGGATCCCCGAGTCTCCTTTTCAAGTCATGTTTCAGGTGTGACCACAGACCCCTTTCGTTCTTCAGAGCAGGATAAATGATTTCATAGAACAAAAAACATATGTTCCCACAGTAGAAACACTAACTTCTTACATATTCTGTACTCACCGAAATTATAATAGTGAAGACTTGTTTATGAAAAGTTAATATAAGCTGAGACAGATGACAAGGTGAGAGGACACAGGCAGGGAGGATAGGGCACGCAGCCGTGGGAGGAGGCGACCGGTAGCTTTACCAGCAAGGCCCACGCACTGGTGGCACTTACTTCAAGCATCAATGATAATGGTGTTGATGATGATGATGGTGATGAAGGGTATCACTAACGAATGGAGAGACTTCAGTGTGCTGGCCACTGTTCTTTTTTTCTCTTTTTTTTTTCTGAGAGAGAGAGAGAGAGAGAGAGATCGGGAGGGGTAGAGGGAGGGAGAGAAGCAGACACCCCTTTAGCAGGGAGCCCCACTGAGGGCTCCATCTTACCACCTGAGCCAAAATCAAGAGTTGGATGCTTAATTGACTAAGCCACCCAGGCGCCCCTGGGGGCACTGTTCTAAGCACTTTCTATGTATTAGCTCTTAATCGTGACAACACCCTTATGGGGTAGGAACCATGAAATAGCCCCATTTTCCTGAAGAGGAGACAGAGGAACACAGAAAATACACAATGGGTGTCATTGCCAGGATTTGAACCTTCCCTCATCACCTGTCTGCATCTACAACTACAAAAGAGACAATTTTCACTTCCTGGAGATTAAAAACATTCTTTGGTTCGAACATACAGAGGCATAATGACAAAAAGACTTCTGATGCCCGGAGACCTGGGTTCAAATGCTGGATCTGCTGCTTTTCCTCTCAGAGCCTCTGTTTCCTCATCTGTAAAGGGAGTTAATAATTCTCACTCTCCCAAGGTGCTATAAATAAGATGTCCTGGGTAAAATCTCGGCCCAGTGTGTGCTGCCTGTGATCACAGAAAAAAACGGAAGCTCTTACTGCCATTTTTTTTTCTTTTATTTATTCATGATAGTCATACAGAGAGAGAGAGAGAGAGGCAGAGACAAGGCAGAGACATAGGCAGAGGGAGAAGCAGGCTCCACGCACTGGGAGCCCGACGTGGGATTCGATCCCGGGTCTCCAGGATCGCGCCCTGGGCCAAAGGCAGGCGCCAAACCGCTGCGCCACCCAGGGATCCCCTCTTACTGCCATTAAGGCAAGAAAATGAAGCAAGTGAGGAAACATAATTGAATAACATTTTAAATGATCTTACTACTAAAAAAGCCGGCTTGAGCAAGTGGTCCCAGGAATAAGTAGCCTGTTACAGTGGTGATATAACTTATTATCTAAACCAGGGGACTTTTTTTTTTAAAGATTTATTTATTTACTCATGAGAGACACAGAGAGAGAGGCAGAGACAGAGGCAGAGGGAGAAGCAGGCTTCATGTGGGGAGTCTGTTGTGGGACTCGATCCCAGGACGCCGGGATCACACCCTGGGTCAAAGGCAGATGCTTAACCACTGGGCCACCCAGGAGACCCTAAAACCAGGAGACTTTGGAGAGAAAAAGGGCCCTATTAATAATTTATCTGGGGTAAGAGGTAGAAACAGGATGTCCTAGGCAAACAGGTATGTACTGTCACCTACCAGTAAGCAGGGGTGTGAGCCCATGGTCACCAGACCCTCTCTGGACCCTCACCTGACCCATCAGCCCCCCATCAGGATGGTCATTAGGAATAACGAACATCAATGAGAAAATCCCCAGGCTGTATGCGAGAAATATTCAGGAGATTTTAAATTTATACAGCCTTCTGCTTAAATGAACTCTGTTCTTCTTCTTCTTCTTCTTCTTCTTCTTCTTCTTCTTCTTCTTCTTCTTCTTCTTCTTTTTTATGAACTCTGTTCTTAAGCATTATCTGGAAAAACCAATTCTCGGGGAAGACATAGGCTTCGTTCACTATGACACTTTGTCATGTGGTCACCCAGTCCTTTGTGATCTTTGAAGGTGAAGACTCTACAGACTGGAAGGTAAGGATTCAAAATCAAACCCGATGTGATCTCTCCTCCTTTCAGAGGCTCCGCTCCCCTGCTAGCTGTGATTGTACTGCACTTGCGCTGCACTTTCTGAAAGGCATGCCCCTCTTGAAATGACATGGTACTCGGCTTGCATACAGCACACTTCAGTCAGAGGATCACAATCCTTCAGCAGAGCCTGCAAGGATTCTTTAGTCCAATTCCTTCATTTCAGGCCTGGAGATCTCAAGTGACTTAACTTAGCCAAGGCTACACAACTTGCTGGCTGGAGAAGAAGCAGAACCCAGGGCTGCACTCATCGCAGGCAATGCTTTCTTTTATTTTATAGCTGCTTCCCCAAAAAATAGCTCTATGAGCTCAAAGCATAATATAGTAGTTCCAAAAATCACACAGTATTTCAGACCTGTCAGGGTTATCAGCAGGAACTGAATATTCTCCAATTGTAGTCTATAGAATCCTTATAATTAGATGTATTTTTCAGTTCTTATTGGGAGAAAATTAAAATCAGATTTATGTTGATGCTTTAAATTCTCTACATTGGCCAGGTAATAAGGAGGCTAAATAATGTATGTGCGGTAGGGACCCAATCATAAACATAGCCTCCAAGTTAGGACATTTATTTCCCAATATTGACATAGATGAGGAAATATAATAAATAAAAAATGAGATATTCCAAGTCAGGGTGAGAAGACCAAAAATGAAAAACTGATATTCATTATCCTGGTGGTTGGGAATTCCGGTCCAGGCTTATAATTAAAAAGCAACCTAAGTTCATTGGTTTCTGCCATTTAAAGTTTACATTTTCCTGCCCTTTGTATCCAGTAGGGTGGTTTCAGATAAGACAGGAGATTGAGGGTGAAAGAGAACTGAATGAACACTGGTCACCAGGACAATGGGTAACATCTAACAACACACATTTTAAAAGAAAAGATAAAAGTACTCTGCCTCAAACACACCTCCCTTCCTAAATGGGGAAGTCAGAAAAGAGATGGTTTCACTGGGAAATGAGGAAACAGGAACACCAACAGATTTTTTTTTTTGCAAGATAATGGGTTCCTAGATATTCTTAGCCTTGTACTTACTGACTTTTCCTCACCCGACAAAAAAAAAATAGTTCTAAATTCTTTGGACTCTCCTTAAATTGGATTTAAAATACTCATTGGCCAGTGCAATTAGTCAAGAAAAAGAAATAAAAGGCATCCTGTTTGGAAAAGAAGAACTATTTCTATTGGCATATGATATGATCTTATATATAAAACATCCTGAAGAAGCTGCCAAGAATATTATTAGAACTAATAAACAAGTTCAGCAAGGTTGCAGGATGCAATATCAATATTCAAAAATTATATTTCTATATATGTGATATATAGAGACGTATTTATATATTCTGGATACAAGTCCACAAGATACATGATTTGCAAATATTGTCACTGGGTTATCTTTTTCTTTCTTGGTGAAGAAAACACAAAAGTCTTAAATTTTGATGAAGTCTCATCAAAAATTAATTGTGTGGTAGTCCTCCCTTTTCTGAGAGGGATACATTCTAAGACTCCCAGAGGATGCCTGAAACTGCAGATAATACCAAATCTATATAGACCATACGTACACATTTACAAGTTAGGCACAGTAAGAGACTAGCAACAATAATAACAAAATAGGACAATAATAACAATATATTGTAATAAAAATGATGTGAATGTGGCTTCTCTCAAAACATTGTACTCTGTACGAAACATTGTATACTCTTCTTCTTGCCATGACATGAAATGGTAAAATGCCTACATGACTAGATGAAGTGAGGTGAATGACACAGGCATTGGGATGTAGTGTTACATTACCTCTGACCTTCTGACAATAGGTCAGGAGGATCACCTGCTTCTGAACTGCAGTTGACTGCAGAAAATGAAACTTCACATAAGGGGGGGTAGAGTAGTATATTTCTATACACTAGCAGTGAATAAACAAAAAATGAAATTAAGATTCTAATTGTAATTCTTATAGCATCAAAAAGAAAAAAATACTTCAGAATAAATTTAACAAAAGATTATACACTGAAAACTATAAAATAATGTTGAAAAAAACTAAAGACCTAAATAAATGAAAAGATATGCCAACATCATGAATCTAAAGACATAATATTATTAGGATGGCAATTCTACAATGATCTATAGATTCAACGCAATCCCTATCAAAATCCCAACTGGCAGGATGCCTGAGTGGCTCAGTGGTTGGGCATCTGCCTTCAGCTCAGGGCATGATCCCAATCTGGGGGTCAAGTCCCACATCAGGATCCTTGCAGGGAGCCTGCCTCTCCCTCTGTCTGTCTCTCTGCCTCTCTGTGTCTCTCACGAATCAATACATGAATGAAATCTTTAAAAAAGAAAAAAATCCCAACTGGTTTTCTCACAGAAAAAAAATTTCTAATATGATCATAAAATTCACATGGAAATGCAAGAAACCCAGAAGAGCCAAATCAATCTTGAAAAAAAGGGTCAAATTTGGAGGACTCACATTTCCTAATTTTAACATTTATGACAAAGTTGCAATAATCAAGACAGTCTGGTCCTGACAGGACAGGCATGTTGATCAATGGAATCTACATGAAAGTTCATTATGGACAATTAATTTTTTAAAAAATATATGTTTATCTGAGGGGGGAGGGGTAGAGGGAGTGAGAGGATCCCAAACAGACTGCCCGCTGAGCATGGAGCCCAAAGTAGGGCTTGATGTCATGACCCTGAGGTCATGACCTGAGCCAAAATCAAGAGTTAACCAACTGAGCCACCCAGGCACCCCTATGATCAATTAATTTTTTATAATGGTGTCAGACAATTCAATGGGGGAAAGAATAATCTTTTCAACAAATCATAATGGAATAACTGGATATTCACATATAACAATGAAATCAGATTTCCATTTCACACTGTATACAAAAATTAACTGAAAAGAGATCATAGACCTATACATAAGAATTAAAACTATACAACTCTTAGAAAGAAATATAATGGTAAATTTTCAAGACCTTGGATTATGCAATGGTTTCTCAGCTACCACACTAAAAGCCCCAGCAACAAAAGGAAAAAACAGGTAAGGAGACTCCATCAAAATTTTGAAAATTTTGTGCTTTCTTCACCAGGAAAACAAAAGACAACCAGAGAAGATATTTGCAAATCATATATCTTGTGGGCTTCTACCCAGAATATATAGAGCTCCTATAACCCAACAATAAAAAGACAACCCAATTTATAAATGAGTAAAGGATTTAAACAGAAATATCTCCAACGAGGATATGCAAATGGCCAATACACATATGAAAAGATGCTCAACCATTAGGAAAACATTAGCTATCAGGAAAATAAAAATTAAAACTATAATGAAGGGATAGAGGGAAGTGATACGTTATTGTTTAATGGGTTGTTTCTGTTTGGAATGATGAAAAAGTTCTGGAAATGAACAATGATGATGGTTTCTCAACATGGTGAATGTACTTAATGCCACGGAACTGTACATTTAAAAATTGTTAGAATGGTACATTTTATGTTATGTCTATTTTACCATTAAAAAGTTAATAACCATAATGAGGCACTACTTCACAACCAGTGAATGGCCATAATTAAAAAGACATGTAATAACAAGTGCTGGTGAGCATGTAAGGATATTGGAGCCCTTAGAGACTGTTGGTAGTAATGTAAAATGATACAGCCACTTTGGAAAACAATTTAGTAGGTTCTCAAATAGCTGAACATATTACTATAGTTACCATATTACCCAACAATACCACTCATAGGTATATATCTAAGAGAATTTCCACCCAAAAACCTGTACATGAGTATTATTCATGGAATAATGGAAGCATTATTCATAGTAGCTAAAAAAAAGGAAACTCAATGTCCATCAATTAAAGAAAGGATAAACAAAATGTGGTATAGCCATACAGTGGAATGTTATTCAGTCATAAGAAAATAAGGTGGTACTGATACATGCTACAACATGAGAACAAATTATGCTAAGTAAAAGAAGCCAGTCACAAAAGACAACATATTGTATGGCTCCCTTTATGTGAAATCTCTAGAATAGGCAAATCCATAGACAAAAATTAGATTAGTGATTGCCAGGGCCTGGGGGAGGGAGGAATGGAAAGTGACAGCTATTCAGTAAATTAGTGATAATGATAACATACTTTGTAAATATGTAAATTATATTTCAATAAAGCTGTTATTTTTTTATTATCATCATCAAGTGGAGTGCTGAGTAGGCATGACACTTCTAAGAGTTTAACACCCTATAATTATAATCCTGCTAAGTGCATTGAAAGCAAATATTTTAGGGTAGGAAAAAATCACACACCTGACATATCCCTTTCTCTGCCAGAGGCCACCGTTCGTCATTTCCAAATGATTCACATCCTTTTGCTCTGATCTCTTGTTCTACGTAAGAAGGATCAGCTGAAAGAATGGAAACATTTAAGCATCTGCAAATTTCCTTGTGATATGTCAAGAAAACACTAATGATTATTTACGTGACTCACTGCTTCCCTCATCTTTGGCTTTGGCAATGGCAGAAGGCCACATACCAGGGCAATGAAGCCAAGAAAGACATAGTGTGGGTTAACCTACTTAGGCCAGAGAGAAGCAGTGTGCATTGTTACTTGGCACAGAGTGTACATTCAATGTCGAAAGAGCCAACTACAGAGAACTCAGGGAAATGGATCCTGACAGAGATGCAAACAGTTCTAGAAAGATTTAATTTGTAAGCACCTTGGTTCTTGGGAAAAGCCTCCATCGTGTACCAAGATGTAACTGTGATCTGCTATGTGTATAAAAGGCAATAAAACCTCTCCCATTAAACTAAGCAAACTTGGTGCAAAGATGAACAAGAGTAAAGAGGACTCGGTCACTTGAGTAGAAACTATGATGTTATTAAGTATTATGTACCACTTTAGACGTTTTTTCTTAACCATATTTTAAAATAAATAGAACCTAAAAGTCATTTTTGGCTATTGGAGAGAGGTAATAAGTATTGGTCTCAGGTTCAAGAGTTTAAAGAACTCTCTTTGGATCTGCTTCCTCAGCCAAGGGCAACACAAGCAAAAATTAACAAACTGGTAAACCCAACTACAAAGCTTTTCCATAGCAAAGAAAATCACCAAGAAAATGAAAAGGCAATCTACTGAATGGGAGAACATATTTCCAAATGATATATCCAATATGGGGTTAATATCCAAAATACATGAAGAACTTATACAACTCCACACCAAAAAACAATCTGACTAACAAATGGGCAGAGGGTGTGAATAGACATTTTTCCAAAGACATACAGATGGCCCACACATGAAAAAATGCTCACCAACTCTAAACATCAGGAAAATGCAATTCAAAAGTGCAACAAGATATCATCTTACACCCTTCCGAATGGCCAGTATCAAAAAGCAATAACAAGTGTTGTACAGGATGCCAAGAAAGGAGAACTCTCAGGCACTGTTGGTGGAAACATAAACTGGCATAGCAAATATGCAAAGCAGTATGGAGGTTCCTCAAGAAATTAAGAATAGAAATTCCATACGATCCAGCAATATCCACTTCTGGGTGTTCATCTGAAGAAAACATAAGAACTCATTTGAAAAGATCTATGCACCCAGCATTGTTTAGCCAAGATATAGAAACAACCTAAGTGCCCATTGGTAAGTGAATTAATGATGAAAATGTGGTTTGAGTACACACACACACACACGGTACAATATAATACTCCATCATTAAAAAAGAATGAAATCCTGTCATTTGCTACAACACAGAACTAGAGAGCATTACCCTAAGTGAAATAAATCAGAAAGACAAATATCGTATGATTTTGCTTATACGTGGAATCTAAAAAACAAAATCAGCAAACAAAACAGAGACGGACTCATAAATACAGAGAACAAACTGGTAGTTGCTAGAAGGGGAGGTAAGATGATGAGTGAAATAAATGAAGGCGATCAAGAGATGCGACCTTCCAGTTATAAAACAAATAATAAGTCATGGGGACGTAAAGTCCTGCATGAGGAATATAGTCAATAATATCGTAATAACTTTGTGCGGTGACAGATGGTAACGAGACTTGGCACGGCGATCACTTTGTAATTTATATAAATGTCAAATCACTGTGCTGTGCACCTGAAACTAATACAAACACTGTTAGGTTGACTACACTACAATTAAAAAGAAAGAGTTTAAAAACACTCAAGCTATAACTTTGGGCAAAATTACTTAAGCTCTCTAAGCATCGATTTCCTTATTCATAACATGAAGATGACAAGAGTGTTGACCTCTGAGGGTCACCAAGAAGACGAAAGGAGGGCGCAGCAGGTGACACTCTGAGCACCCAGGCCGGCACCTGGTAAGCACTCCAGGGAGAAAGAAGCTCTCTCCAGTGACACTTGCTTCCCTGGAGCTGAGACTAGGACGGTGCCTCCTGCCAGGGTCTCTTGTGCTCTGGGACCCCAGTCTCCGCATTCTGGCTTCCCCCCTCAAAGCAGGGCGTGAGACACGGAGCTTGCCAGAGCCTTCCTTCTGTTCTTTGCACAAACCACTTTCTCTTTCAGTCCCTCTGTATCTCTCAATGGCAGCCTCCTTGCTCCTCTGGTGGATCCGAAACTTGCCATTTTTTTTTTAAATGACCTCTCTATTCCTACTTCTGAAAAATTTCTAAAGTCTTGTCAGCTCTTCCCTTCAATTCATCTTTGCTCTCTGGCTTGCACTGCATTGCTATTGCCACCTCTGTCATCTAAGCTCATTGTGATCACTGACCCTTCTCTCCTCACCTGCATGTCTCTCTGCTACATACTAGGTTAGATACCTGTCCTGACTTGAGGCCTAGTTGCTGTGCCCGTGCAGTTTTATCTCTCACCATTTCCCAATACAAATTATTTGCTTTGTTCTATTTTAGAAATTGTATTATGCAAGCAATAAACCTTAATACTTGTTTGTATCAAAGTAATTTCCCTGTTGTCCATCACAAATACCAGGTTTTGTCTGGTCCTAGAAATTTATAACATAAATTTCATTTTGGAAATTAGCATGCAGGGGGCACCTGGGTGGTTCAGTGGTTGATCACCTGCCTTCAGCTCAGGTGCGATCCCTGGTCCTGGGATTGAGTCCTACATCCGGCTCCCTGCAGGGAGCCTACTTCTCCCTCTGCCTGTGTCTCTGCCTCTCTCTCTGTCTTACGTGAATAAATAAAATCTTTTAAGAAAAGAAATTAGCATGCAACAAAATGTCCTTCTTTCTTGTGCTGTGCTCTTATACACACCTTAACACATGTACAGACTCAAGTAATGATCACTATTATAAGATAACCATCTTTGAAGATACCACACAAGTTCCAGGTGTCATGAAACTCTTTCTGATTGTGTCCCCCAGCCCCCGTCCAGTGATCCCGCTGTTCATGCATTAATTTACTTTTTCATTCATGTATTTAACACATGTTTATGAAACAATTATTGTGGGAGAGACACAACATGAGGTGTAGGGGACACAAAGATGGGTCAAAGAGGCCTCCTGCCCTGAAGAGGGAGTAAGTGATTTTTGATCAGTGTGCTACATACAGCAGGAATGGTACCTGCACGAGGCTGTGATAGCTAAGAAAAGGGGACATCAGGGGACAACATTTATTTTTATTTGTTTATTTTTAAAGATTTTAGTTATTTATTCATGAGAGACAGAGAGAGAGAGAGAGAGAGAGAGAGAGAGAGAGAGAGAGAGAGGCAGAGGGAGAAGCAGGCTCCATGCAGGGAGCCTGACGTGGGACTCCATCCCGGGACTCCAGGATCACTCCCTGGGCTGAAGGCAGACGCTCAACCACTGACCAACCCAGGTAAGGGGACAACATTTAAATTGTGTCTTCAGAGAAAGTGCTCTGTAAACAAGGAACCTCATTTGTGCTACTGGGGCAGTTCAGTTTATGGGGAGCTGAAGACAATAAGGCCCCTTGGGGTCCTCAATTAAAAAAGAATGCCACTTCACAAATGTAAATTAGGTGAAATCTTAAAAATGTCAAAAGCTGATAAAGAACCATTAACATCACAAATTCTAGAAGAGCAACATATCGTTTTTTTTTTTTTTATGTTGTTCTTATTAGTGAATTAACCACCTGAACCACTTCTCTGATACTTTCCACCCCCACTCCACCCCCCTATATTTTGGCCCTTTAGTTTGACTGATGGTATATTTTCTACAGAGAGACTGGGAGGACAATTCACTCTTTCCTGGGGCATGGGTGAGAGACATCTGGTTTTTGTTACTAATGGTTTCAGAAATTTCTTTTCATTTCATAACTTTGTTATCAGCCCTGCCTCATCTGTAACTTCCTCTATTGCTTCTTGCTCAAGTGGAGGAAAGCCTGGGAGGTGCCCTGTTCCCTGATGGTGACCCTGGGGTAGGGGTAGGAGGGCAAGAGGGAGCCCGAGGCATAACGCCCCCCAAGAAGGGGTGCAGCAGCTTCTACTTCAGAGCTTCTCCTGGGGGTCAAAGACAGAGTCCAGAAGCTCAATGAGGTTGCCAGGGACAAGCCGTCATTGAGGTCTGGGCAGATGGAGAGGTAGGGTTGGCAACACACTGGTCTGGCCTGTAGCCCCAGAACTACCACCCCAGGGGGGCAATAATACTGGGTTCAGGCCCCTAGCTAGGCCGCTCCTTCCTCCCTGAATCCTGAAGATCATTCCAAGCTTTGGAAGGTACATGTGCAAATAGAGGCTGGAGCCCGAACCTTATGGCATCATTGCAAATCTGCCTTTGTGCAAAGCAGGGGTTTTAAAATAGCAGGGCATATTCGGGGAACTGAAAATTGTCTAGTACTGCTGGGGGAAAGCTGAAAAGTTTGAACTAGATTCTTTAGGCAAAGGGAAGCGAAAAAGGTTTCGAAGCATGTAAAAGCAGTGGCCAGATGTGTGATTTAGAAAAGATAATCAGAGGGTGGCTCAGCAGTTGAGCATCTGCCTTCAGCTCAAGGCGTAATCCTGGGGTCCTGGGATTGAGTCCTACATGGGGCTCCTTGCAGGGAGCCTGCTTCTGGCTATGTCTCTGTCTCTGTCTCTATCTCTCTCTGTCTCTCTCTCTCTCATGAATAAATAAAATCTTAAAAAGAAAAGATAATAAGAGAAAGTTGCAGGATAGGTTAGGGGAAAGTCTGAGAAGGTGAGTTTAATAGTCCAGGAGAGAAAGGACAAGGCCCGACAGAAGCAGGAGCAGGGCTGGAAATGCGGTACCGATAACAATATTATGAGCATCAATAAAAACTGACATTTATCGAACATCATGCCATGTGCTTTTAGGTGTCTTAATTCATTCAGTCCTCTCGGGTCCTCAGAAAACTGATGAAGAAACTGAGATTTTTCAGAGATTGAGTAACTTGTACGAGGTCCAGAAGTGATGGGGATTAGGCCCCCCAAGGGGCTGTTTCCAGAGCCATGGAACATGATGATAGATTAGATCTGAGGGCAGGGTAAGACACAAAGGAATGCTGGAAAAGGGAGAAATCAAGGTGAATAAGAGGCTATAAACTGAATCAGGAACTGGTTTTTTTTCCCCCTTTTCTTGATTCTTACAGCAAACCATTTATATCATTCTCTACAGTTTCACAAGTTTCTCCTCTGGCCTGAGAGAAATCTATTTGGATTTCAGTGTAAATGTATTGTCTTTCCAACCAAGTCATAAACTACCCAAGTGCAGCATTATTTATGCCATGTAGCATCTACTCAATCAACAGTGACTGGATGCCTACTGCGCGCTGGACCCTGGGCTAGGCACCAAGAATACAAGGTGCCTCTCCTTTATAGGCCAGGGAAAGTGACAGATAAAGGTTGTGATGAGATGTCACAGGGCAATCTGGAATTCTACACAACGTGAACTGAGAGCACAGGGCCGAGAGCTCATCTACTGTTCTGCTGAGGAAGTCATGAGAGGATTCAAGAGCAGTGATCTGGAAACCAGGATCAGGGTACATGTAGGAGTTCATTCAATGACTCGGTTGTAGATGGGCCTTCCAGCCTGAGGCAGGGGCCAGAGATGTTAGCTGTGATCGCCAGAAGACAAGGGGTGCAGGAGAAACCTCGTGGTATACATTTGGAGACTGAGAGTGAGAACTCTGAAAATTAACATTTGTGACCAGTTTGTGCATAGTTGACTCCCTGGGGAGCTGAAGCTTGGGATGATTCAACCAGGGTGTTGAGAACAGGAGAAGATGGGGGTGCCTTGGATAGATTGCAATTCCTTATACGCATGCCCTTTACAATGGGACTTGGCCACCGCTTCCCATCAAGGGGAGGGTATATTTCTCCATTATTTGAATCTGGGTGGGGCCAGGTAATTAGCCCTGGCAAGCAGCTCGTTAGCAAATGTGATGCAAGCAGAAGCTTGAAATTTGCTGGCATGCTGGACTTTACAACTCTTGGTGTTCTCTGGGAACTCTTCCACTACTGCGTGAACAAGCCTAGGCTAGCCTTCTGGAGGATGAGAGACCTAGTGGACAGAGGCTCTCTCCCAGGCATTCCGAAATCATCCAGCCATTGGAGTGACGCTAACCTAAATCATCCAGCCTCAGCTAAGCTGACCTAGGTAAGAAGGGCCCATACAACCCACAGGATACTGAGCTTATAACTGTTTATTGCTGTATGCCACTAAGTTGTGGGGTGGTTTGTTACACAGCAAAAGCTAACTGATACACTGCCCCACTCACTCCCTTCATCATGATCCAAATCAGGATTATAGACATCAAATAGCAATCAGTCACCTGGATTCTTTTCTTAGGCTTTGGGAAGGTAAACCACTGAGTCCTTAGGAGTAGAAGAAAATAAATCTTCCAAACCTGGATGCCACAATTCCTATATTTGGTTCTAGAATTCCAAGTCTTCTAATTTGTGAGTGGTACAAGGACTCAGCTGGACTGCTTAGCAGCTCTCTCATCTCCCTAACCATATTTTTTCTGGAGAGGCTGAGTTCGATGTAGGTTCAGATATGAAATAATAGCAAAGGACCTCATGTTCTAACTGTGAGGAGGATAGAGTCTTGCTCACCTCTCTAATCTTTATTGAAAAGTTGCAGAGAAATATTGAGGGACTGATTTTTCCACCTCCAGGGAAAAAAACTCTGAGTTGTTGTCAGTTCATAAACCTAACTGCCCTGGTTCTTCTACAAAAAATAAACTAACATTCCCTTACTCATGATCCCGTCTGAGTAAAGCTTAGCAATTTCTGCTTTGTTTTCTACATAGATAAGTTCATTTGTTACTGCGACCAGTTAATCTGAAACATTTGGGGAGAGCACTGAAAGAGATTTCACAAAATAATTTCCCCAGAGGAAAAAGTCAGGAACTCAGCTATGGGATAAAATAAATGTGAAACATGTCATTGTCTACCCACTTCACTCTCCATCCCACCTTTCGAGAAATGAGAAGAGAGAAAAATAAAAGATGGTAGTTTTTGATGGTTGAAACTTTTCTATAATAACATGGACTTGAGGGAAAAATTGAGACATTTCTTAAATTTGCCTAAATACAGAGGGTAAAGACAATGAGGTCTACTGGAGGGACCTCATCTCCATACCTATCTCAGGGTATGGGACTTCTGGGAGGACCAGTAGCAATCCGATTCGCATGAGAGTGAGGGATACCAAGATCAAGGCTCTCAAGCAGCGAGAGGAAGAACTGAAGTGTTTTAGGATTCACTTTTACTCTAGGTTTCTTTTCCCCAATTTATGCACAGGGAAGGCTTCTAAAAGAGGTGCTGTTTAAAGTTTGGAGTTGTGAATGGCCAAAAGAGAATTCAAAATTAATTTGTGCTTCTACTTTTGCACTGATCAGTCTGCTTCATAATGCACTTTCTCTCCTATCTGCTTCTTTGACTAAACAGCATCCTTCAGATTGCAAGGGATGTTTGGGGGAGGGGGTGGTGGTAGGGGAGTGCTGTGACTTATTTATCTGGCAAAGCAACTGTCATACAAGAAATATAAAATAAATATTTGTTGAATTAATGAATGAGACATCAGTTAATGAGGAGGGGTGTTTTTAAATAAGAGGGCAGAAGTACTCAAATATTCTTTGGGACAGATACTAGGAAGTAGTTCCAAGTTTCTCAATAGATGAAATAAATAGAAGGTACCAAATAATCTAAGTCCTTGCTATTCAAAGTATGAGCCACAAACCTGCATCATTAGCATGGTCTGGGAGTTTGTTGCAAATGCAGAATCACAGGTTCCACTCCAGATCTACTGATCAGAAACTTGATTTTACAAGATCCTTAAGTGATTCACATGTGATCAGAAGGTAAGAATGATCATCTAAGATAGCGGTTTTCATAGCTGGCAGTATATTGGAATCAGCTGGAAGGTTTTCTTTTTTTAAAATTTTACTTTCAGTATAGTTTCAGGTGTACTATAGAGTAACTCACAATTTTATACATTCCTCAGTGCTCCTCATGAGAAGTGTACTCTTTTAAAATTCTTTTAGAGTCATTTATTTATTTGAGAGAGAGCACATGCAGGAGAGACAGAGGAAAGGAAGAGAGAATCTAGTGCAGACTCCATACTGAACTGATGTAGGGCTTGACCTCATGACCCTGAGATCATGACCTGAGTCAATACCAAGAGTTGGATGCTTAACTGACTGCACTCCCCAAGTGGCCCAAAATAAGTGTACTTTTAATCCCCTTCACCTATTTCCCCCATCAATTTGCTCTCTATAGTTAAGACTCTGTCTTTTGATTTGTCTCTTTTTCCTTTGTTAGTTTTGTTTCTTAAATTTCACATATGAATGAATTAATATAATATTTGTCCTTCTCTGACTGAATTATTTCATTTAACATTATACCCTCTAGATTTATCTAGGTTGCTGAACATGGCAAGATTACATTCTATTTTATGATTAATATTCCATTCTATATATACCCTATCTCCTACAACAATTCATCTATCGATGGACACTGGGCTGCTTCCAAAATTTGGCTATTGTAAATAATGCTTCAATAAATAAACCTAGGGGTGTATACATCTTTTCAAATTAGTGTTTTTGTGTTCTTTGGGTAAATACCTAGTAGTGGAATTACTGGGTCATATTTACCCAGAAGGTTTTATGCACTATTGATGTGTAGGTTCCGCCTCCAGAGATTCTCATTTGAATAATCTGGACTTCTTTCTGACCAAGATGAAGTAATAGAGACCTAATTTATCCTCCTGCCTTAAATGGCAGAACAAAAACAGCTTAAGTGAAATAATGATTTTCAGACCATACTAGTTACTTCTGAGTAAATATCCCCAAGTTTACCAGCTTAATAAAACCACACATCTATTATCCCATAGTTTTCAAGTTTCAAGAATCCAGGCATGGTTTAACTATCACCAAATTACATAAATTACCAATACCAAGAATGAGTCTCTCCTGAGGCTGCACTTGAGATATTGGCCACTCCTGTGGTCTTATCTGAATGCTGGACTGAGGAAGGGTCCACTTCGAAGCTTACTCATGTTGTTGGCAGGATTCAGTTCCATGTGGAGGGCTGGACTTAGGGCTTCCATTACTCTCTGGCCTTTATGGGATGCAGCTTGCTTCATCAAAGCAAGCAAGAGAGAGTCTGCAAGCTAGAAGGAAGTCATAGTTTTCTAGAACTTTTTGTAATCATTGGCGTGGCATCCTATTATATTTGCTATATGCTAATGGTTAGTCATTAGATCTAGGCCACACTCAAGAGACAGAGGATACATAAAATATGAATACCAGGGCAGCCCAGGTGGCTCAGTGGTTTAGCACTGCTTTTAGCCCAGGGCCTGATCCTGGAAACCTAGGATCGAATCCCACGTCAGGCTCCCTGCATGGAGCCTGCTTCTCCCTCTGCCTGTGTCTCTGCCTCTCTCTCTCTCTCTCTTATTAATAAATAAAATATTTTAAAAATATATATGAATACCAGAAGGTGGAGACCACTGAGAGCTTTCCTAGAAGCTGCCTACCACATAGGCATTGAACGACAGATATCCAGGGACTGTGACTTCTAACAGAAGAGAAACAAAGAATTGTTCAGTTGAACAACTGTTGTAGCTTACTGCCAGGAAGCACATTGAGGCTGCAGGACAAGAAAGGAGAAATCAAACAGAGTCCAGCAGTCTCTGTGAGGTGAAGATACAGAGCGAATAGTTCAGGAGCATCAAGACAGTAAGAGTGTATGAGACAAAGTACTGAATGCACAAAGAAAAAGCTCAGAACATCCACATGCAGAAGAATGAAACTGGACCACTCTCTTTCACCATACACAAAGATAAACTCAAAATAGATGAAAGATCTAAATCTGAGACAAGATTCCATCAAAATCCCAGAGGAGAACTCAGGCAACACCCTTTTTGAACTTGGCCACAGTAACCGGAGAAGGACAAACAGTGTATGTTCTCATTCATTTGGGGAATATGAATAATAGTGAAAGGGAATATAAGGGAAGGGAGAAGAAATGTGTGAGAAATATCAGAAAGGGAGACAGAACATAAAGACTTCTAACTCTGGGAAATGAACTAGGGGTGGTGGAGGGGGAGGAGGGTGGGGGGTGGGGGTGAATGGGTGACGGGCACTGAGGGGGACACTTGACGGGATGAGCACTGGGTGTTATTCTGTATGTTGGTAAATTGAACACCAATAAAAATTAATTTATTAAAAAAAAAAAAGAAAAAGCTCAGAAAATCTACTGAGGGGTCCCCTTGAGTCTTTACCCAAGTACTAATTTGTGCATTCTGAGCAGAAACTACATGAATCCAGGGACATTACCATCAGGAAGAAGTAAGCAAAACAGTATCTAGAGTTCACGAGTTCACAGAGGGCAAGAATGGAAAGAGATCATAATCCATAGGATATAACAAGCAGAATCCTCAGATATTCTTTAGATTGTACTAATAGCTGCTCTGGATTTGCCCTAATAAAATTCAAAAGGAAGTCTCCAAAGTTCTAAATGAATTCTAGTTAGATTAGTTGGGTGCCAGAACAAAATCCAACACTATTAGAAGGAATACCACAAAACCCAGCAATCAATAATGTAAAATCCACAACATCTAGCATCAGTAGCAAACTAGCAGGCATACAAAGAAGTAGGAAAACAAGACCTAAAACCAGGAGAGAATTCAATCAATAGAAACAGATCCAGGAATGAGGGAGGGTGGAAGTAACAAACATGTATCTAAAAAAAATAAATAAATAAATACTAGGGCAGCTATTATAAATATTCTCCATATGTTTAGGAAGGTAAAGGAAAATGTGACCATGATGTAGCAAAAAAATTGGAAGATATAGACAAGATCCAAAGACTCAAGGAAGAAAAAATAACATAAGAAATGAAAAAGAGATTGTGTAGGATTAATAGAAGACTAGACACTGAACAATGACTATCGTGGCACAATAATAAAAAAATCCAAAAAAAAAAAAACCCAAACAACTGGAAAAAACATAAAAAGAGCAGCCATGACCTGTGACACACTGTCAAGTGGGCTAATTTCTATGCAGTTGGAGTCTCAGAACAAAGGAGGGAGGGAACAAAAAACTTTTAAAGAAATAATGGTCAAATTTTTCCAAATTTGATGAAACCTATAAACTCACAGATTCAAGAAGCTTAGTGAATTAGAGCAGAATAAACACACACAAAAAGTGGTATGTTGTAATTAAGTTACTAAAACCAGCGATAAAGAATTTTTTAAAGCGGGGGGAAAAGATACTGTCTATAAAAAAGAAATAATGATAAGAATTTTAGCAAGCTTCTCAACAGAATCTATGCAAGTCAGAAGATAATGGAAAGTCATCTTTAAAGTATGAAAGAAACAAAGCAGCAACCTAAAATTTTTTAGTCATAAAAAAACCTTCAGATTTGAGGGCAAACTAAAGATATTTCAGACAAACAATGCTCCCTGCCAGCCAACATGAATTATAAGCAATGCTACAGGAAGTTCTTCAGGCAGAAGGAAAATGATAGCAGATGGAAATGCATAAAGGAATAAAGAGAGCCAGAAATGGTAAATATGTAGATAAAAGGATATTTTTCTCTTTCGAAAAAACATTTTAAAGTAATTGTTTAAATTAAAATATCAATATATTCTGAAAATGTTAAATACATTTGAAGAAGTAAAATTTATAACAATGTCGCAAAAGATGAGCAAGCAGAAACGAAGGTACAAGTTCTAAGGATTTTATACCCTTTGTTGACCTAAGTGTAACTTGTGGGAGAGACCTCTTGATCCTGTTCTCTCATAACAGGAGAATGATGTAAGAATGGTGACTGCAGTCAATGGATTTGAGCCACAGGGAACCTGCTGGAGAGCAGAGGCTGGAGGATGCCACACCTCTGGGGGGGGGGGGGTGCAGGGTGAGGGTGGAGGACACCGTTGACATTGTCTATATCTCAATTTTTCCCTAGAAGGAGCCTGAAGCAATAGGTTTCTCGCAACTTAAAAAAAAAATCATTATTTTTATCACATATCCATGAGAACTGCCTTAACTTTTATGAACACCTTAAAATAAATCAGAGTGACTCAGGGGTGAAAAGGAATCAGACAAATGTGCATTCATTAGTAGAACCCAGTGATAAGTTCACTTAATGGCAAACTAAGCTAATTTGTAAAAATCCAAAAACTTCTTTGAATTCATATTTTTAAAAAATGATTATTAAAAACAGAACTCTGCAACATCACCATGTTCCTTAAACCGGATGAGGTTTGGCTATGAATGCTTTACCACTGCATGGGATGGAGACTTAGCCCATCAAGGCTGTGTGTCCAGAAATCATAGGATTGGGAATCTTCACTACTCAGGGCCCCTGTGGTGAGGGCACAACTGTCAGGACCCAAGGATGCACACTTTGGGTCCGGGCTTTTTAAAAAGGCCTGGGGGGGGGGCACCTGGGTGGCTCGGGGAGTGGAGGGTCTGCCTTCGGCTCAGGGTATGATCCTTGATTGATCCTGGGATCGATTCCCTCTGCTAATGTCTCTGCCTCTCTGTGTCTCTCATGAATAAATAAATAAAATCTTAAAAAATAAAAATAAAAAAGGCCTGGAAAGAAGGGTCTAGAGGACAGTTATGAACAAATTAAGGAGACTGAAATTAGGATCTATGAGAGACGCTTTACAGAGGGTTGGAGGTAATTTTGCATGAAAAGAAAAAGAGTGACTAGCTGTCTTCAAATAAATTAAGAGTAATTACCAATAGATAATTAACAGTACAGCTCATTCCCATTATATGAGATAGAAACAAGCAGAAATGAGTTTAAACTGCAACAGTGAAGTTTGATCACAGAGAGTAGAATTTATCGACCAGGAGGGTGAGTCAGCACAGAGAAGAATCCAGGCTCTTAAAATATTTTAAGTGAAGCTGTGTTTTCCTAACACAAAGCATTTGGTAGTAGTGAAAATTTCATCCAGCTGACCCTTTAAAGTCATGTGCATAAAACACCTGTAAGATCAGTGAATTTGTTAATGAATTCATTGAACTCAGTAAACGTTTTGCAGCTTTGGGGAAATTTCACCCAAATAAAGAAAAGCATAGGAGTCCTATTGTCTGATCTTGTTCTGGAATAATTTCTATTATATAATTAGAGTAACAATGTCATTCTGATGGTGGACACACTCCTACAGGCTCATGGAGAAGACAGGGCTCCGCCTGTTTTCTCAAGTCCTTACGGTGAGATTACAGAGATTTACTCAAATCACTCAACGCCTTGACTCTTCGGTGAATCACTGCCGTCTACCACCTACAAACCAGGTTGTCAGAAGGCTTATCGAAACCTTCAACAAACTAATCATTTTTTTAAAACTGAGAATGAAGGTATGGAGAATTCTCATCACATTTATCGTCTTCTTGGATTCAAGGCAAGAAAGGTCTTTACCGACTAAGGTTTGGCACAAGCGAAATGAAGATGAAGTGAAGTTGGACGATTGTCCTACATCCATAAGCTGTTTTCCCAGAACCCTAGTCACGAAATGATTAAGACAGTGGCTCTTCAAATGTGTTTTCCAGACCAGGATGAGCATCACCTGGGAACCTGCTGGAAAGGCAAATTCTTGGGTCCCACCCATGGCCTACTAAGTAAGAAGTTCTGCAGGTAGAGCCCAGCGTCCTGTGTTTTAATAACCCCTCCAGGTGATTCCGATACACACTAAGCTTTGATAACCTTTGGTGTAAAGGAATGACTTCTAATTATTGCCAGCTGAACCCAACCCGAAGTTTCAACATCTGGTGACTGGTGTGACTGCTGATCCCTACGGGTCTCTATCTTCATGAACTGAAATGTTGCAGGAGTTTCAGTTTTCCCACATGAAGGGGAGACACATGGAAGATGTCTTGCCTGGATAGGAAGCGTGGCACATACTCAAGGTCTACTAATTGAAAAAACAGAAGCTTTACATATGATAGAATGCACTGGTATCTGTTGTTTATTTAATCCAGTCTAGTCCTTCTACCTAATGAACTGGTTTGGATCCCCAAAGGAGTGGGGAGGGCCCGGAGCTGAAAGAACTATGTTCAGCAAAACAAAACAAAATGAAACCTGTTTGGGGACGACTTGGAGCATCAACAGCTGCCTAATGGCCCACGTAGGAAAGTGGAGGTCAGCCCTGTTCCACGCTAGAACCTGGACATTTTCAAGGATGTGAAGCAGTTCCCAGGGGACCTGGCTACGTCTAGTTCCAAAGTGTTCTCCTATAAAACAGAAATCATGGTAAGGACACAGACCTAGCAAGGGGCTGAAGCAGCTGCTGCCATTCGAATATCAATATGACTTTATCTCTTTGTCCACAGATTGAGGAGCCTGGGACAGTGAGGTCCCAAATTTAATATAAAACAAAACTAAAGTTGTTTTAAAAGTGAAAAGCATGTTACCCAAGTTCCCTTCAGGGTGTCGTGGAGAGAGTAATTTAAAGCTTCGGCAACCTTGGTCTAGGTGCTTTCAGATTCAAAGCAGTGCAGTGATTGTCAGGCTCAATAGCTAGCTATCTGCTGATGTCAATGGCCTGGGAATTATACACCTCTAGAAAAATCAATTCCCATAAAGCTTTTTAAATGAAGAAAACCACAGGAGCTTCTGTATGATCAGTGGAACAGAGAACATTGAAGCTGAGAGACTTCAGGTCTGTCTTGAACCCGTGGTCAACGCGTATGTATTGCTTTTAAAATGTGTCAGTCATTAATTCATACTGAAAATATTTATGGAGTACCTAGTATGCATCAGGAATGGTGCTAGATGCTGTGAATCATTGGAATCAGACGAACTACAGTCAGGCATTCCAGAACTGCTGTGCAGTATGGAAGCCACGAGCCATACATAGTTACTAGAATTCAATTCCTTCATCCCATGCACCACGTTTCAAGAATCCAGGACCCACATGTGGCTAGTGGCTACCATTTTGGCCAGCGCAGATACAATATACAAGGTAAGCGAGGGGAGCTTTCTGCTATCTGTCCTCCCAAGCCTCAGTGATGGGTTTTTCCTTTACTCCCATTTCCATGTCCCCCAGGATATCAAAGCCCCCTCCCAGATTGGTATTGTTATAAGTGTCCCGGACCACAGTCTTGGTAGAAGGTATCTATGCAGATCATCTATAACTGGGTCTGGGAAGAATCTGGAGGCAGATGCAGGCCTTCTTCAGCATGTAGACCATGAGCAACACACCACACTCTCTTTCCAATTCAACTGCTATGGCATAAACTCTGGCTAGGGTAGAAAGCCTTCTCCTTTTGATTCTCAAAAAAAAAAGAAAAAAGTCTGTTGCGGAAGTTAAAAAGAAACCTGGAGCATGAACAGTTTCTTGCTTTTTCTCTTGCTCCTGCTTTCCTCCCTCAGGCAATGTAGATGCCTCTGCCTGAGAGGGGGGGTTGGCGGGAAGTCACTCGCAAGGACAAGAAGAACAAAAGCACAAAGATTAATATTTCAAGATATTATCTTGCTACATCAAAACAGGAGAAAACATGATTCTTGCCTCCAAGCTGCCTATATAACTGGAAAAACATGAAAAATGGGGAAATTCATGAAAAGTTAATAACCATAAAGAGTAAAGTAACAATATTAAGCAGAAATGACAGAGGTGTCACACGGATCTACATGATGGATACTCCAGGGCTGGTGTGGACCCTAAGTGTGACTTTTCACAGAAAGGTGAGGTCTGAGCTGCACAGACTTAGATGGAGAGCGGGGAAAAGAGGTGGAATTTCAGGTGGGGAAGCGTAATATGCAGCCGTGTGAATGTGGAGTTCAAGTGTTTCAGGCAAAAGGAATGTATGAGTTTGACTGTCACGCCAGGTGCAAGGAGCTAGGCCTGCAAGGGGAGGCTGAGGAAACACCACGGGAGACCCTGGACACGATGCTATAGCAGGATGGGGATGTCCTTGCCCTGTGTGCTTTGCAAAGGGATACAGCTAGAGCAACGCAGTGACAAAGAACGTGACATTGAGCCCTAGCGGCAACATTTGGGTTTCTGGATATACTAGGCCGCGGCAGGCTGGAGGCAAGAGGGTGGGGAGGAGGCTACTGCTTGGGTGCAGGCACGAAGTGACCCAAGCCTGGAACTGGGTGGCCCCCAGTGGAATGAGACGGGATCGACCAGCGTGAATAGGATGCTGAAGTAAAAATCAACAAGGCTTTGATTCTTTGGAGCTGAGGGAGAAAGAAAAGTCAAATATACTATTAACTTGGGCAAATTACTTAGCATCTATAAAATGGTGATAATAGCTGTGTTTTACAGGTTTGCCAATGTGAATTAATAAAAAGACCTTTGTAAAATACAAGAAGACTCTGGCATACAAATGCAGTTTAAATCCATCGTTTGGGACTCAGATGGCCCAGGGCTGCCCTCCTGGTTCCAGCAGCCAGGGCCTCAGCAGGAGATCCAGCTGGAAGGGCAAGACCCACATACCAAATTTTCCTTAAGGTCCCAGAGACATTATGCTCTCAGGCCAGAACTGCTGAAGTATTATGGAATTTTCCAAAACAGACCAGGCCCTCTGCCCTATTTTCAAGTACATGCCACAGTTCGGGTCTTTAGAAGATTTCTGAGGCCCCTCTCATAACAAATAAAGGATCATAGCTAGAAAACCTGATGTGCTTCTTTTTTTTTTTAAGATTTATTTATTTGAGAGAGAAAGAGAGAGAGATTGAGTAGGAGGAGGGGCAGAGGGAGAGAAAATCTCAAGCCAACTACCCGCTAAGGATTCTGATGTGGGGCTTGATCTCGCAACGCTGAGATCATAACATGACCAGGAACCAAGAGTCCAATCCTTAACTGACTGGTCACCCAGGCGCTCCTGCTTGTGTCTTTTATTGTCTCAAACATAAATCTTGTCATCTAAAGCACATGCCACCTGCTTTCCCTGTCACTAATCATTCCTAATAAAATGGTGTTTATATCTCCACCTCGTCCACAAAGCCTTGTTTAACATGCGATACTGCCGCACATGCCTTAGATTTATAACAAAAATAGAAAAAGTCGCTGCTACTATGCTGGTTATCATTTTTTTTAAGCAAAGGGGGAAAAGGAAAAAAAGAGTAGGAAATTGTTCTATTTACGTGGAGTGCTAGTGCTTGAGGAAAAGCTGGGTAAAGTAGTAGAGAATAAAAGGGCAGATGGAGAGTTTTGTTAAAATTGTGAAGAAAATCTCCTGAGCACTTGGAAATACTCTAGAAATGGAAGGTCTTGAGTCTTTATTATATTGAATTTCACTTCCAATCTCTGCCCCTCATTTTTTACTTGAAATAGGTATATATAAGCAGGCTGTGAGGATATAGACATCAGTGTGTGTGTGTGTGTGTGTGTGTGTGTGTGTACATGGAAGTATACGTCTACATGCATGTAGGGATGTATACACTTGTAAAAGTGACACAAGAAGGGAAAGAGAAGAAAAAAAAAGATTTTTCTGGGTAACTGTAAATCAAGAGAAGGGGAAGAAGAAGAGCATGTGTGTACGGAACAAGAAGTGAATTGGTCTGTGAAGAGAGAAAAC
Source organism: Nyctereutes procyonoides (assembly GCF_905146905.1). Lineage (NCBI taxonomy): Eukaryota > Metazoa > Chordata > Mammalia > Carnivora > Canidae > Nyctereutes > Nyctereutes procyonoides. The sequence continues at coordinate 33,525,508 of NW_026575052.1, forward strand.
AGAAGGGAAAAAGAAGAGAAAGACATAAGCCTGCCTGCCACCAGGAGGTGTTGAACGTTGGTCTAATAGATGAGCCCTGCATGCAGGGGCAGTGTAGCTGTGAGGTGCCAAGAGAAAAAAACACCATCTGACTAATCATATGAATGTTCAAAGTCTAAGCTGGTTAACTTGGAGAGTCTCTCTGGTCTGGAACTTAGAGTCAACATGCATTATAAATTGGATTATAAATAATGGGTAACTTTCTTCCAAGGGATCTAGTGCCTCTTCCTGTCCTGGCTGGACAAAAAGTGCCACTGGGGCCCCAACAAGAGCACCATTCCTTGATTTACTTATTTCCCTGGCCCTAGTAAAATATTCCTATCTGCTGTCCCCTCATTTCAGAACACTGTTCTAAGTGATGGTTTGGTAAACTTACCAAGATGGAAATACTAATGAATTAATCTGTGGTAGCACTTATGATGATGATTCTAGATGATTTTCTAGAAATAATTTTTTACAAATGATCATTTAGGCTTCAAAGGTGTCCTGGCCAGCTTGACAGATCAATTGGGAACACAGGTTTGGATAGGGAAGTTCTTTCGGTGTGACTTCTTAGGTCACACCCTATAAAACTCACAGCCAGCCCAAAAAGAAGAGGTAGAGAGGAAGCTTCTCTTTACCTTCCATAAGCCACTGCCAAGGGATATGGCCAGGGGTTAGAGATGTCCACAGAAATGAGGCTACTTTGGTCCTTTTCAGTTTAATTCTCAGAGAATCCGATCAGGACTGCTAGCAGCTCTTGGACAAGGGTGACCAACCGTTGAAGTTTTCCCAGGACTGAGGGTCTCCAGGGATGTGGAACTTTCAGTGTCAGGACCAGGAGAGCCCTAAGCAAACTCAGATGATGGGTCACTCTAATATTCCTCTTCAAGGCCAGGCCTGGACTTGAATGACAAATACCACGAAAGGATATCGATCCACCATCTGAACCCTGCTAGCTCTTTAGTAAAGTAGTAGAGCACGACATAGATACTATCAAGTCTTCACTATTTCCCATTATTCTCTCTGCCCCCCACTAGACATTTCCGTAGTAAAAGTCGAAGGCCCTTCTCTCGTTTGGCAGCATCAGCCCAAGTTAAACAGATAAATCAAAACTCATAAAAGGCCACGAAACATCCCATGCATCTGAGAGTAGTATCCATGAGCCTTATAATTTCCAAGCGGTGAGATGGATGTGGCTAGTTCCGGCGCTAACAGTCTGGGTTTGTAGAGTCCAAGACTGGCCCTGGGCAAAATTATAATGTACCTCTTTCAGCTTTCCCAAGTCCATTACTATCTTCCCTCCAACAGGACTGGCACGCTTCACAACCTCTGCTTCACGTAGTAAAACCTGTCTGTGCCCAGGGAAATATCTAATACCAGTAATTTACTCATTAGTGTGAATGAAGTAGTAGCTCCCCAGGCTGATTTAAATTGTAAAGTCTTATCTTTAATTATATTCTTTCATTCCTTCTACTACTAAGTATTCACTGAGAGCCCTCCATGATGAGGTTGGAATCTAGCAAGTGAAAGCAACCCGGAGCCTGCCCCCAAGGAAGTTAACCACTTTTGGCTTCCATTAATTGCAGGCATCAGCTGGCCTGTAAGAAAAAGAAGAGTTTAAGGGAAGGGATGGGCTCCCTCACTGGCCCTGAAACAGGAGTTCTTAGGCTGGCAATGAAGAAGCTTTTGTTTCAGGGCCACAGAGTTATGAACTAAGGGCAGGAATTAATGTGAATAGTAAAACCTAAAGTCCTCGTGTTCTAATATTTGTTTAGACTTGAAAGGTGATGTTAAGACCAAAGAGTGGGAGGATGGAGAAGTAGCTTGGACAAGGGATAAAACCAAAAAGGATGAAATTTAAAATAGAGAAACAAAATCCTGATTTTGGTCCAGAAAGTCATTGATTTCAAGGACTCTATTAAAATCTCCCCAAAGCAAAAACATTTTATGGACACTTGATAGAACAACTTCAATGTCAAAGACAGGGAATGGATGAGGAAATATGGTCAATCTTAAGGAATTTAGTGCATCTTTACATCTAATTATGAAAAATAATGTCACAGCATGGGAAAATGTTAACATGCTAGTCTTTAAAATAGGAATATGAAGAATTATCTAGGTCACGTTGAAAACTGTAAAATTTATGGAAGCTTCTGTGCAAAGACTCAAAAAAAAGAATATGGACAATTGAAAACTGCCCATGTGGGCGGAGTAAGATCCTGGGTCACCTATTTCATATTTTTCTATTCTCTTATAATATTGCTTGCACCACAAACATTATAATAAATCAATTGGACGGGTAAGGATAGGGGAAAAGGAATGCTTATTTATAAAGCATTGATTGACTACAAGCTCAGAATGAGCCAAATGACAGAACTATGAGACTAATGTTTAAAGAAACTGATGAAATTAAACTCCGTCAATGGAAAGTTAAGCCAGATCCAGCAGAAATAGAAGTCTCAGCATACCATGCACTAATTCGACCACATCCAGAATATTCTGTTTAGCTCTGGGCTACGTTCTTTATGGGAGACCTTGATGAACTACACAAGGTAGTAGTAAAAGAAGGGTAACTGTAAGATTTGGAAAGACCTGAAAAGAATAGTAAGTGACAATAAATTTGAGATACCTTGGAATTCTAACTTAGTAAAGACAAGGCTGAGGGGGTGTGCATCTGTAAGATTGTTACCAAAAAAGTTATATTAGGTTTGTGTAAGTTTTGATGGCAAAATTAGAATCAAAAGACAGAAACTTTAGGGAAGCAGTTCCCTAGCTAAAATAAGGAGGAACTTTCTAGTAAGAACCAGCCAACAACACTATGAACTATTTCAAGAGGTTGTGAACTTCTCATTGCTGAAAGCAGTCAAATAAAAATGAGTGAGGAGCACCGACATTTGCTGGGAGGTTGTTTTGGATGGTTCCCAAAGACCCACTGAATCTTTAGATGGTATGGTTCTGTCAAACTTGAGAATGAGAGATATTTGTTATGTTATGTTTCTACAGTTCTTCAGGTCTAGACAGGAGACAGGTCAAGGCTTCCCTTACATAGCCTCATTCAATTTATGTAATCAGAATGTAATCAGTATGAAGCCAGATAAAAAGAAACAGATTTTTTAAGTTTCCACTGGATTGTGTAAATGTATCCTCTGAGTTTATTTTAAAATTTCATTGCTCAACATCCATTTGATTACTCTCAACCTAATTACTTTGAGCCACATTGCAATTTCGCTCTTGACCTTTAATCTACTTACCAAGAAAAGAGGTAAAATAAGTAACTTCTGTGAACCCAGGAACCATGCTAAGCATATTATATACACAATTGTACTAGTCTTCCAGCCCTACGAGGGAAGAATTATCATACCCATTTTACAGTTAAGTAGAGGTTTGCTTATAATTAAGAAAAACACACCCAAGATCACCAGAACTAGACTCCAAACTCAAGAGTTCAGATTATTCCAAAGATCTGCTTGAGTGTATTGTCACTTTCCCTTTCCCAAACCAAACCACTGAGATTGAAATTCACCCACAAGCTGCTACAATCCTGTCTCCATGCAAGACCCTGCTCATGTATTTCATGATTGTTTTGTTTTTGGAAAATGAGCTTGTTCCCACCAGAGGACCTAACGCTGCTTGTTCTTTGAGAATGTTCAAGCTAGTAACTTGCTTGTAAGGTCATGGGTTTCACAGCTGAGGTTGAAAGGATAATGGCCCCCAAATATGTCCATGTGGCAAGACGGAACAGAGTTTTCAGATGTGATGAAGTTAGGGAGTTTGAGATGGGGAACTATCCTGGATTATCTAATAGGCCCAATGTAATCTCAAATGTCCTTGTAAGAAGGAAATAGGGTGGTGAGAGCCAGAGAAGCCACCATGTGATGATGGAAGCTGAGAGAGAGAGATTTAAAGATGCTCTAATGCTGGCTTTGAAGATGAAGAGATCATGAGGCACGAATTGCAAGTGGCCCCTAGCAGAAGCAAGGGGATGGATTCTCCACAAGGAACGCAGCCCTGCTGATACTTTTATTTTTAAGACTTCTTTATTTCCAGAAATAAGATAATGAATTTGTGTTGTTGTAAGCCACTGGGCTTGTGGCAATTTGCTACAGCAGCAATAGGAAACCACAGCCTAGAATATTCTGAGTAAAGAGAAATTACCATATTGAAGAACATCTTGACAGCTGGAGAAGCCAGGAACTTCTCTGCCTGCTGGCGACAGACCTAAGGCAGCTGTGAGTGTCCCTGGCAGGCCTAAGACCCAAGAGTAGAGTGGGAGGGAAGGGGTGGGAGGAAGAGGGGGAAGGCAAGGAGAAAGGGTCATGGAGAGATAAGGATGGATAAAGAGTGACTATAGAGGTGAGAGAAAGAACAAGGTACAGCTGGTAATGAGCAGTACCTTGCCACCAACTTTTGTCCTACTAGGAAAGACGTATGCATAGGCTGTTGAATGAACCTATGAGGTCAAAGTTAATATTTTCATAGAATAGGTGTTGCATTAACACATAGAGTATCAACTTGATCCCAATCGTTAAAAGGGGTTTTCTTATTTGTTTCCAAATTAAAATTTGCATTCATTCCAGTGTTGTTTTCCATTCGTATGACCTGCCTGAGGGGAGAGAAGAGGAGATGAGAAAGCCATGCTACGGGCAGGGATTACCATGAGCTCCCAGGAGAGAAGGAAAGCATCACCCTCTGCCGTCAAGAGGTCAAGAGCCCACACAGGGGGTGTGCATGGCCTTCCTGGCCCCGTTTCTTAGCAAGAAGCTATGCTCAAGCTGTCAGCCTGGTGGCAAGTGCCTGATTCTATCCCTGCTTAGCTTTTCAAAAGACAGCCACAAAGCAGGCCCTGCAGGGCACCCTGCCAGGGTGATAATTCGTGTCCTTGCAGGCAGCATGCAGTTCTGAGAATCTCCTGGACCTGGTGAGCTTATACCTGGGTGTTCTGTAAGATTAGGAATTTTCGTCTTCCTGTAAGGTTTGCCTCACTTACTGAAAGCAGGTGAACTTGCTTTGAGCGGATACAACCAGACGCTGCCCAAAATGCTGCACCTGATTCTGCATGGTCTCTAACTATAAAACTAGCTAAGAGGCTTTTAGGGATTCTGAGAACCCATGGAAGCTGACCAGATGTGAGTCCTGGTAGGCTGACTTTTTAAGTTAAAACTTCTTTCTTTAAAAAGATTTTATTTATTTCTTCATGAGAGACACACAGAGAGAGGCAGAGACACAGGCAGAGGGAGAAGCAGGCTCCATGCAGGGAGCCCAATGGGGGACTCTATCCTGGGACTCAGGGATCATGCCCTGAGCCAAAGGCAGATGCCCAGCTGCTGAGCCACCCTGGTGTCCACAAGTTAAAACTTCATAAAGGATCATTTAATATAGTGCACTGGTCAGAAGTCAGCTCAGACATTATTTAGCTGTGCCACTTGGAGTGAATGCCTGCATCTCTCTCTACCTCGGTTTCCCTCTCTAGCATTCTGCTGGTGCTGGGACTCTTGGAGCCTGCGGATGTGCACGGTGTCCTATTCCCTATTGGCAGTTCAATGGCACTCTCCCGAGCCCCTCTGTTAGATGGTACATTTTTCTCTGTCATTGAGCATGAAAAATTCAAACTCTCTTCAAAGCCAGTCAACACCTATCCTCTAAACATGACATTCAGCTGGGAGTTCCCTGCCCTCCTTCATTTATACTCCCTTTAAAATGGGCTCACCATCTCTGTAAACCCAAACTCATCAATTGTGATCTTTGGCTTGGTCACTCTCAGAGTAGTGGAAAAAAAAAACAGCCAGAGCAAAGTAACTAGAAAACCAGCCCCCAACAATAGCAACAAAAATACACATCCCTACTGTAACTGAGTTCCTCCTACAAACACTAGTTCTTTCTCCCCGGTGATGCTTACCCATTCATGGGGGCCTCCCATGTGCCAGGCCCATCCTAGCTCTTGGGATGCAGAGACAAACAAAACGGCCAAAGCTCCCGCCTTTATGGAAGTCATGTTCTAGAGAGGAAGACACACACCAGGTAGTATGCACAAAAGAGAATACAATGCTGAGCAGAGGGCTGGGGAGGGCTGAGGCGGGGAGAGGCGGGCATTTGTCGTGCTGTGCTGGGCAGCCTCTGTTAGTGATAACAGAGATCATAAAATACCATCCCTGCCATAAAAAGTTTACGGTTTGGACAAAGAGATTGAACACCACAGAATGACATTTAGGGGACCAAACAAGATATGTTTGGTTTATATGTTGGAGTTAAACTCTGAAAGGATTTGGGATAGGCTGGGAAATTAAAGAAGTTATAGGGGGAAAGACAAAGAACAGAACTCCCATCAGAAGTCCTTGGAATCTCCATGTGGATTAGAAACAGGGGGTTCCCTGGAAGAAAGGAGGTACCTCCCAGGTACGGGACGCCCACAATGGATGCAGGAGCCCACATTCCTTCCTGAGCCAGGGCCCAGGCCTTTGAGTCACCGTCCGAAGAGAAAAGCCTGATTTCTGCCTTTTTCTTCCCTAACATGCTTTGACCCCATCTTTCCCAAAGGACCATGGGGAGGATTGATGAGGTAATGTCTCCAAAGGGGTTAGAGCTCTGCTGACTCTTCTGGTAAGATGCAAATTATAACCAGGTGAAGTCACACAGTCCAGCATGGAAATCCTGAAGTTAAAATATTCAAAACATCACATCGAATACATAATCCCTCCCTAATCAGAGAGTTCAGAGGACATATGATGAGGCAGGGTTTCCTGTCTTTCCTTAGCCACTTAAAACACCCTGACCTTTGGCCAGGAGTAGGTGGGTTTGGGGGATGCCATATGGAAAAAGTACAACTGACTTTTTGTGAGCCGTGCACTGGCATTCCAAAGTAAATCAGGGCACACATATATCAGGCATGTTCACTTCCTTGGCTAGGTGTTTGGCCAGATGATGTCAATACTTAGTTTGCCATAACTCTAGGCCAGCTGGCAAGCCACACCTGCGCAAATCATAGGGATTCAAGGATGGAAGGGAGTGCCATGAACCAGAGAAGGAAGGAAGGAACGCCGAGAGAGAAAAACTTGACTTTCCACAGAGACTCAACACACCAGCTCATCCTGAAACTTCAGCTCATCCTCTAAGGGGGAGCCTCGTGTGGAGCTGTGAGGAGCATTATTCAGGAGAGGCGTTCAAAATACATTTCAGACATAAAATTCCATAGCTACAGTTCTATAAATTCTCCGAAAGGACAGTCAACTCACATGCCCTTACCTCTCCTTTCCAAAGGTATTATCTTAGGAATCTGAGGTCATGCGGTGCTGTTGAAAGTGCCAGGCTTACACATGGAAAAACAACCACAAATATATGTGTGTGTGTGTGTGCATTATTCTTTTCTGATAGTGTATCTTCGTTTCTGAAATTTAGAATATGCAAATACACAGATAGGTAAACGAGTATCATCCACTGCTCCGAAACAATCATAAAAATAATTTGGAAAAGAGCCTCCCCTCTTTTTGATGGCATCTATGTTTTTAGTAAACTTGAGATCATATTGCCTGTTTTGTAAGGGCCTTTTTTCTACAGTTTTGAAACAGAACAGAAATTATATGTGATGTGATGGGCTCCTTGAAAGGGCAGCTTGAAGTCTGAACTCCTAAAATAGGTTTTCAAATGTTAATGTCATGAATGCCCAGGAGAAGCATGGAAATCCCTGAGTTCACCACAGAACAGACAGTGGCCAGGCAGTGGTTAAAATATAGGACTTTTTCGGTATAATCTAGGACTGCAGCGACGTAGAGGCGAGGGAAGTCAGCCACTTTGCTGTTTCCTGTGGTGCTTCGGTGAGGATTTTCCACAGTATCTGCCTCTTTCATACACTTACTAGGCTCTCTAACTGGGGTTTACAAGAACTGAATCCATGCAAAGAACACATAGGTCTCTGGCTGCAAATTACAATAAACTATACACAGGTATTTCTTTCTAAGTCAAAGTAGTCAACCGATATTTACTAACTTCTATTTCAACCTAATTTATTACCTCAACATGCGATGGTGGGTGAGGTAGGTGAAAGCTATCTTTAGTCCTATTTTACAAGTACATGTGACAGAAAAAAAAAAGGTACAGACCTTGTCTAGAGCCATTACATAAGCCATATATGGTCTCTTAATAGGAATCCAACTCCCTAGTTACTGTCCTGATTACTCTGGGCTCTTAAGAAACACTCACTAATTCTTTAATGAAAATGTTCCTGCTCTAAATGATATATTTTCACTAATTTTTCCTTCCCTGACTTTAATTTCTGTGACTAGTTAAAATATGTTTGTTTTTAAGAGTTCATCAGCTTCTGCTATAGATTCTTCCCTGCAGGCACAATGTGTTGTTTTTTAATAATGTTGGTCCCAATATGACTGAATTGAGGAACATGTATGTAGAGAAAAGTCAGCTTTATTTTTCAAGCACCATTTGCTATTTTTCCATGTAATTCTTTCTCTTCTCCTCTGTCACACCCGTCTAGGTGGACTAGTTACTATGTGATTTCTCTATAACTGGACCCTTAACACCATCAATGAGAAACCATGTGGGAACTTACTGTAACCTTGGGTCACACAAAGAGATCTGTATAGTCTCTCTGCTAAATGCTATGGTCTTAATGGAATGCTATAAACTGGTTCTTGTAGGAGGGCAGCGGGGGGAAAGGAAGCCCTGAGTCATAGAATTTGCCAGATTCCATGGTATAAATATCACCATCACGACTGACTTCAAGCTACCAACATTATTCACTAACATGAAGCTGGGAGCACCTGGGGGGCTCAGTGGTTGAGCATCTACCTTTGGCTCAGGGCATGATCCCAGGGTCCTGGGCTTGAGTCCCACATCGGGCTCCCCAGAGGGAGCCTGCTTCTCCCTCTGCCTATGTCCCTGCTTCTCTTTCTCTGTCTCTCATGAATAAATAAATAAAATCGTTTTAAAATTTTAAGTAAATAGATAAACACGAAGTTAGGATGAGATGCATAGGCAGTCAGCTCAGAAATCAGAAGTAGTTTACCTATTTAGGTCCTTCTGGGTCCCCAAACAACAAAATCATAACCAAACTAAAATGGCCATTAATTTGGGGAATGGTTTGTTATGTGACATTAGATAATCAGAACAGATACCAAGCTAAGATGTAGGATGAGGAATGTAATCAATAAAAACTACTCAGACCAACTCAAAAGGTGGCAGAAGGATGGGAACAAAAACAATGTATTAGGATGGTAGATTTAAATCCCCATATAATAGCAATTACATTAAACGAACCAAATGTCTCGGTTAAAAGACAAAGATCACCAGCCATTTGTACAAAAAACAAATAGATATGATGCTTATAAGAGATAACATAAAAATATAAGGATATGGTATGGAAAGCAGAACAAGGGAAAAAATATAGACCATTTGAACACTAACCAAAACAAAAATAATGTGACTATTTTAATGCCAAATACAGTAAACCTAAAGGCTAAAAGCATTATTAAAGATAAAAAGAGACACTTGTAACAATAAAATGTTCAATTCACCAGAAAGAAAAGCTTCTTCAAATTTGTATGCATATAATAATATGATGTTAAAATATATAAAGCAAATATTGAAAGCACTTCAAGGAGTAATATATAATCCACAATCAGACTGGGAGATTTTAAAATACTTTGAGAATAAATTAGTTAGCTCATTTATTCATTTAGGCTCTCTTGTGTATCCTTATTCAGCAAGAACTGTGTTAGAGGACTGCTGTGCACGGAATACATTCTCTATAGGAAAAATTATTCTAAGTGATAACAAAACCATTTGCTCTTTGTTCAAGGCAAAGAAAGTAAAGTGAGGCCCAAGTTTTATCTGAAATCTTAAGGTTTCTCACCTTTCCTCTATTTAAACTTTATCAACTGAGAGATTTTTAGAAAGGTTGGAGAGAGACTACTTGCCTTGAATGTCATGGAGATGATTTTCCATATCAACCTATTTATGGACTTATCGGACTATCTCTGTGAAAAAAAATTTTCCTAATATGTATTTAACAGTATTAAGTTACAATGAGGTGACCAAAAGATCTGAAACCGGATTATTATCTGAGACATAGCTGTCCACCCCATAGAGCAGATCAGCTGGTCATCTTTGTGTGTTTTCTCAAATACCCCTTGGTGTTAACAATATACTTCCTTATAACAATCCTTATGGAGCTTACACAAATATTTGATTAACAGCTAATCTGTCCCATTTCCTGTTTTCTTCTATTCCACTCATTGATAACCACTATATGACAGCTCAGCTGCATTTTGAATCACCTGCTTAATCACACTTGTTATTCATGATGCTTTCTTTAGCTCCTTTTACACCGGTTTTTGCCCTAGGAATCAAGAATTATTTTACTATTGACTATGGGCCAACAAGAAAATGGGCCCTTGTCTTATCTTGGCAAGAGAGTACTGTTTCTTATCTTAACCAAAAAGACAAACATTCAAAACACTTCAATTTCATAGTTACACTTGTAACTTTTAACTTTGGTGGGTATGTGTATCACTCATACTGCACGGACAGTATGGTTCATTTTGAGCATTGTTTTAAATGTTCCAGGACTGAGATGAATATAGACTCCTGGCAGCTAGGCAGAGTACTGGCAGTCTATCACCCTCCATCTAATGCAGGTCTCTAAATAGAGTCTGGACAAATCTGTGCAGTTGTTCCTGCCAAGTCTTTCTACCATGACTGTTACCATCACTCCATGGTCCTGATTTTCAGCCAACAATACATTTATTTAAGTCTGCTAAATTAAAATTGAGGAACAGGTTTTTTGCTTATCTGCCAGATAAGCAGCAAGGGTTACTCACGGAAGCACAGTCAGAGGAAATCTTCCTACAAAATACCTGCCAATGGGGGACTGATCCTGTTTAGGTAGAAGAGCTCCTTTAACAAGGACCATCAGCTCTAGCCTCTATAATCTTCAGTACCTAAGCTCCCTAGAATGGCTTTTTACAAAGCTTGATATACTTTTTTCTCAGTTTCTAGCCCCAATCTATGGATAAATGTATCTGCATTCCTCCATTTGGTTATCTTTACCCAAAAGCTAGCCCAATTACCATGGAGAGGGAAAGCGTCTATTGCAAGCCTAGTAAGTAGGATGCATCCCCCCTGATGATAGTTAACGCTTCTCACTAGACTAGGTCTTGTCTTTGATCTGCTGACACAATTGATCTTGAATTTCTATTGGTTCTGATGCATCCTGTTTTGAGATTTCTTTCACAAAGCTTTGTTTAATTCTCACTTGCTCCTCGTTTTATGTCTGGCCTTTGAACCCCTGGAGGGGCTTGATTTCTACCCCACCCTCTTCTTTTATCCTTTTTCTCTTATTGTTTTAAGGCCGACTTAGCATGATCTTCATGTAGTGTTTTAGAAATAATGTAGGGTGGGGAGGGGGAAGCTGCATCAATAAAACAGCAGTGCTGTATTCACAACTCCTTTACGTTTAAAAATGCCTATCTTATTCTCACAGTCTTTGGAGTGCTTCCGTTTACAGCGGTTGTGTATGTTCCATGAGAACAAGAAAACTAGTCACTTAACATTATGGTTTACTTCTGCCTGTCTTTATTGTAGTTGCCTGAGATGCAAAGATGCCTGCTGTCCATGCATGGTGCTACTAAAATTTTACTCCTACAGAGTAAAATCATGCCATACCTTCGTATACCACTTTAAAATTTCAGATCTATATTGGACCTCATGTGATTTTCAGCACCACTCTGCATATTGATAGGACAGGAGGTGACATGCCAGCTGATAGAGAGCACTGGTAACCTCGAGGAGCCAAGAACAGTCTCTCCAAGGGCCAAACCCTCTTCCTTTCTTCCCTCTTCAGCAGAAGTGCATGACAAACTGTTCCCTTTGCCTGAAAGAATCAAAGGCCAACTGAAATGAGGAAGCCAAAGTGAAAAAATGCCCGCCTGGAGCAGTGTATACCGTCATCGGTTTACAAACTACCCCTCTCTAATGGGGAGCCCAAAGGTGAGCCACCTCCCTTCGGTAAACAAATAATCATGAGGAGGAGGCTGCAGTTAGAAGCACATTTCCAGGGTTTTGTTGGGTAATTAGCCAAGTGACTATCATCAAGGTTAATGGACTTCCCTTGCTTAAATTCCCTTCCATTGTATATCACGGGAAATAGGCCTTTCAGGTCAATGAAGCTCTTTTAGGGTTTCTGCCGATATCCTAAAGGTACAGTTGCATAGTCCACCTCTGGCTCAGCTTAACTGATGGATTAGCAACAGAGTCTAAATTACTCAGAGGGAGTGTCTAGTTCCTGGAGCAGCACATCAACACCAGGCATTAAGGAGAGATCATCAGTAGGCCAAGTAGATGTGTGAAAGGAGCTACCACACGGTGGTGCAAATGAGAGCACAGCTTCAGGGAACAGCAGGTAGGGAAATGGAGCCAGCAATGGGGGGGGGATGCAACGCATGAAGGTGCCATGAAAAATCACCTGTCTACTAAAATTACAGCAAAACAGCATGCTGGTGAATTTAAGGAAGATCTTTATGCAGATGGGGATTTACTTTTTTTTTTTTGCACCTGCTGTCAGTAAGCATTAGACCATAAACATCAGCAAACATTGATTAAGCATATTGCCTTGATAAAACTTCAGGCAAAAGAAGAAAGTAGTTCAGCAGCTCCAAAGCCCAGAAGACAAATTACTCCTGGTACAGCAATTAGAATTGGGGGAAATTGCTGTACTGTTTTGAAAAAGCACTGTGAGCTTGGTTCTGTAGACAATCTAATAATAGCCGCTATGACTTGAGAGAAAGAAACTAGCACTCCTATCATGGTTTATAATTTTTTTTAAAGTACTTCAAGGTATATAAAATGCCACATGACCACAGCAATGAAGGGCAGTCTATTTCTAAGCTACAGCTCAGACTGGATGCTTTAAACTAGTTTGCTTCAAGAAATATGTGGTATAATGAGTGAGACAAGAAAGACTTTAGGGACCCAGCATTCCCCCCACTTCCCGTGGTATTGTTCATCCTGAGTTGGGTTTTCCATCAATGCTCCTCCAGCAGGTCAATAACATGAATGTTTCACAAGCAACTTTAAAATGCATTAGTCATTTTGGGATTCATTTCTTCAGTGTTCTTGCTGGTCCTTTTGACCGTGCGGCTGCAGCTGGGACTGTGGGCATGAAATAATATTCCAGGTAGAGGACCCGTGTGTGCTGTGCGGCAGCGTTGGCAGGGACCACGAGTAAATTCTAGTCTGCAATCAGTTTCAACACAGCAGGTTGAATGAGTGTGAATAAGGGTGAAGTCACTTAAGCGTCCGTGTGTGTATGTGTGCGTGTTGTGCACTTAGCCACAGAGATGTACGCCGATACTTAACGTTTTGTATTGCTTCTTTCCTGGAAGTGGAAGGAAAATGAAGCTCGTATTTCTTGAGCATTCATTATGTCAGGCTCTGTGCTGGGCCTGATAGCTGTCTAGTTGCTTAGGCATGTGGCCTGTGAAGTCAGAACCTCTGCCGTGGTTGAAATCCCGGCTCTGCAGTCACTAGTCATGCAACACAGGACAAGAACTTAACCCCTCATGCAACATGGGACAAGAACTTAACCCCTTCAAGCTTCCCTTCTATCCCCGATTAAACATAGATACTGATAGAACTTATTTCACAGTGTTACTAGAAGGGCTTGATGAGTATAAAGTCCTTACCTTTAGCACATGGCAATTTGTAATAGATGAGATACTGTGATATCTCATTTAGCACAATAAGAACCCTAAGAGGTACATAGCATTAGTCCCATTTTATAGATGTGAGAACAGAGGCTAAGGAAAAAACAAATCAAATTCCCCACAATTTTAAAACTAGCAAAAAAACATGTTTAAAATTAAAATAAATGGATGAATAAATAAAGAAATAAATAAATAAATAAATAAATAAATAAACAAACTAGCAATGATCTCATCTATGAAAAAGACAAAAAGAATGAACAACTATATTCATTAGGGGAATGCTAGCTGCTGTAACAAAGAAACTTCAAGGTTGTAAAAGCCCAAACACAGTAAAAATTTATTCCTCTCACGTAACACTTTATGGTGGGTTCCTACTTGGCAAATAGCTTTCCTCCCTGTCACGACTCATACATCCAGATTCTTCCATTTGGAAGTTTTACCATCCCCTAGAACCTTAATGCCATCCACGTCCAGCTGGCACAAGGCAAAAGAGAACATGCAAAAGGTTTACTGACTTCTTAAAATCCTGGGCTAAGAGAAATGCATCCCTTCCACTGGCATTCCATTGGCAAGAACCAACCAATGGCCACACCTAAGGAGCAGAAGGGACTAGGAAGTAGGATCCCCAGCCAGGCAGCTGCTCCCCTGCGAAAGCCTTATCCTGTGGCAGGGGGAATAAAATGTCAACACCATGGAGCAGTCATTCCTTACCGCCACCAGGTCAAATCATCTTCAAACATGATGCAGATTATTTGATTTGGAGGGTTTCTTTTATTCACCTCTGATTCCACAAAATCTCCCCAGATTAAAACTTCCCTCCTCTTCTACCAATCATTGTCCTGATTTCTTACCAAAGGAATTTCAGATCTATCTCTTTGAGGGCCTCAAACGACTATTTTTCATGGATCAAGGCAATCATGCTGTATGCTAAGTCTGATGGAGAAAAGAAGAGGAGTCTGGCCAATTTAATTTATAGCCTGAAGCTGGTTGTTTTGATAGGCATGGGCTTTCCTGGGCTTCAAATATTGATAAGGGCCATGACATGAGTCCATCTTTAAAAAAAAAAAAAATCAAAGCCCTGCGATGATAGTGAACTAAAGGAGTTCTGCATTGAATAGCTAGTGTTAACCCACCAAAAAAAAAAAAAAAAAAAAAGCTAAATGCCTGCAAGTGGAATTCAATTAAATGAATAATTAAACAAGACCACACAGATAATCAACGACCCCTGCTTCAGTTATCTATCGCTGTTTAAAGAACCACTTCAGAACAGGGGATTTAAACAACAACCATTTTATTACCTGCATGATTCAGTGAGTTGACTGGGCTCATCTGGGCATTCTGCTCTATGTGACATCAGCTGGGGCTGCAGTCATCTGGGGGCATGACTAAGTTGGATCATCCAAGTTGGTGTGCTCATAAGAACTGGTGCCTTGGTGGGGACAGCTGGAAGACTGGGGACAGCTGGGTCACTGGGACCTCTTTATCTTCCCATGTGATCTCAAGGCCCGTCCCTTTTCATATGGCTTCTCCACCAGTTTTCTCCAGTAGAGTAGTCACATCTCTAATATGGCAGCTCAGGATTTCCAAAAGCATAGAAGCAGAAGCTGTCAAGTCTTCCTAAGATTTTGTCCCAGGACTAGCATAAGGATAGTTCTGCCAAATTCTATGGTTCGAGAGAGGCAAAGGTCCCCCCATTGAACCTGGGATGGAAACATAAAAAAGGTGTATACTAGAAGGTGTGGCCCTTTGGGCACCATCTAAGGGGTTTTTACCAAACCCTTAGCCTACCAAAAAAATAAGCACCATGCCTGACCCAAGAGCAGTCAGTATGGCCTGTTAAGAAATCTGATGTACTTAACCTCTCATCCTTTTTGTTTTTCAATTTGCTCTTTCCTGTGAGTAGTTTTACAGGGGAGCATTGCCATTCCGCAGCATTCTTGACCTCAGAGTGAGCAAAGGCCAAGAGCGGCAGTCTAAGTTGTGATCAAACATTTTAATTCCATTTATAGATGGTTCTTTCACTGTTCTACTTTTAGATAACTGAAGAGATGGCGCTAACAGAGTAGAGGAAAGTAGAACTAGAGATGGGGGGGCAGACTGTCAATAATCCCGTAACAAATGGGGTAGCAATGGTGCCAAGAGCCATGGCATAATGTTCGAGGCTAGGAGAATAGTTAGGGCATGCCTGTGTAAACTACGCAAGAATTGATGACGTTTGGATCTCATTTAAATACAGTGGGAATTTAAGAAACATTTGTCATGTACAATCCATAGGATTTGATGACCAGTGGCTTTAAGAAGGAAGCGAGAACTCCGAGGGTAGGTGCCTGATGGGTGAGTTCGACCAGACACTAAGAAAAGAAAGAGAGTAGGAGGACTGTTTGGGAGTAAATGATAGAGATTTCACTTCTGAACACATAGAATGTGAGGTGTTTGTAGGAGAGCTAATGAAGTTGAACATGGGCACTTGGACATATGTCTCTGTGGTAGGCATTTGTTTTTCCTTCTACTTTCCTTTCCCTTTCCTCCTCATTTAGTCTTACTCCCCATGTTTCCTGCTTGTTTAGGGGGAAATTCCCCACTGAATAAGTCCCAGTGAGAGACAGCCCACATCCTGGTACAATATCTTAAAGGGCTAGATTTTGCTTTCTCAGCCTCCTTGTGGCGAGGACATGTGCCCCTGATCCAGGTTTGACCAGTCAGATGTACCCATCTGAGACTATGAAGAAGGAATGAGTAGCTTCAAGAAACAAAGCCAATGGAATATTTGTTCTGCAGGCACCAACAACACCCATTTTCCAAGGAAAAATTCCCTCTGGTAGTGCCAATGGCAGTGTCCAGTGCTTGAGGCAACAGGGCTTGGGGCACCTTCCTAGCCCTGGAACACTCACCTTGCTGAGTCTTGTTCTTTAGCTTTTCCAAAAATTCTGGGAGCTACACAGTCTATTTTTGATAATGTGCATTTTGCTTGAGCTAGCCTCTATAGCTTGTGGCTCAGAGGCTGGAACCCAAAGGATGGCCTAGGGATTCATCAGAGAAAAGATGGAGGGAGAAGCCACAGGGGGAAATAAGACTGTCCAGGGTCCACAGAGGAAGTGTCAGGGTAAATAAAGAAGTGGGTTGAGGACAGGGCCTAGAAGAATAGCTACATGGAAAGGCTGAGCAGAGCAGAATGCTAACACTGCGCTCCTGAGGCCAGTCACCTTGAGGACTATATTCCTCTGCCAGTTTCTCCACAATGAAATCATCTAGGACACAGTGGATTCAGGTGTCAGGGGTGTTTAGGACTCAGAGTCCCACTAATATGACTGATCTGTTGGTATGACAGGCCAGAGAAACCATGGAAGCCATCAAGAGCAATGAACGGAGTTAGAAGCACAAGGCCACATCAGCAGGCAGGCAAGTAGCTACCAGAGAAATGGAAAGGCAGAAAGGATGAAGCACAGCTAAAAGTGTCTCTTGTCCTTCCCTAGAGTCACCCACAAAACACTAACAGATGCAAGTATTTGGGAGGTGACCTAGATGGCTTATAGATAGAAACCAACACTAAACTCTTATGCCCAACAGACCAATCCTTACCAGAGGCCATGGTGTGTTTTCCTTACCACAGCCTTTTCTTTTTTGCTCTAGTGCTCCTCAGCAAAGAACTAGGACACTGAAATGTGAGGATGTAACGGCATTGGGTGACTTCAGTTATCTGATGTCTACGAAGCCTGGCCAGTCTACTCATCCTTTAGATTATATGGAAGCTTCAGACACAGCTTCTACTTTGCTAGTGGTTTTGTGATCCTGTTACCCACTATAATTACTGAAATGGCATTTTGATTAGCTGCTTTAAAGGACTTTACTTTTTTTTACTAAAGGTAGTATTTTCATTTAAAAATATGGGTCACTGGCGTTTCTTTTTAAAAGATGGCTATGTTTAGTAGAAGGGGAAATGAGTATATATATTTGTAGAGGTTTCCCTCAACCATTTCTGTAGCTCAGATCGATTTTTGGAATATGAATGCTTCAATACTTTTGTGGGTTTAGGGGTGTCATATAGACTTACTACATTTTTCCTTGTTTTAAAATACTGTCAAGCCTTGCACAGGCTTCCCATAGTTCCAGTTTATTTCTGGTACCTACAACAAGTCCACCAGCTGTGTTTATGATTATACACAGTTTTAGAAAAGAGACTTAGTACATTGTGTACCGGGAAGAAAAAAAAGACACTTACCCTGGATATACATTTCCCTTCCTGCCTTTGATGCTTCTGCCAAAACTACAAGCCGTGACCTCCTAGGATGCCTTTTCCACCGTTATGGTAATCCACACAGCATTACTTCTGATCAAGGAAATCACTTGAAATGCAGCAATCAGTCTATACTTGTGAAATCACTGGTCTTATGATGTTTCCCACCTTCCTGAAACAGGTGACTCAATAGAACAGTGGCATGGCCTTTTAAAGACTCGGTTATAGCACCAGCTAGCTAGATGACATGATTTTATGGGGCTGGGTCAAACTTCCCCCAAAAGGTTGGGCATGCTCTGTCTAAGTGTCCAACATATGGTATTTTTTGTCCTATAGCCAAAATTCACAGGTCCAGGAACCAGGGATAAAAATGAGATTGGTACTTTTGAGTGTCATCCCAAGAAAAAAAAGAGCAAAATTTTGTTTTCTGTCCCTACAACTTTTATGCTCTGCTGCTGGGCTAGACTTTTTCATTCTCATAGGAGGAACACTTCCACCAAGAGCCACAATAATGATTCCACTGAACTAGATGTGAAGATTGCCACCTAGTTATTCTGGCCTCCTTGTGCCCCTAAATCAACAAGAAAAAAAAAAAACCAGTTACTGTGCTGGCTCAGGTGACTGATCTTGACAACCAAGGAGAAAGTGGACAGCTATTCCACAATGGAGATAAGGAGAGGGCCTAGAATACAGGAGCTCCCTTAGGATATCTCTTAGTGTTACCATGTGCTGTGATTTAAGTCCATGGAAAACTATAACTACCCAACCCAAGAAGGACTTCTAATGGCTCAGATTCTTTAGGGATGAACTTTTGCATCATCCCACCAAGCAAAGAACCATGACCAAATTAGGTGCTCATTGAGAATGAAGGTAATGTGGAATGGGTAGAAAAAGACAACATTCTAACTATCAGCTACAACTATGTGACCAGTTATAGAAACAAGGACCACCGTAACTGTTATGATATTTATTTTGTTATGAATATATTTGAGTGTTATGAATACATTTGAATATATATATATATACACTCATATATATACTTAACTATATATCTTTGCTGCCTTTCTTCTTTTATCCCCTTATCATGTAACATAAGGTTATGTTGACTTTATATCTTAGTATTTAATAATTGTTAACTTTACATCATAATACTTCGGTTACAGGATATCAAAGAGAAGAATAAACATCATCAGGGACTGTGCATCATTTTCTGGGGGAAAAGTTCATTTTTTTATTGCATGCAGGATACTTGTGTCATGGGAAGCAGAAGTATGACATTATTATCTTTATATGGAGATTAAATATGGATTTAAGAAGACGAACCTGGTTGCCAAATTGACGAAAGGTGCACTTGAAATGGTTAAGTATGTGTGTCAATAGGGCTGGACCACAGTGCTCAGATATTTGGTCAAACATTATTCTGGGTGCTTCTGTAAGGATGTTTTTGGATGAAATTAACATTTAAATTGGTGGACTTTGAGGAAAGCAAATTGCACACCAAAATGTGAGTAAGCCTCATCCAATCAGTTAAAGGCCTGAATAGAACCAAAGACCGAATGTCCCTGAGCAAGAGGGAATTCTGCAGCAGACTGCCTTTGAACTTGAACTGCAAAACTGACTTTTCCCTGGGTCTCCAGTCTGCTGACCTATCCTGCAGATTTTGCACTAACCACCTTCCATAATTTTGCAAGCCAAACTTCTAAAACAAACAAGAATCCTATTGGTTTTGTTTCTCTGGAGACCTCTAAATACACCAGATGATTAGATTACCTGTTAATGGCTGCCATGAGTATTTGAGTTAGCATGTTAGATTAATGGGATAGGCAGACTTTTGGTTCTGAAAACTGGCAGACCTAGCTACCCAGCCCCGAATCCTAATACATAGTCACAGAAACGCTACACAAAATACAATATACTGAATTTAATACTGAAAAATTCTGAACTTAAAAAAAATTACCCAGAGTGCAGCACAGAGAAATAAAATTGGAGAAAAGTAGAACTAAAAATTAATAGACACATGTATAGAATGAAAAGTCCACTTAATGTCCAATTCAAGTTCCAGAGTAAAAGTCTAGAGCAGAGAGTGGCAAATTTTTATAAACAGTAAATCTTTCAGACTTTGTGGGTCATATAATCTGTCACAAGTACTCAACCCTGCACTTATAAAACAAAAGCAGCCACAGACAATATGTAAGCAACTGAGCATAGCTGTGTTCCAACAAAACTTTATTTGCAAACACAGGCAGTAGCCAGATTTGCCCATCAACCATAGCTGACTGACCACTGGTCCAGAGATAATCAATGAAAGCCAATATCTGAGACAAGAATAGATAATTTTCCTGAATTTTTAAATTCTTGATCTTTAGGCTGAATAAGCATACTGAGTTTCAAGCAATTTGAATATAAACAAATTTAAATAAAATATACTAGATCACACTATAATGAAATTTCAGAATCCAAGAATCAAGGGAAAAGCTTTATAAACATCCAGGGAGAACAGAGTATCTAGAATAGAACAGCTGATAGTACATTTCTCAGCATTACCACATAGAATCTAGAAACCAAGAGGATCAAATCAGAGAGCTGAGGGAAAAAAGTAACAGGCAACCCTCACTTCTATACACAAAGGAACTATCATTCAAGAGTGAGGCCAGAATAAGGACATTCTGAAACAAATACTGGAAAAGTGTACAATTTACTCCAAAAAGGAGTTGGATGCAATGATGAGCAAAGAGACTTATTTTCAGTGGGCAAATTAAATATGCTTTAATAATAATAAATGATTTTGAAGTTCTTAAAAACAGGATGGAACCACAATACTGGGCAACAATAAGACTGATTTTAAGTCAACTACGCATGTTAAAAATTTTAAAGAAAACCTCCCCCACAAGAATATAAATGAAATGTTTAATTTCCAAAACCAGTAAAAGGATTAAGAGTTAATTTTTTTAGGTTGAAATTCAATAGGAATCAGAAAAAGAAACAGAAAAAAAAAAGCCAAAGAATAATACATGGAAAACACAAAATAACAGGCAGGAATCACTTCAAATATACAAGAATTTGCATCAAAGAGAGAGGGGCTAAAATGCTCTGTTTAAAAGGCAGGAATACTCAGGTTATGTTTTTAAAAATATCACAACTAAATCCAATTGTAAGCTGTTAAAAAGAATCACACCTAGAACTTAACACAGGAAGTTTAAAAAGATGGAAATGATATATTAAAAATATACTAATAAAAAAGACAGGTAACAATGTTGTTGTCAGACAAAATAAAATTTCAGGCAATAATATTAGGGATAAAACAGGACATTATGCTCTGATAAAAAAAATAAACAAATGTTAAAAAACATTTAATCAATATGCATCTAACAACATAGTCTCAATACATACAAAGGAAATTTAGAAAGAATTACCAGGAGATGGTGCTATGGACAGATGTTTGTGTCCCCTCAAAATTCCCAAGTCGAAACCTTGCCCTTCAGTGTGATGATATTGGGATGTGGAGCCTTTGGGTGATAATTAGGTTTAGAAGAGGTCATGAGTGGGGCATGCATGATGGGATCAGCACCCTTATAAGAGACCAAAGAACTAGCTTTTTTTTTTTATCTCTTCCCGGTGTGAACAAACTACAAGAAGGCAACAGCCTGCAAGCCGGAGAAAGGGCCCAAGCCAGACAACGAATCTCCCAGCACCTCAATCTTGGGACCTCCTAGCCTCCAGAACAATGAGAAATGAGTGTCAGTTGTTTAAGCCACCCCATCTATGGTATTTTGTAATAGCAGCCTGAGCCAAGATAGATGGAGAGAGCTGATTATTTCAGAAAGACTCTCAGTTGATAGCGTCTTTGTGGGATCACTGTTTGTCAAGAGTTTAGTTTTCTTCCGTTCAGGAAGGGTGCTAGGAAACTGATTAATAAAGCACAACGAAGGATAAAATGCATTCAAGGTCTGTGATTTGTACAGGTGTGTTTGCTTACATGCAATCACCACCTGTATTCCCCTTGTTGCACGTTCCCATGTTACATCACCAACCAAAGACTGTACGAGGCTTTCATTTATATTTGGCTTGTATATATCTGCAAAGGGAAACTAGCTAATAGAGTAAAGAAGGCCACAATTCATGAACGAGGAACTGAATAAGGAGGAAAATGCCATGAGGAGTCAGGAGGGGATAAGAAATATCTCAGGTAACAAGGTAAGCTTTGAAGAGGTGGAAGGACAGCTTATCCATGAAAAGGAGGGGAAGGATGTGTGTGCAAATAGAAAAGTTTATTTATGGAATGAGGTGGGGCAACTAGTTGAGGGCCTTCTCCACCTGTCGACCTGTATTTGCCTGCAAACTATCCAAGAAGGCAGATACTTGCCTATTTTGTCACCATTACAGCCTCAATACCTAAAACAAGGCCAAGTACCTATAAATGCACAGTAATTACTAGTTAATACATTAACCAAGCTGTTGAGTGCTGTAATGTGATGGGGGTGGAAAGGACAGAACAGAGAACTCGGTAGAGTGAGCAAGTCAGTGGGGGATCAGGTTTTACAGATGAGCCAAGAACTGAACGCATCTCTCAAACTTTGTGGCGGGGATGGGGGCCGAGAGAGTGGGGACAGAGCACCTGCATCCAACAGGAATCAAAATCTTTGAAATAAGAAGTGCCAGAAGGCACTTTCAAGGGCCCCTGCAGACATGTTAGAACCAAAGGGAAAGAGGGAGCACTTTGCCCAAAGGTGGAACCATGTTAACCAGCAGCGAATGCACTTGTCTCACAAAGCCAATGAAACATGAAGCAGGGCCCAGGGGAGCCTGAAGGAGCCTGGGGAGGTGTGTTAAGCCAGTCATTAGAGTCTGGGATTTCAGGCTTAGACAATATCTTCATCCCATGTACAGATCCAGATGAATATTCAACAACCTTTCTTTTTTAATATTCTGTATTGAATCGTCAAGACTCGACCTTACACCACTCCATTTCCAAGATTACAGAGTATCTGTCCACAACGGTAGTTGTTTTTAAGTTGATGGGTTCCTTTGAATGGAATCACCTAAAACTTTTTCTAAAATTAGGAAAGACCTGAGCCTTGGCAGTACTGCCACTAACAAGTCATTTCCTAGGCAGACTAACTCCTGGGACGATTTTCCCAGATGTCTACTTCTCCCCATCTTAATGAGCAATTTCAAAGAGTGACATTCTTTCAACTTATCAGAAGGAAGCACAGAAGTCTGGACAGGTTTAGAATCTAAAAACATCTTCTATTCATTTTTTTCTCAGAACCTGAGAAATCCAGCTTGGTGTTGCTACCCAATGGTCCCATTTCAAGCAGGTTTGTTTAGTAGGTTTGTTTAATGCTCGCCTTTTTACAAAATTTAGATATTTCTCTGATAGAATAGCCTACATCAGAATAAGATATTACAGAACCTGACAAATCTAAGAGAAATTGCTATTTTTGACCCACAAATGAGTTTATAATTGGCTTCTTGTTAAAAAGTAAACAGTATTAGGCCATCCTCTTTAGAAACAGATGTTAGTTTTCAAAAAAAATCACATTAGTTTTTGATTAGCAGCTGAACACTTTTCAGAGGCAACATCGGTTTTAGTAACAGGATAGATTTGGGCAACTGGCATGGTCTTAGTTAAAATACATGGTAATAAAACATAGAAGGGATTCAAAATAGCCCAAGGAATCAAAAAGAATACATTTTTCTTATGTATCTAAAGTGTCTTCAGGATGCCTGGGTGGCTCAGCAGTTGAGCATCTGCCTTCCTCTCAGGGCATGATCCCAGGTCCAGGGGTCAAGTCCCGCATCAGGCTCCCTGCGAGGAGCCTACTTCTCCATCTCCCTAGGTCTCTGCCTCGCTCTGTGTGTCTCTTATGAATAAATAAAATATTTTTTAAAAAGTATCTTCAAATTATATCCTCATGATGGCTTTATTCTCAGATACGCTCTCTCGGTATGGCAGGAAAAATGACCTCAGTAGCTCCAGGCTTACACTGCTTTTTGGTTTCCAATCCCAGTTAAAAGAAAGAGAACTTCTCCCCACCCTGCCAACATCCATCACTGAAAATACTAGAGCTCCCTTGGGTCACATGCTCTTCCAGAGAATTCACTAGGCCCAAGGATTCGGAGTCATTTGATGAGCGAGCCAAGTCCATCCCCTCTCTTCCCCTCCCTCATCCCCATAATGAGAAAGGTAAAGCTACGTGACAGCCCATTTCCAAAGGCTAAAGATTCTGAGCAGACAACAAAAGGAATAAATCTTCATCTCCCTCTTCCCAGAGACATCTCAGGGCAAGGGATCCACGATCACACAGACTTGCACCACTTACTAGCTTGAGCAAGTTACCTGACTCCTATGAGGCTCATTTTTTTCTCATTGGTATCAAACTTGTAGAGCTGCTTGCCTTGCTCCCTTCCATCTGTGTGTGTTCCTGTCTGATTACCAGGTCCCCAAGGGGATCCCTCCAACACCAGGCCTCAGCCTGTGGTGAAGACGACAGCGTTCACCAGCGCCCACCCTCTTCCCTACAACTGCAGCTCCTAGAGCCGTCCCCTGGCTGCCTAGAAATTTTACCACCCTTTTTTGTCCACATTCACTTGGGTAGAGGTCCCTGCCCCACTCTCGGTGCCTTAGTCTGTCCCATTGCTGTAGCAAAATGCCACAGGCTGGGGTGCCTTACAAACAACAGAAATTCATTTTTTTCAAATCAGCTGGAAGCTACAACTACTTACACTCCGTGAAGATGGGTGGCAAGACCTTGTGTGCAGGGGCACCTGTTTGGTGACTTGTCATGTCTGCACATCCCCCAAAATTCTGTTTAAGAGGAAGTTCCTCAAGCATCAAAGATCTGACCTTGAATGAGCACCCTGATTATGCTAGGTAGATGGGAGGGAGTGGGGACAGGAGATCCTTCTCAATCACATTACAAACAGGCTGCTGACTCAGCCACCAGTGCCAGCCCTACCCAAAGCACCCCAGTCTCCTCTGAGACTCTCAAACCGGGGATCCTTCTATCCTTTCCGTGCCCCTCCCAGGTATTGGTGCTTTCCCAGATGTTTATCTAACATCTGGAAGATCAGAGCCAGGTTAGTGGCCTCAGAAAAGTCAATACCTTGGGCACCCAGGTGGCTCAGCGGTAGAGCGTCTGTCTTCGGCTCAGGGCATGACCCCGGGGTCCTGGGATCAAGTCCCACATCAGACTTCCTGCAGGGAGCCTGCTTTTCCCTCTGCCTGTGTCTCTGCCTCTCTGTGTGTGTCTCATCAATAAATAAATACGATCTTTTTAAAAAATAAAAAATAAAAAGAAAGAAAGAAAAGTCAATACCTAAGAGTACTTACCATGTCGTATGATGAACTTATATATACTTAGCATATAGCACAACTATACTCCTGTTACAGATTAATAAACTGAGGCTCAGTGAGGACAGTTAACCAAAGACACTCAATGAGTAAATAGGGCTCTAAGTAGTCCACGTCTCTTGCCCTCTAAAGCGTGTACGACACATTTTTCCGGAAAGTTGTTCCACCAATATGGTTCTAACATGGTTTGTGTTGAACTAGATGAATTTCTGGCTACTCAGGTTGCTTGGTTCTCCGAAATGACCCATCCCAAAAAGAAATGAGATTTTAGAAAACAGATTTTACTCTCCCACGAATTCCATACAGGAATGGAATTTTCTGCATGAAAACTATTCAAAGTGAGCTCTCTTTTATAAAAATAGCTAACACATGCTGGTTAACTCTCGATAGCTAATGCCTTTCCAACTCTGAAGGTTCATTCTTGGTCTTGTCTCCCTTTACCGAGCGGCATTACAGTTTCAATCGACCTTGGCTCTAACATTGAACGGTGTGCGCCTGCGAGGGTCCTATTGACCTGAAGCCTCTGAGCCTTGATTTGTTATTCACACCATATCCACCCCGCCTTTGTGTGATGACTTAATATACATATGGGGACACCAAGGTCCAGGCCTGACTCATTAAAACGAGGAGGCCGGAATTACCACGGGGACCAGTATCAAAAGCACCATGCCTGCACAGAGGAGCAAAGTGCTTGGCTAATTTAAGGCCAGAGACATCAGCACTTGGTGTTTGAAGAAGACGAAGAGAACTGGGAACATATCTGCTTGGCCGCATGACTTGCTGCTTTATTATTATTCCTGTTTAATGCGGTCGTGTACACCCAGCGCTGGAATCCAGGGGCCGAGATGCTCAGCTCCTTGCTACAAAACAAACATGTGTGAGCGTCTCAGGGACCGGGAGATGTGATCTGAAACTTAACAGCGAGCCTGCACGATGCATAGACGATTTGGTAAAAGAAAAAGGCAGGAAGTTTTCACGAATGTGGGTTTTTTTTCCCCCAGCCCTGGAACCACATGATCCCATTCTTAAGATGCAAACGGAAGAGGGAAGGGATGTAGTCTAAGCCAAGTTAACTAAGATTAAGTTACTCATCCAAGGGAGGTTGCACAGAACTGAGATTTTTGGCCAAGAGAAACTCAGGTCATGGATACTGTTTGTTACTCTCTTGTTGTTGGTTGGTTGTTCTTTTTGTTTTGTTTTTTGTTTTTTGTGGGGTTTTTTTGGTTTTGTTTTGCTTTGCTTTTTTAAACACAAGCTGCTGCTCTTGGAAAGGTGAGTGTGGAAGGTAACAGCTCCCTAAGCAGAGCATGCAATGTCTTCAGCTCCTGAGCTCCGAGCACCAGGGGGCGGCACCGCTGACCCCTGTCACAGTCAGCGTGTCCCGTGTCACCCGTCGCTGTCACTTTGGCTCCCTTAGGATGGAGCTGGGCTTGGTGGCGGCCAGATCTCTTCCATATGCAACACCTACCTCTGCCTGAAAGCTGGTTTGCTCCTGGAAAAGCATCGCTCATTTTAAAACTCTCATACAGGGCAGCCCCGGTGGCCAGCGGTTTAGCACCTGTCTTCAGCCCAAGGCCTGATCCTGGACACCTGGGATCTAGTCCCACGTCGGGCTCCCTGCATGGAGCCTGCTTCTCCCTCTGCCTCTCTCTCTCTCTCTCTCTCTCTCTCTCTCTGTGTGTGTGTGTGTGTGTGTCTGTCATGAATAAATAAATAAAATCTTTAAAAACTAATAAAAAATAAAACTTCTCATACAGAAAACTCAGACAACCTCACCCAATGAATGTTTGGCCCAGCAAACAATGAAGGCAAACAGCCCTATCACCCCCCGATTAGGGTTATAAACAGCCCCAGCAGCCCCCTCACGGGCCCAGCCAGGAGCCCTTCCGTTCCTGCCCCCCAGCTCCCCCTCCAAGGAATCACAACTCTGATTTTTACAGAAGACTTAAGTGATTCCTCTATCGTTTCACACCTAAGTGATAAAACCTATAGTTTAGGCTTGCCTAGTAAAAAGAAAGGGTGTGTTTTAAGCCTCTTCCAGCCTGCAGACACCCCCCCCCCAGTCCTTTTCTTCTCCTTAGAATTTACCTGTCCAAGCACCCCGCAGCTCAGCCGCCCCGAGCTCGCTGCACCTGGATGGGGCTGGCAGCTGGCGGCTGGTCCAGGCCCACCTGTTCTCCTGCCCAGGAGATTTTCTGCAAAACAGAAGCTGCTTTCTCTCTGGGGTCTGGTAACCCAAGTGTCTTTCTCCTCTCTCCCAGCCCCTGAGAAGGGCCCTCCGTCCACGCTGCAGAGCTCAGGCTCCCAGGGAGCCTCACCCCTGTTCACACTTCTCTATTCTCTTCCCAGCTCGTCCCACTGCCTCGAAGCCCACCACCCGGTCCTTGGGGCTCAGTGCAAGAGGTGCCTATCATCCACAGCTCCGTGAAGTCTTCCCACGAGCCCTTGGGAAACTGCACTGGGGTCCCGGTGTGTTCTCGCTCTGTCGGGGCACCTGCTACAGCACATGGCCGTCTGAGCTTGGCTCTCTCCATCCCCGCCCATGGGCCCTGCTCGAAAGCAGCCTGCACCTTACCTTAAGGAAGCAGGTACTCAGAGTGGCCAACACCCCCCGTAGGATTGGCAACACCTGGCTTCCTAGCACTCCCTCCGCCACCCAGGGCACTGTCCCTCCCAAGGACCCTGCTTCCTTTCCTGGGACCTGCAAGTGGCAGCTCATCTGTTGCAAAACACACCGTGCGCTTCCCTGCCCTCAACGGCCTCTGTTCCTAAGGAGGATCCGGCCTGTGTCGGATCTAAAGTCCCCGCGGTGTGAGTCTGCCCTGCTTGGGTCATGCCAACAACTGACATGGGCCACACTGGAGGGGCAAGCCCCTGTCACCCCCACCTCGGGCCAGGGGGGTAGGCTGCAGGGGAGGGATTGCCGTGCCACCCTATTACTCTCTTTCTCCAAGTCTGGCTCCAAAATCACCCCCTAGGAACTTTCTCTGATTAACTTGACCCAATTCTCTTAATCTCTCTACTCAACGAGCCTTCATTAATTACGTACCTAGAGATTTTACTCTATTCACGTGCTCTCACAATATTATTCTGTGAATATGCTCTCATTTCTTGTCGCACACGGTTCCTTGAGAGGAAGATCTGAATACGCAGTATTCTTCTGAACCCCTGGGACCACGTTGGTTCACCCGTCTGCACAGAGGACAAGCCCGACAAATGCCACGGACAGACCGATGTACATGACTATTCAGGTATCTGGACCCTTGTAATCCTCTCATATGAGAACTGAAAGAGCTGAGGGAGGAAAGATAAAATGTCTAGGCTTTCTTTTTTTTTTGTTAGAGTTATTTATTTATGTATTCATGAGAGACACAAAGACACAGGCAGAGGGAGAAGCAGGCTCCCTGCGGGGAGCACGTTGCGGAACTCGATCCCGGGACCCCGGGATCACGACCTGGGCCGAAGGCAGATGCTCAACCACTTAGTCACCCAGGTGTCCCTCTAGGCTTTCTGAAAAACATTTTATTCAATATCTTTTTCTTTCCCTGAATGGTGCTTTTTTTTTTTCTCACTAACCAGCTGAAATTTGCTAACCTGCCAATCTCTAGAGCTCTTTAAAGAATTGTTGATCAAGTTGTGACTTTTCAGAGAAGGGTTTTAGAACCCAGTTGAGAGTCCTAAATATAATCAAGTGTGTTATTCTGAGTACTGGTATAGCTACTTCTGTTCATAGTCAATAAACGCCCCTGAGTCAGTGATTTCTCAGCAATCTGCAAAGTTTTCAGGAATTCTTCCCAGAATGCCGTATGATATACTAATGGTTCCACTGAAGCAATGAGCGAGCCCTCCTCGTAATGCTGTGAGTCAAATGTGAATTATTTGAATGATTACTTTTTACTTTGCATGGGGAATATCTTTCAGGTCCTGGACTTACAGATCTGTGATAGTTCAGAGTAAATATTGATACTTAAGACAAAAGACATTTGGCCAAAGTTGGACTCAAGAAACTGGTTATATCTTCTGAGAGAAAGTAGGTCTCCAAAAGACTCGGGTTACCTATTCATTTACCTAAAGGTGAACGAAAAAAACGAAGCAGGGCAGGGATATTTGTCCACACACGTGTGTGTGAAATATGTTCAACTACTCAGGGTAGAGCCCTTTCCAGTAAGTCGAGGGAAGGACAGCACACATTCTAGAGAACTAACAGGGAGTTCCTTGGGATCTTTCTTTCAGTCAATAAATTAAGCAAGGATCTAGATCATGTACAGAAGAGGCGTAAGGTAAGATTAACACTATATGTGCACATTTGCCATTGTGCACACGTTTTGATGTTCAAACCATTCATTAGTAAACACTTAATTAGATGTCACCTATTACTTTTAAAAAGAATTAGAGCCTTGATTACACTTTACTGAGGTAAAACATGTTTTATTTACTCATGGTAAATTTAAGTATTTAAATTGGAAGTTGTTTCTGAAAGGAGTGGTTGATTTTGATCAAATGAATGAAAGAATTAGTCACATTATTTGCAGTGTGATTTCCCAGTAGCCTGGGCCCCTAGCAACTGGAAAGCCCGCGGCTCTCTGGCTCTCTTATTCACCCTTGACAGGTTTTCTAAACACCCTTTCCTGCCTTCTGGCCTCTCTTCTTCCAAAGAGAGTTACTACTTAGGTCATTCTAATTTCCAGTGGCAACCACAGTTATCCCAAATAACATATTTGGAGAATATGTTATTCTCCAAACTTATCTCTGTTCTCCCTCTTTCCATGCTCCCTAAAATAATCAATCTGACTCGTGTAGTTCTAGATTATTATTATTTGTCCCTAAGGTGGAGGAAATAACGAGTTCAGAAAATCCTAAAAAGATGTATCTGTAACTTACGAAACCAGAAATGTTTACAACTTCTTTCTAGACCCAATTGTCTAATATGGTAGCCACCGGAAACACATAGCTATTCAAATATATACTGAAATAAGTTAAAATTAAATGAAATCTAAACTCCAGCTCCTTGGTCTCCCAAACTCTACTTCAAGTACTCAAGAGCCACAGCTAAGGTATTGGATGATACACAAAATTCCCATCAGCTCAGAAAGTTCTGTTGGGCAGTGATGTCCTAGATTCCCTCCTCTAAGGGGGAGCTCTAATGTTTTTATTCTAACTTTTTTTTTTTTAACCAA
Organism: Nyctereutes procyonoides; assembly: GCF_905146905.1. Classification (NCBI taxonomy): domain Eukaryota; kingdom Metazoa; phylum Chordata; class Mammalia; order Carnivora; family Canidae; genus Nyctereutes; species Nyctereutes procyonoides. Next base: position 33,556,003 of record NW_026575052.1, read on the forward strand.
ATGTCCTCTCTTGCTGAGAATGTCATCCACCTTCAAACCTCACCAGACGTCCTCTCAATGGTGTGTTTGAACAGGACAGGCATCCTGTTTCTGAATCAGGTGGCTCAGATAGGCCTCATTGTGAGGCCTATCATGAGTGTCTCATTCGAACAAATGTTAGGGGAACTCTTGTAACCACAGAGACTTAAGGAAGGAGCTTTGATCTTGTGCCAGAAGGTAGGTACAGAGCAGGGAAGGGACAGTGCAGCAATGGAGGAAGCATATTAGATATTAAAAAGATACAGTACTCTATCTCCTCTCAGAAGAGGAAATTTAGAATTCCAGGAATACCTCACAGTCTGCAACACTTAATGGTGTGTAAACAAATAGGTAAAGAATGGAAGCTCACGATGACAAGGACCCCCTGGGGAAAATGCAAAAATCCTTTTTCAAGGGTAAACTGCCCTTCATTGACACAATCAAGGCTTTCCAAAAAGGAACCACTCCTTTTTGAGCAAGGGTTCAAGGAAAGGCTGGAAGCATCCTACTAACACAAGTTACTTTTCCATCTCAGCCTTCAGGCTACACAGTCTTTGCAGGACCAACTTCATCACCTGGGGGTCACCAGCCCAGCACAGAGCCAGGGACACCACGGGAGCCAGGAAAGTGCTGTTCAGTGTTTCACAAACATATATTTCTATCTTTGGCGCCTCCCTTCTACTGTCATGCTCCCAATGACTGTGGATGTATAAACACTGTGGATTGCTGGGCCAACTAATATGTCTAATTTCCTTTTGTTAACCTCATTGTTTTTCTATTTGCTCAATTTCCCACAAAACCTTCACTGATTCTTGCTATAGTTCTGACAACTCTACAGAACCACTCGATGTTCTTCTTTATTAGGTCAGCCTTACCATGTCCTCCCTTGTTCCATTTCTTCCTGGGAAACCTCCTTCCTGACATCCCCTGTTTCTGTCCAGTCAGAGCTGGATTACACCCCCCAGCTACTGGGAATGGTTGCCCGCGGCTGTGCTTTCACTGCTCTCCTAGGACCCATTTCAATGGCCTCTCATCCTATCCTGACTTGATCTACTTCCTTATTTTGCTACAGATCATTCTCTAGTTGTTTTTTAAGACAGGTTGAATGGAATGGAATGAAAATGTCCCTGTTCTACCCCACCTTTGATTGGTAATTTAGTAGGGTTAAGACTTTTAGACCCATAATCACCTTTACTTGGATTTGAAGGTCTAGCTCCATTGCCTTCAAGATTTCTGTACTGCTGAGGGAAGCTTGATGTCATTTTGACTCCTGATCTTTTGTATAGGACCTACTTTTTTCCTTTTTAAATATACACTGATGTTTATCTTTTTAAAATTATTATTAATATTCTTTTGGCAGTGAACTTGATGGACCCTCTATGTCTAGAGATGTAGTCCGTCAGTCCCGGGAATTACTACATGTTTTTTGAATAAAATTGGCTGAAAACAGGAATAGAACAAAGTGGCTTAAGTCTCCCACAAGTAAGAGGGAATTCTTTTCTGTCTTTGGACTCCAACCAAAACATTAGCTCTTCCTGGATCTTGAGCCTACTGGCCTTTGGCTGGGAACCACGCCACTGGCCTTCCTGGTTCTTAGGCCTTCAGATTCACACTGGACCTATTGGTTCTTCGGAGTCTCCAGTTTGCTAATTCACATTGCAGATCTTGAGATTTGCCCATCTCTATGAGAATGTGAGCTACTTCGTTGTAAATCATCACACACACACACACACACACACAATCTATTGGCTCTGTTTCTCTGGAGCACTCTGATCAATATAGTTGCTCCTATGTGAGAGAGACACGCTAAAATGCTGCTTTGAGAACTCTGGGTCTAGGCAGGGCTTGTTGACTAGAGGGTTTCACTGTCAATATTTGTAGTTCTTTCTTCTGTAGCTCTTCAGTCTCTCCAAGGAAGCATCTTCTAATCTTCTGCCTCAGGAAGTATAAATGTGGTCGATGGATAGAGGAAGAGCCAGAGGGCCTGAGAATTCAGTGTTTTCAGTAGTGGCTGTTCAGGGTACAGAAAGCCCTGGAGAGTCCAGCTGTTCATTCTCAGCTATTTATATTTATAGTTACTAAATTTGCAATTGTTGACTTTTCTCTCTGGGCCGTAATATTTTAAATGAGAAAATACACTCTGTACAGGGGTTGAAGTAGATGGGAAGCTCACTGCAAATTCTAAATCAAAGATATTCTCAATTCTACTTTTTTTTTTAATGTAGCCTCCATATCCAATATGGAGCTTGAATTCATGACCCTAAGATCGAGAGTTGCATGCTCTACCAAATGAGCCAACCAAGTTCTCCCCATTCTACTTTTTAAAATTGAAATGTTATAAATATTTGAGCCCCATATTTTCACATGTACTTCCTTTTTGGCTCAATTCAGAATAATTTTCCTTGATCATTTTATAGGGTAAAACTTGTCAAGTATATTGTCTCTGTTTATGATTAAGTAATTTTTACGGTAAGAAATGCTATTTTATGAATGAAATGCATACATGATTTAAAGGACTCATTTACAAAGTAATATAATACCATCATGGGTCACTTGTGTGGATTTGTAGTTCTCCGAAGGCTCAAGATTTTGATGATGGGCAATAAAGAGAGAACACATACAGCCAGATTGAAATATCTTTCTAAATTCAGCACCAGCTTTGTCACACACACACACACACACACACACACACACACAAACTTTGTGGCTCAGTTCCTTTATGCATATATAAAAATATTTGTAAATCTTAACAACTACAACTTCTATTTTTATTGGTAGAGTACTGCAGCTTGTTTGAACACACAATTATGAATTATGCATGTATACAACCAATTCCAAATATATTTCTGCTCTATAGTTTCCTAATTTAGTAAGAACATTGTTATTGCTATGATTCTGTGCCTTACCAAAATTTGTATTTGTATTATGACTACAAAAACAAATCATGTTCTCTTCAATGGTAAATCTTTGAACTGTAGTTATAAGTGAATTTCACTATGATGTCAGATATTTCAAAGTCCGCATAATGAACTTCTAAAAAGCTTTACTTTGACTCCATTAATTTTATGGGGGAAAAAACTGAAGCTTTACAAATATTAACTGATTTCGTCTGAAACATCTAATGTCATGGACATAAAACAGGCATCAGTTTTCCACTTGCAAATTCTTTCTTTGCTAATGGACGCAACACATTGACAGTTATTGCTTCATCTGTTTCGTATATGCACAAGAGAATTTGCAATTAAAAATGAAAGAAATTAATTTATAACAACAGTCATTTTATCCAAAGAAAAGTCATACTTCACAAAGTGATGTATAAACATACTTTCTGCAGCTATACATGTTCAATTGTCTTTGAACATGATATTCTTAGAATAACGACCAACTTTTCAAGTAGATATTGATAGTTCTTCAGCACATTTGTGTCTCCTATTTTTTCAGCGGACAAAGATGTCACCACTGACTCCATGGTGAATGGTAAAATCTTTTTGGCTCGTATCACATGTTTGATTTTCTGAGAAACTAAAATTCAGTTTTTTTCATTAAACCTGTGCACGTGAAAAGCTCATTGCTTACACAAAAAAGGGGCATAAGGAATTGCAAAAGCCAACTCATCCATTAGAGCAATAAAAAAAAAACTGATAAAAGCATAATAACCAACTTTCTTGGATCATTGGAAACTAACCAAAAGCTTGCAGCACCCCAGGAAGTGCTTATTCAAGAAAAGTGCCTGCATCTCAGTAAAAACAATGAACTTATGACACTTTAACTCACTTTGTTCCCATTTCCTTGTCCCTAGCTCAACAGTAGCCTTGAAAATAGCATTCTACCTTAATGGTAACAGTAGAGCAGAGAGCAGACAGCATTGCATACTGTCTTTAGTTGATCTAGCTGGTGGCTCTCAGGAGGAACTTCTCAAAAGGTTTATCTTTCTCTGACCTGACTGGCACTGGTGACCGGCACTCTCACTTTGTGCTAAAGCAAGGGGGGCCGGGACTGCGGAAACCATTTATAGGCAAACTTTTAGTTCCTGTTGCCTAATTCAATAAGTAACCATTGGAGCAAACAACAAATGAACCAAAAAACTTGGGAGGGAAGTCTTGGAGTGAGATGTTTTTAAAAAGTAAGGGCTTAGGAAAGCTCTGATATATCCCAGGAAATTTAGGAAGTCATACACATGCCCAGGTCACACTCAGGTTCAGCTGCATTCAGGCTCAGAAAAGACAGGAGAAGGCTCTAAGCCCTCCCCCTCTGAATGAATTTGGGGCCTACAGAAGCAAGAAGTGAAGGCTGAGACAGGGTTGTTAATTCCTGTCCAAGTGTTCATGCCCCAACACAAAGCCCCTCTGCAAAGATTAGGAGATTTCATTTCTAGGCATTGAAAGAAATCCTGGTCCCATCATTACCTAAACACTAAGCCAAGGGTTTTCAGGGACCTTGGCCAACACAATCATGAAAAAGAACAAAGCTGGGAGATTCACACTTCCTGGTTTCAAAACTTAACTATAAAGCTATAGTAATAAAAATACTGTGGTACTGGCATAAAGATAGACTTGAGCAATCAACTCTTATAACCATGACCAACTGATTTTTGAAAAGGATGTCAAGACAATTAGCTAGACAAAGTAACAAACAGTGCTGAGACATCCAGATATCCCCATGCAAAAAAAAAGAAAATTATGTTGTTAGCTCACACCATAAATAGGCATTAACTCAAAATAATTAAAAGATTTAAATCTAAGAGCTAAAACTATAAAAGCTTAGAAGCAAACCTATATGTAGTTCTTCATGACCGTGGATTAGGCAATGGTTTCTTCAATATGACACCAAAATTGAAAACCACACACAAAAAAAAGATAATTGATCTTTACCAAAATGCAAAGCATTTGTACATCAAAGAACACCATCAAGAGACTTGAGAAGACAACTCCCAGAACGGAAGAAAAATTTGTAATTATCTGTTATAGGTCAAATATCTGGACATATTATGAACAATTACTAGTCAATAATAGAAAGACAAACCACCTAATTAAAAAATCAGCAAGGTATTTTATGACATACTGTTCCAAAAAGAGATACAAATGGCTAATACGCACTTGAAAAGATGTTCAACATCATTCATTAGTCATTAGGTAAATTCAAATCAAAACCAAAAATGGGAAAATAGCTCACACCCACTAGGATATAAACAACCACCAGATGATAACAAGTGCTGATGAAGACATGGAGAAGTTGGGTCTCTTCCATCCCCAGCAGAAATATAAAATGGTGTAGCTACTTTGGAAGACAGTTTGGCGGCTCCTTGAAAAGTAACCGTATGACCCAGAAATTCTACTCCAAAGTATATGTCCACAGTATAGACAGCATACCTTGTTTCACTCTTCAGATAATTGTTTTTTGTTTGTTTGTTTGTTTGTTTTTTTACAAATCTAACATTTGTGGCAACCCTGCTTCAAGCAAGTCCATTGGACGCCATCTTCCTAACAGCATTTGCTCACTGTAAGTCTCTGTGTCACATTTTGGCAATCCTCACACTATTCCAAATCTTTTTATTGTTATATTTGTTATGGTCATTTATAATCTGTGCTCTTTGTTGTTACTCCTGTAATTGTTTTGGGGGTGCCATGTACTGTACCTAGATAAGATAGTAAACTTAGTTGAAAATGTTGTGTGTGGCTCTGACTGCTCCAACAATCTGCTCTTCCCCTGTCTTTCTCCTCCTCCTCCCTATCCCCTGAGACACAACACTATTGAAATTAGCCCATTAATAAGCCTAGAATGCCCTCTAAGTGTTCAAGTGAAAAGAAGGGTTACATGTCTCTCACTTTAAAACAAAAACTAAAAATGATTAAGCTTACTGAGGAAAGCATGTCAAACATCGCAATAGGTCTAAATCAAGGCTTCTTGAAGGAAACTAAAAGTGCTACCCCAGTTTATAATCAAATGATAAGAAAGCCTTACTCCTGACGTGTAAAAAATTTTAGTAGTCTGGGTAGAAGATGCAACCAGCCACAACATTTTCTTAAACAAGAGCCTAATCCAGAACAAGAGCCTCTCTTCAATTCCCTAAAGGCTGAGGAGTTGCTTCTTATGGGTAGGAAAAAAAGTCATTTCTTGAGGTGGAATCTACTCCTGGTAAGATGCTGTGAAAATTACTGAAATGACAATAAAGAATTTAGAATATCACATACACTCAGTTGAGAACACAGCAGGAGGATTTGAGAGGATTGACTCCAATTCTGGAAGAAGTTCTACTTTGGGTAAAGTGCTATCCAACAGCATCACGAGCTACAGAGAAATCATTTGTGAAAGGAAGAGTCTCTGTGACATGGCAAACGTCACTCTTGTCTTTTTTTAAGAAGTTGCCCCCGCCACCCCAGCCTTCAGCAACCACCACCCTGATCACTCAGCAGCCACCAACACTGAGACAGCACCCACAACCAACAAAAAGATAGCAACTTGGTGAAAGCTCAGATGAGAATTAGAAATCTTTAATAATAAAGTATTTTAAAATTAAGGTACATGCATTCTTTTTTTAGATGTAGTGCTACTATACACTTTATATGAGTGTACTAAAGTATATGTAAACCTAACTTTTACAGGCACTGGGAAATCAAAAAATTTATAAGACTCACTTGATTAGAATATTTACTTTATTGCAGTTGTCTGGAACTGACCTTGCAATACCTCTGAGGTATGCCTGCACATAAATGCTCATAGCTGCATTAATTATAATAGATCCTAAAGGGTAAGAATACAGATGTCCATTACATGATGAATGGATAAACAAAATGTGGTATACCCATACAATGAAACATTATTCAACTATAAAAAGGTATAAAGTACCAATACCTCCTACAATGGGGATGAACGTGAAAAAACATGATGCTAAGAGATGAAGCCAGACACAAAATCCCTCATGTACTATGACTCTATTTAAAATATCTAGAATAGCCAAATCCATGAAGACACAGAATAGATTGACGGTTGCCAGAAAATAGAAGGAGAGCAAAAAGTTGGAAGTGACTGCTGACAGGCACAGTGTTTCTTTTTGGTGTGATAGAAATGTTCCAGAATTAGACAGTGGTTATGGTTTCACAACACTGTGCACACACCAAAAACCATTGACTATGGCACTTTAAATCTGTTGGAATAGTGAGTTTTATGTGGTTCATATCTCATTAATAACAATAAAGTTTGGGGTGCCTGGGTAGCTCAGTCAGTTGAACGTCTGCCTTCAGCTCAGATTGTGATCTCAGGGTCCTGGGATCGAGCTCTGCTCAGGGGCCTTGCTTGGGGAGCCTGCTTTCACCACAACCCCACCTCTGGCTTTGTGCTCTCTCTCTATATCAAATAAATAAAATAAAATATTTTTAAAAAATAAAGCTTATGCAATGACAAGATTTTTTTTGCAAGAAGAAGGTGATGCCAAGTAATAAACTAATGTTGGTTTGTATCATATAATAAATGAGAGAAATGTCAGAACAAAAGGATTCCAACAATCTTCTCTGTGTGTCTTGTGGCAGGATTGTTCAGTCTGTTTTCTGGACTTATTTGTGGTACAGCCTATAGCTTTCTCAATTTCCCATTGACCCTCATGCCAAGTGGCCTGGAGGCCTTGACCTTTGCTGCTAGAGGTCATGGCACCACCGGCTGGTATGTCACTGTCCAGCTAGAGCAAAAGTGCCCATCACCACCACAGGCTAATATGAGCAAGCTGTCCTTCACTACTTGCATTCCCAAGTGCTTGCTTTTATCAATAACTGTCCTGCTTGCTGTCCTTGAAAGGGAAATGTTAGTCAACACCGTATGTAAGAAAGTGCAGGAAAAGAGAGGTTACTTCTGGTCATCTTTATATTTAACTATATGTTAAAATGAGAACTCTGTTGAGCACAGGTATATCTCACACACTACCAGATGAGACGTGGGCAGAAGATGGAAGTGCAAAGTGGTGGTCTACCAAACTCATCCCAGCTTATTTTAACGCCATTATTAATAAGATTTTGTTACAAATAAAACCCAAAAACCTGGAACAAATGCTAAATAAGAAGGGATATTAGGAAAAATAGTTAATCTGGATTTCCCAGTCAAATCAGGACCTATGTCATGTTAACTCTCATGCAAACCATCGCAGGGTAAGTGGCACAGAAATTAGGTTCTACAGAGATCTGAGGTGGAGATAATGTCTGGCCTCCGAAAGGTTCATGTTTTGTGCTGTCATGTCATTTTAACAGGTAAAGACAAGGAGAAAAGACAACCTGGGGGAAATGAAAAAGAGACCCAACAGCAAAAGTACATTTAGAAGGAAGTAAACAGAACTTACTCCAGGATTCATCTATTGCTGATTATTTACCTAAGTTATCTTTTAATTTGATTACCTGTATTTCCCCATATTTTCAGGCTGTCTATATACAAACTATGCCAACATCCTGCTGACATTATCTATCTTTCAGTTTAGTGTCTTTAAAAAAAATGCTAAGGAGAAGAACAAGAAAAAAAAAGACTTAAACATCTTATAAAAGAAGGGGTGCTTTCTCTATCCTCTAGTAGACCTATAAAGTCTCCCAGATACTAACTGAATGAATAGTCATCAATGGTAACAATGATTATCTTTATAACCTTTCAAACCCCTGAAAAAATAACAAACATTTACTTCTTAAAAACAAAAAACTCCTTCCATTAGATTAAATCAAAGGTCAAGCATCAATTCAGATGAAGCATCACAATGAAAGAAGCTCAGACTGAGTGTGGTCCACACCCATGGTGACAACTGCGTCTGGTTTCCTCAAGTCTTATATGGAGCCATGATTCCATCAAGGAAAACGCTAAGTGCCCAGAGCCTTTTATCTTCCTTCTCTCTGTGGATGTTTCCAGAGCCTTTGCTACCACAGAGACAAAAAGTAGCTGTTATGTTTCCCAGTCTACAGTCTGAAAGTCCTAACTGCTAAAAATTTGGCATTTCCGAAATTTTGCCAGAAATGTATGCAAACCACTTTTTACAATTTTTATAATTTGGGTAGATATAGTTTGGCTTCCAGAGTAAGACTAGTCACACAGAATTTCACACAAAAACACTCCTTACTTCATCTCTGAATTCCTTCTCACCCTGTTGGGGTGAGAAAAGTGGTTTCCTGGAGGAATGGAATCGTTTTAGCGACCATCACATTTATAGGAAGAAATATTTTGGACATAACCGTGCGGTTTGTTTGCATTTTGGTTGGTTGTTTATATTCTTTGCAGCAGGGAACTATTATGGGTCCCAAACATTTTTCATCTACTATTCAGCCGACTGATTTTCATGGAGATTACAAATCTCTGGAAGATAAATTTAGAATATGGGATGAGCTTCTTAATTAGAAGATCTGAGCAAAACATCAGTATTTAAAATTTATTAGACACTAAAATGAGGTTTTTCAAGTATGAAAGGAATGGAGGAGCTATACGCTGTATCTCTCTACACAATCTTGAAACACCCACTTACTTAAGCCATTTCCGAGGGAGAAAAATTCTATTAAATCAATTGCTGTGTTTCTTTAGATCAGAACATGAAATAGAAGCTCTTGTCCCAGCAAAGAGATAAGACTTGGAATTCAATCGTCAAGAAAATTCGTATGTATCCGCAAGGAAGCTAAAAAACGAAAAGATAAATATTTATTCTGAAAGCTAGAAGTAGTCTATATAAAACAGTTTAGAGTTAGTAAAGCTCCAGGGTGAGCCCTAGACACTTGGAGCATCACATCAGAGTTCTTGCTCCAGGTAGTAACCAGCAGCTGGCTGGAGGGAAGGAAAGGACCGTTTAGCTCAGAAGGCAACTATTTTTTTTATTTAAGAAAAATTTAATATAAAAATGAGATTTATGAGAAGAGGATCATGAAAAGTTGAATGGTTTCTTCCAGGAGAAAACAGAATGTTTATAAGAACAAGACTTGCTATTCACAAAGATGAAATCTCAGCCTGCAATTACACACAAGGTTAGGGTTGCAGATGGCCATGGGCTGAGTAACTGAGCCGCCCTGAGTCAGGGTCAAGGTGAGAGTGAAGCTCTCTGGACAGTGCCGGAGGGGTTAGAGCCCTTTCTTCCAAAAACTGAGACAAGGCAAGTTTAAATGTAGCGTTTTATAAAAGAGTGAAGGACCATTTTCTCAATAGTTAAATACAAAGGCAAGATTATTCTCCATTACGTGAGGACTACTGGATAGCTCTAATCCTCTCTGCAAATGTATCTCTCCTGCTTTCTTATTCTGTTAGCTCTTCGGAGCAGAGTGCAGAGGACCAAGGCCTGGAGCTCACACGGATGCCTGGGTTTCAAATTCCTAAAGACCAGCCTACCCCCAAAGCCTAAAGGAGAGAAAATGTTGCTGCCCCTCTTCTTGATCAGACACCAACGAAAGGATCTTTTCTTTTTTCTTTTTCTTTTTTTCAATTACTTTCTATTTAACACATTTGAAAATATTTATAAAATACACTAATTCCTTTTGCTGTTGTTTGAAATTAAATACATTTTTGTTTTAAAAGGAAAACATGTTGTAGACAAACTAAAACATCAAAATCAGTATAAATTTACTATGATAAAAACACTAATAACATTTCTTTACTCCCACCAGCTTTGAAAGAGCTGCTGAGTCCTCTGTGGTTTCCTTAAAGCTAAACCCAGTCTAACTCCTTTCACTAAGGAGATGCAGGCCTAAAAAAAATCCCAGGTTTTCCAGCTTTGCCAAAGCTAGGTTTGTGGTCTTGCATTAAAAATAAGGAGAATTTAAACCTCAATTAAAGCTTGAAGTGCTTCTGCACTTAGCACTTGCAGTCTGATTTCTAATCAAGGCCACTAGAACTAATGCCATCCCCATTCTTGGGTTTGCAGCTGTGATCATGGATGAATTGGAGCCAAAAACACACACCTGCCACAAGTCCCTGTAATAAGATTGAGCACCTTTTCCTTCCAGAAACAGGCCAAGGAGATACTTTTTCTCCCCTGCTAGGACTCCACACTGATTCCCTGAACAGCCCTTCTTGGGAAAGGCATAGAGATTTGAAAAGGTGAGATTACATAGGCATAAACGCAAATTAGTGCCATATGTTGAAGAGCCTTTGTTATTTATGTCTGAACCAGATGCTTCTATCCTCTACATTATATTTGCAATCAATCATTTTTAGGCCTTTTTCCTGATGCAATGTCAATTTAATAAAAGAATTGTGCTTCCTTTTTTCTTCATGACTATGAAAGCTCTCATGGTCAAATAACCTCCCTATTTCATCTCAGAAAGGTTCCCCTTGGAATTAATTACTTTGAAATCAAAGTATTCCTGAACACACAGCTCCTTTTACAAACATCATTGGCACTTCTTCCTAACAGATCATCTTCTGTAAGTGAATCAAACTTTCACCATGATTTCACTGACACAAACTAGAGCAAGAAAAATACATGGTGAACCACTACGAGGTGACGTGGATAACCACTACAAGCCACTACAATATTCTTATTACTTTACATCGTAAAATAGATTTTAAAATATCCTACTGTAGAATTAAACCTGAGAGTTGAAAATGGACATAGGAGATTCACAAAATCCTGCCTTGAGTGTAACATACATCATCAGCATTGTGTGAAGGTATTACTCATCATTTACAAAAAAAATACTACTGAAGTATATACAGATATTGCTTTTTTGAAAGTTTAGAGATAATTGAATCTCAAACAAGGCAACTCTGAAATAGTAAAACCCATCCCCCAAGCTAGCCCCTAAACATATCGCCCACTACTTTGATTTCTGCCTAATTCTTCCTTTCTCTACACACCACCCTGGGGTATCCCTCTTCCACTGTTTTCTAACAAAAACTCATCTTTAAAATTTTTCCTTTTAAAAAAATATGGTAAGTTGCACATAAAATTTACCATTTTAACCATTTTTAACCATACAGTTCTATGGTACTAAGTACATTCACACTGTATTTACCATCACCACCATCCATTTCCAGAATGTTTTCATCTTCCACGACTGAAACTCTATCTCCTTTAACCACAAACCCACCCATCCTCCCTCCCCTCAACCCCTGGCAACCATCATTCTATTTTCTGCTCTAACTGGACTCCTCCAGGTACCTGAAATAAGTGGAATCATATATTTATGCTTCTGTGACTTAGCATCTTGTCTTCGAGGTACATCCATGTTGTACCATGTCAGAATTTCCTTCCTTTTTGAGGCTGAATAATCTATTGTATGTACATACCACATCTTACATGTCCCTTCATTAATACACACTTGAGTTGCTTCTACCTTTTGGCTATTGTGAATAATGCTACTATATTCGCTCAAATCCCCGCTTTCATTTATTTTGAGTATCTGCCTAGAAGTGGAATTGCTTCATCATATAATCATTGTACCTTTAATTTTTTGAGAAATCGCCATACCGTTTTCCACAGGGGCTTCTCCATTTCACATTCCCACCAGCGAAACATAAATGTTCCAATTTCTCCATAGTCTTGTCAATATTTGTTGTTTTCTGTTTTTTTTTTTTAATGATAGCCATCCTAATGGGTGAGACGTGGTAGCTCATTGGGGTATTGATTTGCATTCACTAATGACTAGTGATGTTGAGCATCTTTCCATGGGCTTATTGGCCGTTTGTACATCTTCTCTGGAGAAATGTCCATTCAAGCTCTTTGTCTATTTTTTTAAAAAGATTTTATTTATTTATTCATGAGAGAGAGAGAGAGGCAGAGACACAGACAGAGGGAGAAGCAGGCTCCATGCAGGGAGCCCGACGTGGGACTTGATCCCGGGACTCCAGGATCACGCCCTGGGCCAAAGGCAGGCACTTAACCGCTGAGCCACCCAGGGGTCCCACTCTTTGTCATTTTTAAATTATGTTTTGGGACCCCTGGGAGGCTCAGTGGTTTAGCGCCTGCCTTCGGCCCAGGGCGTGATCCCGGGGTCCTGGGATCGAGTCTTACATCAGGCTCCCTGCATGGAGCCTGCTTCTCCCTCTGCCTATGTCTCTGCTTCTCTCTCTGTGAGTCTCTCATTAATAAATAAAATATTTTTTTTAAAAAATCATGTTTTTTTCTTGTGGTTGAGTTGTAGTTCATTATGTATTATGGATATTGCCCCTTATCAGATATGACTTGCAAATTTTTTCTCCCATTATGTAGGTTTTCATTCTTGATATTTTCCATTGATATACAAAACTTCTTAATTTTGATGAAATCTGACTTCTTTATTTTTACTTTTGTTTTCTCTGCTTCTGGTATCATATCTAAGAAATCCTTGCCAAATGCAATGCTATAAAAATTTCCCCGTTTTCTTCTAAGAATTTTAGAGCTTTAGTCTTACATGTAGTCCTTTGGTTCATTTCAAGTTAATTTTTGTGTATGTTATAAGGTAAGAATCCAACGTCATTTTTTTTTCTTGTGGATTTCCTGGTCTGAAGTATTCTCACTCCACTCAGTATGGGCACCAAACTCAGACAGTCTTGGTATTCTCTCCCCTCTCCCATTGATTCTCTAACTTTCCTTCCTTGACCTGTACATAATATTCCAATTTTGCTTTTCATCCTACATAAATCTGCATATATGTGTTATCTTAGAGTATGAATTTCTCAAAGGAAAGGCAAGAGTTTTGTGTTTCTGTAGTACTCAAAACTGAACCCTTTGTAAATGCTTTTGATCATGGTGATTGTCTCAATCAGGGTTCAGTAGCAGCAAACAGAAATGACTCTAGCTATCTTAAGTAGAAACAGATTTAATAGAAGGCCATGGATGTCTGCAGCTTCACAAAAAAAGCCTAAAGTAGTGGGGGAAAGCTGGGCCTCCAAGAACAGCTGTGCAGATCCAGCCATCAGGGAAGATGCTGCTTTAGTCTTGAAGGTAGGCACATGCAAGGCTCCAAATGCAACTTCTTCTGACTTCCCAAATAGCACCCTCACCTGATTTAGGAATCAGGAAGCTGTTAATGCTGTTGCAAGTGGAAGCTTTAAGATTATACCAATGCCCACTAGATCTGAACTTGGGGAAAAAAATAGTTGCTCTATCATCTACCTCTCAATAACCCATGAAGCCAGTGACTGGGCACTGGAAACTTGCTGCAGAGAAACCCAGTGCCTCCCCCAGTGTGTGAACCAGCAAAATATTGCAAAAACAGAAGAAAGATGTCCAATATGTCACTTGTGCCTTTCAAATTTCAGTTGGGTGCATCTAGCTGTAGAAACCAACATCTATTCAAGAACTTATGTAAGGGAGTTTAGCAAAATGCCAGTTGCAGCTTCCAGCCTCTGAAGAATAGGAAAGCAAACTAGAAGAATGAAAAGTTGAGTGCAATGCCCCATATTGCCCACCATGATGAAGATAATAATGACGAGGGCATTTAGATTTATATCTGTATTTAAACACACACACACACATAGATATACGAGGTAGTGGCTGTCACTGCCATATAAAGGATCAGGTCACTAAAGACCTGGGAACCATGTTGATTACGTGGGGGTGCATAGCTGGAAATCTTTACTCTCTTGTTTTTAAATTTTTCATCCAGTTGAGTCACTATCATCCTGACACACAGAAAGAATCCAACCATCCCTTCCCCCCTAAAATATTCTATTTCTATTGTTCTCTTCCTATCAGCCTCAATTTTGTTGATCCTGGGTTGATTCAGATTGAAGACACACGTTTTTGTTTTTGTTTTTGTTTTTTGTCAAGATCCACTGAGCATTTCACCTCATCTGTTCACTAAAAAGTTGAGAATGGGTCTTAAAAGGTATAAGGGGTACAGGGCTGGCTCCAGGTACAATTAGACTCAGGGATGAAAGAATTGATTTTAACTGTTTTTTAACATCCCTTGGCTGAGCCTTTTGCTCCACTGGCTTAGCGCTCAAACTGCATGGTGACCCTTGACAGCTTGAGCTCTCTCTCTGTGTGGTGGTTAAATGTACATAGAAGCTAAAACCTCTCATGTGGACAAAAAAACAAGGATCTTTTTAGATAGAAGAAAAACAAAAGTCTTTTGGCAAAGCCCTCTTAAAAGGCTAAGGTTCGGGACACCTGGGTGGCTCAGTAGTTGAGCGTCTGCCTTCAGCTCAGGGTGTGATCCCAGGTCCCACATAGGGCTCCCTGTGAGGAGCCTCTTTTTTCCCTCTGCCTGTCTCTCCGCCTCTCTCTTTGTGTCTCTTGTGAATAAATAAATATTCTCTGAAAGAGAATTCTTTAAGAGAATTTCTTAAAGAAAAAAAAAAAGCTAAGATTCATTCTAATTGGGCTGGATTAAGTCACATGCATCTCTTGAATCGATCACTATGGCCAGAGAAATGGGACAAAGTAATTGGCTTAAACCATGATCGGACCTTCCATCTCTAAAACTTGGGATAAAGCCCTCTTCGGAAACCTCCAACAAACTGCATAGATTCAGAATGGGGGGTGGATTCCTCACCACAAAAGTCAGACACCATAACCACAAAAAGAATTGAGCTGTGGAAGTAAAAGACTATGATCTTTCTACTTAGCCCCCCCTTTACCCCCTAGAACACCACCTGGCAAGTGCAGTCTGTTTAAGGCAAGAATAAATGTGTGGTACGTAAGTATTACCACATCTTCCATATTTTCTTTCCCTACTCCAGCTCAACGGCTTCTGCAGAAAGGCTTCTGATGAGTTCTTGCCTGACATCCACTGAGTATTTCTTTAACCACATGTCCTTCATTTTCTGTACAACTGAGCTCTGACTGAGAAAGTGAGTCAGTTGAGTTACTCTGGAGCAATCTAATTGTTCCTGAAGAAATCGGATGCAATTGAGTTGCTTGTTGACATGTTCAAGGGCAACTGAATAGTTCCTGATAGAATTGGGAGCAAAAGAATTGCATTTGGAAATCTCTTCTCACCATTCAGTAGGGCTTAAAAACCATGCCATAAATCCATGACATGCAACAATGGTAACAATTGTTCAAGCAGCCTAAGGGAGGTTCTTTTTAACAATTTTGACCAGTATTCTTATTCTAATTTCCGGTCGTCAAATATAAATCTGAATGTTCTTCTAAGGCTATAAAGAAGGCTAGAGTTTTTCTCAACAAATAGCTGTGTAATTAAATGGAATGGTGGCAGTAAGGGCCAAAAGCCTAAGTCTAGTGGAGAGTGTAGATTGTGATCCTAATGTTAGAGAAAGAGCCCCTCCTGAAGAGCAACAATGAACTTCAGAGAAGGCTTGCTCTGAGAGATCTCTCCTGTGGACCTAAGGATACAGAGCATACCTTTCAGGATCTTGCCTCACATACAGCTCAATTCAGAGAATTTACTTTGATGTATTATGAGACTGAGAATGGATTTGATCTAAACTTAATTAAGTAAATTCTCCAAAGTGGGTTTTCAGTTCTTTGGTCTTACCTACTCTGACTTTGAAGACCCCATGAGTTTTACCCTGACTTTTGGTCCTGCTATTATTATTTCTGACTCCTTCAAGTTTTACAACAGATGACTGTACCCAAGTAGGGAACAGGACATGTGAGGAGAAGAGTTTCGTTACCCTATTTAGTTCCCATAACAGCCTGACCCCAGCAAATTCGTGGCATGGGCAGCTTGTCTTTGGCACCCAAGAGCTGCATGTCCAACCATGTTTCTCAGAACCTTCACCCCTTGGGTAAATTGTCATCTCTCAATTACAGTGGCCTATACTCTCCCTTTCTCCATTTACTAAACTGTGTTCTTAAAGGATTCACATATGTTATATACAAAACTAATGGTGGCTTGAAATGCTACACCACCTTGGATATTTGAATTTTGTTAAGTATCAGAGCCCTAGCCTCATTAAACATCAGTGGTATAATTTCATACCGCAATCATGAAGGAAGCAAGGCTGTGATGTAATATTGTCCTTCTTGACCTTGATATTGGTCACACGGGTGGGTTCAGTTGTACACTAACAGTCTCAGTTGTTCCCTATATGCTTATTATACTTCAACATTTTATTTTTTTTAAATCTTTTTTTTTTTTTTTTTTTTTTTTTGCAGAGAGAGAGAGAGGCAGAGACATAGGCAGAGGGAGATGCAGGCTCCATACACCGGAAGCCCGACGTGGGACTTGATCCCGGATCTCCAGGATCGAGCCCTGGGCCAAAGGCAGGCGCTAAACCGCCGCGCCACCCAGGGATCCCTACTTCAACATTTTAAAAGGAAATCCAGGAGAGATAGGAGGGATGAGTAGCCCTGCATTAATATTGAAGTGGGGAGAAGTCCTCAGATTTCAGATTTCAGAAGTAAAATCATTAAAACTTGATCATTGGTAGAAGGTGAGCAAGAGAGACAGGCGTCAGTGTTTGGAATGCCAGGTTGATAATGTTGGCATTGGGGCACCTGGGTGGCTCAGTCAGTTAATCGTCTGACTCTAGGTTTTGGCCCAGGTAATGATCTCATGAGTCCTGGGATCCAGCCCCTGGCTGGACTCCATGCTCAGTGGGGAGTCTACTTGAAGTTTCTCTCCCTCAGCCCCACCCCCCTCACTCTCCCTCGCTGTCTAAAATAAATAAACAAATCTTAAAAATAAAAAAGATAATGTTGGCATTAACCAAGATGAGATTTACAGAGGAAGGATATTATAAAAAGAATTGATTTGTGGGGAAGGTAATGAACCTTATTTTTGGATGTGTTGAGTTTGAGCCATGGAGGCAATATAACAGACAGCTGGGAATAAGGGTCAGTATCTTAGGAGAGAAGATGAGCCTGGAAATAGATATAGATCATTCATGTATCAGTGGTTAAATGAAGCGAGGTCAGCTGAAAATTAACCAGGAAGATGTGCTCGAATGTATTCTTGCTTTTTTTTAAAGATTTTATTTATTTATTCATGAGAGACACAGGGAGAGTGGCAGAGACATAGGCAGAGAGAGAAGTAGGCCCATGCAGGGAGCCCGATGCGGGACTCGATCCCAGGATCCCGGGATCATGCCCTGAGCCAAAGGCAGACACTCAACCACTGAGCCACCCAGATGTCCCTTGAATATGTTCTTTGAGTAGTAGGATGAGGTTTGACTCACGGAGAGCATCAATATATTATATATTCAATAGATAGATGGATATATATTACTATATAGTATCTATACCTACCTATCTACAGAGATAAAATATGTAGGGGAATGCAGCCACACAGAAGACCAGAGAGGGGTCATCAGTAAGATCGGTAGAGCAACTGTATAAAAAAAAAAATCAACCATTTTGGCAATATCTCAAGATGCTTTGATGGAACATTATATAATAAAAAAAAATTCTTGGTGGTACCTGGATGTCCCCAAAAGTGACTCTTGATTTCTGCTCAGGTCATGATTTCAGGGAGATGAGATCAAGCCCTGCATAGGGCTCCATGCTAAGCGTAGAGTCGGCTTGAGTTTCTCTCTTCCTCTCCCTCTGCCCCCCTCTCTGCGCTCTCTCAAAAAATAAACAAATCATTAAAAAAAAAAAGCAACAAAACTTCTCTCCTTCTCTACCTGAAGAATGAAAGAAATGGGATAAAGCTGCCATAGAACTGGAATTTTTAACAATCAATGTAGTATGGGCACCAACCACTCAGAATGGGCCATCAACCAACCAGTCAGGAAGGATGCCAGGACATAATCAACCTGCAAAGCCACACCATTATACACTGGCTGGACCTCCCAAGACCACTGATTACCAGTGAGGAGCAGTTTCAGGTAGAGGCTAAGAGGTTTCAGATCCAGTCTTACTGGGTTTAATCCCTAGTTCTGCCACTTTCTAGGTTTATAATCTTGAGATGGTTACTAAACTCTTCTGTGTCAGTTGCCTTATCTGTAGAATGAGGATCATCACAGAATTGTAAAACATAGTTTTTAAAAGTTTTTAGAACAATGTCTGGCACATGAAAATGACATAGATGTCGGTTGCTAACACTATTTCTGAAGAATAACCTAGGCCTTGGGCAAATCTGCCTATATCCACAGAACTGAGTCTTGTTTCTTTAGATGTGTTGAATCCACATGGGCAGGCAATGATGCATTCATGCAACCATGATCTCCTCTTGGAAAAACTCCTAAATTCAATTAGCATCTTCGGTTCAACTAAACAAACTGGAAAAAATCCCAACTGCTTCAGATACTTTATTTAGATAATTTCAATGAGGGAGGAAAAAAAATCTTTGAAATGAAACCAAAAACTCACAACAGACACATTTCATGGTTGGAACTTGAAGAATTTCAAAGGCATTTGCTTTTTTGGAGCAAGGTTTGGAGGATTGGACTAAAATGCTATTTGAGAAACAGGATTTGGAAGGAAGAGACTTTATTTGTGGTACAACTATTTCAGCTCTACATCCTGAAATGGATTTTTGCCTGAGTACTTGCTTAAATTCTGTTTACAGTGGCCATTATTTTGTGGGAAAACAAAAGGAGCTCTTAAATCAAAAAAGAAGGGAAAAAAGTAGAGAAGCCATGTTTGAATGAACAAAGAGGAGGTAATAAAATATTTTCTGTGGCTTCTTGAAAGATCTACTCATGTATACCATATTCTACCCACAGAAATGAAAACTCTGAGAAACAGCAGTGGTAGACCAGCTTAGAAGAAGTAGTTTCTTTTGAATGAAAGGGAAGTTGATTAAAAATTTAAATTTCCAGGCTTCCTTCCAGAAGTGGGTCGGCAGGCTGAGAAGAAAAGAGCTTAGTGGGCTCACCATATTTAAAGATGGCTGGCTCCAATGTCACCTTCCCAGGCTGCCTACCCCTTACCACTGAGGACCAATGGTCCCCTTGACTGTTCTCTAATCTCTTGCTTCATTTTTCTTTAGAGCACTTCTCTCTGTTAAAATTGCTAAGTGGATTGTTTACTTTCAGTGTTTATTGTCTATTTTTCCCCTTGAATGTAATTCCTTGAGGGCAGGGACAGTTTTGTTCCTCATTGCATCTCCAATTCCCAGAACGCCTAGAACAAAATAGGATGCTCTATAACTTATGTTGAAGGCGTGAGTCAGTGAATAAATGCAGTTGCTATAGTGACCATTTTTGAATAAACTATGGTGTAAATTCAGTGTCATATATACATTATCGGCCAAATTGGTCACTTGGTCAGGTGATAGGTATTTTGACCAAAGTAAGCAGTCAAATCAATAAAAAAACGATCAACCCAGGAATTTCATTCAAAGCAGTTTTGACTGGTTCTGACAGTAACTCCAATTTTTTTTTTTTAGTGACTCCAATTTTGAGAGAGAGGTTGAAAAGCATTCTCCTGGTACATCTATTCAATAATTTTCTTTTCTAATGGGTTGCTTCCACAGCCATGACTTGTAGAGAAACAAACAATATATTAAATTGCAAAACAATTCAATTTGAAGCCAAATGTTGATCTAGGTAAGTCAAATCAAATCAAGGGCTTGGGGACTGTGAGCAATTGACCTGCAATTGGTCAGTATATTGATCCTTGAATCACCCGATTTAGAGTGAAAACAGGTCTTGTGACACTAGACCGTGCTCTCTGCATCTGTATTTTAAACAAGTATAAGAGGGACTCTGTGGAGCTTAAAAGATGCTGAATCTTAGTGAGTGTTTGAAAAACATATAGCTATCATTCGTTTGTTTGGGAAAAGAAGCCTTAAAAAATAGATATGAAGGAAGAAAGGAAAGAGGCAGCAAAGAGGGTCAGCCGGTTGGCAGGCACTAAAACACACACACACACACACACACACACACACACACACACACCCCACTCCTATCTAAAAAAAAAAAAAAATTAAAACAAAGCTTAATTCCCTAAAATCCAAAGCTCTTAAAATGAAATAGTGCCTCTTAAGTATATGTTACCAGCAAGAACATACACATGAGGAGTCAGGCCAGTGTCCTGTGTGTTTTTATTAGGACCAAGTATAAACTATCCAGCAGCTGGTTTCTGCATTAGAAAAGTTCTCTTGAAAACATATTTTGCCAACTGCATTGAATTCGAAAAGCAAGACAAAGTCTTATTGTGAGGAAAATGCGAATTATTTTGTTTGCTCAATGTCAATTGTTTGTGGTTCTAAATGTGGCATTTCAAAGTCACACCAGCAAAGCCCTCTCCAAAAGTCTTTTTTTTTTTCCTCTCCAAAAGTCTTGAGAGGGTTTTGTTCATGTAATAACAATGATGATTCTTATGGTTCATTACTGGAAAAAAAAAAAGAAAGAAGAAAGAAAGAAAGAAGAAAGAAAGAAGAAAGAAAGAAAGAAAGAAAGAAAGAAAGAAAGAAAGAAAGAAAGAAAAATAAAAGAAAAGGAAAAAAAAAGAAAAATACATTGAAGAAAAAGATATTTTCTTCCAGGGACTGGACTGTATAGAGTCAAAGACATCTCTATTCAGGTTGCTGGAAAAAATCAGGATCCAGGACTGAAAGCAAAAGTTATGGGGTGGGGAGGGTACTGATGTGTGAACTGGTAGTTCATGCAGCTCCCTGGGGACAGTGACAAAGGGCTGCTGTCAGGGAGGGTTGGGCAAGGGTGCTTTTGTGTTACAAATGGAACTCATCTCCATGCTATACAGGTATTCGATGACCGAAATAATTAATCAATGATCATTTCCATAATAGATGCCAGACTCTATATTCAATATGCTACATAGATCATTTTGTTCTAGCCTCCCAGCAGTCCCAGGGGGTGCATGGTATTGTTCCCATCTTATAGCCAGGAGGAAGAAGGACCTAGCTGCAGGTTGTAAAACCCATGTTTCCATGGGGCAGGGAGCCATCATCTTGAGCAAACATCACCAGCAGGAGGCAGATTGTGGGCAGCTGGAGATAAACCAGTTCCCCCTGGGCCTGAGATTCCCGGGTCCCTGGAGACACGGGGAGAGCAGGGCCCGGAGAACCGAGCACCTGCCAGTTTAGACAGAACCGGCGATCAGATTAGGTGTGAGGATACTTCTGCCCTTCGTCAAGAGGGTTTGATTTGGTTTCCACCGCAGCCGTAGGCACCTTCTCCTGTTCCTGGCCCCGTGAGGGATTCAAACCCACGGAGAAAGGGAACAGTCAATTCTGACCATTAAAGATTTGACTGGAGACTCAAGGGCAGAGGGCAATTGGGGTGGTCACGCTGGGATGCCACAGCGGACTTCACCTGGATTTCTTTGATGAGAGTTACCTGAGGACAGTGTGGAAACCGGAATCCTAAGTAGAGGCAAGGACAAGGCGCAGCTCTTCCAGATACAGAGCACAGACCTGGGAGGAGAAAAAGAGACAAAAGCAGGGAGAAGGGGAAGCAGAAGGGGACCGGGAGGAAGGGCAAGAGTAAAACTAGGAATGAGAGAAGCGGCCCAGAGGGGGCAGCCAGGGGGTGATCCGGGCAAGGAGGAAAGTTAGGGGGCCCCCGGGGAGCTGGGGACCCCACTCACCATTCCGTCCCTTTACAACAACATCAAAGCTCATCTGTTTGGCAGGAAACAAACCCACCCATCAACCCTCTGGGGCTCCGAGTGCACTTGCATTGGTGCCGCCCTGCCCGACGGTGTAGAAATGATTTCCGAGCCCTCCACCCACCGGCCTGGTCCCCAGCACCCTGAACCCCTCGTTTCCTAATGCAGGTGGCAGGGGAGCAAATGAGAATCAAATGGGAAAAGACAGGAGGACCCCATGCTGTGTGTCAGGAGCCGGGGGAAGTAAAACATGGTAATGAAGTGATGGAAAGATTGTCAAGACAGCCCGTGTACAAGATAAAACATGGTCCCGACATGATTGCCTGGTTCCCGGGCAGACGGTGCGCCGGGTGAACTTGCCCCCTTCGAAATAAAGCAATCTCGCCCCAAGACAAGAACAATTTCTCCGTGGATTGCGGAGGAGGGGAGAAGTGGCACCTCAGATAAGGGATTCAGAGTGCCTGTCAGACAGTGTCCCCACAGCCTGCCCTACCTTCCCCGGGCCTGGATGCCCGCCGAGAGATTTCTCTCCTAACTCTTGCAACTAATGCAGCCTGAGACACTTGGGGTGCAAACGTGCACCTGCTGGGAAATGGCCAAAAAGACTGGCTGCTCTCTGGGAAATAAAGAGACAATCTGGGTTCCCTTGCAACCCGTCTACATGGAGTGCAACCCGTGTTTGACCCTTTCCCTGCGGAAGCCCAGCCACAGACTGCTCCAGCCTGGATGCAGGACTCGCTCTCGAAAAATGCAGTGTCTTGGTACTTAAGTGGGCTTTGACTGATGGTGAAATTGAGTGTGGATTTCAGGCAGGCCGTTTCCTTTGACTACTTCAGGGAAAAGCTGTAATGAGAAGAGGTTTTTAAAACCAAAGAGAAAGGCTTGGTCATTAAGCCTAACGAATGGCTGAATGCCACAGAAGGCATTCACAGATTTTGGCCATAATTATATTATTATTTATACATTTCCATAATAAGAACTTATTTCCAAGGGAGCACAAATTGCTTTATAAATGTGAGTTCCTTAATCTTTGGAGCATTCCTAAACTACAGATTGGGCATTAGTTTTATTAGCTCCATTTAGCAATAGAGAAAATGAAGCCTGAGAAAGGCTGAGCTTCCAGCCTCCCATCACTGACCAAATGAAGATGTAAATTCAGAACGGTACTCAAGCCCCTGCCCTCCAATCCAGGGCTGTTTCCATGTCACTAGTACAAACAGGAGACACACAAAAATGTCTTCTTGTGGCTGTAAGATGGGATTTAGACTCCAAGGGCAGAGCCGAGGGTAAGGATGGAGGATGTGATTCTACAGCTCTAAGCAGCATGGCTTTTATGTTCTTGCTGCTGCACACTCTGGCCCCTAGGGTCGTTAAATAGGGAAGCAGTAGGTAGCTCATTGGTCATGGATGCAAAGGCTTTCTCTGCAGCTGGGAGCAAGTGTCACAGTGGAAATTCCAAAAGTCCCTTCCCCTGTGTCCTTCCTGGGTTCACAGGGTGACCAGGGCAGGTGACATAATGTGAAGCATGCAGCTCTGCTTGGAGATGTGAGTCCAGGCCCCAGGCCCTTAGGCATATCATTTCTCTCCTGCTTCAGGGTGGCCCGAGGCCTGGAACAGCCCACCAGCCACACCACTTGGGAGCCTCATAGAAATAGAGAATCCCATGGGCTCCCACCTGGCTCAGTCAGTAGAGCATGTGACTCTTAATCTCAGGGTCAGGAGTTTGAGCCCCATGTTGAGTGTAGAGATTCCTTAAAAATTAACAACAACAACAACAAATTAACAACAACAACAACAAAAAAACCCAAAAAAAAGAAAATAAATGCCAAATCCCAGGACCTTCTTCAGCCCCATGGAATTAGTCTCTGCTTTTTATAAGATCTCCAGGTGACCTGGACACACATCAAAGTCTGAAACTCATTCTTAACAGCAGTTCAGTGTAAAGGCTGGATTTATAGCATGTAAATTAGAATCTCTGGTTCTCCGCTTATACCACCCCCCCAGGTGACCCCAGGTATGTTCTTTAACCTCCATTCATTCTAGGGAAATTTCCGATGATCAGACTGTCTACATCAAAGGATTATTATGAGGATTACATGAGAGAGTCCATTGTTTTGAGAGACAATGCACACAGCGTATTATGAACAATGCCTACCACACAGCAAGTGCTAAGTACAGGTGACCTTCAGGCCCCTCCCTTGTCATTCATCCTAACGTGATTTAATGTGGTGAAATATTTGGAACCATAATACACCACTTTGCTCTGCAACCCCCCCCCCCATTTCTTTAGGGATCTCCTGTTTCATAACCCATATACTGTCATGAATCTTTCCTCCAACCAACTCCCTGCCAGCCCCCCAGCCCCAACTCTCTAGTTTTTGTCTGGGAGGGGACAGTGTCCATGCCAGGGCTGCCTGTAGGGACACAGGACCCTCCAGGAGCTTGAGTCATTCTCTGTCCCCATGACTTAGCTACAATCTCACCCACCCCAGCTCCCACCAGGATCCTGAAGGCTGTGCAGGAAATGACTGTAAATAGAGCAGTGGGACAGCTCTGCCACCTGGAGTTCTGTGGCACAGCCACCCTCAAAGCCTTGTATTGTCAGGAAGGTTTGGAGGCTAAACTGGTTTGAGACGAGACAAGGACATAATGGGACGGAACAGGCTGCCTACTGTTGTGCTGACCTTTATTTAGCACACAGAGGTTTTATATAAAAACACGCACACTACCAGGATGAAATCTGCCAACGAGGTAAAGGCCAACCCAGATTGTTCTATTCATTCAGGATTGCCCTTTCTTTAACGACTGGACAGAGGTTTATAGGAAGAGGCCCACTTTTATCCATAAACCCAGAATTACTTTACACAACAGGCATTCATTACGCAGCTGTACTGGGGCCAGTTCCCCATCTGGCCCCAAGCACCCTACCTAGGAGAGAAGATGGGGAGCATGCAGGAGAGCCCCTCACCCCTCTCCAGCCAGAGGGAACCATGTCTCAAAATTTTTTAAAATATTTTATTTATTTATCCACGAGAGACAGAGAGAGAGAAGCAGGGTCGCTGCTTCAATGCAGATCCTGGGATCACAGCCTGAACCAAAGGAAGAGTCTCAGCCATCTGGCTGCCCAGGTGCCCCACATCTCAAATTTTTAAGGTTTATTTTCCACTCATAACATGTTTTCAGTTCCCCCACAATAAGAATTTCTGAGCCTACTATCTGAATTTGGGTGTTTTCTTTCCCCCTTCTTTCCACAAACTACAGGAAAAAGAGCAGAGATTTCAGGGTTAAGGCCTGAAATCAGCTGCCCCATCAATAACAAGAGAAAAAGACTTCACTAAGCAGTTAACCATCTGCTAACCAGAGCACCACCTGGAAACAGGACTCGTCCGAACTGACAAATAGTCTATGTTTTCAAGCAGGTGAGATCCAGCAGGGCTGGTGACTTCTCCCCCATATCACAAAAGGCTCGACTGTGGAGGTGTTGCCACGGGCTGCAGGTCCTCCCGTTCACCACACCCCCTGGTCAGCATCTCCTTCCCTCTCCCTTGTTTATCGCCTCCCCGAACGCACCGAGAACATCAACAAGGAGGTGGGGGGATCAAGTGCTGCTATGTAAGGTCCATTCGGGGCTTACACTTCGGGCCTCCATCATCCCTGGGCCCTTCTAGGGATGTGCACAACCTATTAGCTTCCAGGTGTGGACTCTGCAAAACGTGACTTGTCATTAGTGGTCACACACATTGACGGGGGAGAGGCTGCAACAGGAAGAAATAGACTTCCTGCTGTTCTCCTGACATTTATTCCGCTGAAGTGGGGTGAGTGTTTGAGTGTTTATTTCAATGTAAAACAGCTGTCACATAAACACAGCCTGTAGCAAAGAAAAAAAAAAACAAGAACCAAGTGACAAAGGGAGGAGGAAAATGACCACGATCGAAATCGTTACCAGGTGAACAATATACACCCGCCGCCACCACCACCCAACACACACACAGGCAGAGAATGTTACCTTAGTTATGAAACATTTCATTTGGTAAAGTTCTAGGAATAAAAGATATGAATCATATAAATGGTCAGAAAGCTTTGGCTTTCTGGAGTAAAACTAGTGCTGGCAAAAATGCTGTGTTGACAGCTTTGCAGGTAGGAATATGCAAAAAGGCAGCTGGTTTGGGGGTCTCGGCACATTTCTGCAAATTGATTCAGCGCTCATGACTTATCATGCGTGTGCTGACATCTCCGTTCTCCATTTGTGAAGAACCTGGGTGCCCCTTAAGCCTCAGCAAGGCCACAGGGAGCCAAGCAGAAGGTTTTTTTTTTTGTTTTTTTTTTAAGCAGAAGTCTTCTTACAGCATTTTCTACTTACAGACTTACAGTTCTGAGTTCTGGGAACCCCAGGAAACCCAGTAGATTCTGGATGCAAAGAGGAATGGTGTTGATGGTTGTTGGCTTCCATCGGAGCTCCTCTCTGCTGAGATGGAGCCTGGGCAGGCCTGGCTGGACAGCAACCAACCATTAAACCCAACTCACTCTTCTGGGTCTTGCCTATCTTTACGGTTCCTCACCTGGAACACTTGTCAGCATCGCTGCCAGGGCTTGTGAAAACACTAACTGCTAAGAACCGACCCCCACCCCCATCACCTGAGTTCATTATTCAGCACATCTGGAAGGGACAGAATAGGGAGGATTGGAAATTTGCATTTCTAACAAGATCCCAAGTGATGCAGATGCTGCGAGTCCAGGGATTACACTTTAAGAACCTTCATATGAGGAAAACCGGGGGGAAGGGGGGAGGAGGGGTTGTGTAGAGCTAGACTCATCCATTGAAAATCTGGTTATGTCTTCAATATTTAAGCCTGAACTGCCTGTGGTATCCTGGGGGAAACGGTTGATGCTGAAAGAGTTCCTCAGGCCTAGAGGTGACAGAAAGAGACCTGCTCCTTGAAGGGAAGACAGAAATGTCTCGGACTTGGTGCCCGTACTGTGGCACCCCACCCCAGGTCAAGCCGCACAGGGCCTGATTCTCCAGTTGCCTGCACGGACCTGCAGGGAAGCCACGGATCATGAGACTCCGTGCACTTCCTTCCACACACTTCTTACCTGAATGGTAAGATTTTACTAGGGATCCTTTCTCCTTCCTTAAAACCAGTGTTGCTCAAATTATTGAGAGAAAAAGATCAAGGGAGAGTGGACTATAGTTGAATGAGAACAATATATTCTTGTCCTCCTTTTTTTTTTTTTTAAGGTTTATTTATTCCTGAGACAGAGAGAGAGAGAGAGGCAGAGACACAGGCAGAGGGAGAAGCAGGCTCCATGCAGGGAGCCCAGTGTGGGACCCGATCCCAGAACCCCGGGATCACGAGCTGAGCTGAAGGCAGATGTTCAACCACGGAGCCATTCAGGCGCCCCTGTTCTTGTCCTTCTCGAACATTTCCCCATCCGCCTCTGTGGCAGATTGCCAAAGCTGTAGGACAGTCCATGAAACCATTTCACATCATGGATCCGCATCACCACTGAACTGAGCCTGCCGTGCTAATTTGTCTGAAATTTCATATCGCCGATAGGAACCTCCACTTTTTGCTCATGATCAGAAGCATCAACTACTTTTTGTAATGGAAAAACTGGGATACATCACAAGAATTATTACTGTGTACTCTACAAGCCTAGAACTTCAAAGCGTCTTTGAGATGTGGGTAGTTGCTTGCCAGCCCAGGGACTCACTCCTACATGTTCGCCTCAAAGCCTGTGTTTCATCAAAATGATAAATTACAACCTATAGTGGAGCTTCGAGTTTGAGAGAACAGCAGTGAAATCGTTACAAGCGAAGGGTTGGCTGGCCTGGGCTGACTGGGATTCCAGGTGCCAGGCCCCCTGCCCCACTAACTGGCCGTGGGCTCTTGCTCGGGTCACACAGTCCTTCTGGGCCTCACCTTCCCTGTCTGTGTCCTGACGGTTCCTTTGCTCGGCTGGAAGATCACTGTGTGACCAGGCAGCAGACTCCAATGTTGCTAAGCTTGTTTCAAAGTCAAAAGGTTCTTCTGCAACTTGTGCCCAAGTGGGGTGCTCTTTCTCAGTTGCTACTTGTGCTCGCCAGAAAAAAAAAAACACAGAAAAGCCTCCTCCCTCTTCCCACAGTTTCCATGCACCCCCTCTTTTTATAAGATTTTATTTATTCATGAGAGACACAGAGAAGGGCAGAGATATAGGCAGAGGGAGAAGCTGGTTCCCCACAGGGAGCCCGATGCGGGACTTGACCTCCAGACTCCGAGATCATGACCCTGAGATCATGATCATGCCAAAGGCAGATGCTCAACCACTGAGCCACCCAGGTGCCCCCCATGTCCCCTTCAAATCTTCTCTTTGGCTAGTACATCTAGAGTTCCCCTATGAGACTACCAAAAAACATGCTACTGCTCTTGACAAACAGGATATATTCAATAAATGTAAGTTAAATAAATCAATAAGTGAATGGATGGGACCCAAATGCTTGGATGGACACAGATATTAGCCTTCTTGCCCTCTCAGGTCAACAATCCTCTTTAAACGAGGTGCCCAGAACTGGGCGGAGAACAGTTGACTTTTGACAATCACCACGTCAACACTTGAAGTTTTAACTAATCATGTTGACTCTAAAGGCCCATACCTTATAGTAATTTGTCCTTTGGTTTATGGCAAAAAAATTCTGGATTGATGCCACCAGGTTGGTATGACATTTAAGTCATTTAAATCGCTTAGCCCGTGAGTGTCCTAGCTGATACTCCAATATTCAAATCTCAATTTGACTTTTATTATGCATATGTCTTATAAGCAAATGATATCATATCATGGTGTCAGAAATTCTAGGAAATTTCCCAGATCTTAGGTCATATTCCTCTCAAATTATAAAGGTGAAACATTTTCTAAATGGATTAACAATCCCACAAACTGGCAATTTCTCATTATCTGATGCCTGTGACAACTGTGAAACTGAGCTTTCCTTCCATCTTCTTTTCTTAGCTGGGACATGCCATCAGATCACACAAGGATTTTCTTTTCTTTTTTTTTTTTTTTTTAAGACTTATTTATTTGAGAAAAAGAGAGATTGAGCATGCATGGGAGGGACAGAGGGAGAGGGAGAGAATCTCAATCTCAGAGCCCAACGTGGGGCTCCATTTCATGACCTTGAGATCCTCACCTAAGCCAAAATCAAGAGTCGGCTGATTAACCAACTGAGCCACCCAGTGCCCCAAGGACTTTTCGTATGAACTGTTGTTGGAATTCTCTCCCTTTTGCTTTGCATATGCTTACTATATTTCAACAAAGGAGACTCATCTGGCGCACCTGGCTGGCTCAGTCAGGGGACCATGTGACTCAATCACAGGGTTGTGAGTTCGAGCCCCAAGTTGAATGTAGAAGCTATTTTAAAAATAAAATCTTAAAAAAAAAAGAAAAGAAAAAGGAGACTTATCTTTCCAAAGGAGAGATGGGTTGGCTACTCCACTGGCGTCAGAGGAAGATGGCACCTAAGAGGGCATTGCTTCTCAATTATGTGTTAGGAAACTTCATAGTATCAGAGCAGTCTTGGATGTTCAAGCTCTTGGGCCTGATTCAGATAAATCTAACTCCCTTAAGATTGATGTATAACCTAAAACACCTTTTAAAATTTTAAAATTTCCTTTTAAAATTTCCAGTGAGGTCTACAGCGCTATAGTGACAATACTGGTGTCTAATATGTAAGGGATCTCCTGCAAAAACCTGGGGAAGCCTAGTTAGTCATTAAAAGTTTGCTCAATTGAGCACAGAATCCAAACCAAAGGAACTGAATGTTCTCAACTCCTATAAAATATTCGTCTCAAGGGCAGCCCGGGTGTCTCAGCGGTTTAGCACCGTCTTCAGCCCAGGGCGTGATCCCGCAGTCCCGGGATCGAGTCCCATATCGGGCTCCCTGCATGGAGCCTGCTTCTACCTCTATCTGTGTCTCTGCATCTCTCTCTCTCTCTCTCTCTCTCTCTCTCTCATGAATAAATAACATTATATATATATATTCCTCTCAATACTTAAGTATGCCTGTCTACTAAATATTGCCTTTCTCCCATGGTCCGGATAAACATTGACAAATTCCTTGTTCTCCAATTTCTCTTTATCTAGACTCTAAAGCAGACTACTCACTTCCTATAAACCTATTCCTTCTCTAAACAGAAGAAAACATAATGGCTTAGGTTATAATGTTCTGAAGTTAGAGTCCAGGCTTGAAGATACTCTCCCAGCTATCATGATTGTAGCAGAAAAGTTCTCCAGTTCTACATCAGCTGCACATTTGGAAACTATCTCTTAAATGGATGACCGCTCATCTATTTTAGTTTTTCAATTATTTAATAATTTGAACAGGCAATACTTGTACATGGTAAGATTTTTTTTCAAATGATATCCCCCAAAAAGCACATAGTGAAAAGTTCTCTCCCACTCCTGATACCCATCTCCATTGTTATCAGTCTCTTGCACTACCGTTCAAAAATATCTACACGTATGCTCTTCTTTCGTATTACACAAATGGTAGTATGGCATATGTAGTGTTTTGTTCTTGTTATAGAATGACATTCCTTTTAACAGTTGCAGAGAACTCTGTCACAAGGATGTATTGTGTTTAAATAGTCCCAATAATGCATTTAGGTTCCAGTCCTTGCCATTACAAACAACACCACCACAAATAGGACTTTTATTGAATGTATTACCATCTTAAAATATAAATTTATTTATTAAATAACAGATGTTTAACAATTCACACCTCTGCAAGGACATCGCTGGATATATTTCTAGATGTGAAATTACATGTTTACTATAATTAATATTGCCTTATATGTGCCCATAGCTTTGATATGATTTATATTCCTACCAGCAATTTCTGAGGGTGCCTACTTCCACAGGCTCACCATGGAGTGGAGCGAGCAAGTTCATTAGTCATCAATTGTTGCATTAACTAATTACCACACTACCTAATAGCTTAAAATAACATGTATTGTTTCACAGTTTCTGTGAGATAGAATTTTAGAGGAGCCCAGCCTACTGGTTCTGCTTTGCTGCTTCTCACAACATCATTGGCCAATGCGGCACTCATCCCAAGGCTTAATGGGGCTGGGCTATCCAATTCCAAAATACCTCACCCAATGACTATGGACACAGAGCCACGCGTTCATGGAACTGAACCATAGGAAGATGATGAGAAGTCTGGAAATGTTGGGCAGTGGCTTCCAGCCACGACTTTTGTAACCTGTGAGAGCCACAAAGGTCAAGAATGGAGCAGAATGCTAACAACCATCCCACCCACTGATTGGAAAAGCCATGTTTATCACAAAGTAAACTTCTGCATGTGTGAGGGTTTATTTCTAGACGTTTTTCCCCTCATTAGTCTATTTAAAGTTCAGTGTCACGGGATCCCTGGGTGGCACAGTGGTTTGGCGCCTGCCTTTGGCCCAGGGCGCGATCCTGGAGACCCGGGATCAAATCCCACGTCGGGCTCCCGGTGCATGGAGCCTGCTTCTCCCTCTGCCTGTGTCTCTGCCTCTCTCTTTCTCTCTCTGTGACTATCATAAATTAATTAATTAATTAATTAATTAAAAAAAAAGTTCAGTGTCACAATATTTTGAATATTATGTTTCCATATCTGGTAGAGACAGTCTCCTATCATTATTTTTCCTTTTCAGAATTTTCCTAGTTTTCCTGGATTGTTTTCTTCCATACCAATTTTAGGAAATTAACTTGCCTCGTTCCAAAAAACTCCAGTTTGGATTTTATTGAAAGTATAGTATGATTTTAGCATATCTTAGGGAGAATTAGTACCTTTACGGTGATAAAACTCCCTAGGTAGTCATTCAATATATAATTCATTTGCTCAAATGTCCTATTGTGATCATCACTAGTATTAAAGGTTTTTTTGTGGGAGCACCTGGGCGGCTCAGTCAGCTCAGCATCTGCCTTCAGCTCAGGTCATGATCCCAGAGTCCAGGGACCCAGCCCCAGTTAGGCTCTTGGCTCAGCGGGGAGTCTGCTTCTCCCTCTCCCTCTGCCTCTCCCCACTGCTCATGTTCTCTCTCTCAAATGAATAAATTAAATTTTTTAAAAAAGTTTTCTTTCTATAGATTTTGCACATTTCTTATTAAGTTTATTCATAAGTATTTTCTGTATTTTGTATTTGCTTTTGGGGTCCCTTGTTCTGATTGATTATAGTTTGCACATGAGAAAGCTCTTGGTTTCCCTGTGTGATTGTTGTTCAGTTATCTTTGTTCAGAATTCCCTGACAGGACCAGCATTTCAATGTACTCTCCCTTGGGTTTTTGAGGCAAATAGTTATGCTATCTGCTAATAACTATAATAACTGTAATTTCATGTCCTCTATTTCAACTTTTAAACCACTCATTTCTTTCTCTTCTCTCATTGTGCTGAAGAATACCAGCAGACCATGAGAAATAATACAAGTGATAGTGTGTCCTTTCCTTGTTCCCAATTTCAATAGGAACGCTTCCACTCTGTTGTGCATAATGCTGGATTTTGCATAATAGAATAGCAATTGATCCACATTTTGTCAAAACTCTTTTTTTAAAAAATGGAGAATGGGTGTTCAATTTTCTCCAAAACCTTTGCAACACTCATAAAAATAATCATATGATTTTTCTATTTATATCAATTAATGTGAAATACATTAATAAACATACAAATATTGAAACACCCTTGTACTGATGTAATAAATTCCTTTGGTCACATGTTATCACTCTTTTAACATGCTATCTGTTGGCACTTACTTTGTTTGGGCCTCTTGCATTGCTTGTCAAGAGTAAGGCCAGTCTGTAAGTTGGTGTGTACATGTGTGTCCATGTGTACTCTTCGTCCCCATCCATTTTTAAAACTTTTTTTAAATTCAATTTACCAACATATAGAATAGCACTCAGTGCTCGTCTCATCACATGTCCTCATCCATTTTAAGTTGACTTTTACTAGCTTTGCTGTCAGATGGTGACCCTGCTACCATGGGTTCCTCACACTGGCCTCCTTCATGCTTATTACAACCAAACTAATCTCTTATACGTAAATTTTGGACTTGATGATTATTCCTGATAATTTCATCTTAAGGTTTTTATTGCAGCAACCTACCAACATCTTTTTGATTACAGATTTTCCTCCATACATTCTATTCTGTGATTCAAAGACACAGTTGGAAAAAAAATAAAATAAAGAACACATTTGGCAGATGAGTCAAAAGCCAGTCAATAGACTGGCCTGTGATTTCTCACTTACCTTGTGGAGAAATACAGAAGGGATCAGAATCAGGTGCCTCTCCATCCCATGATGGAAGGAAACTTAGGAAATGCCTCCTAGTGACATGCCAGGTGATGATGACCCAACCCATCAAGGCCTCCTGCTGCCAGTAAGGAGGGGGCTGTGGAGGCAGGGAGTTCAGAGAATTTATAAAGTTATTGCTTTGGTTTCTGGAGGTGTTATGTGTGTGTGTGAGTTTTCATTAAGTCGGAAGGCAGAAAGCACGCTGCATCCTGGGACTGAGGGCAATAAGTGTGAGGTCATTTATGATTGCTCACTCTAGTTCTGACTTATAGCTTCAAACATTCATACCTTTTAGGGTCAGAAATCAGGAGCCAGCCTGTCAGAAGCCATTTGCCATATTTGCTCAAGATTTCTACCCTATATGATGACAGAAGAATACATGATTCCAAGGGATGTTTGATTGAGAAACAACTAAGGGTTCTTTCTGGAAGCTATCACAGGATACAATAAGTGTGACTTTTCATTTCTGATAGACTTGTTCTTTTAGACTCTGCCTATAATGCCAAAGCTGTTAAAAATAATAATGATGATGACTAATTCATTATTTTGTCAATCTATGAGAGCTGAACATGCATTTAGAATTATTTCTTCTTGGTGAATTGATAGTTCTTTCATTATATAATGACGCTTGGGTGCTGGTAATCCTTATTCTCAAGTCTGCCTTATCTGATATTAATAAAGCCACTCTAGTTCTCTTTTTTGTGATTGTTTACATCATATATCTTTTTTTTATCTATTTAAATTTTAAATTATCTATGTCTTTAGATAAGTTTTATATTGAAGTGTGAAACTGGGGATAAGACTTTTCTTTTTTTGCCTGTAAATATCCAAGATCCAATGCCATTGTTGGAAAGGCTTTATTTCTTTCGTTAAATAAATTACTACTGAAACTTCATCCAAGTCAGTGGGGCATATTTATGTGAGTCTATTTATGAGTTCTCTATTCTGTGGGTCTGTGATCTGTGGGTCTATCCTTCCACCAATACCACACAAACTCAGTGACCATAGTTATATAAATCTTGAGATCATTGTAGACTGATTCTTCCCACTTTATTCTTTTTTTTCTAAAGATTTCAGTTATTTATTCATAAAAGATACAAATTGAGAGAGAGAGAGGCAGAGACAAAGGCAGAGGGAGAAGCAGGCTCCCTGCATGCAACCCGATATGGTACTCAATCCCAAGACCCCGGGATCACAACTTGAGCTGAAGGCAGATGCTCAACCACTAAGCCATCCAGGCAACCCCCTCCCACTTTATTCTTTTCCAAAATTTTTTGAGCTATTCTAATTTCTTTTCCTTTCCATATTAATTTTAGAAAAATTTTGTTTATATCTACCCAAAAAGTTTTTGTGGGCTTTTGATAGACATTACATGAAATCTGTATATCAGTTTGAGGAGAACCTACTCTTCCAATCCAGAGACATGGTACGTCCCTCCATTTATTTAGAGTCCTAATGCATGTATGTGATTAGTTTCAGTAAAAACTGCTGATTTACCATACTGGTTGTAGCAATTTACACTCCTGCCAGCAATGCATGAGAATGCTAATTCCTTCACACTTCCATTTTTGACCATTCTCATGAGTATGTGTTGCACTATGATTTTGCATTTCCCTAATGACTAATTACACATGATTTTTTAATGAATACTATTACACTTTTATGTTTTTTCAGTGTTGCTGGTATATAATTGATGTATGGCATTGTGTAATTTTAAGGCATATAATGTAATGGTTTGATACATATATACATTATGAAATGATCACCAGAATAAGCTAACATCCATCCCCTCCCCTGTTCACAACTTTTTTTCTTGTGATCAGAACTTTTAAGATCTATTCTCTTAGCAACTTTCAATTATACAGTGCAGCATGGTTAATTATAGTCATCATGTTGTGAAGTTCATCTTATCTTTTCTTGTAAGGAAGTTCATACCTTTTGGCCACCTTCCCATTTCCTCAGTGCCCAGACCCCTCTCCGCCCCCCTCCACCCCACCCTCCAGCAACCCCACATCTGATCTCTGTTTCTAGGGATTTGATTTTCTTAGATTTCACATATAAACGAGATCATACACTATCTGTTTTTCTCTGACTTATTTCACTTAGCTTAATGCCCTCAAGTTTCTTCCAAGTTATCACAAATGGCAGGATGTCCTTCTTTCTATGGTTGACTAGTGTGTATCTCACATTTTCTTTATTCATTCATTCACCCATTAATGGACACTTAGGCTGATTTGATGTCTTGGCTATTGTGAATAATGCTGCAAGGATTTTGGGGGGACAGCTATCTCTTTCAGATAGTGATTTTGTTTCCTTCAGATATATACTCAGAAGTGGACTTTCTGGGTCATATGGCAGTTCTACTTTGAACTTTTTGAGGAACCTCCTCACTGTTTTCCATAATGACTATACCCATTTAAAAATCCCACCAATAGTGCATAAGAGCTCCAGGTTCATCATATCCTTGCTAACACTTCTTATTTCCCATCTTCTTGATGATAGCCATTCTGACAGGGGTGAGGTGATATCTTGCGATTTTGATTTGCATTTCCTAATGATTAGTGAGCTTTCCCCAGAAAGGTTTGTTGTTCTGAGGGGTAGAACAGAGAAAAATAGGTCTTCTCTATCTACCCAGAAGGGGAAGTCTTTGTTTTGGTATTTTTAGTTTGAATCTGATCCGATTTGGTTTGGGCTTTAATTGTGCAGATCACACACAATTAAACAATCAGCATGTTTTTGCCACCTGGTAGATATGGAAGCCTTAATTAAACTTTCTGGTGACAATATATAAGGTGACAATAGCCTGTTTGGAAAACACTGAAATCAATAGATGATGAGTCTTTTCCATATTTATTCTATTCCTATCAAAGAATGAATTGCATTCACATATTCCCCAATTGCTTATTAAATGCTTATTATATATAAGCCACTGTCTGTGCTTCTGGTTGTACAATTAATGAACAAGGTATTATTCTTGCTCCCAAGAAGTTTATGGTCTGGGAGGACAGACAGAAATGTAAATATTTTAATACATTGTAGTAAGGACTATACTAAGGATAAGCCCACAGAAGGTCTAAGGAGCCACAAAAGACTTTATAGATTAAAAACAACAACAACAGAATCCAAATTTAACTTAAAAATTAGGACATTTAGTGAAAGGGTATTGAATACAAGCAGAATCAATGGAGCAGCTAGAGAATCAGGTGTATGGAGACAAATCAAGGCAGTTTTGAAGAGCTTGGAAACTGGAACACAGGCAGAGTCTTGGAGCCAGAACAGTCCAGGGGGAACCCTGCCGGGGGCAGGGAGGAACTCTGATTTCTTTCATCTGGCACTATTTATACAAGACTCAAAGTCCTGGAAGAAAACATCTGATTGAGCAGCTTAGGTCACAGCTCATCTACCTGATTATACTGGGGCCATGAGAGAAAGAGCTAACTCCCTTCGGGTTCTGTGATAGAAGCGGACATTTCATTTTACCATCTAACAAGGATACACAAAAGGGGAAAAAGGGTTAATTATCCTTTAGCAATTAGATTGCTAAAGAAAGGCTGAATGCACCCAAAAATGACAAAAGTCCATGGCAACAGCTAAGCTGAAGCTGACTCATGGGGAAGACTTAGCTAGTCCTGGAGTGGGGAAGGATTGTGTTCAAGGCAGAAAGATGAGCATGTGCAGAGTCTGGGACAAGAGGAAGCATGATAAATTTAACAACCAAAGTAGGTCCAAATGGCTGGAGCGCAGAATTGGAGAGATGGTGGGCAGGTA
Organism: Nyctereutes procyonoides; assembly: GCF_905146905.1. NCBI lineage: Eukaryota > Metazoa > Chordata > Mammalia > Carnivora > Canidae > Nyctereutes > Nyctereutes procyonoides. Next base: position 33,593,447 of record NW_026575052.1, read on the forward strand.
GAAAGAGGCCAAGAATGGGAGGAGATGATGTTAGACAGGAAAACAGGAGCGAGGGACACTGTGTCTTCAAGACAAGTGAAGAGCTCGGAGTTCATTCCTAAGGATGAAAGACACGTTAAAATATTTTATGTAGAGTTATGACATTTTCACTTTTGAGAAATGGCTTTGGCCATTGTGATAATCAGGGAGAGAAGAAAGTAGCCTGAGCCAGGACAATACCGAGTAGATAGAAAGACGTGATTAAATAGACTTGGGGAAGGAGGAGGTGAGGGAGAAGGAGGACAAAGGATGATTTGCAGGTTTTGAGCTTATGTTTCTGCATGGAGAATAATGCCATACATGGAAAAGGGGAATTAAGGTGGGGGAAATGAGTTTGGTGTTGGATGTATTGAGTTTAAAGGAGATTGTTGAACATATGGTTTTGAAAGCAAAAAAAAAAAAACAAGATTTAGGTAAAAGATGTGGGTATATTGATCATTATAGAAGCTAGAGTGACAAAGGAAACACTGCTGGAACAGTGTCCAGAGTGAGAGGTGATGAGACCTGAGGATGGAACAGTGTCCAGAGTGAGAGGTGATGAGACCTGAGGATGGAACCCTCAGAGCATCAACACTTAAGGATTGAACTGAAGCAAAGCAGTAGCCAAAGAGAATCACCAAGAAGACCAGAGAGGTAAAAGGGCAAACAGAGGAGCCGTGTCAGGGAAGCCAACAGAGGGGAATGGTCCAGCATGAGGAAATGGCTGATGGTGTCAAATGTTGAATAAAGTAAGTGTGGGGTGAGGGGGAGAAGTGACCACTGGATCTGTCAACAAGGAGGTGGCTGGTGCGTAAGAAGAGTTTCAGATGAGTGGTGGGGGCAGTGGCCAGATTGCAGGGGACCCAGGAGCATGGAAGGGTAAGGACACGGAGACAGTGCAGCTTGCTGGTACTCGATCCCACTGTATGTGAGAATCACCTGCAGAGCTTTGAAAACTTACTGATGCCCGGGCTCACCTCCCCAAATTGAGATTTGATCAGACCAGGTTGAATTTGCATGACGCATTAGTTTTCTCTTGCTGCTGTAACAAATGACCATAAACTTAATGGCTTGAAACAACACAGATCTATCTCACAATTCCGTAGGTCAGAAGTCTGACATGGGCTAAACATCAAGGTGTCAGCAGAGCTCTGTTCCTTTCTACAGACTTCAAAGAAAATCTGTTTTCTTGCCCTTTCCAGCTCTGAGAGGCAACCCTCCTGTTCATCTTTTAAAACCAGCGACGCTGCATCTCTGTTCTTTCCTTCCAGAGTTACAACCCCTCTTATTCTCTTCCTCTGCCTTCTTTTCCACCTCAAAGGATCCTCGGGATTACCTGGAGGCCCCCACTGGATAATGGAGGACAGCCTCCACACTGCAAGACCCTTACCTTAATCACAGGCAAGGCAGCAGTCCCCAGGGGTGGAACGGGGCCATCTCTGGGATGCTGTTAGGTCACCACACCTGCATACAGTTGTTAACACCCCAGGTGACCTTCCTGAGCAGCCAGGATTAAGCAACACTAGAAGGAGAAAGAAGATGAAAATGGAATTATGAGTTTTGGGGTTTTGTTTTATTTTTTTAATGAGGTGTGCCATAGTTGAAATAAAGAAGACGATTTATTTCGATTCCTAGCTCCTTTTCTCCAGTGGAGTCTTTAATAGCAAAACTGTTAGAGAACGATTTTTACTTGACACCTTTTAAAGATGCCCAGAGCTGACTCTTTTCCTCTTCTTCACTTACTCAAAACATGACATGTTTTATGAAGGCTTCCAAACCCATAGTTATAATTAAAAAGATGAGCAAAAGATATGCAGTTGCATGCTCGAGGTGAGCCCAAAGATAGCCAAACCTAGCTTTATAGAAAATGAGCTTTTCAGAGACAGAAAGTGAAGAGGCTAATCTGAAACGAAGCACCATTTTTTTCCCCCTCACAGCAGCCCGGGGTGACTTGAGACCAGTCTTTTGTCAGCACTGGCGACTCAGAAACGAAAGAGTGCACATATTCAAATGCCAAGATTGCCATATTGCACAGGGAAGGCGAGCATGTGTTTTGGTTGGAAGGGGAAAGAGTGTTCAATTAATCCCGAAATGTTTGCAAAAACAAATGATGGGCAAAAGGAAAACTAAACTTGAAAGGAATGTGATTCTTTATGAAAGACCCGTCTCCACCAGTCTGGCAGCCACAAAATAAACACATCAGCCAGCCAGGCCGGAGCAGATAATTAGGGATGAACAGGGCCCAATTTTGTTAAAACCAAGGCAGCGTGGCAGACGGGCAGGGCTCAGTAGGCCACCTTGCCGGGGTTGGGGGAGGCTGGGCCGTTCCCCCCCCCCCACTCCCCGGTCTCCCTGGGGCCCAGGGAACAGCCACTTCCTCTCTAACTGGGGTCATAATGGGAAGGCACAGGCTCAGACCGTCCTCGCCCCCCAGCTCCTGACCGGCCACGGAGGAACCCAGGAGCAGGGTAATTAAGCCCTGGAGGGATTCCACAGACCTGCCAACGTGAGGGGACTCCTTCCTACCCTGCAGACACTTTTCCTATTCTGGGCACCCCCAAGATTGCAAAGTATTTGAGGACTGCCTTGCCATGACCCCTTAAACATAGAGGAGAAAAAGCCACACACACACACGCAGAACACACACACACACACACACACTATATATGTATATAGTGTGTGTGTGTGTGTGTGTGTGTTCTGCTCAAGCAATTGCCTCATTGTTACATTTTTTTTTTTTAAATGAGTATTTACATAGTTCAGTGAAGGCCAAACGCTGAGCTCTGCAGAGCCAAGGCTGGGGTTTCCAAGGGCACCTCCGTCCCTCCCTGCGGTGGAGTCTAGGCCGTGAAACAACCGCGCCTTTGAGGCCGGCCTTGGGCCTGCTTGACAGCGAGACTCCAGTTGGATGACAGTGCTGCACCCAGTTCCCCAAGGTGCCCACTTAACGACCGCTCGGCCTCAACCCGATAGGATCCGGATTTGCGTTGCTGTAAAAGACACTGTCAACTGCCAGTCTGAGGGGGAACGTGCGGGAGCCGACACAGCCAGACAGAAGGAGGCCCAGATACTCTGAGGCAGCCACACTCCTGCCCTGACCACCCCACCCACCCACCACCACCTTCTTGTTTCCTGAGGAGCACAGATGGGCTGGGATTTAACACACAGGCAGGGGTGGGTCTGTATCCGGCTGTTCCTCTCCTCCACTTGCCCCTCAGCCCTTCCAGCACGCACTCTGCCCCCCAGCCTGAGAGGCCATCAAACCGCCTCACACCAGGGCAGAGCTGCATCACAGAACACAGGGCGTCGTGCAGAGCCCTGGGCACCCCAGAGCCCCAGCCCGCGCCCCCCTCCTCTGGCAGACAGGCCTGCCCGCCCTCAGCAGCCTCTGGCCCTGGCCCTGCGGCCGGGCGCCCCGCAGCCTCTGCACCCCTCTGCACCCCTCTCACGGACACGTCCAGTTGGTTACTGGGCTCTATTGCTTCCAGACTCTGCACTGCTACAGACCTAAAAAGAGGTGCGTGGACAGCTCAACTGCCTCTTTGTCCCTCCCCTGCTGTGCTCCTCTGGGCAGCGCCTTGTCAGCTCTGCCAATGGAAGGCCCCAGTGGAAGGAGGTGGAAAGAAGCCTCCCTCGGCTTCCTGGGGCATCACCTCCGTAGCTTCCGAGCCCCTGTGACAGGCCCGTGGCTGTCAACTCCCAGAGCGCAACCCTGATTCTGAGGCCTGTCACCCTCTGCTCTCCTCATGCCTCTAGCAGAGAGAAGGGAACAGCTTCCCACTGTCACTCATCCCCGGATGAGCTCAAAATCTTTTACTTGTTCCTCTATTTTTCCACTTCACGAAGCCAATTCTCTGTATTAGAGTCACTTATAAAATCACCTCAGCCATTTCTAAGTGTACAGTTCAGCGGTGTGCAGGATATTCATCGTATTGTAGATTCATTCTATTAAAAAAAAAACTAGAGAAGCTTCTATTTTCCTATTTTCCTGTAGCTTGCAGAGTGGTTTTAAGAAACTGATGCTCATAATAGAATTCTGGTTTGGGTTGCTTACCTGTGAGATCATGAATATAGTGATGATCACCTTGTAAATGGAAGTAATACGTGGCAGGCGGCAGCAGTCTCCTTACTTAAATGACCACCCGTAGTTGGCCTGGGATAATAGGCCAGTTACCACAGGCTTTGGGAAAATCAATTAACTCCTGTCCTCAACTGGTCTAAGCTCTTAGGTGACCTACTGCTTCCAAAGGTGCGGAGAGCTTACGAAAGGAAACTATGAGCTCAGACACAGGTACAGAACCACTGAGCTACGTCAGTGGTTTTGAAAGAAGCTCTCAGTTCTAGTAGCCACTGGGTAGACACGTGGGAACATTTGGCTCCAACTCTAATTGCACGAGTTGCAGAATCACATTGCAAGCTGAACACAAAACCTAGCCCTGTCTCATATGTTAATGTCGGGGCGTTATTTGAGAATGACTGGGGTCCTGACCCTTGAGAGGGGACATTTGGATGAACTGACACACTTAGAACCTTGAGCCAAGGGATCCCTGGGTGGCTCGGCGGTTTGGCGCCTGCCTTTGGCCCAGGGTGTGATCCTGGAGTCCCCGGATAGAGTCCCATGTCAGGCTCCTGGCATGGTGCCTGCTTCTCCCTCTGCCTGTGTCTCTGCCTCTCTATCTCTCTCTCTCTATGTCTATCATGAATAAATAAATAAAATCTTAAAAAAAAAAAGAACCTTGAACCAAGAAAACCCTCTGAACCTCCCTGTCCTATGGAGGCAGTCCATCCTCCCCTGTCTGTGGAAACAAGATTTCTCCTATTCAAAGTCTCTGTAACATAATGATCTTACCCCAGGAAGCTCCTTGCAATGGGATACTAGTCTCCTCAAGACTCAGTCCTACTAATTCTTACTGCCTCTGGACAGTGAGATAAATGGGAATCCCATCCCACGGTACTCTGGGAGCGCAATCACAAGGTGCATTCTGGGAAAAGATACTTTCTACATCACAGGAAAAGTAAGATCTTGCTAATTCTTGGGAGTGGGAACCTGGGGAACAAGTGTGCAATCAGATTCTAAGGGTGACAGCCAAAGAACCAAAAAAAAGAAAATCATATTAGATGAAGCTGAATTTGTCAATAAGGACACACTCAAGATTCCAGACTTGAGGTTCTGAATCACACAGCTGAAAACAGTTCCAACCATTTCTTTGATTGGTTGACTGAAACTTGGGCAGCTGCCTACATTCAGTTACATCAGGGTGCCTCAACTTCCCTGGTACAATGAGCTTTGCATATTTGTCAGAGCCAATGTCCATGGATTTAGGGAATGCCTCATTTATCAACATGGTATTTCATACATTCTGAGCAGGTAATACATTTTATAGTGAAGGAAATGCAGGGATGGTTTCACACCCACGGAATTAATTCAATGACCTTAACATATACCTCAGTTGCCCAGAAGAATGGTTTGTTACAGACCCAGTCAAGTGCCAGATGGGAGACAACACCCGTGAGCGTGGGTCCTGTCCTGTAGGATGCTATATATATATATATATATATATATATATATATATATATATATATATTTTTTTTTTTTTAAACTGCAATAAATGGCTGGTGTTCTTTCTCCTGTAAGCCAGGCCACATGGGCTGGAGAACCAAGAGTTGAGGATTAGTCCCATTCCCTGTTATATCCATTTCCAGAGGTTTGTTTCCTGCCCCTACAATCTTGGAGATTTTCCCCAAGTCTTCCACAGGGAAGAGGAAGGGGAGACTGCCATCTAGCTATTTGGATTTCTTTGTGCCTGAATCAACAGAGAATGGGTTTGATTTCAACTGCCAAGGGGAGGCGGTTGAAAGAAGTCATCACTGGAGCCCAGAGGATAATCTCAGATGTCTCTTAGCGCATCCAAATGAAAATCAATAGAATACAGCAATTCAATAATGATGTGGCCACTAAAGACTCAGAACCTCTAGGAATTGTGATTCTAGTCACCCCCATGGGTCAAGAACCCTGATCACGTGGAGTCCAGGCTAAGGGTAAGGCAATAGGGGATGCGTGGTGGCAGACTGATAAATATTAACTGTGAAAAATATCAAATGTAGTCTCATGACCAGGTACAGAAATGATGACTCCAGCAGTTAGGAATATTTTGTTATGTTTATATTATTCAGTTTATTCTTCTTTCTTTCATTTTCTCCTGTTTTTTTAGAATAAGCGTGGGTGGTGCTTAACTTTACAATTAAGTCGATGAGCCACCAGACTATGAGAAGCCACATCCACACCTCCGGGAATGATCTTATCAACTGGAAAGCTGAACTCAAAATGGATAATGACAACTGATGGGACTTTGGGTGTCCCCTTGTTGAGAGGGTGAGAATTTTTTTTTTTTTATGACACATGCCTCCTATTAGATAGAACAGAATGGATGCCAGGTTGCAAAAGAAATATACTCGATAGGGCAAGCCTGTTTGCTCAACATCCGCTCGCTCTCTGCTCCTCTTTTGCTCTATTCTGTACTGCAGGAGCTACAATGTGCCCTACCCTCCCTTTCCTCCAGCTGCTGCGTAGAAATGATCAATAAGTAGTGATAGGAGAAGACTGGAGGTTGGGAGGATAGAAGCCAAGGTCTTTCTCCCCATCACTCTGCTTCCAGTGGCATCTCTGGCAGTGGGAACAATTCCTGCATGGCTTCAGCCCCCCATGGAACCGACCTCCACATGGGTGACCTAACACCTGGGCTCTGCTAACACTCTCCTCACTTAGTCTCTCTAGTGTCAATGTGCTTTTCACCTTTGTAAGAATTCCCTGTATTAAGTTCGCTCTCTTATAATATTTATAGGGCTTTATATCTTTCTGACTGGACCATAACTGATATGGTTTGTTTTATTATATCATGTTACATAAGTAGGCCATATATTGTTCAACCACTTGTTCTTTAACCCTACAGTCTATCAGGGACAAACTTCTATTTTAGACAAATAGATCTAACACACTTTGTAAAAATAATTCACGTGCCATAAAGTGCATCCTTTCAAAGTAAGCAATTCAGTGGCTTTTACTATATTGTCCACAAAGTTTTGCAACCATCAGCACTACCACTACCTAATTCCAGAATATTTTCATCGCTGCCCTAAGAAACCTGGGATTCATCAGTAGTCACTCCCCATTCCTTCCCTCTCCCCAGTCCCTGGAAATGAACATTCTACTTTCCACCTCTGTGGATTTGCCCATTCTGGACATTTCATATAAAGGAGTCATACAATATATGGCCTTTAGTGTCTGGCTTTTTCCACTGAGTGCAATGTTTTCAAAGTTTGCACATGTTGTGGCATGAATCAATGCTTTCCTTCCTTTCTACAGTTGAGTTGTATTCCATTATATGGACTGATATACCACCTTTTGCTTATGCATACATCGGCTGATGGACCTTTGGGCCATTTTCACTTTTCAGCTATTAGGAATAATGCTGATGTGAACATTCATGTTCAAGTGTCTGTGTGAACATACGTTTCAGTGCTCTGGGTTATATCCTGCTGGGTCATATGGTAACTCTTTGTTCAACTTGCTGGGGATCTACCAGCATTTTCCGAAGCAGCTGTACCATTTTACTTTTCCAACTCATTCTTTTTAATAGCTCCACAACATCCCACAATATAGCAATATTAATGTTCTATGATGAATTTAACACTCATCTATTGAAATACATTTAAATTTTCTCTGTTTTTTCATGATCATTCATGATCACAGAACTTCGTATACCTCCCAAGGCATAGGAATTCTTGCCCATGAATTTACGGGATCCTCCCAAGGCATAGGAATTCTTGCCCGTGAATTTACAGGATCCATTGAATTTTTTGCTTTTTAATTTTTTTACTGTTTTCAGTGTTTGTTCTGAAATGTGCCACTGTTGCCACCAAAAGGTTGCTACCAATCTACACTCATACAACAGTGTATGAGAGAGCAAAATTTTCCCACATGCCTGCTAATGTCAGATATGTTTTTGTTAATCTGATAGGGAGAAACTTTGTCTTATTGGGTTTTTTAAAAAAGATTTTATTTATTTCTTCATAAGAGACATAGAGAGGCAGAGACACAGGCAGAGGGAGAAAGAGGCTCCCTGTGGGGAGCCGTATGTGGGACTCGATCCCAGGACCCCAGGATCATGCCCTGAGCCAAAGGCAGATGCTCAACCACTGAGCCACCCAAGTGTCCCTGTCCTATTGTTTTAATTGCCTTGCTCTGATCGCAAGGGAGTGGAAGTGACTGCTTTTTCAAGTACTCATGTATTTATTACCCAAACATAAACAGCCAGATTGGGTGATTTCTAAGATCCTTTGTTGCTGTAAAATTTGACTTGTGTGATTTATGCTATGGCAAGAAATTATGGTTAAGACAATGCTGAGGCCATAACTAGCTTTATGGAGCATGTGATTGTTTAATTGTGTTTCCTGGGTCCTCAGATGGGCCCACATGCTCACCAACATCCTCCCACAGGATGTCTACTAATAGAACCACATCTCTTTATATTTAGGCCAAGAAAAAAGGCCAATACCTCCAGGAAAGGCACAAGTTAGCACACAACAGCAAGTTTTGCTTAAAAATTAGGCAACTGAGGGATACCTGGGTGGCTCAGTGGTTGAGCATCTGCCTTCGGCTCAGGTCATGAACCCAGAGTCCTGGGATCAAGTCCCACATTGGGCTCTCCACAGGGAGCCTGCTTCTCCTTCTGCCTGTGTCTCTGCCTCTCTCTGTGTGTCTCTCATGAAGAAATAAATAAAATCTTTAAAAAAAGAAAAAATAGGCAACTGATATTTGCAAGGGCAAAAGGTCATAGAAGAAAGAACCTAGAAGACTGGACAGGATTGACCTATTTTGCATTTTTACCAAAAGTCACTTGTTTCCCTGGGAGGAGGTGGGGAGGCAGGGAGATTGTATTGTAATGAATTGGGACTTGAATTTAGAGTCAGAAGATGTAGGGTCTAGTCCTGACTCACACACTCATGTGAGGTCTTGGGTCATTTCCACATCTCATTTTCTAGTCTACTAAGGCCATATTCCCTCTTAAACCAAATTACTACAAAGTTCGAATAAGAAAATTGCAATGAGGGCAGCCCGGGTGGCTCAGCGGTTTAGCGCCGCCTTCCGCCCAGGGCGTGATCCTGGAGATCCAGGATCAAGTCCCATGTCCGGCTCCCTGAGTAGAGACTGCTTCTCTCTCTGCCTGTGTCTCTGCATCTCTCTCTCTCTCTCTTTCTCTCTCTCTCTCTGTGTCTCTCATGAATAAATAAATAAAATTTAAAAAAAATAAAAAGAAAATTGTAATGAAAAAACACAGTGTTCCCCCTCAAAGCCAGTGAGAGTTATCAGTTCTCTCCTAACTCAGTGGCCACAGAGCAGTAAAGCCTGGCCAGCAATCAGGTGGAAGTGCCTGGCACCATTTTCCACTTGGCCCAAATCCCAAAATGACTCTTCAGAGAAGCCCACAGGTTAGAAGAGCCACACTCCACCACGTTTGCCCATTCCAAAATTCAACACACTTGGGCTGCAGTACCTGTGCTAGGCCTGTCTTCATCTCCTAAAGAGATGAAGATGATAATTAAGGGACCCAGATGGGCTTTGTTTATGTTTTACTCATTTCTCGGGTTATCATATTCCACTGCGCTTCCTCTGTTGTTGCTATGATTTGACAAATGCTTCCACATTTTCTTGTAAATCAAATTAAGTGGCAGCTAAACTTGGGCCTTGCTGTGTGCAGCAGATAGCTAAGTCATCCACCCAGAGTCCGTGCTCTCCTATCCAGAATTTAAAATTGTGCTAGGAAGCCCCTAGGGCTTACATCTTCTATCCTCCTGACATCTAAATGTGACCACGCAACAAATTGGCACCCAGAGGGTGTGAGTTTGAATCGTCTGTGTGGATTTCCTAAGAAGGGTTTTTGAGAAGTGGGAGTACCTGCTTCACGTTCCCTTTTATCTTCTGTCAGCTGGACGCAGATGATCGTGTGACTGAAGAGAATGGCTGAACCACATACTGGAAGGAATCTTGGTCCCCAAGGAACTGCGATGAGGAAAGTCGGCTTGCCTTGATGATTATTTAAGTGAGAAATAAAATTCTGTTATTTAATTTTGAAATCTATTTGTTCCAGCAGCTACCTTTACTTTAACATCCTGCCTGAACACATTTCACCAACATGACCATTTGAATAAACAAGGTACTAGCAAACCTCATGACACTCCCGATAGATGTCTTCATTACAGCCTAGAAGTTTCTTCAGACAGAAAGCTCATTAAATTACCTTCGTGTCATAGGACAGCTCCATGCTGTTACATCCAGCAATTCTTGGCTTGTGCTTTGAAAACCTCTGAAGCATGAGAAACAGATGTTTTACAACAAAAACTTACAACAAATATGTTGATTGTGTGTTACTGAAAATTATCTGGAAGCATGCAAGATCCAAAGAAATGTTGTAAGACTAAGATCAGTCTTATCCAGGAGCTGGCAATGTAAAATGAGAAGGCAAGATGTTTATACAAATAACTCTATGTGAAGACAGTATGTCTGGTTCTTACCCGGAATAGCTGCCCTAAGACTTTTAAAGAGGGTGAGATCATTTTTATTTGGGGGCAGTAAGGTAAAGCTCCATAGAGGAAATGGGATTTGAGCTGTGGCTTGCAAGGTGGGTGGAATTAAGTGGTAGAGTCATGGACAGAGGCCAACAGAAATTCAACTGGCAAGTTAAGTTACTGTTACATGCTAGACATCTAGAAGGTCTTGAATGCCAGCCTGCGGAAGTTAGACGTCATTATAAAGGCAAAAAGAAGCTGGTTATTTTAGATCCCCCTTAAGTCCTAAAATGTTAGAGCTAAATATGTGACTTACCCATAGCAAAAGCCATGGCAGCTGCCCGTTCTTTTCAGAAATATACTCCAAGCCTGCTGTGTTTTCCTACGGCCTACTTTCATGGTCCCTAAATTTCAGCAATTCAAATGCCACCTTCACAGTTTTATTCCATTCCCACGTACTGTTTACATATTTACAATTTAATATTTTTCTTTAAGTCTACCTCTAATTTATTTCGAAGCAAAGAGTATCTGTGAAATTACAGTATACACACACGTACACACACACGGTAAAATTTTTTCTAATGTATCATCAAATAAATGTATGCCTATTAAAGGTTTAAAAGTGTTCCATCTGTTTCCCCCTACATATGCTCAGGTCCTATTGTGGTTTATAGGTCACACTTGGAAATCAGGGTCCTGCTCTGAACCAGCATGCACATGTTCCCAAGTCCTGGGTTCTCAAGTCACTTATCTGTCCACATCTGTCACTTATCTGTCACTCCCTCCATCCTGTCTGGTTCATGGTTGGACTCAGTAACTGCTGAGTAGGTAATGTTGCCACAGATATTCCTAAAATCTTACTGGTTCAACAAAATGAAAGTTCATGTATTGCTCACCACACAGATGAGACAGCCTTCCTCCATTTTGTAGCTAAATTCATCTAGAATGCAAGGCCTCCAGGGTCACCATGGAGAGACAGACAGACAGACAGAAAAAGATTGGAGCTAGAGATCATTTGAGTTTATCGAAGCACCAGGCCTAGAAATAGCCTATACCACTCGTGCTCACATCCAGCTGACGCTGTGGCCCCAACCCAGCTGCAAAGGAGGCTGAGAAATAGAGCCGGTCTTACAGATGACAGTGAGAACTGTGTGATCTCTGTCATGATAAGCTAATAACAACTGACCAGAGATCCTGTGGCTCGTTGCTCCAAAAACACCTCAAGGACAGAACTAGATGTCCCAAACCTGTGCTTTCAAGCTTCCAGAAGCCACACACATTCCTTGGCCCCTGGCCTCCTTCCACCCTCAAAACCAGCAACATTGCACTGATTCTCACACCTATCACTCTGACACCAACTCTTCCGTTCTTCCCTCTTCCACTCTTAAGGATCCCTGTGATGACGTTGGATCTACCAAGATAATCCCAGATAATCTCCTCATCTCAAATTCAACTAATTAGCAATTTAATTCCATCTGCAACCTTAATTCTCCTCTGCCATGTAACATAACATATTCATAAGCCCTGGAAATTAGGATAGAGACACATCTTTGGGGGATGGGAAGACAATCTTCTTTCACTGCAGAGGCCAACGGGCCATAATGAGGCCATGGACATGTTTTGTTTTCATCAGCCTGGTGTTTTCTTTTGCTTTCCTCTTTTAAAATATACCTTTTTTATTGGGATATTTTGTATATTTTTAATATAGCTTCTCTTGAAACCTCAGGAGATCTAGGAACAAGGGCCTGGTATCTCTCATCAAAACAATGGGCTGGTATTATTTACAGCAGCCAAGATAGAGAAGCAGCCCAAGTGTCTATCAATAGATGAATGGATAAAAAAGATATGGTACACATATATGTATGAATAATATGACTGACACTAGGTAAAAAAAATATGTGTGTGGAATATTATTCAGCCATCAAAAAGAATGAAATCTTGCCATTTGCAATGACATGGATGGCTCTAGAGAGTATAATGCTAAGCAAAATAAGTCAGAGAAAGACAAATACGATGTGACTTCACTCATCTGTCGAATTTAAGAAACAAAATGTAGAAAAGTATAAATATTAAAGTAATCTCAAGATCAGGATTATTTTTCTACTTATATATAGACGTAGGGATATGTACCATGTCTCCATGTACCATGTCTGTATCTTTATTTTTACTTGACATCACACAGCGCTATTTCCACATCATTAAAAACCCTTTGTAAACATCATCTCCATTCATACAGATTTAGCATAACTTATTTAATCATTAACTTATTATTTGATTAAATTATGCTACATCTATTTTTTGTTATTGAAGTTAACTTTTTTTCGTTCTTTCTCTCTCTCTCTCTTTCTCTTTCTTCTTTTGCTAAAAAGAGAGAGGGGACAAAAGGAGAGAGAAACCAAGAAACAGACTCATAACTATAGAAAACAATTACAGGGAAAAAAATGGATGGTTACCTTGGTTACAAGGAACAAACTGGTAGTTACCAGAGAGGAGGTGGGGAGGTGGGCTAGGTGGGTGATTAAAGAGGGCACTTCCTGTGATGAGCACCTGGGTAATGTATGAAATTGTTCAATCACGATATCATACATCCAAAACTAATATGACACTGTATATCAATTGTACTGGAATCAAATTTTAAAACTTAATTTAAAAGAAAAAGAAAAAACAATGGGCTGGTGCCAAGCAGTGGCTGCCCCCTTTAAATGGGGCGTGGGCCTCCCCCAGATGCCATAACATCTGTCCTTTTCTTTTGCCACACACCCCTGGCCCACTTTGAATAACGTCACCTGCCTTACCCCCCTTTAAACTTGCCAACTGTGCACCGGGTATCAGGACCCCAGCTAGCATTTTACCCTGTCGGTGGTCTTCACGCTTCCATCCTCTGCAGGCAGCACGTCCCTGGTTCCGAAGTCCACCCTCTGCACAGAAATGTCCTGAGAGCCCTTGCCTCTGACTCGAGAATGCAAGCAGGCTCAGGCTAGGGAACCACAAGCATTCCCTGGACACCCACCCCCTTTCAGGCATCTGGGTCCTAAGCTGCTCGAGAAGCAGGGACCTAAATGCATCCTAGGACAGGGGACAAAGTTTCAATTTGCTGTCGCCTGAGCAGTGCCTGTCCCTCTTTCTTCTTCTCTTCAGCCCTTGCTAAGATATCTCCTCTGATGCATTTTTTGCCTCTGACAACAGGCCCCATTCTGGCACCCGTCCAAGCGGCACGCGGGCCCTCATTGTCCTCGTGGGCTTAAGTGAAGGGCATCCCACTCTGTTCCACTTGCAGATGTGCACAGACCCGGCGCCGGCATTAATAACACCGTGGGCCTGGCCATTCGATCTTCATCAGCCGCCGAGCATCCCTTGCCGCGCCGCGGATCATAAGCTGCCTGCGCACTGCCAGGGAGATGAGCTCTTCATTACCCAGGTCAGCGGTGGGGCCTTGCCACCAAATACCCAGAAATCACATTAGCCAGGCAAATGTCCCCTGTCACTCTGACGGGAGGTGGAAGAGAGAGACCTCAAAGAACTAAATTGCACTGCAACTCTTATCAAGGTCACAGGAGTGAGAGCCAGAGCCCTCCTTCTTAGTCCAGTACTCCCCCAGCCTCCCTCATCTGGCCTCCACCTTGATGATTTTGGCCATTTCCGTGCAATACCTGCAATTTTATTTATTTACTATTTTTCTTAAGTTAATTGCATACTGATTTGCTTTTATTTGGCCCCAATAATAACCATAACATTGGAGCTTAGACAGGCTGGTTATACTTCTTTTCTAATACACGTTAAAGTTAGGGTATTGCTTGAATAATTAAAATTAGGATATTAAAATATGGAATGCTGATCCACATTTCCCCTAAAAGGATCTTATGTGCTATTTGTTAGATGCAAACCCTACTACGTTTTGGAAAACACAGATCTAATCTATTCTTCCACTTGTGAATTAAATGATGCAGATTGCTCCTGAGCCATTCTCAGGGCTCTCTGGGTAGGGTTCCCAAAATTCAGAAGGTGCTGATGCCTGTAGGTCCCAGTATCATTGAGAAGTTCTTTCTTACAGCTCACCTACATCTCTCTGCTGACTGGAAGTCTTTTTCCTCATATTTTGAGTTGTAGTTGATAGTGGTAGAACTAGGAATTCCAGACCTTGGAGCAAATGGTTCTAGAAATAGTTCATCTTCTCTAACTCAGTGATTCCTAGGTGGCTTGTGAGAAACCAGCTCGGAGCTAAAGGAGATGGACATGCCCACATTTTAGAGATGGACAATAAGGGCAGCACCTGGGTGACCCAGTGGTTGAGCGTCTGCCTTTGGCTCAGGCCACAATCCCGGAGTCCCGGGATCAAGTCTCCAGATTTAAACATTAATCCTTTCCAAAAAAAAAAACACCCTCACAGTAACACCCAAAAACATATTTGGCCAAATATCTCAGCATCCATGGCCCAATCAAGTTGACACATGAAATGAACCATCGCCCCTGGCAAGCTTCTGTCCTCGGTCCCAGGGCTGGAAGTTGTCAAACAAGGGTGAAGTCCCCGATTCTCAGAGGAGGCACAGCTGAGCATGGATACGAGGGACCTTTTTAAATGCTGCGGTTCTGAGGCTCGTGTAGTGACAGAGCCTAGATTGGAGCCCTTGTTTGACTCCAGGGCCTGTGCTTTGTCCGCTATAGGAGACTTTCTTGATAGATGTAGTGTGTCCAAATGAGAGTGTCTGGGAAACTAAAGATGCACAGACTAGAGGGGGCTTTGTGTGGGGATCAGGGGGTGCTGGTGGATGGAGGAAACTCTGGAAAATAAACTGTTTCGTATTATTCCATGAGTAGAAATTGGATTCACTAGAAGTCACGAGGAGGTGAATTTTCAATGTTTGGCGAGAGAGGGATCCACGGTGGAATGGACTTCCTTCCTAGGTGGTGAGATGTCCATCCCTGGAAGTGTGCAAGCACGTCCCTGGAGTGGGTCAAAGATGTGGAACGCTGAGTATGAGATTAAATTCTGGCGTCTGCGATCTTTCCCTGTGCCAAGATGATGCCAAGGAGACAGGGCTTTGGGAGAACCTCTGAACCGCGGCCTGATTCCCGGCTCCACGGTCCACGGTTCTGCTCACCCAGTGCAGCCAGAGCTTCTCGCCGTGAACAGGGGTCCCTAGGATGTGGGCCGGCCCAGCTGGCCTGCCTTCGCTCCCCGGGGCCCCTGCGTATGCAGCAGGCTGTTCCCCGCTGCCCTGGGAGCCCACGGGAATCACGGTCAGCACCCCTTTTCCCTTGCACCCTCTGCTCCAGGGCCTGACCTGCCTGCCCGAGGGGACACCGGGATTCCAGAGTCGAAGGGACAGCGCGTGTCAGGGGGGCAGGAGGTCAAGGTGGGTGCAGGGGGCAGCAGGTCAAGGAGTGTCAGGGGGGCAGGAGGTCAAGGCGGGTGCAGGGGGCAGGAGGCCAAGGCAGGTGCTCCGGCGACTTCCTGACCCAGGCGCCCCCCAGGAAGCCACAGCCTTCCTCCTCCAGGGGACCTCAGCGCCCTTTCCCACCGTGAGGACTTGTTCCTTGGAGCAGAAGGCGGGGAGAGGCCCGAGAGGGAGGAGCGGCCGAGGGCTGTGGCAGGGAGTGGGCCCTCAGGAGAGCAGGGGTGCGTGGGGGACCGTGACGCCGTGGCTGAGGGCTCTGCGCGTGGGGACAGCGTGAGAACACACGTCTGCAGGTGCCAGGAAAGCCTGTCTTCTCCTCTGGGACTCCCGTGACTGGGGCGGCAACGCGGGAGCAGCCGCCCCGGTGGAAGCAAGAGAACAGGCCCAGGCCAGCGTGTGGAGGGCCCGGTGTCACCTCAGGGTCGCCTCCCGGCTTCCGAGGCCGCCGGCGCAGGGCCCAAGGCTCCCGGTCCCCAGGGGGCCGCCTGGCGCTTCTGTAAGGGAAAGGCGGATCTCCACCTCAGCACCTCACACGAGATTAGGGGGACGAGGCTCAGGCCGGGGCCGGGCTCAGTGGAGGTGACCCCGCACCTCGGAGGCTCGGCCGTGACCCCTCAGGGCCGGGCCAGAGGCCGAAGCCTGCTCCTCCACAGCGAAGGCCGCGGGCCGACCAGGGCCCTGACGGTCCTGCGCCGGGGCCACGAGGGAGCAGGCGGGGTCGGGCCCTGCAGAGTGTGGCAAACCCCGTAATCCCTTTCTGGAAAGGGACCGTCAGGCTCCCAGGTGCTCCGTTTCTAAAGGCCCCACTAAATGGCCATAAAGGAGCCGGTTCTGAACCGCCATGTGTGGCCCACCTTTTGCAAATATTTGATCCCAGTCGCATCCTACTCCCAAGGGAATGGTGACTCGGACCTGTCTGCCCCCCAGGACTCCGTCCAACAGAGGATTAATGACCCCCAAGTGGGAGGCACACGAAGGCAGCAGGGCCCGCGGGGGCCCCGGGACACCTGCCCTCTCAGGGGGTAACCAGGAGGACCTGGCGCCTTCCCCCCCGCCCCAGCTCCTCACCTCCAAACGCCCCTCTCCTCTCTCCCCCCTGACAGCCGGTCAGGACAAGAAACCAGACAGAGTGAGGAGGGCTGCCCCCCACCCCCCACCACCGGGAAACCCGGGGCCTTCCACTCACGGCGATCCACGGCCCCTCCTCGTCCCCTTCCCTACCTCAGTTTCCAAACTCTGAACCCCATTCCGCCTTTTCCCAGACCTCTTCCCACCTGGTCCAAGGAAGAAGAAGCGCAGCACAGGGCAGCCCCCCTCAGTCTCTAGAGTCCGGGTTCAAACCCCACTTACCTCAACCATGTCATGGCCATTACAACTCTGGGCTAACCCTGACTATCAGCGGTATTACGGGGAGCCCATCTGTCTTCAGACACGTAGTCAGAGCATACCGCACACATCTGGGGGTTTTCACCTCACACATGTTCTCCGACATTCATAAGGAATAAACATTTTCTTTGGTTTTTGGTTCCAAAACCAAGCGAACCCGATGAGCTATCACTTGAACAACAGTGTATTCATACTCCCCGACTCTCGAATTTTCTCACTTAATGATACACGCCGGGACTGTTCCACGTTCGATTTGGAGCAGTAGACCTGCAGTTGAGTTGTGCTCATGACTGCAAAGTATTGCACTGAATACTATGACTTATGCCACCAGCTCCATATGCATGGGCCTTCTGGCTGTTTCCAGATTTTTGTTATTTTATACGATGCTACAGTGAGAGAGAGAGAGAGAGAGAGAGAGAGAGAGAGAGTGTGTGTGTGTGTGTGTGTGTGTGTACGATTCAGCACATGGTCAAGCATCTCCATAAGAATGGATTCCTAGAAGTGGAATTGATGAGTCAAAGGGTATGTTCACTTAACACTCTTTGTAGATAGATACGGCTAAGTAGAGCATAAACCACAAGTATGAATCTTATTGACGGCTTAGAGACCACAACTCTGGAAATTAATAAATGAAAAGTATCAATCCTTTAGGAGGAGGAGCTCTATCTACATTCCGTCCCTCTTTTCACTCACCCTAGACATTTCAGTTTACAAGGTGTCTATGTTCTAGGTGGCCTCTGTTTTAGGGGGTTGGATACAATTTTCTGGAACAACTGGAATATTTGAAGTAGGAAAAGTGGCAGATGAATAAGAGGATGCAGAGCACTGAGAGATCAGCTTCTCCTTAGCTACTCTTTGCTCATTCTTTCCCCACTCAGTCTGTGCCTGACCTGATATAGACCCTCAAAAAGATATCTGATGAATGAATGGATGGATGGATGAAATGAACAGATAATATAATGATGAAGACTCGCTCAAGGATCCAAGATCAGTGTTGTGGGTTCGGCCAGCCTCACCTCCTTTTAGTTGTGCCCCGGTAAGTAAGTACCCTTTAAGTCTATGAGACTCATAGTTGAGAATCTGCCTCCAGCCCAGGGCAAGAGTAGAGATCAGGAGTCAGAGGGGCTAGATTTAAAACTTAGTTTAAGGGACGCCTGGGTGGCTCAGCGGTTGAGTGCTTGCCTTCGGCTCAGGGCGTGACCCCGGGGTCCTGGGATCGAGTCCTGCATCAGGATCCCCGCAGGGAGCCTGCTTCTCCCTCTGCCTGTATCTCTGCCTCTCTCTCTGTGTCTCTCATGAGTAAATAAAATCTTTAAAAATAAATAAGTAAATCTATGAGACTCTGTTTTGACACATCATGTGTAGCTCTATCTATAGGCTTTTGGCTTTCATTTCAAAAATCAATTCTACGTTGACAAGACCTCAGTAGCCAACACACAGAGCAAGGAGACCATGGCTGTGGCGACAACCACTCCTTCTCTGGGACTAAAGCACTTGGAACTCTAAGCCTGAAATGTGTGAGAAATAGAATTGTTAAATATGAACATAATTCGTAGCCATGTGACTTTAAAGTCATTGAGCCACTCCACGTTTCAGGGTCCTCATCTGTGAAATGGGGATAAAAACACCCATTTTGTGGTAGAGCCGATGTAGGCATTACACTCACATCTACAAAACAAATGTAGTTAGTATCTATTTTTCCCCCATATCTGCTCTGATTCTTCTCACCGCTGCCAAAGGAGGAGCGCCAAAAACAAAAACAAAAACAAAACAAAACAAAAAAAACAACCAAAAAACCCAAAGCATTTAATCCAGTCCAGTGACAATTGCTTTACTTAAACACGTAGAGCAATTTCTTTAGTTAATTCAGATTAATGGCCAACCTTCCAGCATTTCACGCCCTGTGTTTACCCTCCCCATGATGACAGCTGGCCTGTAGAGAACTTTCCAGGAAATTAATACCGAGCTGTGCGTGTCCCTGTGCAACTAGCAGTATCTACTGATTCCTCTGGTCTCCCTTTCCTGCCTTTCTCTTGGGTTGCAGTATGTCCTCTTGGCTACATCAGGGCGTGGGGCACCTTCACTGCTGAGAAACCTCACTGGGTGAGCTGGGACTGTGAAGTCCAGAAATCTGGCTGTGACTACCGTGTGACCCACAGACTAAGCAGCTGGCCTCATACTTCTTAGCTGCACTTTTGATGCATTATGACCACTGCGAGCCCCTCCCTTCATTTCCACCTGCTCCCACAATCTCCCCAGTTTGGCTCTAAGTAGACTCTTAATACCTCTTAGGATTACATTTCTCCCACTTAAAAAAAAAAAACCTAAAGGCACACGGCCCAGAGTCATAGCACCATGAAATCACCAGGGATCTAGGCTTTCATACGTTTGAGCTTTGCAGAGCGTGCTTCTATGCTCCAGATAACCTCATGGAACAGGATGGCAGCTGGAGCTCCAATCATTGCGTCCAGCTTCCATGCAACAGAAGGAAAGATAGAGAGCGTCTCCCTGATGGGTTGGTTTCCTTGAAAAAGCCACCCCAGAAGTTTTACTCACACATTTGCTCACATTTCATTGCCCATAATTTAGTTCCATGGTCATATTTAACTACAATAGAGTCTTTCAAGTGAGGGCATTTCTGCCCCCTAAATCGGAATTCTGTTACTTAAGAAAACAGAGCTGGAGGTGGGGGGCTGGGGGGCTCAGTCAGTTAAGTGCCCTACTCACAATTTTGGCTCAGGTCATGATCTCAGGGTTGTGAGATCCACCTCCAAGTGGGGCTCCATGCTGAGTGTGGAACCTGCTTAAGATCCTCTCTCTCTCTGTCTCCCTCTGCCTCTGTCCCTCCCCTACGTCCCCTGCTCACACACATTCTCTCTAAAAACAAAACAAGACAAAAACAAAGACTTTAATAGTAGGGATCCAGCCGGTCATCTCCACTAACCTCCAGAAACATCTGCATCCATTTTATCCCCTTCAGGACTCCAGGGTTCTCGCTCAGGCAACCCCAGGCTGGGGTTCATTCTGCAAGCGAGTCTTCCCCATGAGTCCCCAGACTATCTCAGCAAGGTCTCTTCTGCTATCAGCTTGTAACCAACACAACCGTGGGCCCCGGCCCAACCATAGAAACATTCACATACACACACCCCCGACTTCAGTCAGGGGAAGAAAGGTCAGGACCCTCATATTTCTAGCACCTCTGTCCCATCTTTCATCCCCTCTTCCTCCCACAACCCCCAATGGATGGGAGGAATAGGATTTTCACCTTCTCTTCCTCTTTATCCTTGACTTTCCGGGGTCATATCCTGAAAACCCCATCTCTCAGCTAGAATAGGGGAGAGAATGGCTGCTTGGCCTTGTGGGGGGCGGGGAAGGGGGGGACCTGAAATGCCCTGGCTTAATATTTTGACAATATTATCACCACCACACCTACATTCTTTTTTTATTATTATTTACTGAGCACTCAATAAGCCTATAGGCCTTTTAATGAATAACAGGTTGCCGTGGGAATCAAAAATGAGATAAAATGTGGAAATCTCTTGCCATGATGTGTGGCGTGTCGTATATGCTTAGTAAATGTGAGCCGTCACTGTTATTATTTTTTAAATAATGGGGCACCATCCTCCTGGGCCTTCCTCTGCACTTTGTTTCTGCCTCAGACAAACACGCTACAGGCGTGGCCCCATCGCGCAGCAATGTCATTAGATTTTCTGTTTGCTTTGTTTTAAATCCCATTTTCTGGAACCAGGAGGACTTTTTTTCCTGGGGAAAGGAAGAACTACGTAGAGACCTCGCTCCTAATCACCTCTGTTACTGGACGCCACGTAGCTAGGAGCGAGCCGCTGTTCTTTAGGGAAGGGGGCTAATTGGAATAGAAAAGATTGATGAAGGTCAGTGTAGACAGCGAAGTAGAATTATGGCTGGAGGCCAGGTCAGCTGAAGTCAGGCCTCTCCAAGCCGCACCTCATCCTGCGACTCTAAATTATCCCTTACCCCTGGTGACCCTCCACACTCTGTGTTGTTTGTGTAACCACAGCTCAAGAGAGCGTGAGTGAAGGAAGGCAAGATGAGAATTGATCTATTGACACTCAATCAGGAGACTGGCTCCAAGACTCTGAGAGGGAGTCGCCCGGGGCTCTGGGCTGGAATTGCTCTTAGATTTGAAAAAGAGGTAAGAGGAAAATAAGGATGTGCATTTGGTTTACTTGGGCATCATTGGGGGCCAGAGTCTCCCAGGTGCCTAGGATTTCCTCGGGTTCAAGAGGAAGTCCCCAAAGACTTGGAGCTGTAAATAAGCAGGTTGTTTTAATGTAGGGAAAATATAAATGCGCATGTTTATGAAGAATTATGGTTCAGTTACTCTCAAGTACAGCACAGAAATGGAAAACAGGTATTTTAAATAGCCCCAGAAAGTGTCATCAGCAGCGCCCAGCCCTGATGGGGCAGGAACTTCTCGAACTCAGAACCAGAGGGAATTTCCAGGTTGCAGCAGATAAGCAGGGAAGTTGAGGCAGGAGGTGATGGACGGAGTTTAGGACAGGAGACTGGTATGAGGTCCAGTAGCAGCTTAGGAGCGACGTCCTTGGGACGCCTGGGTGGCTCAATTGTTGAGCGTCTGCCTTCCAGCTCAGGGCATGATCCTGGGGTCCTGGGATTGAGTCCTGCATCAGGTTCCCTGCATGGAGCCTGCTTCTCCCTCTGCCTGTGTCTCTGCCTCTCTCTCTATCTCTGTGTATCTCATGAATAAATAAATAAAATTTTCAAAAATAAAAAAAGGAATAGGGCCCTTTGTCTCCCACACAAGAAGCTGCAGTAGGCATAGTCAGCCAAATCAGGAAGGATTTGTGTTGATTTTGCTTTTCACCAGGAGGTCAATATTCCTGCCTGCTATGCAGAAAAAGAAGGGAGGGCATGAATGTCAGTGGAACTGGAACCAACACAGGAGACGGGTCAGGGGGTGGACCTGGGAAATGCCAGATGGTTTCCTATGGTTTCCTAGTTGACGCTAATATATACTAATTAGTAACTAACATAGAACGACCCCATAACACCTATCATCTCATTCAATCCACACACAGCAAACAAATGAAGCAGCTAATACTATCACCATTTTACTGATGAGGAAGCTGAGGCACAGAGGGGATTTAGCTAAGCAATTTGCCTAAAATTTCAGATTTCATAAATGGTAAAGTTAAGACTTGAACCCAGGGAGTCGGACTCCAGACTATCATAGGAATACATTATAAAACCAATATTGGTCGTACCAAAAAATCCCAACAGTAAAATGTTTAACTCAGGGAACTGATCCTTTTACCATTAACTATAAAGTATCATATTAGCATAAATTTCCATAAGGTAATTTTCAGCTAATTACAGAATTTTCAGTTCTACTCAGAGCTGTCCTTCAATAAGTAAGTTTCTTTTTTCTACATTTTAAAATAATTGCCTATGATTTGTATCATTAGCTCAGATCTATCTTCATTTTTAAAAGCCAGGATCCAGGAAATAAGTCCAGAACAACCCAGGAGCGATGAGTTGCCCTGACGTTGCATTCTGAGCTCCGACTGTATTTTGAGATTTCCCTCTGCACAGCCCGGTGCCTAGCACAGGGCCCGGTCCCTCCACAGTGACTTGGGAATGGAGAGAACAGAAGCCAAGGGAACTCCACGCTCATTTCCACTCATTCACTTTCAGAGCTACCTTCGGGTAGCTGTCATTCTCTCTAAGAAACTTCAGCTTTATTGCCAGAAATAAAAAGAGCCTCAGCTATTTCGTTTTCATTATTTTACAGCTCATTTTGAGAATTAATATTTTATAAGAAAATTATTTTGATTCAAAATGTGACTTTTAAAAGGTCTATGGTATGTTTAAGTGTCACTTTTATTATGCCTTGGGGCCAGCAGCTTTTCTAGAGGCACATACTGTGTTATTGATGTATGGTACCCCTAGTGAATTTCCCTTCCTGTTCTGAGGCTGAAACAAGAGAAATTACTTCCTGTGCATAATTCACTCCCTTCTTTCCACCTCTATCCCTCCTTTTTCCCTCACTGCCTTTTTTTCCTTCAGTGCAAAGTAAATAAAATAACCATCATTACTAACGAAGAATGAAGAAGAAGAAGAAGAAAAAGAAGAAGAAGGAAGAGGAGGAGGAGGAGGAGAGGAAGAAGAAAACCAGGTTGTATTTTTACCACACAAGAGATTTTTGTTTGTTTGTTTTTTGTTTTTTGTTTTTTTTTACCATGCAAGAGTTAAAATAAAACATGGGACAGCTACTCACCAAGACCTGGGAAACTGGAGGTGAAAGACTGTACTCGCATTTCTGCCCCAGACTAATGTCCTTCCCTCTTCACCAGTCTTTTTCTTCTCTCTTTCCTGGTCTGTGCTGAGATGACAGATCTTTCCACCTCCCACATGATGGAGCAGCAGGCATTGATCTTCAGATAATCAGGCTGCCTGATGCTCTTCTGGAAGATCTAGAAAGCTAAAGTCTGCAAATACAACTGAAAATACTTAAGTCCCTGTATCAGTTAGTTAGTGATGCCTAACAAATCATCCCCCAAAATAACAAAAACTATTGGTTATTTCTTGTGGTCTGTGGATTGGATGGGGGTGCTGGTGGACCTAAGCCGAGTTTGGCTGACCTTAGCTAGGCTTTCCTCCTGCAGCTGTGGTCGGCTAGCAGGCCAGCTGGTCTAACTGGCCTTTTATGAGACAACTCTGCTCTCTTCCACCTGCATCTCACACCCTCTTGCAGGCCATCCCCACATGTCTCCTCACTTTCCCAAGAGGGAAAGTGGGGGTGTGCATGTGTTTTGCAAGCTTCTGCTTACACCAGGTTTGTTAGCATCCCATTGGTCAAGCAAAGTCACAAGGCTAAGCCTGGTGTTGAAGTAGGTTGGGACCAGGGGCTACAAGGCAGAAAGCCTAATACTGAGAGACCAGCATAGAGGCCATTAATGTAATCAGTCTACCTCTGTTCTCAAATTAAAGCTTGAAACTGAACAAAAGGGACATTCTTTTTTTTTTTTTTAAAGTAGGCTCCATACCCAGTGTGGAGCCCAATGTGGTGGTCACAACTCAGGGTTGTGAGCTCAAGACCTAAGCTGAGTCAATCGTTGGATGCTTAACCATCAGAGCCACCCAGGTGCCCCAGAAAGTGACATTCTGAAAACAAAATAAAGTCGAACTTCATTATTTAAAGATTCCATATTTGCAAATTTGCCTGCTTGCTAAGATTTGTTTCTGAGTTTAAAATCAATACTTGGGACACTTACGTGGTCATTCCTACGCAAGCACACACCAGTAAAAATTTTGAGTTGCCCGATCCACACGTTCCCTCTGCTGAAGTAAAACCAGGTGATGCTCTGCTTTCTTGTTTCAGCTCTCACACTACAAGCAAGTGTCCAGGCTGGTCCGAAGGTAGTGAGTTATCTCAATTGATTGTTCACAGTCAGTTACAAGCAAGTGTCCTTTTCATAGTACACTTGACCCTCAACGAACATAGGTTTGAAGTGTGTGGTCCACTTAAAAGCAATTTTTTTTTCAGTGAATACAGTCCAGTACCTTAAATGTATTTTCTCTTCCTTATGATTTTCTTCACATTTTCTTTTCTCTAGCTGACCTTAATGTAAAAATACAGTATATAATACACGTAACATACATATGATAAATGACTGCTTCTGTTATTGGCAACAGTAGTCTCTAAGTAGTTAAGTCTTGGGGGAGTCAAAAGTTACATGTGAGTTTTCAGATGCATAGGGGAAGGGGTGGGGTCCCAACCCCTGACCTTGTTCATGGGTCAGCTATAGGCTTAATGCTACATTTTTTTTTGCATTTTATTGGTGATTTTGCTGTTTAAAATGGCCCCACTTACAACGCTGAATGCCATCCAGTGTTCCTAAGCACAAGAAGGCTGTGATGTGCCCAAAGGAGAAAGTACATGTGTTAGATAACCATCATGCAGGCATGAGTTACAGTGCTGTTGGCCATGAACTCAGTGTTAACCAGTCAATATTATATATTAAATAAGGTGTCTTTAAATAGACCAGACATCTAAAACAAGGTTATGTATTGATTGACTGATGAATATGTTGTGGCCAGAGGCTCACAAGAACCTAACCTCATATTTCTCCAGGAGCAATGGCTCAGTATTCACTAATTCAGTGTCTGCAATGACATAATTACCTCAAAAAATGAGAACCAGTGGTGCTTCCATTTATTTTAAGCAGTATCTTTTTAAAAGAGATTTTTAAACAACAAACTCTCTATCCTTGTCTCTCTATACAACTGCACACTCCTGAAACACAAAACAAAAACCACACTATCACATAAATACCACCTTAGCCTTACAGAAAACAATATTGTGCTTTAAGCAAAACATTTATAAGAATAAGAACACTCTAAGTAATTGGTGGAGGGACACATATTGGGGAGATTCCCGGTGACATTCAACACATGGTTACTGATCTCCTCCTGTGAGTTACTCTAGCTGATGCTAAATTCTTCAGTAAGTGGATAAGAACTCTGAAAGAATAATAAAGATTCCAGAGAGTTAAATAAGATTCAAAGGCGTGTGTCAGTCTTTGAATGAAAATACTGAGCAAGAAAGAAAGGTATAATCATAAAATTATTCATACAGTGAAAGCCAGGAAAACCAGGATTTCAGTATGAATATAATTTTCAGGAATGCATCTCTTATTGGAAGTTCAAAGGCATTTTGTGTTGTTAGAGTACATGGGATCCCCAAAGAGCTTTGAGTCCCAAATTTGAGCTCTGATGTTAGGTACAGCCAAAAGGCCAGATACCACCACGTTTACAAGCTCAGTCTCTGCAATCAGCCAGAGCAGGGTCTGGGTCCAGGGTCCACTTTATTAGTTGAGTGACATGATAAAAGACACTCCCTCTATGCGCCCCAGTTTCTTCATTTATAAGAGTAAAAATGTGAATGTAATCAGACATTTTATGAGTGCGGACTAGGATCCTGGCACCCTGGGGGTGGGAGCTCTCCATACATCACTTCATTTAATCCTCACAATGCCCTATGAGGTGGGAGCTATTGCTACGCCCAATGTATTGAGTGAGAAAATAGAGGCCAGGAGAAGGTGAACAATCTTGCCAAGAATTAAGAGCTGGCACAGCTGGAATTTGATCCTAGGCATCTGACACCTATCTATCTCATTATGTCGTGCGTGAAAATTAGATGAAATAACGCATATAAAATACTCAGCACAGTGCCAGGTGTATAATAAGATCATATAATAAATTTTTTTAAAGATCTTTCTAAATAATGGTGTGCCACCCTTCCCCCGCCCCACTATAACAGGTCTGCAATATGTAGAGGCCACGACGACATAGAGAGTTTGTGTGGGGACTACTTATGCTGCCTTCTACTCCATATGACAGTCCTACAGGAAAGAGGCTTACCTCACCAGGGAAAGCATTCCAAATAACCCCCTGGAGAAATTTCTATTTGCTTTCATGAATGGAAGATAATAAATGTAAGTTGGGAGATCAGATTCAAGATTTGTGTTTTAACACTCTCTCCCACTAAGGCTAAAACTTCCAATGGTTTATCCCAACCCCTCTTGAATTTGTTTATTTAATCTATCTGATATTGTTCACTTATTTTTTTGTCCCAATCTCAGAGGTCACTATACTATTTTTAAGGAAAACATTTTGAGTACAAAGTGAAGCCAGCTGTATAAGCCAAGCTTCTGGTAGGCCAAAAACAAAATGCACGTTGGTATCTCCTGGGTTTCCATTTCCTGGGGTCCAAAGGGATCTAGAGAGAACATGATGATATCTGGAGCACCGTTTTCTCTTACATAAGCTTCTTTCCCATTTAAATAGCTGTTTTATTAAATTATCACAGTCACATTTCACATGATCTTGCACATTAAGTTTGCATAGACATAGGTATGAGCAGGAACAACTGACTGTCCTGTCATCTTCAAGAAACAGAATCACTCTGTGCTCTGTGCCCTGCCCCTTACAAGGCCTTCACAGGATCCTGACAACTCAAGCAACTCATGAGGCGAAAGAACATGTGGAAGAAACAAGAAGGGCAGAAAATGCTCCTTCCTCAGGATCAGGAATCATGTGCTGGCTGAGGAAGCCTGAATTATTATTCAGTGAGCTCTGAGTGTGAGTCTTAAAGAACACTCTGCAGCTATTAACAAGACTGAAATAGATGAATATCTGCTAATATGAAACACTTGCCAGCGTATATTATTAAGTGAGAAAACCCAAGCATGTGGATACTACGCTACTAACTGAATAACAGACGTGTGGATTCGTGATCAAGAGGGATGCAAAACAACTGTAAGGGTAGATTCCTTAGGGGAGGGGCTGAGGGTGGGGTGGGTTTGTTTTTCAACTGAATTTTTACGATAAAGAATGTTTAGGCAATCAGTGGGGAGCTGGAGGCTCTGTGTTGGGCCACACTGACCTCCCATCTGGGTGATCTGTTCTCCCCAAACAAGAAAGAGCAGAAATCCAAGGAAACACCTGTCCTTAGGGCAAAAGAAGAGAATTGTGGAAACAGTTTTGAGAAGATCTTCCCCGGATTGACATTTGTGACCTCCTCCCATAACTTTCCTCCTGTGTAACTTGTCCCCTTCACCTATTAGCACAAAGAACACAAAATGGAACCCATGTGAAGATAATACCTAATAAGTAAGAAACAAACCTACCAAATGATAAGCGGATTTTTAAAAAACTATTCAGAAAGAGAATCACTTCAGAAACGAGAATAAGATTTCAAATACTGAACTCTGAGGTGCATTAGAGAGAGACAGAGAGAAAAGAGAAGAAACCAGAGAATCAAAGATTAGAGTTCGAAAATGTAAAAAGAAACAATGAACTGCACTAGCATTGGAAGAAATTTAAGATGACAATACAAGAATAGGAATGAAAATCACATCAGCAAGGGCAATAATAGATAATACTGAAAACACAGGGATATGGAGGTGGAAATATAGCTTAAGAAATTAATATTAAAAAATGAAAAAGGGGGCGCCTGGGTGGCTCACTCAGTTAAGTGCCTGCCTTGCGCTCAGATCATGATCTCAGGACCAGGAATTGAGCCCCACATAGGGCTCAGTGGGGAGTCTGCTTCTCCCTCTCCCTCTCTCTCTCTGCTCGTGCTCACTTGCACTCTCTCAAATAAATAAATACAAATCTTTAAAAACAATGAAAAAGAACTTAAAAAATAAAAGATTAGATGATAGACAGGCTTGTGAGGGAAATGAGGTACTTTGGGTTTGTCATGTGCATAAGTGATTTTCCTAAAGTGGAGGACAGAACAAATAATCAAAGATAACAAAAAGAAAGCTTTCCTGACATCAAGGAAGACATGAAGCCACTGATTAACATCTGCAGAAAACAGAATTTTTTAAAGGAAAAAAATTATCTCAAATTTCAGCCATACCTCAATGGAGGCCCTGAAATTCAAGAATTACAAAAAGAGGGGCACCTGGGTGGCTCAGTGGTAAAGTGTCAGGGCTCAGTGTTGGGTCAGGGCGTGATCCCAGGGTCCTAGGATCGAGTCCCACCTCGGGCTCCCCACAGGAAGCCTGCTTCTCCCTCTACCTATGTCTCTGCCTCTCCCTATGTCTCTCAAGAATAAATTTAAAAATCTTAAACTAAAAAAAGACTTACAAAAAAAGCCTCTGGGCACTCAGGAATTAAAAACACGCCCCCCCCCCAAAAAAAAACACGTTCCCCTAAAGGAGAAAATGACTGACCTGAGCCTTCCCCATACCAAGAGTCAATGCCAGAAATTAGTGGAACAGTATCTACAGAATTCTAATAAGGAAAATGTACAGCCCAAGGAATAGGTGCTTTGTGTTTAAAGGTAGCAGATAGTTTTAATAATGCAAAAATTCTGATAATATAGCACTCATGAGCTCATCTTTAAAAAGAAAAGACATGATAACAAAATACAGCCAACCCAAAGACATGTAAGAGATATTCTCAGTCATGTCATGAACAGATAAGCCATGTTGGTTACCACTGACTGTTTAACTATGTTTCCAGAGCTCAGTGCTGTATGCGTTATAAATCTGGATAATACCAAAAAGCTATAAAAAGTAAGATGGGGGGAAGAAGTTAGAATGAAGTATGAAATATGTATTTCTCTCTCTTTCACAATGAGGTAAAAACTATCCAACATAGATGAAACAAGAAATAGACGTTGAACCATATCAAAATTTCAAATATTATTATTAGAAGTAAGAGAAAAAAGACAAAGTCAAAACAAAGAATTTACAGAACAAATAGCCAAAAAACCCCTCCAAATTTAAGGCAACAGTATAAGCAGAAAATATAGATATACTATACCCAAATAAATAGTCTAATAAAAGTAAATGCAACAAACACATGTTCTCAAAAATAAATGCAAGTGAGATAAATCTGTATAATAAAAGACTAATGGTCTGGATTAGCAAAAGTCCTCTATTTATGATGCTAATAGTGGAAAATAAGGAGCCTGAATAAAAAATTTGCGATACATTCATATAAGAGAATATCCAACAGTCATTAAGGAAGAACTGGATATGTAAGAAATGTTGAAGAAAGAAGTCCAATATAAATTAATAGAAAAGCATTGTAGGAGGGGTGCCTGGGTGGCTCAGTCCATTAAGTTGTCTGTCTCTTGATCTCAGCTCAGGTCGTGATCTCAGGACCCAGCGTGGAGCTCACTTAAAAAAAAAAAAAACACCAGCACTGTAAGAATAATGCTATTCCATTTGTATTTGGCAAAGGATATGTGTTGTGCAAATACGTATTTATACATTTGCCTGCACATATGCGTAACAAAGGCATTTGCCTACGTGTGTATGTTCAGTAATGGAAGAGGTGGGCGAGCATACAGTCTACTCCATAGAGAGGAGTATTTTTTCCTGGACATTGTTTAGAATTGATGGTGCATGGTGCTAATAAAAAATAAATAAATAAGCAGGATGACTTTTGGGTTTCATTATTTTTTACAATCCTCTTCTAGAAATGCACCCCCTTACTGCCTGCACCTGGGATGGACCATTCCGATCTCCTCACTCTGGTATGCCACTATTGTGTGCGTGAGGTGTCTGGAATAAAAGACGACGTGTTTGTCTGTGTGTCTGTGTGTCTGTGTGTGTCTAGTAGTTAGAATGATACACAATACACAGCTTATAGTGGTCTCATGGTCTCACCTAGAAGTGGAACTGGAAGACGTATGAAGAACAGACAACTTATAAACATCTCTGTGTCATAGGAAACTTTAAAAATGAGAATATATGGTTTTATAATATAGTTTTAATCAACAGTGAAAAGGAGAAGAGTAAAAAAAAAAAAAGAGTTGTACCTGGAAAGAAGTAGTCCTTGTTTACTTGCATGCTCAGTTTAGTTTGGTGTTCCCACCAGATACAGCAAACCTGAACACACCTTGGGTTATATAGTGCCTTACACCAAACAAAAGAAAACATACTAATTCACCCACATTCTAATACCCAGCCCAGTGCCCAGCACACAATAGATATTCAATAAAGGTTTGCTGAGGGAATTACAAAATTAATTGGTTCAATTTTTCCTGGGAATGAACTTCAGGAATGGGTCCTCTAATGAGTGGACACTTCCAAAAATAGACAATGAGGAGATCCAAGAACACTGGTATAATGACGCTTTGCTGTACCAACAACTCTCAGGACTTTCAAAGGCAGCACTCTCTCTTTTCTCCTTCGGGATTGTTCTTTGGGAAGCTCAAAAGCACTGGCGTGCTGTTTCCTGGGAGCCTGAATTAATATACAGATGGCGCTTAGAGGATGTAGTGAATGTGATGTGGAGCATGTCCCCTCGAATGTGTCTTTCAAGTGACAGATGGGTCAAGTGGCCTTTAGCAATCACTGGGTCACAGACAGCTATCAGCTGAGTCTCACAAGTGTATGACGTGCCATTTGTTGTTTCTGTTGTTTAAAGAGTCATCCATTCTCTTTAGACACCCAGTAAGCTGATGGAGGAGTGAATGCTGCATTCGTCTGTGTAAGGACTAATTTACTCATTCCTGGGGTAAAAAACAAAGCGGGTTCTTTTTCTTCCACACTGCTGGGAGTTTGCACAAAGAGCCAGTTCACAGCATGGATAAGACCCAAGACAGCTTTCCTTCTGCCTCTCATTCTGCCCAGACTCAGTGGGGATGAATGGGAAGGGTCCCCGGATAAAGCAGAGAGTTCTTAGTTATAGCTTCCCACTACTCTAAGCAGAATTATGTTCGTCCAGGTTCTAGAAAGGGGCAACGGTGCCATCCCAACGCTTCACAGGGTCCCAGCAGGTGAGAGAACAGTAGCAGGGACCCAGTGCTAGTCTCATTCCTTAGGCTTAGAATTGGGGGAAGGAGGCTTGGAAATTGGGCCTCTCCTCAAATGGCACCAGGTGAATTTGGTCCTAACTCTTGCTTTGTGACACTTTCAAACACAGGTTTACAAAACACACATACAACTAGAGGACGATGACCCAGTGGGATATCCATCGTAGCACTGACGCTCAAATGCCAACTGCACTATTCCGATGAGCGCGCATCAACCAGGTTGAAAGCTAAGGCTACCCGCTGTCTCCCGCTCTGCAGGACAGACTGGTGATCAAGGGAGTGTCTCATCACACAGTGGCATTTTCTCAGAGGGACCCAAGTCCTAGGGGAGACGAGTTCAGGGGTCCCTACCATGGTAATTTCCTATTACAGACATTGATGGACTTGATTTGTATTTGAATACAGAATGGAGGCTGGCCACAGACGTGATGGCAGAAAGGACTTTGGTCTACTCATGCATTTGAAAGCCTTCTCACCCTTCACAGACCCCTCGTGATGCGGCTCTCTCCGGATAGGCCTCTCCGTTGTCTGATCTTATTTCCCATACAGGGATTGCAGAATGCTTCAGGCTACAGATTGCAGGATGTGATTAGATCTTGCTGACTACAGAATGAGATCACAGTACGTTCCCAGTCCACCCACCGGTGCTGTGCCCTCACATGGTGGGTATAAATGGGCACAGGGAAGTCTGGCCATCCAGTTCTCTCCCTTTCTTTTCTTCTCCGTACTCCCATCTGCTTCATCTCCCATCCTTCTGCCATTGTGTTCTGTAATTTCATAGGGAAAGCAGGTCGCTTAAATATAGGACCACGGGTGCCCCCACCACAGTGCCTCGCGTGGCACCATACACACGTAAGCGCTCAAATATTCATTGAATTGGGAAAGTTTGAACGCCAGTCACTTGTGAAAAATTAAAGTGATCTTGGTGAAAGTGACCTTGGTTTCCGCAATGAGAAAGCATCAGGAGTAGTTGCGTCAAGGAGAACCCTCCAGAAGTCCTATCTTGGGTAGAGGGGAATCATTTGGAGAGAATGGATCCTGGTGACATATAAGGAAGTCTAGTCACTAAAAGCTCCTCTGTGTCTGTGTTTTTCAACGTGTGGTTGCATATGTGCCCCTGTAGGTATGTATGAGGATTTGATTCGCATACAGACAAACATTTTATTATAGCTATACCGAAATCATTTAATGTTAATTACAAAAAAAAATAGTAAGTAATATACCAAAAATGTGGTTTCAGAGAAATCATTGATTAGGACCAGATTAGGGGAAGTATTATGCTGTAATTGTTTGAGTTCATGTAAGGAAAAAGTTCAGTAAATAATAGCCTGAGTGGCACAAAGTCAAAATGATGGAGACAAGAGTATGAAAGACTGAAGCGCGAGAAACATTGCCTTCGTCCCTCTCGGTCCATCACAGGTATATGTGGCTTTGGAAGACCTGGCCAAGAACAGCACATCAGAGACCTATTGTGGTCAACTAATACACTAGCCTACACCCTGAAGAGCCTTTTAAAAATCACCAATAGTCAGGAGGTCTACTGGGTGATTTTGAGGCTAAATTTACTAAGTGACCTAAAGGGGTAACACCTGCAATGGGGGAATTATAGGCCCACCCAGAGGACTGGCTGTGCCACCTCAGAGGCTTTCCAGGAACCAGTGGGCAGATGTGACAGGGGATCCGGGCTTTTGTGGAACTGGCTTCCCTTTTTTGAACCAGGTCCTGAACCCTAACCTGGGGCTTCCTGGTTCTCATTTTTAAATCTTTTTTTTTTAAGATTTTATTTATGTATTCATGAGAGACACAGAGAGAGAGAGGCAGAGACACAGGCAGAGGGAGAAGCAGGCTCCCTGTGGGGATCCTGATGCAGGACTTGATCCCAGGACTCCAGGATCACGCCCTGGGCCAAAGGCAGATGCTCAACCATTGAGCCATCCAGGCATCCCTGGTGCTCATTTTCAAAAGAGCCGTTGATGTGATGCAAAAGAAACATTTTTAAAAGGAGTGCAATCCAGGGCACCTGGGTGGCTCAGTCGGATAAGTGTCTGCCTTCAGCTCAGGTCATGATCGGGTCCTACATCAGGCTCCCTGCTCAGTGGGGAGTCTGCTTCTCCCTCTACCCCCTCCCCGCTGCTTGTGATTTCTCTCTCTCTCTCTCTCTCTCTCTTTTCAAATAAATAAAACCTTTTTTTAAAAAGGAATGCAATCTAGGACTATGACAAGTGGAATGATAGCAATAAAATGAAGTCAGCTAAAGCAAAGAAAGCACTAAGCAGTCACTCTGCCCCCAGAATCTGAGATGCAAAACTGAGCTGCTGTACTGGCATGTGGCGAGCCTCCAGGGTGGGGCTGGTCACTCACCAAGCCTGAAAAAAATAGTCATCACAGTTTATCCTACCTCATGACAATGTTGTTGTAAAGCAGTAATAGTTTGAGAAGGTAAAAAGGTAATGGCAGTGAGCCATAATGTCACATTGCGGGGGGTCGGGGGGGGCTGGTAGGGATCAAACCTGGCGGCACAGGGTAGATTCTTGCAGGAAGCCTAGTATCAAGCTAGCCTCGGAGCCAATATGGGAACTCTGGGAAGTCCTGGGACTGAAGGTATGCTCAGGAGTGGAAACTCATCCCCAATACCAATCAGTGGACATCTGTGTTAGGGTCATGCCCCAGCCCCAATCTGGGCAATGCAGATGCTGGGTGGCACATGCACGGTTGTATCTGTGCCAAGTAAAGGTGCTCCCCAGGATGCCTGGGTGGCTCAGTGGTTGAGCATCTGCCTTCGGCTCAGGTCGTGATCCAGCGTCCGGGGATCGAGTCCCGCATCAGGGACTCCTGCTTCTCCCTCTGCCTGTGTCTCTGCCTCTCTCTCTCTGTGTGTCTTTTATAAGTAAATAAAATCTTAAAAAAGAAAGAAAGAAGAAAGAAAGAAAGAAAGAAAGAAGAAAGAAAGAAAGAAAGAAAGAAAGAAAGAAAGAAAGAAAGAAAGAAAGAAAGAAAGAAAGAAAGAAAAAGAAAAGGTGCTACCCAAGAAATGCCGACCAGACCCAGACTTAGGGAAATTTCTTGAGGATGCTCAAATGCAAGAGGAAGGGAGAGGAAGGGGCAGCACAGAACAGCAGCAGCAGAGACAGTAGACAACCTGGAGATGAAGGTGTCCACATGAGAGCCAGGACCCCCATTTTAGGGGCACACTCAGCTGTCCACGGCCGAACAATGGTCCAGATCTCTGGAAGTCCTAACCGTGCACCTGCTGAGGTATCTGCCCTCCCCCTACTTCCAGCAACCTTCACAATTCACCTCCATTCCAGAGCATGGCTGTGATGCTCAAACCGAAGAAAGCCTAATTAATACGGAGGGGCCCCAAAGAGTAAGGCCATGAGGCCACGAGCTAACCAGGGCCAGGTGTTACAGCTGAGACCATCAGGGCTGGGGAGGTGGGAAGTGGGAAGGAGTCAGGATGCTGCTAATGCTAACTAATGATCATTGAAATGGATGAGTTGAGAGTTAAGACAGGTGGTCAAAAGTTAACAACGAGGAACTCCCACGGACAGAGTGGAGTAGAGAGAACAAACTCGAAGCATTAGCTCCAAGGAAGGCGTTAGCAGCCACAACCAAGTAAGTAACGGTGGTAACCCCTCTCCTAAAGCTCACCTCAGACATGATGGCCTCTCTGAAAGCCTTGGGTGAGGCAATCTTGAGAGCTTGGTTGCCCCCCCACCCCCGGTGGGTCCCTCCAGAGTTCTGCTCTTACCCCTTCCATGACCCTTACCACACGGGATCACCCTGTGACGGTGCAGTGTCTTCCCTTCATGTAAGGACAGAGACCATGTCTTATTCCTCTGAGTTTTTCTAATACTCACCGGAGGAGACAGAGAGAAGGACGGAGGGAGGGAGGGCAGGAGAAAGAAAGATTAAGTGAACCAAACTAGTAAAATTCCCCACAGCTAAATCACTTGGCCATCCCACGGGATTGTGTTATTGCAGGGTTTCAACTAGAGGCCAAAAATTAGCTCACGCTTGCCGATGCCTTGGGAGTGACTTGTGGTACAAGAAGGGTCCCTCTGCTGAATCCAATTTCACCCCTCACTGTATTCGTGCGAACACTGCTTTGTCTTTCCACGAAGCTCCACCCTCCCTCTTCTCGGGACCTATTGTGTGCTTGACATGAAAAATGTCCTGTAGAAAGTATAATCACTAATTACATCGATGAAAAAATTCTACTCTCAGATGGGAAATGATTAACCACAGAAAAACCACTTTTCAATAATAATTTTCCAGTCTTCTGTTTTCTCCAGAATTGCTTTTCTGCCTGTGTGGTGGGCTTTTCTGGAGTCCTTTGGTGCTTTTGCCCATCATCAATTCCTGATAAAAATCCTCTCACAATAGTAGCCCTCCTGTGTGAGCAGAAGTCAGAGCTGCATGTCACCAAATTGACTTGGTCTCCCTGGCTTCTCTTCCAAGTAAGGACACAACTTCACATGCCATTTACTTTAAGCTCATAAACTCTGTGAACTTCTAAACTCTCCCTGGATTTTCTTCCCATCCTGCCCTCTTTTTTTTTTTTTTTTTTTAATTTTTTTTTTAAATTTTTATTTATTATTTATGATAGTCACACAGAATGAGAGAGAGAGGCAGAGACACAGGCAGAGGGAGAAGCAGGCTCCATGCACCAGGAGCCCGACGTGGGACTCGATCCCGGGTCTCCAGGATCGCGCCCTGGGCCAAAGGCAGGCGCCAAACCGCTGCGCCACCCAGGGATCCCCACCCCATCCTGCCCTCTTATCCTTTCATCACTGCCTTTTGAGCTTCCTCACGCCATGCTTCGCTGTGAACGGTGGAAGGTGAAGGTGGTGAATCCCACCATGTTTCCAAGGGCTCCTTCATCTCTCCCAGTCAGTGTCCTCCATGGCCCACCATCTGCCTGTCCCTCAGATGGGTAGAGAGCCCTGCAGTGGGCCCTGACCTGTGCTAAGGCTGAGGTGAGGGCAAAGACCAGTCAGATGTAGGCTGTTAGGCCTCTGGGTCTCCACCTGGCAAATGGCCTTCCATTCAAGTGCCAGCTCTAATGTCACCAATGGGGACCAGGTCTTAGTCAACCTGTAAAAATTAGTGAATGCCAATTCTACTTCTTGAACCATCAGCTGGCAGCTGCAGTATTCGTGGGAGCTCTGGTCCTTGGGTGTGGACCCGAGGAGGAGGAATGCCATTGATGACTAGCTAGTTGGGCAACAGTTACCTCCACCAGTCAAGGTTAAGACGACCTCACTGGCCCCAAAACCAAGCAATTACCACAAAATAAAGGAAGTAGGCAAGAAGTAAATTGTCTTTAAGGCTGACATACTTTTAAGGATACCAAAAGGGGGAAAGTATGATTTAACCAAAAACGTGGAAACGTAGCTCAGTTGCAAAGTAGCATGATGAGTACCTCCAGACAAGGAGAGGCCAACAGCATGACCAGCCTTTCCTTTCCCCCATCTCCCCAGATGGTGCTGTTTCCCATTTGCTCACCTCGAGCCCCAGCGAGGTGTCTGTGAGTGCGTGGGTCTAGCCCCGTGTGCGGCTGTCAGCCTGTGGCTGGATGGCAGTGGCAGCGAGTCCAGCAGAAGTGACAGATACAAGTGATTCAGTGACCCCATCAGAGGTAGTGTGCCACGAAGGGTGCTTTAACACGAGACTAAAAGGAGCTCAATCTTATTATTTTCACAGACCACAGAACGCAGAGGGAGGTGGTCCCGCACTGCCGTGGCGGCTCAGCTATGCCACCACCTTCTTGTTCTTCTGTGCTGCTTGGCTCAGCTCCTACTCCAAGTCCTGTTCCTCATGCTTACAAGCTCGCAGCCCCAGGAGCTCACACGATAAAATCCAGAACAGGAAGAAAGGGATGGAGAGAAGGAGTTTTCTTCACATAGCTCCCTCCTTTACCAGAGAGAATAAGCTTTCCCGAGGACTTCCCCTAACATCGCAAAGGCTGGGAGCGGGCCCTAGGATTGCCTTGAGCTGCAAAGGAGTCTGGAAAAGTGATCCTCTGGCACTTTTGGTCTTTTCTGGGGGAGGAGGGCTCTGTCAGCATGAAAAGAAGCAAGACGGAGGATTTGTGGGGTGGAGTAATTAACAATGTCTGGCCCCATTCTTGCCTCCGATGGCTATTGTCGCCTCTGGGTCCCCACCTGCCTTGTAGCCAGTTGACTCCCTTGGACTGGACCTGTGTGTCTGTGTCAAACCCCAAATTCAAGCTTTCTGCTCCCTGCTGTGGTACCACATCCCAGGTGGCAGGCTGTCTGAGATGAAATGGCTATCACACCAACCAGCACCCAGCCTCTGCTCATCCTAGGTGGCCAGCAAACCGCACAGAGAGACCAAGACCTGGGACCGGGAAGGCGGAAGCAGCAAGCAGAACAACACCAGCAGACGACTCGTAGCCATCCCTTCTGGGAGACCAACCTCTTTGATCACCAGCCACCATTGAAGATCTTGTTCATTGAGGCCAGCATCAAACGTAGGGTTGTAATGCTGAAAAAGCATGAGTTTGGGCACTACGGATGTGAATTAGAACCTTGCCACTGACGAGCTATGTGATGTTGTGCAAGTTACTTAACGTCTCTAAGTCTTTGTTCCCTGAGCTATAAAATGGGGTCAACATGGTCCCTAAGCGCAAGGCCCATGGAGGAACTCCAGGCACAGTACTTGGCCCAGGCTCAGAGTCCACAAGGGTCAAGGATGCCTGTTCCCATCATGTTGCCCTGCATATTCCTTGGGTCGTGACTCAGAACTTTCAGTCTGCAAGAGCATAGGCTCTGGGGCCAGGCTGCCTGAGTTCAAATGCAGGCTCGGTCACAGCTCTGTGACCCAAGGCCAGTCGCTTAACCTCTCTGTCCCATGTTTTTAGTATCAGAAGAGTCAGTATCAGAGTATGTGTCTCTGGTGAGTAGGAGACTCAAGTACAATAACGCAGGCAGTGTCTGGAACAGGCCTGCCTGCACATAGTATGCAAGCAAGGCTATGTACGTGTGAGCGTATAAACAGTTACAACATTTTTTTTGTGCAGTGTTGAGGAGTAAAAGGAAAGAAAGATGTTTATGGGAAGACTTTATCAAATGGCTAACGGGAGACTTAGATCCTTACAGAGGAAAGCTTCCCTTATCAAGAAAGTACACTTTGCCAGCACCACCTCATTTCACTGGGCAGAGAGCAACCTCCCACCACTTGCCAATGGCCACAAAGGTCTCCATGATGGAGGCCAGATGAGGGTCTGATTAGGGTCAGACAGACCCAGGCCAGAGCAGATGGCTCCAAGGCCTGGTCCTGCCACTTCCAGGCTGCACAAACGAGGGCACGTTATTGAATTTCCCTTTGCCTCAGTATCCTCTACCTGTAAAAGGGAGGTAACAAAACCTCCTTCCAAGTGTTGGCGTGAAGAGCAACCCTGGTGTGGGGCACCTGGGTAGCTCAGTCGGTGAAGCGTCTGATTCTTGACTTCCGCTCAGGTCATGGTCTCAGAGTTGTGAGATCGAGTCCCACGTTGGCTCTGTGCTGGGCATGGAGCCTGCTTAAGATTCTCCCCCTCCTCCTCCCTCTGTCCCTCCCCGCCTCCCACACATGAGTTTGCTCTCTCTCTCTTAAAAAGAAAAAAAGAAAAAAGAAAAAAGAAAGAACAGCCCTGGTACAAACTCAAAAAATACTGTCAATTATTGCTAGTAGAAGCTTAATTAACTAACAATGATTTAAGTGGCATTGTTGCTGTTGTCGGTGTTTTACAAACGAGCAAATGAAGGTGGAGTTGGTGGTGGTGGAGTCTTCTAGAGCTCAGTCTCCTATTTTACTGCTTATTCCATTAAATTCCACTCTGAATGAAAGATTGATTTTTGGTGTGCGGGTACCACTCCTGGGTGATTTTATTTTCCCCTGGTGCATTTTGGAAACAAGGAGGTTGGTATTCCAGGCCAGCTCACCTACCATTTCAGACTTGCGAGACTCCTTTCAATTTCCTCCATAAAAATAAAAGTGCAGCACACAGAATAGAATGGCACCTTGGAAAATCTCCCCAATGAAGTGAGACCTAATTATGGAAAATTGAAGCAGGTCTTCGAGATAGACCTAGAGACGGAACACAGTGATGTCACCACTTCCCCACCCTACACTGACCCTTCCGAGCTTAACCGGCCAAGAAAAGAACAGAAAGAGGAGAAGGGAGCAGGGCCCCCCTGTTTAATCACAGTAATTAGAGCACAATGACCAATGGTCATGGAGCAGCTTATGCCTAAATTTCAAAAGAAACTCCTGCCAGGAAAATACATCTGTTCTTCCCCGACACTCTAGCATCTCTTGATCTATCTCTGCTGCTTCTGGAACTTGCAGTTCAGATCCATCATCAGGTACCTACTGGGGAAAGAAAGTGGTTTTCGTGTTTCAGACACAGTAACTTTTTCATCCTTCTATCTGAACACTTGAACAGCTGCCGGAACCACGCATCCTTCCAGCTGACATGCGAGCGTCAAGCCCAGGATAATCGTTGCTCTCAGGGACCCGAGGGTAGAGGTGCCAGCCCGGGCTGCTCTCACCTCCACCTTTCCGGAGCCTACAAACAACTCGGGTCGAAGAGCCCAACTATCCATGATCAGCTAAGTGTGAATTTGAGACCAAGCAGCGTTGGTTCCTCCTCCAGAGCTCACAGTGATCATTTTATCTGAAAGCTCAGAGGGGCTCACGGAAGCTAATGAAACACAGTATTAATAAAAGCAGTTATTTATAGTGCACTTTCTTATGCAGCAGAAAGCCTGCTAAGTGCTTTATATATACATTGTTTGATTTCTATCCAAGCCCAACCTATGGAGGAGTTTGTCATATATTTCTGAGAAAGCTAAGGGTTGTAGAGCAAAAGTCACTTGCCCACAGTGGCACAACCATCAAAGAGGCAGAGGTGGGATCTGGACGAGGGTCTGCCCCCAAACCCATAATTTATCCACTACCTTTTAACTCCTAAGACACGTCATCCACCCTGGATGTCACATACTCTCTTCAGAAGATAGTTGGAGATTCATTCATTCAGTGGATTTTTTTTTTATTGGGCACCTACAATATGTCAGCTATTGTGCTGAGTGCAGGAAGCTTGTGGTGTGCTAAAGACAGACAAGAACTTATGGTCAATCAATGGTGTGTCCCGTGGAAACAGAAAACTGAACCCTCAAATAGGTTTCAGGAAATCCAAGAATAAAAGAAGCTGCTATTGACTTTCTATCTGGAGCCCTGGGACACTCGCAAACTGAACAGATAAACGTAGAAAGGACCAATTACTATGCAGTTTCTGGGCCACTGAGGCCAGGGGGGTAGCCTTCATGTTCCCATAATCCCCCAACAGCAACAGGGGAGAGCAGCCAAATTCTCCCAAGTTCCAGGGAAAGAGCTTGATGAGTACTGCAGACTTGAGGATGAGATGCAGCTCTGGGTAGCAGTGTGGTCCTGCTAGGTGGGCCCAGGCTGCTTCGGCGGATACCAGTGAGGGATTCTCACCACAAGCCAACAAGCAAGATGAGAACAGCGTACAGCCCAGAATGAGCACAAAACCAGGTGCCTCCCCAGTACCACTACCCATGACACCCCCCAACAGGAATAGCCTTGCCTTGCTCAGGAGAGGCAGGGAGGGAGAAATACTTGCATATGACTGAGCTTAAACCCAAGTAAACTGAGAAGTCACGGCATTTCACTGAGTCAACCTAGCCATGACCAGATGGAGCTTCCTGCATCAGTCATGCCTGGAGGGAGAAATTGAGTACAGCTAAGGGAGGATTAGAAACTCTACATTTCTGCAGGTGAGAAGTGTGAACCCAAGTCCAGGGCCAAGAGCAGTAGGTGGCGTATGCTGGGGAGAAGGGAGGGGCTTTCAGTCCTATTTCAGAGGCAGTATTCATGGGACACTGTAACAGGTGGGATTTCAAAAAACCAGGTGTTGTGGGTCAAACTATGTTCCCAAGTAGTTCATTTGCCAAAGTCCCCAGTCCCTAGTCCAGTAGGAGGAGGAGGAGGAAGAGGAGGAGGAGAAAGAAGAAAAGAAAGAAAGAAAGAAAGAAAGAAAGAAAGAAAGAAAGAAGGAAGGAAGGAAGGAAGGAAGGAAGGAAGGAAGGAAGAAGAGGAAGAAGAAGATGATGACAACGACAACCTGATGAAGCCAGAGACACAGGAAGAAACGCCATCGAACATGACAGAAGAGATCAGGGTGATGTACCCCCAAGCGAATGAATGCCAAAGATGGCCAGCAAACCACAGAAGCTAGAGAGAGGCACAGAACTGACAGGGAGCAAGAACTACTGTCCCCTTCAAGGTCCTTCTAGCGGGACTAAGAATCAAAGTGACATGAGCTAGATGACCAGGGGAAAGTCAAATTTTATAGCACGCACATGGGAAAATCCACATGCCCATGGAAATTCCAAAGACAGTCAGGCAAAATGAGCTCTATATGTCCTCTAGAACTAAAGACAAAGGCGGGGGGGCGGGGTCTGGGACTTCGGAGGGAAAGAATGCAATTCACGGGACAATAAGGAAAAGAAGAGCTGCGTGGGGAGTGAACATTAGTCCTGCCAGACGGATGGGCCACTCACATACAACTGATCTCTGCTAATAACTCTTATTCTGGGAAAGACCTTCAATCTAGATTCTTCTACATAGTTAAGGGAGGGGCAAAATTTTCTCTTCAGCCCATAGGATCTCAAAAATAATCTTCATGTAAGAATGGCGCATCTTGGGGGCAGCCTGCCTTGGGCCCTACAGATTGTCCCTCATGGCCCTCATTAGGAAGCAGCACTGTGGACACCTTAATCTTGGACTTTGAGCCTCCAGAACTGTGAGAAAAAATTCTGTTGTTGAACCACCGGGTAGAGGAGACCTAGCAAACCAATAAAATGGGAAGGTACCGTTTTATTCATTCTTTACACATTTCCTAAGAGCCTAGTAGAGGCCGCATAAAGCATACAGTGCTCTGGAGGATACAAGGCTTGACACTGCCTCTGACCACTATTTCCTGTCAGAGGCAACAAGCCCATAAGTGCTCCTTCAGTCCCAAGGGGCTGCTGAGGGGGGTCTCTGCATCTCTGGTCAAGACTCCTTGTGGAGGCCTGCGCCCTTTCCAGGCTACTGAAGATGGAAGCCTCACTGCCACACAAACCCACGGTCTCACACTCACATAGCCTGGCCCCAGACCAAAACGTTAAGTCCCTCTCATCATCTATCTTCTGTACCAACTCTAAGTTCATGTCTCCTGACCCGGTATCTCCTCTCATGAGATTGACTCCTAAGTTGTCCTAGAAGACACAGTCCAGGAAAACCAAGTCCCCAATCCTCACCTTCTTCACGACTCACTCTGCCTCTTTGTGTTAAGTGAAAACTCACTCTGACCTGAGAACACCCCTTTCAACCTGATTTTGTTCCTTTCCCCCACACCCCCACACTTCAGAGTGCAAGGGGAGCATCAGGAGGGCACTACTAGTTTTCCTGATGGAAAACTAAGCCTCCTTCTTCACTCTTTTGCTCCCACTCTTCTGGAAGCCCGTGTGCCCACATTCTGGGCGGTGCCTGGACCCTGGTGTGCTCCTCATCTCCACTCTGGTAGCCTGGGAAAAGCTCATTTCAGGGAGTGGAGAACACTTGTTTGGACGCATATTCTTTGACCATTGCGTAGCCCATGATCTTAGCTGATAAATATTCAAAACATGTTTTTCTCTCAAGACGTTGTCACTGCCTTGATATTCAGATCCTAGTTTGATATTACAAAGCAGAACCTGGGCAGCTTCTCTCTCTTTGCTGTCGTAGAACACTCCAGTCTTCCCCATGTAACCACAGAGTCTCTGAGGAACGTTCACAGGAAAAGAGCTCAGTCACAGAGAGAGTGCCTTTGCTGGTTTCCTGCCCTGTGCCCCACTGGGAACAATGAGTTGGGGGGCAGGAGGGGTGACTAAAAGTGGGGCATCCGACGTTGTTCAAAGCTTTACTAGGAGAAAATGTAAAGAGATGAGATGTGGAGCTATCAGCCTATGTTTTTGCTTGTGCTTCTGTCACTTACCTCTCTTCCTCCCCCAACCCTGGTGCCCAAAGAGTCTTCTTCTCCAACCTCTCCCAGTTCACCGCTCTCCAACCACACTGGCCTTCTTTCAGCTGTCAGGCTTTCCAGAACCATCCCCATGCCATGCTTTCCATCCTTCTGTCCCATGGCCTGCTTACACACTCTCCCTCAGGCTTCGCAGTCTTCAGACAGAGCTGGCACAGGCTCTTCTTCCCCAAAGAAGCTTCCTGAACTCTCAGGGGGTTCTGTGCCTACCCTCAACCCCACACTTCTCTATATCAGCACTGAGAGGATTTCCTGCAGAACCGTTTCATTTGTTTATGGTTGGCCTTCACTTAGTTCATGGGTCACCTCCATGAAGGCAAAAGCCACCTGACTTGGGTTTACTCTCTCATTAGCAGGGATTGGCTCAGCGCCTGGCATTCAGTGAGGACGTGTTAAATTAAAGAATCAGTGGACCCCAGCTTATTGCCAGTGCAACTTCTTTGATGGACCCAAAGGAAGAGTGAAGTTTGCTCTGTTGATGTGGCTAATGCTTCAACAACATCTGTTTATAGTACCACCGGGAGCATTTTGCCTTAACAAGCCCAAGACTTTACATTGGCAAAAAACACAAGTGGTTACTAGTGACATTAACCTAGTGGTGAGCAACCTTTTCTGCTTGAGAGCCAATGATGAGCATTTCTAAACATA
Source organism: Nyctereutes procyonoides (assembly GCF_905146905.1). Taxonomy (NCBI): domain Eukaryota; kingdom Metazoa; phylum Chordata; class Mammalia; order Carnivora; family Canidae; genus Nyctereutes; species Nyctereutes procyonoides. The sequence continues at coordinate 33,637,896 of NW_026575052.1, forward strand.
ATACGAGATACTTTACTCAATCCTATGGGGCAGAGGGAGTGGTGTGTATTCTTACCATCAAGATGATCTATTTTATCAGTCAAATTTCAATGGTCAAGGGCATTACTTTTTAGCCACTGAAAAGCTAATACGAGCAGCGATTCATAGAAATCTGTGATCTCATAAGAAATACATATTTGGTCTTTGTTGGTCCTCACACAGAGCTTCATAAACCTTCAAGAATTCCTGAGTGGTAAAGATAATAGGAACGTTTTCTGTTATTCATAACAAGCCCCTTTCAAGTCTACCTCAGTTTATGCTAATGGGATGACTCTTGATGGGCCCCTAGACAGCTTATGGATGAGGGCTGTTTGCCTAAGGAGTCAACACTGTGATCGGAGCTTTGGGGGCCAGTGAGGGTGGGGAGGCGCCAACCCTACCTCTGGGGATGAGAAAGTAGCTAGAGATTGAGTTCAATCACCAGTGGCCAATGATTCAGGAATCACGCCTAACAAAACCTAAACAGTGAGGTTTAGGGAATTCCCAAGGTGATGAACACATCCAGGTGGTGGGAAGGTGATGCACCTGGAGAGGGCAAGGGAGCTCTGTACCCCTTCCCTCAAACTTTCCCCTATGCACCTCTTCCATTTTTTCCATTCCTGAGTTGTATCCTTTATAATTAAACAGGCGAGTAAAGAACTTTCCTTGGTTCTGTGAGTCATTCTAGCAAATTATCAAACCTAAGGAGGGAGCTGTGGGTACCCCCAGAATTTATAGCTGGTTGGTCAGAAGTACCAGTGACAATCCAGGGCTTGTTATCGGCATCTAAAGTGGGGACAGTCTTATGGGACTAAGCAGTTAACTTGTGAGATGGGACATTAACTCCAAGTAGTGTTAGAATTGAATGGAACTGTGGGACACAGCCGATGTCAGAGAGCTGAAGTGGTTGCAGTAGGTGCCGTGCATTTGATGTCAGGAGTGTTAGGAGTGAAAGCAGTTCAACAGCTCATCTTGTCCCCCTAAGTGTACAGCAGACTTCACACTCATGATATCCAAAGAAGAAAAACACACCCCAAGGGTATATAACATTATTCACTGAATTAAAGAGTGAATATATTAGAATGTCTATTTTTTTTGCCTTGTCCATTAAAAATATACACTATATAAGTACATAATAGAATATATGCATTATATATAGATAGAGAAAGAAAATGATAGACACAGATATAGATATAGTGGGGTGTATATTTAAACTTTTTATTAACAGGAGGACATACAGAAAAATATTGGAAGCTATTGATGTGACATTCTCAAAAGCATTAAATTATTTCCTCCTTGAAACAATATGAAAGTCCCTATGATCTATACATAACAGGTGAAGCTCTAAGGAGCAGTGACTAGTTCAATGTCCCTCGGGGTGTTGGGGACACAGCTTAGGCTGGAATGTGTTCACGCCATTCCATAACATCTACTGACTGACCACCCATTGTGTCAGGCTCTGTAGCAGGTTGTTGCGGATAAAAAGACAAATGAGATATGCTCCCACCCGGGACATATACACACCCTCCTCCGCTCAGGTCACTTACTCCCACTAGGAGAGAATCTCCTCTCTGGTCTGGGTGTGGGACTTAGAGCAACACTGTAGCTACTGCCAGTTTCCTGGGATTTCCTCTTTGCTCCTCACCTGCCTTCCTGACCCGGCCCTCCATTCTTCAGAGAACACAACAATCTGAGGATCACTGATTCCACCTGAGGTGATTCTGAGGCCATCCTGGAGGCCTGTGGGTCCCTCTGGGGCTCAGGAGTCTTAGAGTGGGCACTTGCATGGAAAAGAGGAGAGGACTCAGAGGCTGGAGTCCCATGTGATAGGGCAACTCCCCACAAGGCCCCAGCAGAAAGCAAGAGTAAGAAGGACGCTGGGGTGTCAGGGAGTCTGGGCCTAAGGGCTGCACAGAAAAGTCTTTCTATTGAAGGCTGAAGGCAGTACCGTGTCGGGGGCACGTGTGCACGGTGATTGCGACCCAGGCTCGTTGTGGTGCTCACATCCCCTGGACAGCTGCCAGAGGAACAGAGCAAGGACCTGTTTATTGAAGGCGAAATAAGAGGCAGAAGCTCACTAACCAGGAATGAAGCAAGAACCCAGTTACTAAAATTGAAACACAGGGCCACAGTGGGCCTGGCAACGACACTGGCTTATTAAATCCCCAACTACCCATCTAGAGTAACTTTGAATTCCCTCATCTCAAAGTGGGCACTTTTATTGACAACACCATCAAGTAGAAGGGGGGCTGAGGCTATGCTGGCAACATAGGTACCAGTGTACACCAGTGTACATAGCTGTCAGGCTTCATGACAGGATGCAGACTGGACTCTGGAACACGATGACATTTAACAACTCGATTCATAACTTATCTGTAACTAACTTAGTGATCCTTTGTTATGGATGGAATTGTGTCTCTTTGAAGGTCTTATGCTGAAGCTCTAATCCCCAGTGTGCCTGGACTTGGAGATAGGGCCATTAAAGAGGTAATTAAGGTTAAATGAAGTCGGAAGGGTGGTGCCCTAATCCAATAGATCAAGAAAGGAAGAGACACCAGGAATGTGCACACACATGGAGGAAAGGTCATGTGAGGGCACAGAGGGAGAAGGCAGCCATCTGCAAGTCAAGGAGAAGGGCCTTACGAAAACCGGAACCTGCTGGCACCCTGATCTTGAACTTCTAGCCTCCAGAATTATAAGAAATAAATGTCTATTGTTAAAAGAGGGGGGCCACTTTTAAGAGCCTGGGGTGAGGCAGAAACTAGAAACAATGAATCAGAAGTAGGTAAGCTTATCACCTTTCTTCATTCATTAGACCAACATTTATCAAGGGCCTACTATGCTAGGTGCTAGGTGCAACAGTGAATAAGGCAGCTGACCCTGCTCTCATACAGCTTTCTGTATCCAGGGAAACAAACAAGGGAGGACGATGTTAGAATATTTCAAGTGCTGAGAAGGGATATGGAAGTGACCAAGGGGTTTTTGTGCTTCTTCAATCAAGATGCAAAGGTGTAAGCACATCCAAGCAAATTCAAGAATTCAAAGATATATCTTATCAGAAAGGAACCTGAAAGAGCCAGAGGAAGAATATGGGGGGAGAGAGGGGCTAATTAATACATCAAGGAACTCAGGGATTCAGGAAGGGGACGAGTTCTAGAGCCTAATAACTTGGTACAGTATTTGGTTTACTAGTAGAAATTGTAGCTGTCTCTCGAGCTCTAATATCTTAATAAAGAATCACATGTTTCTAGAAAGGATGTGAATTGTCTGTGATCCACTGTCTAATTGAAAACTTGGCATTTGGAGTTGGATAAACTGGTTCTGAGTCCCAGTTCTACCGCCTTCCCAGCCAAGTGAGGTTGAGCAAATCATTTAACTGCTTTTAGCCTTGGATGTGTTTGTTTCTTCCCCCTAGGACCTCAGATGGACAGAATCTGGTTCACCATAGTCCTTGACTCATGGCCTATTCTCATCATTAGCCCATCGTATTACAGATTCATTCACAGTGTTGCATATAGGTGATATATTTTAAACTGCTGTATGATATCTCATTATATCAATATGGATCAATGATATATGTCAGACTTTAAGACCTTATCAATAGGGAAAGGAGAAATTCAACTAAAGAGAGCTAGACAATAAAGTAATTTTTCATATGGAATAATAAAAAAAAGGAATGTCTAAATGATCCCATATGTAGAAAAAAATCAACCCCAGATGAACTAACATCTTACATGTCAAAAACAAAATATTAAAACTTATAGAAGAAAATTTAGGATATTTTAGACACTAGAGTAAGGAAAGATTTCTTAAAGACACATACAGCATTGATTCTTAAATAAAAAGATTCACAAATTTGAATCTTAACTTTAATAAGTTAAGATTGTTTTCATCAAGAGACAGCTTCAAATTCCTCATTTATAAAATTAAATAACACACGATAAATAATAAACAGCACAGACCCTTGCACCTACAATATAATAAATGATAACTATCATTATTATTCTCAAATAACAATGCTATTATGTATCAAACAATACCAAGTGATATGACAAGACATATTTTAATCCAGTAAACCATTTGAGAGTAAGTATTTAATATCATAGTGACAGTTTAAAGAGAGAGATAATTATGTAAAATACATTTATCAGAGACTTATAATCAGTCAACAAATATTTACTGAGTATTCATGCCAAGCACCATACCAGGAACTGGTTAATTTATACCAACCACCATTAATTTTTTTTCAACAATCTAACATACACACAACTTTCACACATGTATCTGTGACCAGAGCAGAGATATGGCCCCCACACATTTTGATAATCTGTATATACTACTAGAGAAAAACTCTGGCACTGTCAGAGACAGAAATCCCAGAACTGTCCAACTCTCAATTGTCAGTGCTAATGGGAGAGTCCAGGAAAAGAGACAATCCAAAATAGTAGTGAAGTATACTCTCATTTGGTTTGTTTTGGGTCTTGTGCAAATAATCGAAAGCCTCAAATCAATCGGACCCAACACTAAGGAAACAGAGAACTAAGATAGTCTTCAGGAGCTTACTAATCAGGAACATAATAATGATAAAGATGATCTCCATTTCTGTTTTGCAGTTCTGAAGCAGAAATACACATATAGTTCAATTTGCCTGATGGTCGTTCTGGAATGTACAAAACCTTGAGTGAGGAAAATAAAGCTATGGTACGAAAACCTGGCTCAGTATCTGCTCTGCCTCTCCATTTTCCAGGATTATACCACCTCATACTCTCAGAACATTCATGTTTTAGGTCTTCTCTGTTGAGGTCAGAGAGGAGAGGTCAACAGAAACTTTTAACAATAGTAAATTGTGTCAAAATAGACTTTATCGTATAATTTGCCTAATAATGCATTCAGTAAACAATTATTGGTTGACCTCTAAGGTGTCTACAATTATTCAACTCCCACAAATCATTTTTGCTTTAGAATCTACCCAAGAATAGGAAAAGGACCTTCATGAAATAAAAACTCACTCCTAGCTAACCAGGAAATAAAACCACAAACAACTAAATATCCTCTAAAATATGATTCTCCGAACGATCATCCTGATATGATTTATTGAGCTGACATGGCTTTGGACAATGCCTTTTAGGAAAAAACGGAAAAGAGGAAACCACAACATATCCTTTTTCTCAAGAGCTGAGTTTCCCCCATATCTAGAACCAATCCAATAATTTTCAGAATACTCCTTTCTGTTTCCAGGAATGTACTGAGAGCAGGAGTGATATGCCCAGTGAGGTGTAGGAAACAGGAAGAAGATGAGATCAGGGGCGACAGTCTGGGTTCTAGTTCTGGTCTATCACTTGCTAGCTGTGCAAAGCTGGGTTTAACAGGTGAGTTTCTGTTTTGCCACTGTGTTGTGGGATGATGTTTTCAGAAGCAAGTTAAAGGTTATAGCACAACCTTATATTTATTTTCTATAGGATCATGAGCCCCTTGAGGCCAGGGAGCATGTCTGAATCACATTTGTATACTCCACCATTCCTAGCTCAGAGCTATCATTAGATTCTCAATAAGTGTTGATTTTAAGTAATAGCTGTCACATAAGAGGAAAACAAAAGCCAACAACAAAGGTTCAAGATATCTGCTGATTGGCATGTTACACCTAATATCTAAAAAAGAATGGTGGCAGTTAAAAGCAAAAGAAGTATACTCTATGAAACTATCTGGCCAATGAAGCATTGAAAACCACAGACTCTTTCTGGCCACTGTTTTACATTTAGATATGAAAGCTAGTCAGGCAGCTGAGAATAAAGAATGGCAAACAAATTTCAACAGGCTTAGGATAGTTTCAAAGATGAGAAATTCTCCTGGCCTTTCTCCATGTTGGTTCCCCTCCCTCCTCCTGGAAGATATTCTTCTCTAATGTGCCCCATGATTGCTTAAAAAGAAGGAGTAACTGGGGCTGGCTCTGCTCAGTGTCTCCTCTCTTCCCCTTGGGAGGCACTTTCCAAAAATGATCTGCAAGAGAGAGGTAAAGTGATTGGGGAGAGGGAAAAGAGAGGTGAGAGGAAGGAGAAAGAAGCTGGAAGACTAAAGCAAACATGGAGATGAGCAGAGCCAGTGAAAATAAGAAGTTCCAACAATAGAAGTGTCTAATATGCATTTTTTTCTGATTTTGTGAAAATCATCTCTTATATGATATGGCAATGTAACTAGCTTTGGTACACATGGTCCTCCAACCAAGGCCACAGCACATTATGGCCTGCATGCATGGCTGCCTTGGAGAATTGAAGGAGAAAGAGCTCATGCATGGCTGCCTTGGAGAATTGAAGGAGAAAGAGCTATGCCCGTGTGGGGGACATGATGTGCAGAAAGGACAGTGTGTATAGGAGGAAAGACGAGAAGAAATCAAGAAAGAATTCAACAGAAGCTGGACCAAGGAGATAGAGAAGAAACACAAGGCTATCTACAACTCTTGGAAATAAAGGGGTACAATGGGATTCCCAACAATGAGATGAAGGCTCCAGTCATCCCACTGGACTGCCAACTGGCAAAGAGGCTTCAAAAACCTGGAGAAACTGGGGGATACACAGGTGCTGACATCTGGGTTCTAAGTCTGTAAGCCTTATTATTCTAACTAAAAGTATGGATGAGACTGGAGAAGATGGAAAGTGGAAGAAGAGAGTAGAGAGGCAGATAAAGAAAAAAGATTATTTCTTGTCTTCTAATTCAAGTGTCAGAAGGTAAAGCCAGAGAGCTATTTGTGCCCACTGGAAGGTAGAATTTACAGCCTATGTCAGACTTAGGAGGCAAGCGTCAAGCCATTCTTCCCTCAGATTAAGGCAGAGAATGAAGCAATTTCTCAGAAATTTGGGTTTTTAAAAAATCACCTTGGCCTGAATTATTGGGAAATTGCCCCACGTCTTTATTTCATCTGTGGATTCTTGCTACACAATCATTCCCCAAGTATATTCGTTACCTCATGGGAGTCAGGAGATAGTTGGCATATACAGTAGCATTCATTTTTTTTTTAAGATTTTATTTACTTCCATAAGTGAGAGAGCAGGAGTGAGGGGAGGGGCAGAAGAAGAGGGCAAGCAGGCTTCCTGCTGAGGCTGAGCATGGAGCCCAGTGTGAGACTCAATCCCAGGACCTTGAGGTCATCGCCCAAGCTAAAGTCAGACACTTAACCAACTGAGTCACCTAGGCACCCTTCAGTCATTTTTCACTTTGTGTCAAAAAATATCTCAGTAGTGGGGCACCTGGATGGCTTAGTTGTTTAAAGCTCTGCCTTCACCTTAGGTCATGATCTCAGGGTCCTGGGACCGAGCCCCATGTTAGGCTCCCTGCTCAGCAGGGAGTCTGCTTCTCCCTCTCTCTCTGTCTCTCTCCTCCACTCATTCTCTCTCTCTCTCTCTCTCTCTCTCTCTCTCTCTCTCTCAAATAAGCAAATAAAATCTTTTAAAAAAACACACAAAAAAACCTCAGTGACTTTGAAGACCTTAACATACAGAACAGATTTGGCAGGCATTGCCCAATCCTATGATACTTGTTGGCTAACTGGCTCCACCAAGGGCAGCCTACTGCATGCTGGAGGTAAAAGCAGAACATGGCAGCCCTGCCCTCTGAGGATCTGCAGTCCAGTGGAGTCCAGGGTCCATCAGGGAAGTCACTTATCTACCGTAGACCCATGATGCCCAAAGGACTTTGCCAAGCCCCCGACTGACCCTTCTCTGACCAGCAGTATAGACTACCAGCACAGACTGCACATTTTCCCTCCCACCATGAGGAAAAGAGACTAAGAATCATGGCGCCTGGTTACTCAAGCTTTTTTTTTTTTTTTTTTGCCCAGCTCATCTTTTCCTGGTTTTATTCATTTTTCTGCAAGCTTCTCTATCTGGCTTACTTATCTCCCTCCATCCCTCAGAACTGTCTCCTGTAATTCCACTGACTACTGGTGGATTTTCCGTCTGAGAGCTGAGCGGAGCCACCCACTCTCCCCCACTCTGCAGCCCCTCTGACCCCACTTTTATTTTATTTTATTTAGCTTTTTCATTTCCAGCTGTTGGGTTTTCTTTTTTTCAATTACATGCAGAGCTGTATTTCACACAACAGAAGTCAACCCAGTTTTCAGGTGCATTAGGGCACTGTGGCTGAATCCCATTCTTTCCATTCCCTCAACAAAGCAAGGCTAAGTTCAACCCACTGGGAATATGAGAATGGAAAGGGCTGTCCAATGCGGTGTTGCGAAAAAAGCACTGAACTAGGTGCCGGGGGACGGCACAGGGCCAGGCTCTACAACTTCATCTGATACATGACCTTAGGTAAGTCCCCTAACTTCTCTGACTTAAAAGCTTATGCCTCTCAGGACGCCAGGGTGGCTCAGGGGTTGAGCATCTGCCTTTGGCTCAGGCCGTGATCCCAGGGTCCTGGGATCAAGTCCTGCATCAGGCTCCCTGCAAGGGGCCTGCATCTCCCTCTGCCTGTGTCTCTGCCTCTCTCTGTGTGTCTCTCATGAATAAATAAATACAATCTTTAAAAAAAATAAAAGAAGATTATTCCTCAGTCTTCCTGATGACAAAAGTGGCAGATTCAGATGCGTGCATTGCTGTAAGCAAGTCTTACAAACTGTCAAGCACTGTTCAGTCTGCTGACGACTGTGTCAAACATGAGAACACACAGCCAGGGTTCCTCTCAAAATAAACACGTGAGCTCCCCCAGAATGGGGGCTGGGGTGGCTCTCGCTCACTATTTATTCTCAGTGCTTGGCAGGTGGAAGGAAGGAAGGAAGGAAGGAAGGAAGGAAGGAAGGAAGGAAGGAAGGAAGGAAGGGGCTCAGTGGTTGAGCATCTGCCCCTTTGGCTCAGGGCATGATCCTGGGGTCCTGGGATTGAGTTCTGCATCGGGCTTTCCACAAGGAGCCTGCTTCTCCCTCTGCCTGTATCCCTGCCCCTCTCTCTGTGTGTCTCTCATGAATAAATAAAATCTTTTAAAAAGTCTTTTAAAAAATTAAAAATAAATTTTAAAAAAAGGAAGGAAGGAAACATCAGGTCCTCCCACAAATCTGTGAAACCTGCTGGTAGGAAGAGGAATACCTGAATGATCACCATGTCTTTCCTCAATTTGCATCTATGAACTGAGTCTCATTTATGCGAAAAGTGAAAAGGCTGAGCTAGGCCAGGGATGTTTCTGCTTATAGCTCCACAGGAGAAGTCCTGCCCCAGTATGACCTGGTGGGCGTTGTTCACTCAGGTAAGCTACTGTCACAGCAGTAACATTGCTACAGTGCTTTGGAGTTTATCGAGCATTTTCAGGTCCCTGACCTCATTCTGATCTTCAAAATATCATGTAGACGGGTAATTCAGATTTTTCCTATTCTCCAGATCATAAAACTGGGGCTCACAGAAGTGCAGAAACCAACAGCACATCCCAAAGCCAGTTAGTGGGAGAGGTGGGATTTGGACATGGTTTCTCGACTTCGGGGACTTTTCAGCTGCTAGTGAGGACAGTTATGCCTCTATGGCAGTCAAAAATAGTCTTATTTCCCCTTTGTTTTGCTACAATTACTTTAAAAAAAGATTTTATTCATTTATTCAATGAGAGACACACAGAGAGAGGCAGAGACACAGGCAGAGGGAGAAGCAGGCTCCCTCTGGGGAGCCCGATGCAGGACTCGATCCCAGGACCCTGGGATCACACCCTGAGCCGAAGGGAGACACTCAACCCCTGAGCCACCCAGGCATCCCTGCTACAATTACTTTTATCCTGAGTCCCCGGAGAGAGCAGAGACGCTACCCTGCTAAAATAAGGACCAAAAATCCTTCTCAAGCAAAATATATAATCGGCAAATAAACACAATTTCAAACAATCGACTTCATAAATAATCCATTAATTGTAGGCAACACCCGTGCTGGGCCCTTTCCCCCTAGCAGGCTAGCAGGAGCAGCACTGAACATTTCACACTCTGAGCCCATACGCTGTGACCGCCATGTGGAAGCTGTTGGGCCTCATACATCAGAAGCTATGAAATTGCTCATATTCTCTGAACCAGTAATCTCACATTTCAAAAAAAAAAAAAAAACCTCACATTTCAGAATCTATCCTAAGGAAATAATATGAAATAGAGAAAGAAAAAAATACATATATCTTCCTGAGACCTGGTTGTTGAATTCTCCCTTGGGGAGCAGTGACATCTCATGGTATCTTTTCAATAAATTTTCTCTTTGTGTGAGCTCCTTCCTGTTGGTTCCTATTACCTGGCTCCTGAACCATCATTAGTATTAAAAAGCTCACACGTAATGACAGCTAATTTAAATATTAATAACCTCCCCGCCCTTCCTTCATAGTCTATTCCAACTGACCTTCTCAAGCTGTTACCTGTTGCCCCATCTTTCCACCCCACCCCTGCTCATCAAACTCAAAGCTCGGGTCAAGTCAAACTTCTTATAGTTGACCAGAAGGGCCATCAATACACATCTTGTTAACTTTCAGGAGCCTCAGCATCACCTGGAAAGCTGTCTAAAATGCAGACTGCTCACACACACACACACACACACACACACACTTTCCCACAAGCTCTCTCATCCAGTAGGTCCCATGGGAAGCCTGAGAATGTGCATTTCTAGCACGTTCCAGGCGATGTTGATGCTGCTGATCAGAGGCCACACTTAGAGAACGAGGGGGTGGAGCAGCAATCTGCCTTGTGTGACTTCCCCTCTCCTTCTCCAGGCAAAATCTTTCCAGCCCCCAAGCCCCAGCTCCCCCTGGCTTCCTCCGCAGCCACCTCCAATCCCACCAAGCTGAACTAATGACTCATTCCCTGTGCTGCTCTGGGGGAGAGAACAGGGCCCATTGCACCGAGGAATGAGAGGTAGCTGGACCATCAGTGCCAGCTCTCTGCTAACTGGGGGGTCCAGGGGGCTCGCCCACTGCCTGGGCATCTCCACACCACCAGCACCAGCACAAGGCTTGGCACAGGGCACCCAGCAACACCAGAAACGATGACCCTACTCCTTGCTTCCTCCTTGTACAAGGAGTTACAGCATAATCCTGTTCCTAGAGGACCCATTAGCATATTGAATGGCTATTTAAAAAAAAAAAAAAAAAAGCCCGATTAGCCATAGTAGCAAAAGACACATGAGCAGAGTTTATTAGTTTGCCAGGCTAGTAAATATCATCTTGCTTTGCTCTCTAAACTCCCTAATGAAGATAGCAGCTCTCAGGCAGATAAATAAAACATTAGGTTGACAACACACAGCACATCACAAGCACAGTTCACTAATTTGCTCATTGCTGAAGGACATTAGCCGCCTTCAGGATAATCTCCATAAACACACTGCCCAGGCTCCCTTTCTCCTAGACAAATAGTATCAAGCTACGGTTTAGCATTTTTCAATATTGCATATGTATTTTATTTCAATAAGTGTCTTTTAATAGCGAGATAGCCATCTTAATCAAATGAAAACTATTTTTCAGTAATTGTCCTAAAAGCCAATGCCTTTTGTGGAAAAACATCCCCTGAATCACAAGTGGCTGGGCTAAACAGTATTCTCAGAATATTAATGTGAGCTTAAGCTATTAAAGTGTCATGGCTAACCTTTTTAAAACCTAATTAAATTAAAATAAGAATATGTGGAACAGTTTTACTGGAAGGAAGGGCTCTTTTTCAAATAACCTGTTCTAAGTCTCAGAGCTAACACCTTGAAGCCATGGTGGGAAAGAGGTTTTGCACGCAGAGAGAGCCTGGCTTTGCACATGTTGTGATTAACTTTTACTTGTTGGTATTAGAGTTAATTATTGTATCATGCTGGAGGGCAGGGACAATTTACTCACCAGCACCTCCTGGACTTAATCAACAAACTATCAAGACAATCAATGCTATTAGGCCTCATGTCCTTGTGATACCTTTTACCAAAAAGAAAAGATAAAATCCAAGGACAGAGCACTAGGGAGGAAGGCAAGCTGCGCAGGAGGCCTCTGCTAACTATATCAGGCTTAACTCCCTCCCTGGAGGCTGGAGCCAGTGTGCAGGAGGGTTTGCTCACCCTGAGGCCTCTTTCTATTGGGAGCAAAGTTCAAGCCAGTCCACACCACAAACTAGGAAATCAGCCTGCAAAAAAATCCCTCCCTTCTCACTAACTGGCCCTGGGAGGCTTCAAACAGGGCCCTTCGTACTCTTGTCCGGTGTGGGAAAAGACATTGCACTATTTTTCACTACACAAAGAATGAGTTTCTGTTCCTTTATTTGACAATTTACACTTGGGTTTATGGAACAACTTTTTTTATATATAAATTTATTTTTTATTGGTGTACAATTTACTAACATATAGAATAACACCCTGGAACAACTTTTTAAGAGAAATAAAGCAGTGATGGTATACCACAGGTTGGCAAAAGCCACAAAATATCATGTCTTAGTTTCAACCTTGTTTCTTTACAGGACCCCCAAAACATTATGAGGAGGTAGGATGGACATCCTGCATGGGCACACAAAATAAGGAGGGTAAGACCATGACCAAGCTAGAGAGACCTTATGCAGGTAGTGGGGAGGTCCAGGTGACAGGAGCAGCCAGTCTGAGGACCACTGAGAGCTGAACTAAGACAGCCTTTACCTCTTGAGTTATCTATCCTGAATAATTAAAGATGACCAGCTTTCAGCATGAATACCTAGATTTCTATGTGGTCCACTCATGTACTTATCCACTCATTCACTTAACATATGTCTATTGAGAATCTACTTCATACCAGGCACTGGGCAGAACATGTCCCTGGCTTCACCAAGAATGAATGAAGCTATGTGATTTTGGGCTCTTGGTTGTTCGCACAGGACCCATCTTGAGCAAAAGTGTTTATATGACAACACTGAGGATCTTTGTTGACATCCTGGCTTCCAAAAGATGTCACCACCCCAGAGGTGACATACACTTCCATTCACATTCTGCTGATGGAACTCATTACACGGCCACACCTATCTGCAAAGGAAGCTGGGCAATGCAGCTTCATTCTGTGCCCAGCTAAAATTCAGCGATTCTATTACCAGTTGAAAGAAGAGGAAAACCAATATTCATGTCTTTGCTATCGTAAGATAGCAAAGGCTTTGGTGTCCTAATCAAAAGGAAAAAAATGACGATGAGGCAAGAATTGTTAGCATTTCCCTACTACAGAGAGATAGAGGGGTGGCCAAGAGCCAAGAGCCGTGCAGGCAGATTCCTCAGCCAGGACTTGATCCTACTTCAGGGCATGGCCTCAGAGTCAGGCACAGCCATCAACAGGTGAACCGTGTAGGCATCACCATTTATGCCAACTCCAGAAAAGACAGTGCTCTGTCCTATTCAGGTGTGTGTGGACCTTTCTAAAGTTTGAAAACAGAGGCACACACTGCAGAATTATCCCTCATCTACAGTTTCCTAATAGGACTTTTTTTTGGCATCAAGGAGGTAAAACGTTTCCATTACCCTCTTACATTCACATTCAGTATTTTGGGGGCAAGAAAATTAAACTGACACAAGATAGAAGAGCAAGAGAAAAGACAAAGTTTATTCACTTACCCAAGTGGGGACTCACCAAGAAAGGGATTCAAATAAGTGGTTAGAATTCAGAGCTTATACATCTTAATAAGACCAGTGGCAGAGGGTTTCATGGGACAAAAAATAGTGAGGAATGACTGAGAAATATATGAGGAAACTAGTGCCAGGTAAAGCTTGTCTTACTCAGGTCTGTTTTTGCATCTAGCCCTGACTGCTCATCTAGCCCTGACTGCCCTCTAATGTGGGCAGCCTGCCTTGAAGGGGAATTTGAGACAGTTGAATTCTTTCAGAAGGCTGTGCTTGTAGGCAGGTGAGGGGTACACGGAAAAAGCCTCCCCCCAAATCTCTTGATTTTCAAAAGCCTTCTTCAATTCAAAAATGATCCTTATGTCCCAGCGGCATATTCTGGACTCCCCCATGCATCATACTCAAATTTTGTAGAATCAATTACTTTGAAAGAAAGAAGGAAAGAAAAATAGAAAGATGGAAGAAAGGCAGGTATTGATTATAATAAATTATTTTTCAGGCAGTGGATGAATTTTAGGAAAAAATTATAATTCCATCTCCAAAATGAATGCATCATTTTTTAACAAAACAGCATGTGGTGCAAGACCTAAGTTACATTCTAAATTCACTTGGAAAGATTTCATACTCAGTGTGAGCTACCCTCTGCCTGTTGTGTCCTTGACCTGAAGTAGCCTCACAAATCTTGGATGACTGGCTCTGACTTGTACTTAGTACTGTACAACAAGACCCCCCAAATTTTGAGAAAACATTGAAGAAACACTTGGAAAAGAAAAGAAAGCCATGGCCCTGGAAGAGAGGACTTTACTGCACACAGAGCAACCATATTAACATCCTCTGGGATGAGGAAGGAGTGCTTTAAGCATTCTAGATCCTATCATGAGAGACTTTTAGCGACACGTAGGTGTTTTACTATGCTTCCGTTACATTTTAGGAAATTGGTTAGAAATTTGGAATTGATGCAAAATGCAGTATAATTTTTCCTGCTTCGAATAATAGGGAAATAGGCTCTGGCTAGCATTTTCATGCAGAACACCTGATTTTTAGATGTGGGTTACTGATGTTAAGGGAAAGGTGCCTGTATTTTAGAAATCGGATGGGATGTGATGCCCTGTAGCTCTTCACTTACTCAATATCCATTCAGTGAACAGCGACTGAGGACAGGGAACCAGGCATTGTGCTGAGGGCTGGGGAGAGAGTGGGGAAGAAGCCAGCATCCCTGTCCCGCAGAGCCTCGAGATGGGCTCTGAGGACAACACAGAGCCAGGAAGCTCCGGGAGCAGGTGGGGTGCTGGGAGCTCTAATCCAGCTCCAAGAGCCAGAGATGGATGAGTAAAAGCTCACTCGCTAAAGAGAAGGGGGGAGGCAGGCAGAGGGACTAGCCCGTGTGGAAGTGCAGAGATAGGTAGCAGGGCAGCCAAACCTGGCTGCCTCACTGAGCCCCAGAGCAGGTCTTCCCATTGCAACACTCCCACTGCCTCCTGTGAGAGAAACCAGAAGGTCCACTTCTCTGGGGCTCTGCCCACGTGCTCCATCTTCATCTCAAGCTACCACAGGGACCAAATGGAATGCGCTCCAAGACTTTGTTTCCTTATCTGTAAATGGGATAACAGGGTGGCTCAGTGGTTGAGCGTCTGCCTTCAGCTCAGGGCGTGATCCCAGGGTCCTGGGATCGAGTCCCACATTGGGTTCCCTGCATGGAGCCTGCCTCTCCTTCTGCCTGTGTCTCTGCCTCTCTCCCTGTGTCTCTCATGAATAAATAAATAAAATCTTTAAAATAAATAAATAAAATGAGATAATCAAGCTCATCTTACAGAGTTATTGTGCATATTGAATGGGTTAATACACGTAGAATGCTTAGACCAGGGCCTAGCATGTTTGCAATGCAACAATATTATCAATGCTGCTGTTATTAGCTATAGGCCCTGTAAATGTATTATAGGCAAAGCCCCGGGTTCCCTGAGCTCAGCCTAGGGATGTTAAGATAGAGGTTTCCCCTCTCTCTCTCTCCCCTCCCCTCTTCCGGTTCCCCCCTTCTTCTCCTCTACACAGAGCTAATACATTTTTTTTGACCCTCCCATTAGTGCAAAGACACTGCACAGATTTAGTTTAAGCGAACTCAAGCATGCCCACCTGGCTAGATGAGACTGAGGAGAACAATTTAACTACCACCAGTTCCCTGCTTGGGTCAAAGAGCACAGGCCCCACCATGAGCTCCACGGGAGCAGGGAAGGACCATTTCCCAGCCCAGCCCGGTCTAAGTGTCTTGAAGTCTACCTCGCAAGTGACTTAAGGGATTCTCCAGCATAATTTGAACTGCACGCAGCCTCCTCCTCCACACTGACTTTAGGACCCAACCCTTCCTAAAAAAGAAGCTACCCTGCACCTCTCGGTTTAGCACTGAGTCAATTCTAATCAAGTTGGAAATCTAAGGCTTTCTGAGAGCTGGCCTTTACTTTCTACCATTTAAGTCACCCCTAAGTGTAGCCTGAGGGGTAGGATTAAAGCCTCCCGGATGTGGACAGACTCAAAGAGGGGCTGTGATTCACTACCTGGGCCACCACCTCTTCCCCCCCCCCCTCCAGCCTTCAGAGATCAAATCAACTTCTCTCTGCTTAAAGCGGGGCTTAAGAAGAGATGGCCAATCCTGACACTTGTCACATGGAAGCCACAGCAGCGCCAGCACACAGACTCAGAGCTTGGAAAATAGATGCTCTTGATTCTCAAGTCCACAGGGCCAGGGCCTCTCCTGAAGCTCGGGCAGGTATGTTATCTCCCGCTGGGTTTAATTTCCAAATCCAGTGCAATCCCTGAAAAATGAGAGCTATTTGCTCCTTGAGCTATGCATGATTTCCATCAGCAGTCTCTGGTGGCTGCAGTCTCCGGCTGTCTTTCACCACCTTTCCCTCGTCCCCCCCATATACAGACCCATAACCGGGGAAATGGTTTTTTCTAATGGCCTGCGGACACCTGCCTGTGTTTGGAGGCAGGGTCTGAGCACCAAGTCCAGGGCTGCAATCTCTTTCCCCAGGCAGCCGGTCAGAGAGAGCTGTGGTCTCACATTTCAGCAGGCCTCATCCTCCCTCAAACTCTGGAAATCTGATCCTCCCTTTTGTGTCTCCAGCACTGTTCTGTATGGAAAGATAAACATGACACTGCAACAGTGTGGTGCAGACACACGGAACCGATTCTCCGCAAGCGGGTGTAGAAAGGCCTAATTGCAGCTGGAAGGTGGCAGGTGGGGGGTGGGGGTGGAGGAAAGAAAAGGGGGAAATACTCTTTATAAAATATTCTTGTCTTGATTTTTGGCATTCACATCTCCTTTTCTATCACACCCGGAACCAAGTGTACACTCATGGACACAAAAAAATACTCCTATATTCACGCACGTGCGCACACTGTCCTACACACTCAGCAATATCTTAGAGCCCCTCGGTCTTTGATGTTGTTCTTTTCAGCAAATGGGCGATTTGCCTCCATAGTCCAATAAACCCCAGAAGAGCAGGTTTTTGCCCTTCCTCTGCTGCTCCTAAACACAGGGAAGAGATGAGCGGAATAGCATGACACCTGAACCAGCTCTCCCAGAGGGACTCCAGAGGACAGGATCTTCCAAATGGAAACTCCGGTTAGTTGCAATGTCCCCAGAATCTCATCGCTCACATTGTGATTCCAAAGAGAAAATCCCCTTGGCCCAGGGAGCACATGCCATCAATTGTCCACATTATTTACATAAAAACCTGTCCTGCTGAATATTTTGGACACGGAGGTGACGGTCTCAAAATGAGATTTGCCCACACAACAACCCCTTTCCCCAAACAATAAGAATCAGCAGACTATCCCTCCGAGTCCTCTCAATTTATTCTTCATCAAGAGCCAGTGGGAGGGGAGCTCAGCTGAGGGGGATTCCGAGCACACACAAGCACTAACCTAATGCCCTGCAAAGGTAAACGAGTGCCAAGTGTGAGGCCAGGACCCCTCAATTAGCTCTGACTTAGGCTGGGCAACGAGGGCAGCAAAGTCGCAAAGGGCCGGGGCTCCTGGAGTATCCAGGCCATGTGGGACCTGGCAGGTGACAACAGTGTTCCAAGGCAAAGACTTTGGGCCTCATACCTGTTCACAGTGGAGTAGGTGTGTTAAGCATGATGACGTGTGTATGTGTGTCTTGCTTTAAAAAGAGGAGGGTAAGGAAACAAAAAAAAAAGCAGGAGGGCAATGAGGCTTTATTTTGCACGAATTCCACAATGTTGACCAAACCCACCCTCCTAATTTCCTGCAGGCTCCCCAAAGGAAGGGGATCGAATTAAGCACAAAACAAGGCCTTGGCCATCCACAATGGGCTCACCTCCAATACCGCTCACCTCCTATGTCCCTTCCCGCCTCGCAAGATTTGCCAGTGGAACCTCAGGCGTCCTTAGAAAACCATCTCCTTGCCTAGCTGTCCGCTTGCTCTTTGCTCGGTTTCCTGGAGGGGTGGCAGTGATGGAGGCTGCCTTCTGCTGGGAGCTGGGCAGGGGCGCCCTGGAAAGCTCACAGGGGTCAGCGTGCGGCCCTGGGGAAGGCAGCAGGGGCGGCTGGCAGATCCAGGTCTGCTCTGGCTGAGTCTTCAGGAAAAGAGAGAACACCCAGTTGTCAACTTTCTGCACTGTCAGCCCAGATCCCCGGCTGGAGGAGAGTGTGAGTGAGGCCCGTGACCACGGGAATGCATCTGCCTGGAATGAGCTTGGAATCTCCCATGAGAGGCAGGAAAACGCGCAAATCAGGCCTGGGTCAGGGGAGCCCTGGCTTCCAGGAAGCCCCCAGCACACAGCACCCACCTCTCCTCTAGGGTCGCTCAGAAACCTCAGGCTGGCATCGTGTTGCTGTCAGCAGAGCTCTACATAAGAGTAGAGACACCTAATTACCTCTAGTTTCCCCTCAGCCTGCTTTTCGTGTCACAAGCCCTGGCATTCGACCCACACGCACGCACACGTGCACACACACATGTATATGGCCAATGTTATAATGACACAGAAGTTAACAAGACACCACTATGCCCCCAAAGTCTAGGTGGTAAATGGAAAGAGCCTGGCTTTTTGAAGCTATCCTGATCTTGGTTCTATCATTTATAAATGGGCGACCTCAGCCACGTTGTGTCCTTATACAATGGACACAGAAATACCACCGATTGTTCCTGAAAGGATCAGAGACACAGTGTGTAGAAAGCACACCTGCCGGGGGCACGGCAGCCAGAGATCAACAGCAGCAGCAGCATTAGCTGTGGAGGACCGCTGGCTTGTAAACAATAGCAACGGAGCAAGGAAACGACACTGAACAGAGCAGGTCTGGAACCCAAGCAAAGTGGACCCAACACGATGGGCCAAGAGAGGGTTAGAGGGGACCTTGTCACAGACAACCTGGCTCAGCTACTTTCAACAATGGAACAGGCGATGACTCCCCCCCAGACCTGGCTTCATGGGTGTGTGGCCTGAGCAACCGTGCACAGCCCACACATACCCTAGCAGTCTGCTGTCACTGTCATAAATTATGAAGTCTGAAATTCTTCATAATTTTTTTTAGATTTTATTTATTTATTAGAGACACAAAGAGAAAGAGAGAGAAAGAGGCAGAGACACAGGCAGAGGGAGAAGCAGGCTCCATGCAGGGAGCCCGATGTGGGACTCGATCCTGGGACCTCGGGATCATGACCTGACCTGAAGGCAGAGGCTTACCCAACTGAGCCACCCAGGAGCCCCAATTCCTTGTAATTTTTGGACACCAGTCCCTGCAAACTGTGCAGCCCACCCTGCTCCTATTTGCTGAGACCGATGGGGTTCTAACTAAGCGTCTTCTCTGAGGCCGCTCACCCCTTCTCAGCGAACTCCTGAGCTGCTCTCGCCCGTGGTGCTCCTCTGACAGCCCCGCCTGCGGGCACACTAAGCACACGGGTTTTCCTTCTCACCCCCAGCCAGCCCTCCTAATCCATGCGACCCACCCCAGCTTCTCTGTGGGTAACTGAGTGGGCACTAAACCTGCACCAGGCTCTTGCTCTCAATGCACAGGGCAATGTCCCCCTCCATGAACACCGTTTCCAGAATTCAAGAATCCTACCCAGCAAAGACCATCCCTGTGTCCAGCCCCATCTGCCTTCCAAATGGGTCAGCGCTTCCCAAGCCCCCAGGAGGTGCTCAGTGCTCAGCCGGGCTGCATGAATCCCACCTATGACTGGCAGGTTAAAAGAACGATGTTCCCTGGGACGTCAAGTAAGTAAAACTCTGTGGTTCAACCTGAGAAATCTGGACAAGATCTTGTCCAGGATAAAGAGCACATTCTGGCAGCAGGGGTGAGAGCACAGAGGCTGTAGGGCTGCGCCCTCTCCGAGTCCAGCAGTCAGTGCTAGGCAGCTGGAGGAGATGCTGCAAACCCCCTTATGTTTCCTCGTCTGTTGGGTGTGCTGCTTCACTGGGCACAGTCCTCTGGGACATCGGGATGGCCGTTGGGGTAGGCCACCTGCCACCTTCGGCCTACACTCACTTTCCCTGAGAGAAGTGGTCTGGGCCCGCACAAGAGCCCCCGGTGTTCAAAGGCAAAGGCACAGAAAGAATTGAGAAGAGCTTGAAGAATGTGGTCTGCAGAGTGGCGGGATAGTGGGTAGTGGGCACAGGGGTGAGGCCTAAGTTCCTGCTGACTAATCTCTCTTCCCTGGCCCTCGGAGAGTCCTTCTTCCGTGAGCAGCTGGAGACCCAAAGGAGAGAAGGTCCCAGAAGCTGATCTAGAGAGTGTGCCAAGAACAGACTCCCCATTCATCAGAGTCGGTGAGCAGCAAGCCATGAGCAGCAAGAGCAAAAATAGCTGCATCCATCTCAGGAGCGAGACCAGAAATAGTGACGGAAGGACCTGCTCCTCCAAGTCAGCTCAAAGAGGGGGGTTGGGCTTTGTTTTTCGTTTTCTTTTTTTTTTTTTTTTTTTTAAGGAGATGGAAGGGGCAGCCCCGGTGGCTCAGTGGTTTAACGCCACCTTCGGCCCAGGGTGTGATCCTGGGGACCCAGGATCGAGTCCTGCATTGGGCTCCCTGCATGGAGCCTGCTTCTCCCTCTGCCTGTGTCTCTGCCTCTTTCTCTGTGTCTCTCATGAATAAATAAATAAAATCTTAAAAAAAATAATAATGGGGATGGAAGTTTATTGAATGCACTGCAAGGGAGCAGCAGGCGGGACAGCAAAGCAGAGACTGTGGGCTAGGGGGGCAGTGGTGAGGCTATAGTTAAGGGGAGGAGTGAAGAGGTATGAGAAAGTATGGAATTTCCCTTTCTTGGTGACTCTGCCTGGGTGAAGGGGCCCATCAGTCAGTTAGGGCCTGTGGCTTAATGAGCCTGTTTGCATTCAGCCCGGTGGTCACTGTGGACCCTTCGACCTTACTTAGGTTTCCATTGTTCAAGCCTGTTGCCTAAAGGCTGCCTCTATGTTCTCCCCCAACAGATTGGCACTGGCAAATCCAGGTCCACGGGACTTAGGGGGAGGGGCCTCTCCAATGGTGGGGGCTGGGATAGCTGCTGAATCATTCGTTGACTCATGGGATCATTCGTACATGTAATTATTGGATTCTACAAGAGACAAATTTAACAAAGAGATTAAAGAGAGGAGGACTGATAATTAGTAGTATGAGTATTGAAGCCTGGGGTTCTGAGAAGGGAAGAAGCCATGAGAGGCATGACCAGGTCTTTTTCCAGAAAAACCATCCTTGTGTTGCTCTGTGGCAGAGGGAAGAGGCCACTCAGATGACTAGGAACATATTTTGCCTATAGATCAAGATGGCAGCTGGATCCAGGGAACAAAGGAGAAAGGGGAGAGGCCCCAAAAGGAGCAAGTTGGCATCAGGGATGGATCCCCACCAAGTCCATACCAAGGGCAGGTTCACCCTAGACCAGCTGCTGTTGCCAACTGCACCACACATTGGGAATGGACACCTCAGGGGGACCAGAGCAGAAGAGGAGAGGAAAGAGGTAGGTCCTTCACCCTCACAGGAACAAGCAGACCAATCCTCTCACCCTCAGACCACACTGGGGAGCCAACCGGCTCAGAGACCTTCAGTCGTCTGGGGAGTCCTAGAGGTCGACCGCCAAAAGGACAAAAAGGGGAAAGACAGGGAGGGCAGGATCCCTCTGAAGGGCAAGAAGGGAAGGCCCTCAGCCTTCTGAGCCAGGGCAGTCCAGCGAGCTCCCCCTGGGGCTTTCTACCCCCATCAAGGAGCCACCTCAGTTCCCCAGGGAGAACCAGTGTAGGTCCACCGAAGAAAAGTCCCAAGAAATTCAGGAAATGTCCCAGCCCAGCAGAGGTCCCCCATCTGGGCCACCAAATGTGGGGTGAGCCTACGGGGTGGAGGCCAGGGGTGTGGGCGGTGAAAGGACTCACCTCGGCAGAAGCCAGGAGAGAGAAGCTTGCTGCCTATACGGTGTGGGAACAGCCAAGGAGAGACCATCTGCGGGTTTCAGCATTTTTAAAAACTCATTTTATTTGTAATTAATATAAACAACTCCCACGGTCTTTTACACATTTCAAGGGAACGGAGTGTATCAACGTCGGTGAAGTGCAAGGCGAAACGGTGAGCTGCGCCTGCTACTCCTATCTCCCTGTTTCCTGCCCCATGGCCTCAAGTTCCAAGAAGTCTTAAATGGGGATATTCCCTTTTGTCCCCCAATGGGAAATATTTCATATAAGCTTATTTTCGATTGTGACCTTCTTAAGTCTCTGTCTTCATCTTCTTGGATCTTCTTAAGTCTTCGTTGGGCCCATAGGTGCTCGCGGAGAAGTTGGGGCTCAGGAAGACAGGAGAGGTTGTCGGCAGGAGGCCACATCCCACGCATGCTGGTTCCATGCCCAGGACACGGCCTACCACATGGGCTCTGCTCAGGATGTGCTGATGCATGATGGTCAGTGTGGACGATGCATCCGTGGGTAGAAGGGATCCCAGGTCAACATCTACTCTTCCATAGGGCCAAAGTTAACTTTGTGCTGTAACCTTGAGCTTTAGGGGATCATGGTCTGGGATTAGATGAAAAGAATGGACTACTTCTTGGAAGAAGGCAGAGGACAAAAGGACAGGTAGGGCTTCACCAATCGAGTTTTTCTATACTTGTTGAGAACATCTACTTTCCCAGGCCTCACTGTTCCCACCTGGGCCAACCCCCTGCCTTTGGGCAGCCGTGAGTTGTGAGGCACAGAGCAGGCCAGACAGAGAAATGCTTCAGAGAGCCTCACAGGACCCCCAACCTCCTCACACAGGAAAGCCCAGGGTTACGAGTGACCACCACCCACCCCCAGGACTGCGGAGAGAGAAGGGGAGATAGGCCGTAGCTCACCCTGGCCAAGCAGAGAACATCCAGATAAACAGGAAGGGATCTAGAGCCACGGTAGGCATGATCAACAAGAGAATGAATTAATTAAGAAAGAAAACCCTTGGGGAGGGAAGAAGGAAGGTGGCAGCTGAGAGCTGAGAGCTCTTTTGGGGACTTTGAGGGACAGTGTGTTGAAAGTGCATACATTTGGACGCTGAGATCGAGAGAACAAGGAGAGGTGTGTTTACTTGTACGCAATGGGGCAGTTTCAAAAAACTACTACTGTCCCACAACGGAGTGCACAGGGCCGTCACTGCTGAGAGATCTTATGACAAGTTTCCCCTCCGTGGAAGAGCTGAAACGAGAAGCTGTATGCTCATCTGTCTGGGCTGTCATGTGAGGGATTTCTGAGGTGGAGGAAGGTGGGGCTAGATGATTGAAGGTTTTTCCATGACTCATTTGCTCAGGTGAGGCACCCTTGCCATCCGGATGCCACCCCACCCCATGCTGAGACTTAGAATTCAAGTTTGTTATTCAAGGATCTGAATACAAACTCAATTCCCCACGGAGATCTCCAAATTTCCCAGTTCCTTGGTAGAAAACCCTGCTGTCTTCCCCCTGGTGACATGCAGCCTCTTTTGCCCATATAGGGACACTCTCCAAGGGATGGTACCAAGCTTCACTAAATAAAGTCTCCTCAAACTACCTCTGGGTTTGTTTCTCTGTCCACACCCTCACTCGTGAAGTGATTCCCAGAAAGTGCTTTGGAAGGTTTCTGCCCTCAGCCCCTGTCTCTAACTCCATCCTGGTGGTACCGTAAGTACTCCTGCAGCTCACCTCTGGAACACACCTTACTCACAACAGTGTCCCTCCCAGTGGCCACCAATCTCCTTAAGGAAGTAGTCCACAGCCAGGATCTCTAGGAAATGTGCTGAGGAGCACCCCACGCCCTTCTGTCACCAACCTGGTGTCCTGTTTTCCAGCCTTTGGCTACCACCATGGTGTGCTCTGAGTGGGGCACAGGCCCACTGTCAGGTGTCCTAGCATGTCTGTGCCCAGTACCACCCCAACCCAAATGACTACTGTTGTAGTGAACCCCTTTCCCTCTCCTCAGGTATGCAAAGAACCTGAACACTAGAAATTTTAGTTCCCCTTCCCACATTCACTCTACCCACACTGAACACAGGAACGTATGCAAATTCAGCGCCAGGAACTGTCCAGAGAGATCATGGGCAGCCCACTTTCAAACTCTACCCTGAGCTGACCCTTGGTGGCCTCCATCATCAAAACCGAGGATGAGCGACCAGACCACGTACATCAAACCTGGCAGGGGCTCAGGAAGGGGTCAGGGTGACCACAGCCATGCTGCTGAGTGACTCTGGGCACAGATTCAGGAGTCAGGAGAAGTGAGGGAGCTCCATTTCTTCATCAATGAGGAAGTTGCTCTTGATTTCTGGGGCTTTACCATGTCTAAATTCAATTTTCTCACTGGTAGGGACATTTCTCCTCAATCTCTTCTGTTTCCTAAATTTTTTAAAAAAGATTTTATTTATTTCTTCATGAGAGACACAGAGAGAGAGAGAGAGGCAGAGACACAGGCAGAGGAAGAAGCAGGTTCCGGAATCATGACCTCAATCACTGAGCCACCCAGCTGCCCCAATCCCTTCTCGTTCACATGAAGAAATCTCTGTCCTGGGAGATACACTGACTTGGACAAGGTCACACTGGACTTTATAGCCTGGACTTCTGCCTCCTGGTCCTGGCTCCCGTGAACAATGCCAAACCACGTGTCCTTGACCCCAGACCTTGGGAAATAGATGGCTCTAGATATTAGAATTAGGAATTGAAGAGAAACACAACAAAGGGTAAAGGGAGCCTGCAGTCTCCTCCTTGGCTCCCTGGCAAAGGGTTAGCCTCCAGCTGTTAGCATCCAGCCCTTACATCCCCCACCACAGCACCCCCACTCCTCTGTCCTGTTGGAGCTCAAAGTGCAGCCCACGGTGAAACAAGCCCCACAAAACATCTCTGCCTGAGACTGGGCACAGATCTGGAGCAACGATTACCAGAGAACCACTTCACTGTGCACTCAATGGTGCTATAACCCTGGTGAAGTGTATGCATTTCAGGGGATGCTGTGAGCTGACCTGGGGCCCTCCCACAGGCAAGCAAGGGTTCCCTAAACAGCTCACAGAACACCATGGGATAATTGTTACCTTCCACTGATGCCTAAGACTGTTCAGCCCCTTGTGTGTTGATGGTCCTGTGATGCCAACAAGGTAAAGTCAGTAGAAGACAGAGAAGCCAGGTCTTAAGTTCCAAACCCAAAACCACATGTGCGGTAGCTTAGTTTAACAAGGTTTCCTAAGTGAAATCATGGCTACTTGACAATGGTCATGGGATGAAGTTTTGGCAAATGTTGTTAGGTTTTAAGAACGCAAAAGGGAAATATTGGGGGCACTTCAGTGGCTCAGTCGGTTGAGCAGCTGACTCTTGATTCCAGCTCAAGCCTTACAGTCTTGGGGTCCTGGCATCAAGCCCCATGTCAGGCACTGCGCTCAATGGAGAGTCTGCTTGAGGATTCTCTCTCTCTCTGACTCCTGTCCCTCCCCCTGCTCTCATGCGCTCTCTCTCTCTCTCTCTCCTCTCTCTCTCAAATAAATAAATAAATCTTTTATAAAAAGGAAATATTGGATGCGTAGAACAGTTATGCTGGAGGAACTATGCTACAGAGTTTTAATTTGGAGAAAGATCCTTTCTTCTGTAGCATTGTTTGTGCCATTAACTTTGATGATCTAATTCACCTTCAGATTTTCCATGATCCAAGCCAAAGCTGAAAATAGTCACATGTGCAGTGAACATTTTTTGAGATACAAATAATTTGAAACACAGCCTGCTTATTGCTCTGAATGATTTACAAATTGCTCTACATGAAGACCACCACAGGAGACTTCCAAATGCCTGCACAAGTGTCAACAGGTAACAAGTCAGGCTGATGTAAGTGACTGGCTAGATCCACGTTCCAAGAACTCGGCATCCTGAAATGTCGGCAAGGCTCAACATGCTGATAAAATTACTCCACTGTGGTCAACCCTAGAACTTCTCCAAATCCTATTTCCAGAAGCGATAAAGTAAGTGTTGTAATCTAAATGGCTAAGACATCCCTTAGCTTATGTCAGTTATCTGATAAGCTCCACAGGAACAAAGCTATTCCAAGTTTATCACTGTTTCCTTCTAAGCCTGGTCTGTTTGCCAAATAGAAATGAGGATATGCACAACAAAATAACTATGGATTATCACAATAGAAGGGGACCTCAGAGCTCATTAACTCAGTTTCCTACATCATTTTATAAAGAGGTAAGCTGAGTTTCTAGCCAAGTCACATTCCTTAAAAGCAGAGCCTGAGACAAGGCTGCAGGCACACATGCTTTATTGAAAGGAGTGCTCTCTGGGGCACCTGGGTGGCTCAGATGGTTAAGCATCTGAGTCTAGATTTTGGCTGAGGCCATGATCCCAGAGTCCTGGGATTGGGCCCTGAATCAGCCTCCCCAATCAGCAGGGAGTCTGTTTGCCTCCCTCTCTCTCTGCTCCTCCCCCTGTTTGCTCTCTCTCTCTCTCTCTCTCTCTCTCTCTCTCTCATTCTCTCTCTATACATCTTAAATAAAATAAATCTTTAAAAAATAAAAAGGAATGCTCTTCAAGAAAAACCTATGAGGGAGCATGTGAAGCAGTATAGGAAAGAGATGAGGGCTAAGCAAAGATGTGGCCTCAGGAGAAGTTAAGCTTTACATGAAGGGCTCCAGCTAAGGGCCTCCCCCAGAATGGGGGCATCTGCTGTCCTATCACCAGTAGATAATGCCCTAGAGGAAGGAGCAGCTCTGAGCTGCCTATATTAGTGGGCAATGCTCACAGCAGCTAGGGGAGGCTCACCGGCCCACTAATGGGGACCTGGGCAGGGCCCAGTGGGAGTGTTCACCACAGCCCCAGAGAGGTGTCTATACGAAAACGTCTGCATGTAACATCTCTCTATTAATATGTCAATAAATGTCTGTGCATCTCTCTATATAAACAGAGAGAGAAAGACAGAGACCGAGAGAGAAATTGGGTGGGGAGACAGAAGCTGACAGACAAAAAGAGACAGATAAAGAGAAGACAGCCAGGTTAAAACGGGCTGTGTATAAAGGGAAATAATAAAGGAGCACGCACTATGAGTAGCGAGACACTCAGTAGAGCAAATCCACTGAGTGGAGGATGAGGAGCCCATGCCACTAGACAATGGAGCAGGCACACGGAAAGGGCCGAGCTCACGGCAGAGCTCTAAAATGAACCATAAGCTCTTCCTACTGAGGCCAAGTTTTACTAGCAAGACCAGGGGCTTGATAACCCAAGGAAGGCTATATCTATAAGAACAGGACAGATATTGAGGTGTGCAGCCAGCTACAGACAGAAGGAGGAAACCCAGCAGACAGTGTGCAGAGAAGCAGGAGGCTGACAAAAGGCAGGGAGCAGAGAACTACAGTCCAGGGTCATGAGTGAAAGCCTGCCAAGGGGCAGAGCTCTAGCCAGGGGGATGGGACTAGAATGCACAGGTGACTTGGGACAGCCATCTGAAGGGGTCATGAGGTGGGACAGGGCAGGGGTCATGAGGTGGGACACCACACCAGTCACAGGAGCCTCGGCTGGCATGCCAGTGTGGCCCAGTGGAAGGGGATCAAGGAAAGGAGTGCCAACAGAAGGAGCCCACCGTGAGCGCCAGGTGCCTGCAGACCCAGCAGCAGACCATCTCTTCCTGGGGAGGGTTTCTTCTGTCCCTTCTCACTGGCCCAGAATGAAGAGCAGCCTGGACCTGCAGGTAGCTGGGTCAAGCTGGGGGAGCTATTAGAAAGGTGGTCAGCAGTGGTGGGGAGGCAGTGGACCCTCCAAGGGCAGAAGCCAGGCCTCAGCAGTGACCTGGGACATGAAACCTATTTAGGGAATGAAGCTTTGCAGACACTGAAAGACTCAGGATGGGAGATTTTACCTGGATCTCTAGGACATCAGGGCAGCCCCTCTCATTATCCAAGCCTGTGTTTGCTGAATGCAAAAACATTCATGAGTAGGGATCTTAAAAATGATTAAAAAGAACAAAGCTCCTATAGGGAAAACACGCTATTAATCTTGAAAGTTCTCTTCCATTTTTTTATGGTTGCTCTTCACCAATAAAACATTACATTGTGGTTTTGTTTATTTTAGCATATTACAGTTTTGATAAAGCCCAAATCCTTCCATCAAATATATTCTTCAATGTCAAAAGGGCATGCAAAGAAATGTTTCCTAATGAAAGATTTATCTTTTATCTGACAGTGATGATTTAACTGGTTCTGAGCTCTTCATCCTCTTTTCCATTAAAAAAAAAAAAAAGTTGAACAAAATTACCTTTCTTGGAATAACAGCCCCTTGTAAAACCTGACTGCTTTGTCATTACCTCTGTAATCTCCCTTGGAGATCATGGGCTATTCATTTTCTCCCTGACTCCAATTTGCCTTTTGATATTTTTCTTTGGTCTGTTCAAATGGTCCCCCAATTGCCCAGCTCATCAGAGCAAGGCCTGAGCACAAGCAAGAGCCCATTGCCACCACGTGTCACCCACGGAATGTCACCCGTGCTCTGCTGGCTCTGGGTCCCCTCCGTGCACGGTGAAGAAGCTTTGAAAATGGTCTAACCTCTTCTCATTAAAGCTTTCTCCAGCTCTTATCCCCGTGACATCTTTCATCTACATATCATGTCAGAGGCTGCAGCTTCATAGCCTTTGAAAAAAAAAGGAGCTACTGAGCCCTTTAAAAAAAAAAAAAGGAAAACCTGAATAAAAGAAAGGCTGAAAATATAACCTGGATGCTCAAGGCTCCATGCACACATGTGTTGGGTTCCCTGCATGAGGGGGCCAGGTTAAGGGGTGAGGGAGCCTGAAACCAAGCCCGTGAGGGCTGTGTGTGCCCTTTCCCACTTCACACCACAGCACCGTCTCTGGGTTGGCAGCAACCCTGGGTTTTCAGTGGGTCATTTCCTCCGGGTGTTGAATTGGGCCAATGGGCTGTTGTATGACTGCTGCGGTTTCTGCTTGTCTTCAGTTGTTGCTGTTTTCTTCTTTGGTTATTTTTCCTTTAATTTCATCTCTGTGGTCCCCCATGGAAAATGTGGTATCCCCCTGGCACAGAGCACATGCAAATCTCTTGCACCTCTCTCTCAGCCTCTCCTCTTAAATATCCCCTCAAAAAAAATTTTTTTTTTCTTTTCAACTGTGTTTAATCAGCAGTGTGGATCCAACTGTGCTGGCTTAGTCCTTACGAGATTTCAAATGCACAATCACATCCTAACTCATTAGTGACAAGAAAGCTGAGCTGTCAAGCATGGCTTCCACTCCACGAAAGGGGGCTGTGTGAGAGCAAAGTCCAGGATCCACACAAAAGCTGAGTTGGCTTTTTTTTTCCTTTTAAGCTTTATTGATCTTGGAAGAACTGAAGGCCTGATAGAAAAAAAGTTGGGAATCAGCTCCACATACTAATTTATGTATTATTTATGGACTTCTGAGCCTACACTCCCAGCAATACAGAAGAGTGATTCAGTACAAGAGAATAGCCATTGTACACAATTCCGACATGAGGGGCACGTCACACAGGAACTGTGTGAAGGAGTGGGTTCCTAGAAGTGATGTGGAATTTCTTTTTTTTTTTCTTTTTTTTTTTGTGATGTGGAATTTCAAGCCAGGCTGCATGCACCATGTCCTCCTAGGACCTGGAGCAAGTTCCTAGAACTCTACAGCCTTCAGTTTTCTTGTCTCTAAAATGGACAGAAATCCTGACTCTCAGGGTCATTGTGATAATTAAATGGCAGAAGTAAAAGAGGCACTTTAAAGTGGCTACAAATACGTGTTGTGGGCATCCTGCATGAGGAAGGGCATGCATCGGGCTCCTGCACATCTTGACACAAAACAGTCACCTTCCCTGAGCCCAGGGCCCTGGGAAGAGACAACTCTGGCAGCAGTAAAGAGCTCGGCCATCCTTTGTCCAAACAGGCCTAAGAAAGACCTGCTCCACTAATTCAGGGCACGGCTCCCCCCCATGTGCTCTCAATCTCCCTTTTCTAAAAACAAGACAACGACTGGCATGTTCACCCACCTACCACATGGCACCCAGACCAGGATTTCTCCTAACTACAGCTTCAGCCCACCTCCACACTCGGCAGGGAGAACATCTATCCCCAGGCCATCCTCTCCCATCCGACTTTCTTGATACCACCAGAGCCCCATTTGAAATGTCCTTGACCTCAACCAGCCTCAGACGCCCTTCCAGCCTGCGCTGATCCAGTACCCTGGGCCTCTAAGGGAAGATCTAGACTTCACCCTCAAGTTTAACTAAGGATGCCTGTCCCTAATATGGTTTCCGAGAAAGCAGTTTATGGCGGATGTTCTTTCCCTCCCTCCCATCTGTTCCCCAGGTGTCAGAGTTCACAGGAGCTCTCCTGGAGTTGGTTCAGGTGGCAACAGTCCTCTGGACCTCTCAGTCCCCCACTCTCTACGCCCTCTGAGGGCAAGCTGACGCTTCCCTTCATTTGTGAAATGCAATGGATGTTATAACAACCAAGGACCAAGGACCGCTATTGACTGTCTCCCCATCCACCTACCCTCCCCCCTGCCCACCCCCCAGGCTCCCATCCCCATCCCCTCCCCACATTCCCTTCCTCCCATCTCCACACCCCACCTCCCCACCCCACCCCTCCCCAACACCCTCCCCTCCCCTTCCCCATCTTCACCCCCTCTCCCTTCCCCCTCCTCTCCCACCTTCCCCTCCCCTTACCCATCTCCACAACCCCTCCCCTCCCACCTTCCCTTCCCCACCATCCCCACACTCGCCTCCCCATCCCCTCTCACCTTCCCCTCCCCCCATCCCCACACCAGCCAGGCCTCCACACCCCCTCCCTAGGGCCCTCCCCTCCTTCCCTTCCCCCTGTCCCATCTGCCTCAGAGGACAGAGCTGCCCCCTGAGTTTCAACACACTGACCTCATCTCTCATGCCAAACACAAGTTGAATCTTCAGTGAGACATTTCACTACAAATGTAACATTCATGGAACACTCATATACTCATTTATGTATGACAAACACCCCGCTAGATATTTTACATCTTTTTTTTTTACATCTCTTATCTCATTTATTTCTCACAAGCATTTGGTACAGGTACAATCTCCATTTTATGAATGAGGAATGGAGACTAGAAGAGGCTCCTCCCAGGGCACATGGCTTGTAGGTAGCATAGTATAAATTTGAACCCCTATCTATTGGATCCACTGCCCATAGAGCTCCCCTCCCTCTAGCATTCACTTCCACGCCACTGTTCCATATATCTGCTGAGGACATACTGTGCCAGGAATTCCTAGCAGTTCTTAGTACTCCTCATAAAATACCTCATTCCATCCTCCCAGAAACCCTGTGAGGTAGGTCCCATTCTTTTTTAAGATTTTTATTTATTTATTCATGAGAAAGGCAGAGACATAGGCAGAAGGAGAAGCAGGCTCCCTGTGGGGAGCCTGATGTGGGACTCGATCCCAGGACCCTGGGGTCATGACCTGAGCCAAAAACAGAGGCTCAACCGCTGAGCCACCCAGGAGTCCCAAGGTAGGTCCCATTCTTATCCCCATTTCATAGATGCAGAAACTGAGACATAGTGAGTTTAAGTAACTTTCCCAAAGTCCCACAGCTGGCAAGCGGCAGGACAGGGCTGCAAACCCAGGTAGGCTGAGCCCCTTCAAGCTGTATGGTTCCTGCCCAGCACAGCTCCTTCCAGAAGGGAGTTCTGACTGCCCCAGAATCCTACAGCCAGCGGAGGGAGGCAGACAGGAGCCAGCAGGACTCGGGCTTCCTAAGGCACTCTGCTGAGAGAAGACTTGGCAGCCAGCATCAGCAGGACCTGGGAAGAGTTCACACCAAGACCACCCATTTGTATGTCATGCTCCCATCCCTGCCACAGATGGCCCAGCCCCTGGACTCCAGGTGCCCACATCTCACCTTAAAGATTTATTCTCTTGACCCCTATAGATGTTTCTGGGACTGAGAGCCACCTGTTGAAATGCAAATGCATCTGGGAGCTGTACCTCCTCAAATACACTCTCAGCAGAGGTGAAAATATGTCAGAGCAACAAGGCCTTCCTTTCAAGGCCCCACTCCCAGCTCCACTGTGCTTGACCCCAAAACAGCTCTCCCTGTGGTGCAGGCTGACCAGGGTGCCCCCAAGGGGCCCTAGCCCAGGAACAAAGGAGCATAGGGAATAGGTCTTTGATGCACCGCTTTGAGGATGTGTCCTTTACATCTTCCCAGTCCTCACCACTGGCCCCAACAATCTGAGAATATGTGGAGACCTGACCTTCTGAGAGTAGCTAAAAGAACTCTCGTCACTCCAGGGTGCGCTAGAGAAGGGACCTCAGAAAGGACAGATTGGAGCACACAGAGCATGCCAAGAACAACCTGGGACCTTCCAAGAAAGGAAGCTGTTTGGAGGGGGGTGAAATGCCCAGGAATAAAGACAGTGAGCTTTCAGAGTCAGAGTAAAACCTGCACCTCCAAGCATTAACTGAGCACCTACTATGAGTTTAATACAATGACTAAAACACTTGGTCCTTGCCTTCATGGGGCTCTTTCTTCACTCAAGCCTTTGGCTCCCAGCATGATACTGAAATTGATCCAGAGTTGCAATGGTCGTTTTTCTTGTTTGAAGATTTCATTTCAAAACAATACCAAAAAAACAGCAAATAATAACCTTCTCAAAGCCCACATTCCCACTATGTGGAATTTGTGATCCCATCTGCTGGCTCTTTTCTTGTCAGCCTCATCCCCCCCACATGCATTCTCACTCCAAACTTTCACCTCCAGAGAATCACCACCAGGACTTTAGGGCATGCCTTCTTTCTAGTCAGTCCATCTTTTTCTACAATTTTACCTTCACAATCCTCTATTTTCCACTCCTGGTTTAAACATTTGTGCTTGCTATTTCCATTCTTTCAGAGATTAACTTTTAGATTTTATTTTTATTTTCTTTAAGTTTTAGATTTTAAAATGCATAGCTAACTATATATTTTTTCAGCTAAAATAATTGACTTATTTTATATCAGTATCCCACTTCAGAAACCTCAGCTTGCTTTAACTTCCTTTCCAAATAAAATCCAGTCTCAAATCTTTGCTGTATTTACAACCAGAATTTCAGTTACATTTTGCTTAAACATACACATGAATTATTGTCTTCCTCCTGCATCCCATACCCTCCTTCCAGGTTCATTTGCATCCTGCTTTAGGACATCCTGTCTCTCTGCATCTGTAGGTGGCAAATTCTCCAGGTCCTTTTATGTTTTAAAATGTCCTTGTTTTGCCCAAACTCTTAAAAATACCAATTGCCTGGTGTTATATAGTCTATAATTCACTTTAAAATGTTTCAGCAGAGATAGCATGACACTTATCTATGAATGTAGGCTAGTTTTAATCTGTGGTCTTAGTTGGTTAACATTAGCGGTCTCCTAATCAATAAAAAACACACCAAGAGTAGTTCATTTGAATCTGGAAGATTTTGTTCAAGACTCCTTCCCCTGAGGCAACTTCTATAGGCCCCTGAATACTGCTAAAATCACGCAGAGATCATGTAATGAGCGTAATTTTACAGAAAAAAATTTTTTTGATTGTTGCAATAATTGGTGGCTAAGAAGTATTGAACAGATATTTCCTCTGCTCCTGTGTGGATAGGGTATAAAACTGGGCCTGCCCCACCGCTTACCTCCCTGCAGAGCAGTGGCCTCCCTTTTGACTTGTGTTTTACTACTTAATAGAAAACTCTCATTTGATCCATCAGGAATATCCTACATCTAGAATATTGTCACATCTGCCTCCAGGGAGTGTAATATGCATTTGGGAGAAATGCCTAAAGGCTGCAGAACTAGAATTTCCTTGATCTTCTAAAAACAGGTAAGACTTTTGTCTTATTTTGTTTACCAAAAATGTTTGCGAGTGCAGCTGAATTTGGTCTGAGACTTGCTTTCATTGTAAGATTCTACTTGGTGGCAAGATTATGCAGAAGACAACCTCACCACTAATCTCAAAGTGGCCCTCAAAATTCATCAAAAAGAATAAGGAAGTGATTGGGGTGCCTGGACGGCTCAGTTGGTTAAGCATGTCTTGATTTTAGCTCGGGTCACAATCCCAGGGTCATGAGATGGAGCCCTGCGTCAGCTCCACACTGAGCATGGAACCTACTTAAGATTTTCTTCCTCTTTCTACCTCTGTCCCACCCCTCCCTCTTTCTCTTTCTCTGAGAAAAGAAAAGAAGGAGGAGGAGGCAGTGATTGAATATTGAATAGGCTTAGATTAGTTCGTAACAGCTGGATATGAAACTCTAGGTTTGGATTTGGGAACAGTAGTCAATGTTTTCTGACATTTATGATAAGAAGTCTACTGTAAGTGTGATGGCCACAGCCTTGTAGGTATTCTGGTGAATTTAGGATTTTATACTCAACCACTCTACCACAGTGGAATCTACTGAAGGATTTTTTTTTTTGCCCTTTTAAATTCTTCTTGGCATTTTGACTTTCTTCTAGAACATTATCCCTTCATATATAAAAAATATTCAGCCATTGCCTCTTGGAATCTTGGCTTCCAAATCGCTAATTCTCTCTTTATCTATGTCTAAACTATTTTATAACCCATGTATTGAGTTTTTTATTTCTATGAGTCTGGTTCTCATTTTTAAGATTTCTCCTTGGCTCCTTTTAATTTGACTTTGAGTAGTTTTTTTTTTTCAGGCATTTCTACATGTTTGATGTAAGAACAGTGTCTCTTAGCACATGTTCAATTTGACCCTTTGATTCAGAAGTCATTGCATTAATTCTTCAGGATAACTAGGAATTACATCCAAAGCTGCTTTCTTTTAGGAAAGTATACCGTAGAAGTATGAAGAAGACACCCAGAATCTGTTTAACATTAGAAAGACCAGAACCAGGAGTGAGACATCAACGCAGGAATCTGAAAGATTTTCATCAGCACAGAGAAACCATTTTACACCTATTTACTATTACTTGTGCTCTCTAATAATCCATTTTTAACATCACGGGAAGAGCTTGGCTCTAAACCCTTGAAAGAAAATGTGCCAAATGCAGAGGTGTTTGATCCTGAGAGAGATAGTTATTAAGGGACTATTTGATGCAAATAAAGCAGAACCATGAAGCAGCTGGAAACCTGATAAGGGCAAGCTCAGAGAGACTCAGAGGCCAGCCAGCAGGGAAACTGCTAATTGAAAATAGACAATCATGGGATTTTTAAGCAGACTAGTGACATCATGCTGCTACTTTATTTTTCTTTCTTTTTTGGCTCTTTGACAGAATTGAAGAAAGACATAAAGATTTTCAATTGGTCACAAATGCCAGAAAGGTGAAATCAGGCCATGGCTCTCATTAGCAAACAGACTATACAGAAAAAAGTTTGTGGTTCTGATGAAGTACTGGGAGTTTGCAAGACCAGAAGTCTTGCAATTACAAAAAAAAAAAAAAAAAAAAGAAGAAGAAGAAGAAGAAAAGAAAAGAAACAAACAAACAAGCAAAAAAAGGGAATGGAGAAAACACTGTAAGGACCAATGTTTACTAAGGCCCTCAGGACAGACAGGGTTAATACTAATTAAAACTAGTTAAGCATTGCTGGTGACTCCCACCAAAATCCCCTGGAGCGACGGCTCACACTGCAGATCCTTGGCTTTCCACCCAGAGTGTTCCATTCAGTAGGCCTGGAATGGGGCCCAGGAACCTGGATATTACCAAGCGCCTCAGATGGTTTTGACACGAATTGTCACAAAATACACTTTGAGAAACATTATACTAAATTGCAGAATAAATTATATCTGGGTGATGCTACCTAATTCAACTAAGCATTAAAATGCCACTGAGCTTTTTAATAGAAGAATTATGGACGAGTAGTTGTTTACACTTAGCTATCTGGAGAAACCTCCTTTCCCTGAACACAAAAAATATAGAATTTTTTCTAGGATTAACGGTTACCTACACCTATGAGAAGGGCATCGTATAAAGAAGTGCCTCCGGTGGAGATGCTCTGACACAGTGATTCGCAACCCTGACTGCACATTACAATCATCTAGGGCACTTATTAAAAGTACCAGTGCCCAGGATCCACCCCAAATTAATTAAACCTAAACATCTGGGGATGGAGCCTGGGTATCAGCAATTTTATAAAGCTCACCGAGCTGTTCTAAGGTACAACCAAGGTTACGGGCTCTATGGGGAACTGAGTGGCTAGTGCTGCATAACCCACCCTGGAAAACAAAGGCAAACATTATTGCCCGTTTCTCAGATGCCATTCAGGCTGAACCTGAGAAATAATTGGGCATCTGGTGGAAAGACTAGTATTTCAGACTACCCCCGAAAGCAAGCTGCTATGCAATTCACAAACAGGGATTTTGCAGGTATGGCTGTTTCCGAAATAACACCGGACAGGCGCCTTTGGTTCCATCATCTTCTGGCTTCAAAGTAAGAAGTGTCAGCTCTGTTGTCAGTCAAATATCAGAGGCAGCTGAAAATGAGCTCCATGGTCATCATGGATCAAGCAGTATTTTTCAAAGCCTCTATTCATCAGGAAAGGGAAGCCACCACTCAACAGATTAACAGGGTACTTTAGTGATTAGCTAGGGTTTTCCATCAGGTTAGAGATGCTCAGTAGACCTCGTTGGGCCAGGTACCACCCTGATGTTGATGAAAGAAGTCTCCCACAGCCTCTCTCTCTCTCTCTCTCTCTCTCTCTCTCACCACCACCACCACCCATGTTTGGCCTGGGAAGGCACGAAATGACCCCACAGGGGCTCCGTGTGCTCCATCCTTCCTGCCTCCTCCGACATTCCAAGGAGAGGACAAGTTCTGCTTTTTGACTTGACAACGATATTCAAGTTCTCCTTCTCAATGTTGCTTTTCTAAATGAAGCAAGCTCCCTATCTTGACTCTTTTCACTTCCGCATGTACCACCTTGCAAGTGTGCAGGTATTTCTATCGGCTTCCTCTGCACTCTCCATCTTTCTCACATCTCTTAAGTAGCAGTTTTAGCAAGCAGTGCCTTGGGCAGGTGCCAAGTGAAGGTGGGCAAGTTGGCAACAGGGAAACCAAGGACTCCTCTGCTCTTGCCCTAAATTCTGCAGCACCGGATCTCTGATTCTTTGCCGGCTTTGTGGACACAGCCTTGCTAGAAGCCCATTTCTTGTTGCCCCTGACAATGCCACTGCAGGAAGCAGCTTGGTGTCGTGGAGTCGGGGAGGGGGGTGTCAGAGTCCAGGAGCCTGGAGATGCAACAGAGTGTCACAGCCCTACCTTCTATCTGCACGACCTTGGCCAAGCCATTTAACCTCTCTGGCCTTCTGTTTCCTATTCTGTGAGACAGAAGTAAAACACCCATCTTGCCTTCCTTAATAGATGGTTGTGAGAATAAAGTGAGGTAATAGATTTGAAAGTGCTCTGGAAATTGCAAAGCCTGGTATAACTCCCAAGTTTTATCATCAGACCGTGTGATCCGTGCACCCTGGAATTCCATTCTTCATGACAAAGAGCCGTCAACATCAAATGCACAATTGAAGGGTCCCCCTGGGACACACGACAAGCTCTCCTTCCTTCCGTCAGAATTACTGATGGGGATAGATATTCCCAAGGCAGAGAAAATGTTGCTAGCCTTGGTCCCCTGAGAGCTGTCACAGAAAATATGACAAGGCAGCCTAGAGAAAGATAAAGGAATGAAGGGGCATCAAAGAAAAGGGTTTTGTTTTAGCAGAGACCTTTTTCCATTGAGGTCTTTAAACCAGAATGGGCTTTTCACTGTCCCCAGATGGTTTGGATGGTGGCCCTGTCTGATGGCCACAATGATCTCTGACAGCATCACTGCTTTCTGAGGAGCCTACGTCATACACAAGGCAATCAGGCCTCCAGTTTTTTACGTTGCATTCGGTCAGCCACAAGCA
This sequence comes from Nyctereutes procyonoides, assembly GCF_905146905.1. Taxonomy (NCBI): domain Eukaryota; kingdom Metazoa; phylum Chordata; class Mammalia; order Carnivora; family Canidae; genus Nyctereutes; species Nyctereutes procyonoides. The sequence continues at coordinate 33,675,761 of NW_026575052.1, forward strand.
CATCAGAGATCAAGCATTCCGCCCATGTCAAAAACACAGAACCGGGCACATTCTGACCACCATAGTTTCACAGCCCATGAAATGTGAATTCGCTTGCCGCGCGGAGGGTGGGCTAGAGAAGTCACCCCCGTCCAAAGAATGAACTGGCTGACAGTCAAAGAGGGTGAAGCTACGTCCCTAAGAATGAGTGTCGGATTGAATGTAAAGGATTCAGAAAAAAATAATGATGTGGAAAATGCATCCAGCACAAATATACTTGTAAAGTATTAACAGAATGAGGGAAGCCCTGGCTGTTAAAGCCTCCAACGCAGTCGTTCTAAGAAGCTTGTTATTTAGTGACATCTAGTGGTGTCGGTACGAAAGCCCCCGTGGAGGCTGTTTTTAGGTCTGCAACACCATGAATTCATCAAACTTGCCTATTGGTTGGAAACCGGTTTGGGGTTTTTGGTTTTTTTGTTTGTTTTTTTTTCTTCAATTCTCCTCTTGCCCATTCCCCACCGACCAGGACTTGAGAAGTCAGATCCAGCTGCACGAAACAGTGGCAACAGTAACCGAGACGAAAAGGCCACCGCCAAGTCTGTTATATTGTGTGTTTTTATGATTATGGCACTTACGGACCCACACTCCACGTCGCACTGCCCGGAACAGGCCTGCTTCGGCAGACAGCGTGCTGAGCAGACGGCGGAGCCGAGGAATAGCCTCTTACGAGCAATGAGCAACATGTTCCTTTTTTTTTTTTTTTTTGCAAAGGTTTATTTGTTTTTTGTTTTTTTGTTTTGTTTTTTATTCATGAGAGCCACACAAAGAGAGAAGCAGAGACATAGGCAGAGGGAGAAGCAGGCTCCCTGCGGGGAGCCCGATGTGGGACTCGATCCCAGGACCCTAGGGTCACGCCCTTGGCCGAAGGCAGATGCTCAACCGCTGAGGAGCCACCCAGGCGTCCCATCCAAGGGTTTATTTGTTTGGGGGGCAGCAGATGCAAGTGGAGGGAGAGGCAGAGGGAGAGAGAGAATCTCAAGCAGACTCCCCACCGAGTGCACAACCCAACATAGGGCTCCATCCCACAATCCTGAGATCACGACCGGAGCTGAAATCAAGAGTCAGACACCGACCCGACTGAGCCACTAGGAAATATGGCCTAGGCCTATGCTAGGCGCCCCTAGCATATTCCCTTTAAAAAGCTGCTTCTCATCAGGAAAGTGGTGGCCCTTCTCCCTCCTGCCCACTGAACCTACTGTTTCTTTTCCCTGACTCCGTGCAGCCCCGGCTCACAGAAACTCTATCCTACGGGGCCAGCACGATCTTGACCCTGAAGCAGCCAGAGAATGCCTTCCCAACATGTCTTTGAAAACCCCAAGTGTGCCAAAGGCCACAGGCGTCAGCTCCCGAGATACCCATTCCCACAAGGGCTTTGTTCCCAAGGAGCCAGGGAGGGCCTTGGGGTTGGCCAGCCGTGACAAGAACTAGGCCCAGCTCAAGTAAAGGAGAACACTCCCATGGGACTTGCCGCAGAGAGAAACAGCGGAGGCTTTACTTCCCATTCTCAGCCCTTTCTGGAAATTCCCCTGGGATTTTTGCATAAGCACTCATTCATTCATTCGTTCATTCATTCATTCGTTCGTTCGTTCACTCAACCTGTAATTCAAGACCAAGATCGGGAAAGCAGAGAAATGGGACTTTCGTGGAATTTTCATGCCTTTGTCATCAAGTTTCTTGGATGAGGTGTCTTCTGTATCAAATCAAGCGTGACCTGAGCTTGAATGGGCTAATGCTTCACTCTCCCGCACCCCACGCCTGCAGCAAAGCAGCCTCAGAGGACGGCTGGCCCTGGAGGTCATCTGGCTGAGTTGGGTTCCTGGGAGGGCCACCCCCCCCCCGTGTTGAGGAATTGAGGTCTGCGCCACTCAGGGAGGACCCCGGGGCTCCCTGCCACCCCAGGTGCGAGGGGATCGCCATCCAGCACTCCCAGCGTTGGGGCCAGTGGCCTGATGGGGTCCACGGGTGGCCGGGCTACTACCCAGACTGGCTGGACTGCTACCCGGCTGGCGGGGAGCACCCTCCTCCCAACCCCGGCCCGGGGCTCTACAGCCGCCAGGAAACGGCCAGAGGACGGGCTAGCTCCCCTGGTGAGAGATCTGTGGGGCACCCCCCCGACTCCTTGCAAGTGCCTGTTGGCACCTGTCCTCCCCCAGAGGGCCCTCCTGCCCCCCCACCTCAAGTCCCCACCCAAGTCCCTGGCCAGAGCCCACTGCCGACCCTCAGAGCCACGGTTGCCACCCCAGGCCTGCTTCCCCTCCTCCTCCTTGTCCTCCTCCTCCCCCTCCTCCTCCTCCCCCTGGGCTCCCCATCTCAATTCCCGGCACCCAAGAGGACATTCCGGGCTGTCCCGTCTTTGGCCCTTCCTCTCCCTGCTGTCCTCCCAGCCTCCTCCCTCCTCCACTTCCAGGCCAGCGCCTGTTGGCTCCCCTAACGCTACCCCCTGCCCCTAATTCGGCGCAGGCTCCTATTTTCTTTCTCACTTGTCCATTGAGCACCACCCCCCCTTCAAGCTTGCTTCCTCCAGTGCATTACCCACACCAAAGCCACAACAGCCTTCCTGGGCCTGTCTCATGGCCCGTCTACCACCATGGGCAGGGTGGACTCTGCACCGAGTCTCCACGAGCTGGGTCCTAGGCCTCGCCCCTCAGCAGCCCTCACGTGCTCACCATGTTTCCTGTACAGACAGGAACATTCCACGCCCTTCTATGTCCCTACACCATCACATGTGCTGCTCCCCTGATGGGGGTGCCCATCCTCCCAGACTCCTCTTCTTCCCTGAGCTTCTTTCCCGATAGATTTAGTTCCTCCTTCCTCTGAGTTCTCATAAAACGTGGCTTCATCGCTACTCAACAACTTTCTCAGCTCTTTCTTTCTTATTATAATTTTGTTCCCCCATACGTTTCCTCCACTTAGACTATAAAATCCTCAACAGGTGGGACGATATTTTTATTATCCTTTGTATCTCCACCATTTGGCATAGTACCAAGCAGAGATTTAATGGCTCACTGAGTGTTTGTTGAATGAATCAAAAGTATAAAGTAGTAAAAGGTCTGTGAGAACCACTTGGCTCTCCCACAGGCTTCATTATTCAAGTATCTCTTCCCCACTCTTCTTCCTCCCTAACAGAAACCTGATTTCCTTCAAGAAATGATGCCTCCCCGTCACCCCCCGTGCAGCCCATGCGAGAGATCTGACCTCATTCCCAGCCCCAGAATGCAGCAAAGGTAATGTCCTTCCCATCCCTTCCCTTGGGTGGTTTGAGCCTCCACAAAGCCAGATGGCTGAATTTGGGCAAGCACACCATTAGAAAAGAGTTTCTGGAGTCTTCTCAATCCTTCAGCAACAAGCCTTTTTACTCTTACTCTAGACATGGCCACACACGACAAGCCCAGAAAGGCCCCCACAGAGGTCAGCAAAGGCAGGAGCAACTCAGGAAATGGAGCAAGGGCCCCTGGATTGGGCCAGCACTGACGCCTCCCCCATCTCTGACAAAATTATCGCACCCAAAAGATGTACTCAAAACAATATATTTACATGTGCATTTGAAAAGTACCACCTCATCAGTGATGCCCTCACTGATGCTTCACAAGTGGTATGTTCACATCCTGCATCCCATCTGACGTGGAAATAGAGCACAGGTTAAGGGCCCCTGTGGCCCACACAGTGAAGCTGGCTGACAGATCCAGTGACATTCAGATGAAGCTTGTCCTCTGGCTGAACTGGTGACCTCCTGGCCGTGATAGGAACGTCCGAACTGGGGCAGGAGCACATTTTTATCACTGTCTATGGCCCCCTGCCCTCTTCCCTGGCTTTATGGCAACAATTTGTTGAAAGGTCTAACCACCCCCCCCAACCTTGATTATTTGCCTTAAAAAATAAATGTAACCCTGAAATAATAACATTAGGGGTTCGCAGTCATAAGAGAGTCAACAGACTTGTCCAACTACCCCTGGAAGCTAAGGGAAGGCAAGCAAGCAAATACAGGCCACAGGTTCAGAATGGCCATGGCTTGGTCAGCCTGGATCGGTGCTCATGCAGGGAAGTGAACCCCTGGGCATGTTTTGAGGATAAAGATCTAATGCCGGGCCCCAGAAAGCTGGAAGAACCAAAGAGAAAAGTTGTGGTGGGCCTGAAGGAGCAACAAGAAGACCGTTGTGCCCCGAGATCAGAAAACTGCTGCCACCCCCTCCACAGGAACCTTCTCGCTCAGCTCTGGTGCTGGGGGGCTTCCACCGACGGCCCCGGCAGCCAAGATCTGGGGGGCCACCTGCAGTCACGTGGAGCCACTTGCTGAGGCCACAGGCACCGCCACATCCACGAAGATGGCTCCCCACCTCCTCCAGATTTTCCATCTCCTTCCATGAGAGCATTGACGGAGCCCACAGGGAGCGAGCGTGGCTCGTAGGCTGCAAGCCCCTACAGAAGAGAGCACGGGAGGGTGAGTGGGGCACCTCTCCATCCGTGCATGACGAACCAGATCAGGAATGACAAAATGGAATAGGAATGACCAAGACCATTCCCTGGGTTTATGCCCAAGAATCCTAGGATCCGAGTGGAGGAGCTCAGACCTGTACAGAGGCCAAGATCAAATCCTGTGCGTAACACCTGCAGGCGTGGAAACCACAGCCCATTGCTCCCTGTCAGGTCGTCACATGCATGCATGGAGTTCAAAGGAGCGCTCACAAGAATCGCTCCCTCTTCTTCCTTTTAGATTGCTTGTTAGTCTTCCTTCCATCTTCTGGGGCACACCTCCCATGCTTCCCCCACTCCCACCACCCACCTTTTTTTTTTTTACACGATTTATTTCTTCAATTTAGAGGGAGGTAGGAGAGTGTGAGCTGGGGAGGGGCAGAAGGAGAGGGACAACGAGAGAGAAATCCAAGCAGACTCCGTGCAGAGTATGGAGCCAGACGTCGGGCTCTGCCCCCCCCCCCGCCCCAGGACCCTGCAATCACTACCTGAGCAGAAACCAAGAGTCGGACACACAACCAACTATGCCACCCAGGCGTCCCACCTCTGACCTTTTTTTTTTTAAAGGCATCAATCCTGTGATGCCTCTCTGGGCTGCCCAACAATGGAGCTACAAGGGCACAGATGGGTGGTTTGAGCCTCCCTAGCAAATAAGTCAAATAAGTCCACGTGTCACTACTGGGATTCTTACAACAAAAGCACAGAGTATCACAATGCTGAGTCTGAATTTTCCAGAGCACATCTTCCAAGGAGTGAGAGGGGAACATCCTGGAGGAAGTTTGTTTACCAGATGTGATATGGAAAGATGTCAGGTTGCTATGAACCATACATCTTGTTTCAGAGTGTGCTGCTTTGAGGTGTCCAGAACCTGCCTCCATGAGAGTCTTGCTCACCACCCTCCTCACACTGACACTGTGTCCCCACAGTCACCAATGAGTTCCAAACAAAGGACACTCCTATTTCCTGCTTTCTGTGCAAAACCTTGGGGATTTAAACCAAAGCACTAAAGTCCTGCCATTGAAGGATCACCCTCAAGGTGGTGCATGCTAAAGCCAATGTGTGGGTGGTTATGATCATTTCATGCAGCTCCCCAGTCTCTCTGAGAGGCCAACAGTGAATAAAGACTATAAAATGCAAGCATGATACCTTCCTGCTTATCTCACCTCTGCACACCAGGGATACAACCTTGTAGAAAACAAAATCCCACTTAGCCAAGCTCCTACAGTCCCAATCCTGGCGTGCAGCACCCCACCAGAAGAGAGGGCACTGGGATCATGAAGCAGCAAATGGCAGGTGTGTGACCGCATGACAGAGCCTCGTGAGTAAGGAGCTCCACTGAGGGGTCTTCATCTCTGTCCGCACACCTGCCCTTCTCACAGCGACTCCTTGAAAGAGGTTGAGAAGGGGGAGAGGATTGGTCCTCATGCACCTGCTTGCACATGCTTTCCCTGCATAGAAGCAGAGTAGACCAGCACCTGCCCAACACCCTTTCTTGGAAGAGTAAAAAGGCCAATTGACGTTTTCAGCTCTTGCAGGCTGCCTGAAATTTCTGGCATTCATGACATTACTTTAATGCCCCAAAATGTTTCTAGTGACCTAAGGCATCATAGTAACCAAGAGAGAAACACACTCGAGGACAATATTGTTTATGGGATAAACTTTGGTGATTCCGAATGGCTAGCCATCTCTAACAAGAATTTATTTGGAAGACCCAGTACTAATTATTTCTTCATGGTCAGAGACCAGGGTCTTCTCAAGAGCCTCAAGGGACTCCAGGGAAAGGTCTTGGCAGCAGCGAGACACAATGAAACAGAGCGGGTTCTGCATTTGGATTTCTGCCTTTTCCACTGAGTGCTGTGTAACCTCGGGCAGTTTACTCAATCTTCCTGGTCTCACTTTCTTGACCTTTAACATGGAAATGTTATTTAACAGACAGAGTTCCAAAATGGCCCTAGATCCACACATACACACACACACCCTGGGCACGCCCTGTATAACCTCCAGAAATGTGAATAGGGTGCATTTTACCCCCATGACTGGGTCATGTCATATGGCACAGCTGACTCTAAGAAAGGGAGATTGCCTTGGTGAACTTGGTTTAATCAGGTGGGCACTTTAAAAATGGCATTTTCTCCAGCTGGTCGCAGAGGATGGAAGCCAGAGGTACGCATTTTTGCTGGACAGGAAGAAGAGGCCACAACCGTGTTGGGCCTGTGGCAAGGAATGTGGTGGCCCTGGGTACTGAGAGTAGCCCCAGGAAATGAGCACCTCTGCCCCAGAAGCTATAAACTGAATTTGACAAACAACCTGAACAAGCTTCAAAGATTCTTCCTCAGAACCTCCAGAAAAGATCCCAGCCCTGCTGTTACTTTGATTTTAGGTTTACAAGACCCTGAGCAGAAGACCCGCCCATGCAATGCCCAGACTCCTGACCTACAGAAGTGTAAGAGAACAAACGGGTATTGTTTGAAGCCAATAACTCTGTGATAATTTGTTATATGTGGAGTAGGAAGCTGACACCTGCACCAACTGTGTAAGGTCTGGCTGAGGGGGAAAATGGATATAGAGCATTTAGCACAGTTTTCTCACGGATAGCAACTGCTCAGGAAACACTATGACTGTCATCACTGACGGGTCACCAACAGGGCACTGAGAGAAAAGACAAAACTCTATGGCCTTAAATTCTGATCTTGGATAAATTACTATCTCTGAGTCTCAGCTTCCCCATTAATAAAATGCAATAGTAGAGCTCAGTAACTATACTGGTATATTCGCAAATGGTAGCTCATTGAATTGCTCCAGTAGCCCAGGAAGGAAACATAATTATCATCACTTCTTTATCTATCTATCTATCTATCTATCTATCTATCTATCTATCTATCTATTTATCATCTATTTATTTATGTATGTAATAGGCTCTATGCCCAGTGTGGAACCCAGTGCTGGGCTTGAACTCATGACCCTGAGATCAACACCTGAGCTGAGATCAAGAGTCACACACTCAACCAAATGAGCCACTCAAGCACTCCTAAATAAATAAATAAATAAATAAATAAATAAATAAATAAACTATCACTTTAGAAATGAAGATACTGAGATTCAGAGACGCTAAATGGCTCACCTAAGATCACACCTAACTATGGCAGAGCAAGCTCTCAAACCCAGGCTTTCTGACTCTAAATCTACGCTCCTTCCACCTACACTTTATTCCGGCAAAGAAGCTTTGTATTTCTGAAGGTGTGATTCTGCAGGATTTGCAGCAGACTGTTGCTCCCAATGGCATGATTTGTTACACTAAATGCATCAGTTCTCTTTCTGTGAACCAACATCCAACTGACCACAAGGTATCAGTCAGGGTTCTCCAGAGTAATAGAACCAATAGGAGGATGCGTGTGTGTGTGTGTGTGTGTGTGTGTGTGTGTGTGTAGAGAGAGAGAGAGAGAGAGAAGGGAGTTGGCCTTAAGAATTTGGCCCTTGGAATTATGGAGGTCCAAGTCCAAAATCTGCAGGATAGGTCAACGTGCTAGAGAGGGAAGAGTTAATGTTGTAGCTTGAATCCAAATACAGTTTGGAGCTGACTCCTTTCTTCCTCGGGAAATTTCAGTCTTTTTCTTAAGACCATTTACTGATTAGTTGAGGCTCGCCCACATTATGGAAGATAGATAATCCTCTTCACTCAAAGTCTACCATTTAAATGTTAGTCTCATCTGAAAAAAAAAATTACCTTCACAGCAACATCCAGACATGTCTGACCAAATATCGAGGCACCAAGGTCTAGACAAGTTGACACCTGAAATTAATCATCACACAAAGTCAACACCCTGTATATTACAATTCACATTGACCTTTGCTTATTTACTTTCTCCCGTTCGCTGAGGAGGCCCCACATGGAAGAAGCAGAAATGAGGTTGGGGGAAGAGAACTCTGGAGGGAGGTGGGAGGTCTTGAGCTATTTACCAACGGTGGTTATATAAAGATGTTGGCTGAGCACAGACCCCCAGTACTTTACACTGGCGATCAGTCTCTAAAAACCCACAAGGTAACAATGACAAGGCTTTGCCTCCTTGGAGGATGTGAGCATCTGTGCATATAATTTCAGACCATTATCATTTTATATTCCAATTATGTATAAATATATCACTTATATATTTCAGAGTAAAGAAGGCATAAAAGGATAGAAGGAGGCGGGGGAGATAAAGATACTCAAAATCACAAAGGTTAGTAAGTTGCTTCCTGCTGCATTCAGAAATACCATCCTCTCCAACACTTCCTTACATGTTTCATATAATTCAAAATTAAGCCCTACAATGAAGTCCTCTGGGCAGGAGCATCTTACCTTAAATGGTCCCATGCTGGTAGGACAGTCTCATCTTACACCCTCCTGCCTCATCCCCACACTGGGTCGGAAACTTGCTAATTAAACAACTTCTCCCCTCCAGCTTCCTCTCGGCCAACATTTACTGAGCCCCATTTGGAAACTAGCAGGTTGCCAGAGCCAAAAGTTCGGAATAAGGTTCATGATTTCAAAATGCTTCTAAAGTGAATTTCAAAATACCAGCAACACACCTGTGATGGCTCCTCTCTCTGCGACTCGCCTGGACCATGATGTCCACAACCTTGTTCAAACATTATTCTGGAGGCTCCGTGAAGGCCGTTTGGAATGAGAGTAATATTTAAATCAGTAAACTTGGAGGAGAAAGGCTTGCATTTCCTAGTGCGGGTGGGCCTCACCCAATCAGCTGAAGGTCTGAATAGATCAAAAAAGACTGACCTCTCCCCAGCAAGAAGGAGTTCCACCAATAGATGACTCCAGACGTCACCCGCAGCACTGGCTCTTCCCCTGCCCTCCAGCCTGAAGACTGTGGGCTTACCAGACTCTGTAATCACATGAGCCAATTCCTTAAAATAAATCCCCCTCTCTCTTTCTCTACATACACACACACCCTACTAGTTCTGCTTCTCTAGAAAACTTCTACAACCCTCAAGGTGATTCTGGAAGTACAAGATGTCACAGTTCCAATTAGAAGGGACAGGAGGTCTTCTAAAGAGGAGAGACCGGCAGAGAGGAGAGGAGGGTTAGGGATTAAAGATCAGAGCTTTGCCTCCGAAAAAACAGGGGATTGAAATAGGCCCAGAAAAAGAGAAAGGCACAGGGAAAGGAGGAAAATAACTGGAACCAGTAGGAGTGGCTTCTAGAGACTGAGCTCTGCCCCCATAGCAGGCACTGTGCTCAGGGCTGTACATCCGTTATTTTATTCAATCCATCTTGTGGTGGATGGGGAGCAAGAGGAACTTTCGTTCACCACTGGTAAGAAGGCCCAATGGTACGGCTACTTTGGAAGATGGTTGGGCAGTCGCTCACCAAGCTCAACCTAGACTCAGCGTATTTTCCAGCAATCACGCTCCTAGGTATTCACTCAAACGACTTGAAAATCTATGTGTGCAAAAATGTGCACACGAGGCTTATAGGAGCTTTATTCAAAAAGGTCAAACGTGGGATGCAACCAAGGTGCTTCTTGACAGGTGGATGGATAAGCCAACCGGTGCATCCTTACAATGGGATATTCCCAGGTAAGAGGAAGTGAGCTGCTGAGCAATGACAAGACACGGTGGACCTGAGATGCTAAATGAAAAAGGCCAGCCCCAAAAAGTGTACAGGCTGTACGAGTCCAACCGTGTGCCTTTCTGGAAAAGGTGAAGCTGTGGAGACCGTCAAGAGATGGGTGGTTGTGAGGGTGGGCGGGGGGCAGGGATGAATACGGGAACCACAGGTGAGTGTTAGGGAGAGGTGACACTGCTCTCTGGGATACTGTGGTGATGGGCACATGACATGCATTGGTCGCAGCCCGTAGAACTGTACAGCCTGAATGGGAGGAGAGGAGGTGCATGAAAACTCACCGTGCTACCTGCACCATTTTTCCGTGAACATAAAACTGTTCTTTAAAAAGCCTATTAATAAGGAAAAAAAATTGACAACCCTATGAGATGGGTATTATTCCCATATTACAGGTAGGGAAACTGAGATACGGAGAGGCCAACAAGCTGGGGTACCTGGGTGGCACCGTCAGTGAAGTGTCTGCCTTCAGCGCTGGTCATGATCCCGGGGTCCTGGGATCGGGCCCCGTGCTGGGCGCAGCGAGGAGCCTCCTTCTCCCTCTGTCCCTCCCCTCGCTTGCATGTTCTCTCTCTCTTTTTTTCAAATAAATAAGTTAAGTATTTTAAAAAGAGAGAGAAAGAGGTAAATAACCAAGATGACACCACACGACTAAGCCGTGGCAGCTCCAGGAAGCACACACCCAGCAATGGCTGTGATCACAGGCACTTCCTCCTGAGGACGCAGGAGCTGGGCCCTTCGCCACCCATTGACACACGCGCGCGCGCACACACGCACATGCACTCACGCCCTCTGGGGCCCCAGGACACCCGCCGCCTTTCCTAAGTCTTGCATCTTGCACATGTCAGCCTCTCTCCACTTAATGATCCCTATACACGTGTCACTCTCTTTCTGCAGCTCTGAAGCCAGCGCAGGGCCAGCAGAAGTCTGGCAAATACCCTCGAATTACAGTCGCCCTGAAACGGTCCACCCGTCAAACGCAGCAGCACCCAGGAACTTGCAAGAAGCACGCATTTGTGGGCTTGACCCCCAGATGTACTGAAGCAGCAACCCCACGGGTGGGTCCCGCGGGCTGTGCCAACGAGCCCAGCAGATAATCACGGCACTTCCCACCGTCCTTCGTGTCCCAGAGTCCCCGTCACTGACCCCCCTCTACACTGTAACCACCTGTGGCCCCACTGGGTGTGGGGGGCGTGGGCAGGGCCTGCTTGTCGCGCGTGGGTCTCCACCAGGCCCAGCTCAAGGTAATGTTAGAGGAATAGATGGAGGGGAAATAGCCAAGGGAGGGGGTAGTCACAGAAAAGGAAGAAAGGGGGCCTGTCACATATGTCCCCTCATCGCCCTCCTTCCCTCTGCCACCCGGGAGACAGGAGCCCAGAAACCCTGACAGTGGACGCCAAGGCCTGTGGCAAACTTCCGCCAACGCCTAGGCCCCTTTGCTTTCGTGAGCGTTTTCCCAGACCGAAGCCGGGCACTATTCTGGGCTCACCGGGCTTGGGCACACTCGGGGGTCAGGAGTGGCTACTGTCGCCCCCTCCTCTGAAAGCATCGCTCACACACGTTTGGCATTAATCCCTGAAGTGCTCCCCTAACCTCTTCCTTATAAGACCACACGTGCCTATAACTTGCTTCGTGCTTTTTTAAGTTAGAGGAGGCTTTATTGAGTTCTAAAATCCTCAGCACCATAACTTAATAACCCTTTACAGGTAGGGGGGCCGGGGGGTGAGGGTGGAGAGGGCACCTGCAGCTTCCCCAGAAACACGAGGACTATAGAACCTGAGAAATGACCCAGATCCCGGTACCTCAGGGCTAATAGTCACTTCAGCAAGAGACGCTTGCTTGCCTCGACTTTCGTGGGATTGTCTGTCACCTAATTCTGTTGTCCACCCAGGCGTTAAATGGATTTAGGCCTCTTAATCCAAAAGCTTCTGCTGTCTCATTTATTATACCTAGAGCCCGAGTGCAGGCTGAGGCTTGCTGAACATCGGTCACGGATGATGCCGAGGTTGGGGCGCACGCCGTGGGAGAGCGGGGAGACTGGGAGACCGTGGGGCTTTGCAGCCGCCTGGGGCCTTGCCCCTCTGCAGCCTTCCCAGCACCAAGCTGACCACGGGCCTCGCTCGGCAGCTCGGGCTTCTTACCAAGAATTGTTCACGGCCGTTCTTACTAGGAGACGTGTTTGGAACTGAGCGCCTGTGCAGGTGTGGGAGAGAACAAAGAGATGGAGAACTCAGGGCCAAGCCCGGGCGCCTCCAGGCCCTCAGGCCAACCGCCGGGGCTCTGTGCTGAGGCCTTGCACTGGTCCTTCTGACGTAACTATTAAAAACTATCCATCATTTCAGTTCATGGATTTATAAAATGGATATTTTTCCACCTAAAAAAAAAAAAAAAAAAAAACCTCGGAGGCCCAGAGACACGAATCATTCTCATTTCAGAATTCCAAGGGGAAAAGATGAACGTTTCCTCGAAATCGCTATTAGCATCGGAGTTGTGACAGACACTGTATGCATCTTACCTCCTTACCCTTCGTAATAACCGCGTCAGGTACACAACAGGCGTGAGGTAGGTAATGAAGTCATTCAGGGGCCCGCCAAGGAAGGAGGGAGGTGTAGACATGCCCCCGTCTGAGCCTCATGCCTCAGGCGAGTCCGGCAACAGGCTGGTGCCAGGACCTTGAAATAAGAGTCTTCTAAAAATGTGTGTGTGTGTGTACATATGTATATATGCACATACACATGTATAGATACAGGTTTATTTATATTAAATTTATTATATTTCTATTTTTAAATTTATTTTTACCTTATATGTATATATATATAAACTCTTTAAAAATATAAGGATGATGGTTGATCTATATTAACATGACTTTTTTATGATTTTATTTATTTATTCATGAGGGACAGAGAGAGAGGCAAAGACACGGACAGAGGGAGAAGCAGGCTCCAGGCAGGGAGCCCGATGCCGGACTCGATCCCGGGACCCCAAGGTCACCACCTGAGCCAAAGGCAGACACTCAACTGCTGAGCCACCAGGCATCCCTAACATGACATTTTGATGCACTGTCACATGTATACTACCATGAGTTCCATCTTACAAAATAACCTCACAGAATATCAGGTGCTGGTGCTCAGTGGCCAAGTCCACCCCCGGGGCATGCTTCTGGGCCAGAAGGTCGTGGTCGTGCACTGTAAGGGCATCCACAGTTCTGGCAATTTCTACAGAAACAAGGGAAGTACCTGGCCTGCCTCCTCAAGATGATGAGCACCAACGCACCCAGCGGCCCCACCACGCCTGAGCACCCAGCCCCACCCTCGGGCGGACAGTGCGAGGCATGTTGCCCCATGCTGGCCCTGGCCACCTCAAGGTGTTTGACGGGATCCGGCTGCCCTAGGACAGGAAACCTACAGATGGTGGCTCCTGAGTCTCTAGGTGGTGCCCCTGAGGCCTACACGGCTCATGAGCCCGGCTAGAAGCAGACAGTAACAGCTCCCCCAGAGGAGAGGAGGAAGGAGAAGGCCAAAATCCAATCCCACAGTTGAAGAGACTATGGAAACAGGCCGAAAAAAACATAGAGAAGAAAATCGATGAATACACAAAGGTCCTCATGACCCACAGGCCCCTGGCCTGAGCTCAATAAGATGGACTGTGAAGTCCTTCTGCTGAGCCCGGCCTGGCCTCCCTCCCTCTCTGCCCTAGATATGGGCGACTCCCGGGGGCTACTGTTCTTGTGCCACCAGCAGGCTGGGCCTTAAAATGCCGGGAACACAGAAAGGGCCTTAGTCACCGCTGTGAAGAAAGGCCTTCTTGAAAGGTAAGGAAAAAAAAACCAACCACCTCTAAGAGCTTTGAGGCATAATTGCCTGTGACCTACTCATTCCTGAGAGTCCTGAGAAATTGGCAGTTGAACAACAGATGCCATGTCACTGTTTGCAAGAGAGATCTGGAAAATGATTAAGGCGGGGGTCCTACGTTGTTAGGGAGGTGTGTCTCAACTTGCTACAGGGTCTGCAGCTGTTAGGGTATGAGGACGCCAGGGGCCAAGCTTGCTGCCGTACAGAGGTAGTTCCAGATGCAGAGACTGGGAAGTGCAGCCAAGGGGTCACCGGCACTGCCCTCGTGCTTTCCCTATGTTTTGTGATCCAAAACTAATAAATTGTTCTTAAAGAAAAAAAAATATATATATATATACATCAGTGTGAGCAGTGATTACTTCTGGGACAAGAGATCATATACAATCCTTGTTTTCTTCTGTATACTTTTCTGTGATTCCTAAAAGATGTAGGCAAGAAGCATAAATAACTTTTTCAGAAAAAGCAAATTAAGTTCTGAAAGTACGAGATTAAAAAAAAAAGTAAATCAGAAAAAACAGAACCAAAAAAAAAGAAAAAACAGAACCTAAGGATTTCAACTTCGGTAAATTTCTCTTCCTGTTAACTTTCTCTCCAGATTTAGTAAGTAATCTAATCTGTTTCAGAAAACACATCTCTTCATTGACCCGTTCACTCAGTCCAAAGGGTTTGTTAAGCGCTTACTATGAATCAAGTACTGAAATGCCACCCCTCTGGGAGCTGCCCTGCTGAGTCTCTAGGGAATGAAAGACCTAGAACCATTGACCTGGGGCAGAGGGATAGATAGTAAGACCAGGGAATAAAGAAAAGGAATTGAAAATTATAGAACAAAGTGGCCTTAGCTCCAAGCAACGAAGAACTACCTAGACTGTGCTTCGTCTTTTTTTTTTTTTTAAGATTTTATTTATTTATTCATGAGAGACACAGAGGGAGAGAGGCAGAGACACAGGCAGGGGGAGAAGCAGGCTCCATGCAGGGAGTGCAACGCGGGACTCGATCCTGGGTCCCCAGGATCATGCCCTGGGCTGAAGGCAGATGCTCAACAGCTGAGCCCCCCAGGTGTCCTGGTGCTTCACCTTTCTATGCTACAAAGTGGGGTGGGATGGAAAGCTATGTGTGGTGACCCAGTTCCCAAATCCTCATGGTAGGAGAATGACTGGGCCAGAGGGGAAACACAGGGCAGAGAAGGGGTCACCCGAGGTCGGATGACTAGAGCAGAGGAAGGCCAGAGGTTCACCACCTGACCCCCCTCCTTACCTGCCACCCACACCTGCTCTGATCTCCCCCACCCAGGGTTCCCTGGGCAGCACTCTCTCCGCTGCTTCCATGCCCACGAGCACTAGAAATGGGGGTCACCCTCACAGGACGTGGGTGTATCGGCTATTTCAGCTGGTTTTCTTAATAAAAATAAATGTATCTGTGCAATCCTTACTAAAATATTTATTTCTTCAGATATTTTGATTCAACTTCTTTGGAACTTATTGATTTATATTTTATAACCAAGATGAATTTCAAACTTCCAAAACTGATTTAGAAAGACTGAGATACAGGCCACCCACAAAAGGCTGATCTCTTCAAATGACAGGCTGTAAGAATTTGTTCAACACATCCTAGCAGGGGTGGGCTTAGCTGATATTTTGCGAATAAAAGCTATATAGGTCTTTATGGACAAATTAAAGGATTTATTCTGCATTCCAAATCTTACAATTAATCTTGTATTGGAATCATCTATTCTATAATTTCTCCTTTAAAACTGTTTTGAGTTGGTCCCACACGATCACAAAGGATGGGGTCACTCACAACCATTCTTTCCAACTTTTTTTAACATTATCCGCTCACAGAAAATGAGAATATTTGTATGGTATGCTAGGTAATCTGGGGGAAATCTGGACATAACTCTTTGGAACTTGGTGTAAATAAAATTGTTGTTATATTTTCATGACAAAAATAAGATTTAAGATAGTAGGGAAGATGTTAATTATTGAACTTGAATAAAACTTTCCCCAACATCTTTTTCACATATTTTAATGAGAACTTTGAGCTTATTTCCATGAAAATAACAAACTAAACTTCTTGTATCAGATTTTAAGGCTAAAACAGTAAGCACAATTTCTCATCAAGAATTTTCAATGATAAAAAAAAAAAGAATTTCCAATGATGACCGCTCAAATTCGTGAGTCACCTCAGTAAATTTTGTTCATATAATTACAATCCAGATTTTAAGACCATTTTTAAGACCATTTTTGTAATCACTGGAAAATTCATAACAGTGAATATGACACTGAAAAAAATCTAACTACTCTTCTTTCTTTTCATTGGCAACATAATACTGAAATGAATTTAATGATGGGAATGAATTTTTAATGCAATGAAATTTTCACATCAAGTGTTCCAAAATACTGATAACACTCTAACTTGGAGGGCATGAATGTCATCCTTCAAGGCCAATCGGTTGCAAAGCAGAAAGGTAGCCATCCCCCTCTCTGTGTGGTAGGCTGAATAACAAGTCCCCAAGCATGTCCGTGTTGCAATCCCCGACTATGTCACTTCACACCGCAAAAGAAACCTTGCAAATGCACTTAAAATTAAGGGTCTTCAGATGGCAGGACAATCGTGGCCATGCATGTGAACTCAAGGTGATCCCAAGGGTCCTTATAGGGAAAAGGAGGAGGCAGGAAAGTTGGAGTCAGAGAAGACGTGATAGCAGAAACCAAGGGTAGAGTCAGAGAGAGAGTTGAAGATCCTATGCTGTGGACTTTGAAGATGGAAGAAGGGGTCATGAGCCAAGGAATGCAAGTGGCCTTTAGAAGCTGATAAAGATCAGGAAAACAGATTCTCCCCGAGAGCCTCCCAAGAAAGGCAACCCTGCTAGCATCTTGATTTTGGTCTAGTGAAACCCATCTCAGAATTTTCACTTCTAGAACTATAAGATAATAAGTCTATGTTACTGGTTAAGCCACTAAGTTTGTGGCAATGTGTTACAGCAGCAACAGAAAACTATTACATATACTTAAGCTAATGCAGAGCCAGGACCTGGAGCTAAGCTCACAAAGAAACTTATCCAACCTCTGCACCTCCCCTATCTCCAACCACCTATTTCTTGGGCATCAGAACAGATTCTCCAACAACTCCATAGGACCCTGTCTACAACGTGTATACTCTGCAGCTGGCCACTAAGGTAGGCCTCTGGGTGGTAGGACTCTGCCTCATTCAGTACATCAACCTAGACCCATGAATGCTGCATGGTGCTTATCATGCTTGCCACCCGATGGGACCACAGGGCAACCAGGAGACCCTGCTCCACTTGGGCCCCATATGGAGGCTCAGAAGCTCCTGCCCCTGCAGGTCCTGCCCTGCCGCCTTAACACTGGCAGCAGCAATACCTTGCAACTCCCATGTGGCCATTTGTGACATCTTGGTGACATGTACTGGGAATCTCTGTCTTCTGTGGCCGTTGTTAGCAAGTCTGGTATAAAGCAATTCTCCACTTCCAATTTCTCAGCAGAACTGGGTCTAGATTCCAGGCAATGATCAACTGGTGGGTAACAGAGCTGGCGGTGCAATAGGTGTTTGCACCATGAAGCTCTCGCCATACAGAAGTACTCAGCACAAATACATCAGTGCCTTATACTTTGACTCAAGAGTACTGTTTATTTCAATAAAATTGATGAATTTATACTTTGCTTATGTACCGAGCCCTGAATTAACTGGCGTAGTATTTCTTTTTTATTCCAGCAATTTTTGGCGCCTTTGTTTTATTTAGATCATTGCCTTGGTTTGGCCCTTAATCTGATTCTGATAAATCTCACTTCTGGCAGCATGTGGATATGTTTTCTCTTGGGGTGGACTAACAAAGACATTCTAAAGTGTCCGAGGTCAGCCCAGGCCTCGTTACTGCCACGGCCAATGCTGATACAGCTGAGCCAGTTGCACACATCTGTACCGATGCATCAGGGCTCTATTTTGACTGATTGGTGCCAGTGCTGCCAGGTGTTAAACAGTTTTAATGGAAGCCTTGCTGTGCCATTTGCTTGAGTGTTTGGTTGCGTGACAACACTAGAGAACTAACGTTTCAAGGGCTGTGACAGGAGTAGTAAGAAAGGAGAGGGGACCAAGGAAAATATGTGGTAGATTTGAATATATCTGCAAGAATATATTAGGTCTATCAGGTCACATGCATAATTATGCCTAAAGAGGTGTTTGGAAACCTTTAGACCTCTTTCTCTGTCTGAGAATCAGCGATTTCTATATACCAATGAGAGTCTTTTGTGGCCCTTCCAAAACTAGTTTAAGTCAATCCCTTTGTAAGCTATAAAATGGCTGCTTTTTTATGCCTCTTCCCCTCTCAGAAGATAAGGAAGGAGACAGGAAAGCCTGGAGAACAGGAGATAGCAGTCCCCTCTATTTCCCTTCTCAGATGTGTCATTCTCCTCACTGCACCTCTGGGTGAAAATCTCCAGAACCCTCGTGAACAATCTGTACAGGTTACTCATTGACCACTGAGCTCAGGTGTCAAACCCCTTACTTGTGGTGTGAGTGATGGGTCTGACAGGCCTCTAGCTCTCCCTGCTTCCCTTCGGTCCTGGAGACAGTGTGGGCCACACCCTCCTCGTGCTCTGAGTCTGAGCAGAGCAAACAATTCCACTCTTCCTTCCAACATTAGCTTGAATTATGTCACACTTAACATCCCTCGAGTGCTCTGAACTGGTTTCGGTTTTGTCCTGGGTCCCTTTTATTGCCTGAGGGGAATAAGTGAGACCAACTTGTGAGACCAACTCACATGAAGGACACTGAATTGACAGCAAAGGAGTCAATGTCTTTTGAGCTGGCTATATACTAGTAGGGACAACACCTTTAGTCCTAAACGCCACTCTTCTTCTTGTGGCACAAGTACCCTCGCTCAGCATCCTACCCCATCAGGTATACACCCCTGCCCATAGAAACAGGCAGGTACTCTACCTGGAAGGAGAAGCTCACTTCCTCCCAGAAAATGTTCTTGAAAAGAAAGATACCCTTGGGGTCTATGACCAAAGAGAATGCAGTACAGAAGGCACGACATTCTGTCAAATGTGTTTAGTTTATCTTAGTTTTCCTAAAGAGGAGTCAAGAGTTCCACATCTTCCTGAGAAAAGTCACATAAGCAGATGAAGAGTACTTCCAAGTCGAGAAACTATATCATCCTGCCTTCCCGCGAGCCTGCTTCCTAACTCTTGAAAATAACAAGACACCCAAGAGTTGAAAAAAACATTCAGTTCCCAGTCTTCACCACCCTTTCAGGAAAGATAGAGCATAAATAAAAACACCTAGTAAATACAGCTGACCCTGGAAAAACAGGTTTGAACTACACGGGTCCACGTAGGCAAAGTTTTATATTTTTAATAAAGGACAGTACAGTACTGTAAATGCATCTCTTCCTTATGATTCTCTTAGTAACTTTTTCTTTTCTCTAGCTTCCTCTATGGTAGGAATATAGTCCATAATACATATAACATACAAAATATGTGTGAGTCAACTGTTTATGTTATGGGTAAGATTTCCCATCCACATGAGGCTATTAGTGGTTCAGTTTTGGGGGAGTCAAAAGTTATACATGGATTTTCAACTGCACAGGGGTTGGTGCCCTTCAACCCATCATTGTTCAAGGCCCAATGGTACTGTATTAACAAAAAGATAACATTTGCTCACCTTAAGGGAAGATAAAAATTCCAGTCTGATGAAGGAGAACTAATGAGAAGATGCATGGAATTGACTTGAGGGCTAATTTAAAGTAGACTACAAATGCATACGGACAATAAATTACAGGTATGTACCATTTTAGGAAGAAAAGTCATTCAACCAATATTTTACTGAATCTACACATGATCCAGTGTTGCTTTTATTAGTCACTAGATACGCATGGCAACTTTTTTTAAAAAACGTAGATTAGGGTTATGTTCCCTATCTTTTTTAAAGGGAGGGCTTGAAACACTAGCATATATCAAGAATCCTATTTTTTTTCTAGATCATCTGCCTCAAACTGAGGGTTAAGCTATTGGCAATCGGTGATGAATGGTGTGAAGAGGAAGGCAGCTTACCCAGGTAATTTATCTAAGCAAGTCATGGGCTGAGTTCCATAGAAATGTGACCCATTATTTTATACACATAGAACACATGTTCTGCACTAAAAATAAATCTGTATTACAAATGAAGCATCAACACTAACTATATCACAATTTATAAGAAATGATACATGACTTTGAAGCATGGT
Source organism: Nyctereutes procyonoides (assembly GCF_905146905.1). Lineage (NCBI taxonomy): Eukaryota > Metazoa > Chordata > Mammalia > Carnivora > Canidae > Nyctereutes > Nyctereutes procyonoides. The sequence continues at coordinate 33,695,979 of NW_026575052.1, forward strand.
TTAAAATAAATACACTTATTTTAAATAGATACAAATACTGTTTGTATGTAAAATAAATGATAGAGTCATCCATCTTGATGAGGAGGAATATTTTCTCACTGACATCGTTTAGAATTACTGGTACAGGTGCTAATAAAAAGCAAAATGGATCCTAGTCAGTTTTATTATTAAAATAAAATTAGTAGTAGTAGTAGTAGTAGTAGTAGTAGTAAATTTCTCTTTTGCTTATCTCTGGGGCAGACTGTTCTCCACCCATTAGTAGCAATCGCCTCAAAATCCTTTTGTAAATGGGGCAAATATAAATGAAGGAATGCAAGCAAACTTGGGAACTAAATATACCTAAAAGATTTATTTAGAAACCTCAGAACACCAGCACCTACAGGAAATATGAAGACCATTTTAATCAATCAATAAGCCATTACTATGTCATCTTCCTTCCATTTCTCTATTTTGCTTTAGGAAGATGTAGTTGGCCCACCTCCCAAACAAGATTGAACAGCCCCACTTCCTTAGGATTTCAGCACAGCTGCACCACAGCCCTCACAGTGCAGGCTGCACCTGAACTTTTTTTTTTTTTTTTTTTTTTTGCACCTGAACTTATTTTACAACTGGGAGATGGCTCCAGTGCTGCCCCCCAGCAGACTCCATGAGTGCAAACTCCCAGGTATTAACTTTTAACCCAAACAAAGATAATAAAAATCTCTTTTTAAACTCTTAGCCTTTATCAAGGGCGGCAAATTCAAATGTAGAAGGCCAGGCAAGTAATGCAAAGTGAGCAAAACTATTAGGGGCTGTCAGCACCGCACAGACCTGGAGACACGACAAGGATGTACCTTTCAGAAAGTTCATGATCACAGGGCACATGGGTGGCTCAGTCAGTGAATCATCAGACTCTTGGCTTCAGCTGGTGTCATGATCCCAGGGTCATGGGGTCAAGCCCCATACCAGTTCCCCACTCAACAGGGAATATGCTTCTCTCCCTCTCTGCCTCCTCCCCACACATGTTTTCTCTCACTCTCGCTCTCACTCTCGCTCTCAAATAAATAAACAAAATTTTTTTTTAAAAAAAAACCATCTCTTGATCTTAAGGATACAATGGTGGTAATGGTGGTAGTGATAGTGTGTTGTGTTCCAATGTGTTAAGAGGGTTGGTTTTTGTTGGATTCTGTTTTGACTTGGTTTGTTTCACTGTTTTGCTTTTGCTTGTTTGGGAGATTGGATTTTGTCTGTTTTATATCTGCAATGAAAGAAGTAATTTTCTTAATGGGAGTGGGGCATTCTAGTAAAATTAGAAGATATATTTAGAAATCTGAGGAGACCCCTGCATATAAGAATATTTAAACAATTTAAACATTTATTTGGACTTATTTAAACCACCCTAAGAGCATCACTGTTCCAGCATTCTCTTAATGATATTCATTAAGAGAAAAAGATTTCACAATATCCTGAAGTAGAACATTCTAATCAAGAAAAAAATGAGACTCCTCTGAGGCAATGCTTATTTATTCTATATTTACTTTACTTGTAGTTTTTATTTCTACCTGGCCTCAAAGATATTTAGGAAAGTGTTTTATGATGTCTGTTACTGGTTGGAGTTTCTGTTTTCGTAATTTTTGGTCTTTGTAAAATGTATTTACTTTTCTTTAGGATCTATTTTAGATTATTTTAATAACATTCTTACGGTTACTTGAAAAGAATATATATATGTATAGATAAATATAGATATAGATATCAGAGTAACTCGTATTATTGATGCTGTTGGGATTCTCTTTCCACATTATTTTAATATTATTTGCTTTGTATATTTTGAAACAATATTGTTTGGTTCATAAGAGTTCATGACAGTTATATATTTTTGACAATAATTTGTTTTATTAACATAAAAGGCCCCATAATCATATTTAATCTCATTTAATTGGCTCCTTAAATTCTATCTTATATTTACATTATCATCTGCTTTCAACTTGTTCAATTACCTGATATACCTCTACTTATCCTTTTACATTTAAGCATTTGCTTCACTTTGTTTTAGGTCTACTGCTTTTCCATAGCATAAGGTTGGATTGTATTTTCTGACTCAGTATGAAACTCTACTTCTTTTAATGACATTTTATCCCATATATATTTATCATTGCAACTGAACTGGTTGGTCTTATTTTTATCACAGTATTCTATGCTTTCTGATGCTAATTTAGTTTTAAGTCTTACTATCTTGACTCTCCCCCCCAACCCCACCCCACCCACCGCATTCTATGGTTGTTCAGTTGGTTTTGCTTTATATGCTCCAAAGTTCTGGAAACTAGTTTGTTTTTTATTGCAGTAAATAATCTAATACCTCTGTAAATAATTCTTTCAGCTAAAGTTCTCTGTAAGAACCAAGAGAATATTGTAATTTTTTTTCAGTTGCCTCCATTTGAGACAAGAAATTAAGCACTTCTCTTTCATTCACTTTCAGGTTTTTTAATTAATATCATATGGATTTTAAAATCCAGATTATTGCTAATTTCATATTATATATTCCCTTTTTTATGGGGCCCATAAACGCAGCTTTTTTTTTTTACCTCAATTCTGCTTTTGCTGCCTTCAGTGTAATTGTGAATTCTGCAAAGGCATTCCAGCTGTGAGCAATCCTCTCTTGATTCATCTAGCTGCCTTTTTATCTTATCCTGTTGCCTTTTCACTGCAGCTCTTTTTCACTTTTGGCTTTCGCTCCTGATTCACAGAGGTCAAGTCTTCTTGAACTATTTCAAGAATGTCAAGAAGCCTTATGAAATTTTCCTCCAAGTTCTGTGGGAGATGACTTTTAAAAGTATGCTTTTCCTCTGCGTTGTCCAGGTTGTATATCCTTTCGTTGGCTCCACACAATATTTTTTTCATGTGCTCCATGTCATTGTTTTCTCTTCCTTGAATGAAACATCTATCTATCCTTAGAGGTTGTCAATAGACAGTGTGATATGCCAATCTCCCAGGCTAATTCTTGGTTTTGTATGGGTTTTCATCTAATGATCACCGATTTCTTGCAGAGGTATCGTACTTCTTCTTCCTTTTTCTCTCATACTTGAACCAATGGAGTACATGAGCAACTGGAATTCCCAACATGCACTTCCTGTCTCTGCTCCTAAACTAGTGCTTTATTCATGAGATAACATCTCCCAGAATGTATAGTACTATTATATGTACATGCACGTGCATGCGCGCACGCACACACACTTCATGCTGAGATGATTTTTGAGATTTGTAGGCTCTTCCTGGATATACAAAGTTAGTAAAGGAGACACCTGAGGAAAAATATATACTCTTCCTGCCTCAAAGAGGGGGACATAAATATAACTTATCATTTTCAAGTATATGGGACCTAAGTTCATATACAGAGAGGATAAAGGCTGGTGGGATATGTAATATCTCGTAGCATTTTTTAAGACAGTCTGCTTTGGAAACAACTCTAAAGCTTGAGTGGTTTTTCCTAGTCCAGTCCCATCTGCTTTATGATTACTGTCAGTCCCTCCCAGATTCTCTTTCCAGTTTGTCTAGTTTGGGTCGGGGCATAGACGGTGATATTATACTAGATATTTGTGAATATTTTAGTGAGAAATAAACCATCAGTCTCTTTAACAATTTATTGGCTTTCCCCCCAAAACATGGGCCCTGAAAGGGGTTATAGGGTATCCTTTCAATACCAAGATCCAAGGTTCTTCCTCCTACACACACACACACACACACACACACACACTCACTCACTGTTTTGCTGCCAAGCTGTTCAAGATTTCCTTTCATCTAATTTTGATGTCAATGAGGCAAAAAATCTCTGGAAATCCATCACAGAAGCTTCTGCCAAAAAAAAAAATCTCTGGAAGTCACTCAAAGAAGTCTCTGCCATCAGGTGCTTAGATTTACTCCTACATCCCAGGGGCCACCCATATGTTGGGAACTTCACAGGGTGATATCCAACTTTCAAACTCAGATCCTAAGTCCACCAGCCAAGGAAACACAAGTGCTTGAGCTTGCCTGCCATGTACCATCCTGTTCCATCCTTCTACCTAGGAAATGGATGCTGGCAGATGGTCATTCCCACAGGCAAATTCGTGGTCTTGTTGTGTTAAAAACTCATCCCTATGCCTCCCTTGAGGATAGGAGGCTGCCACCAAATGCTGTATGCTCCAGAACATGACACCATATGGTTACCACCATAGCCAGAGGCTTAGTATATGTTACTAAATTGCAGACAATTCAGAGATGCCTCTGTTTGCTGCTGAGACCTTAGGCTTGCCAAAAATCAAGGCCTGCACCTGAGAGCCCAGAGAAAGATGGCAGATTCAGTGGAGGAGTACAACCGCATCACTTGTGCTTTCCAAATGCCAAAGGAAAGGATGATTGAGGAGCCTCGCAGAGTAAAAACATACCCAATGCAGCAGCCATGGAGGCCCCAATAACCTGAAGGTCCCAATAGTCTCAGGAGCAAAGCAGGAAAAAAACCAGACTTGAAAGCCCCAGAGCAGATCTAACCGCAGCACCCTCCTTGGAGCCAACCTGATGTCTCACTAGCACTTCACTCAAGGGTATGCAGTCAGTGGCCCAACCTCCACGACAGCATTCCCTCTGTAGCTTCTCTGGCCCTTGGCCGCTCTGCCCACCCTCAGGCAGCAGGCTGTAACACAACTTGCCCAAGAAGTCTCTGGTCATGGACTCAATTAACTTTGTCTTCCTTCCCTCCTTCCTTTATTTCATTAAAAAAAAATTGTTATTGTTTGGAAAGAGATGTCAAGCAATTTGGCCAGCTGAGCAATCTGAGTTTCTGCAGATTTTTTACATACTGCTAATAAAACAGAATCCAAAGAATTATAGCCACCATTATGAGAGGTATGATTAAACTGGGTATGATTTGATTCTTATTATGTGAGAGCATGAGGAAAAAAAAGATTAAACCATCATCTTTATCACCACTGAGGAGAAAAAGCACCTTTCCCTGCACACCTCCGCTCACGGAGAAATTGAAATCCATTCATGGTTGGTAACAATCCAGGAGCTGGCCACCATCAGGGCATTCGGGGAGGAGTTGATAATTGTGCCTGAAAAGATGGTAATTTACATTACTGTGAACAATAAAGCTAAAAATCTTTACTACCTGATAAAACAGCAAAAAGGAGACAGGGAAAGCAGGGCAGAAGATCCTTCGCAGGTCAGGCCACCCACAGGAGGGTTCCCAGCACCCTGCAGTGCGAGGAATCAGTGAGGAGGGCCTATGCCAACCCTGTCCTCTCCCAGCTTTATTTACGGGCCAACTGGTGCCTGCAGACTCCACGGGAGAGTACTTGGTACACAGTGGTTCCTGTAGGGCTGTAGTGTCCCTCGGGCTCCACAGTCCGTTGTTGGGGGTTGCAATTACCTCTCCTGAGAAGCTTATTTGACCAAAAGAAGAAGCAGAGCTAAAACTTTGGAAATTTCAATAAATCCTGGGTTCTCCCAAGAAAGAGTGTCCCCATCATCCATTACAAGTCAGGGAGGAGAAAGGACTTACTGATTTGGAAGTTTTTACTATTCTTCCCCTGGCTTCCCCCAATGCTATGGCGTTCCCCCAACACGCATGACCCACCTCTTTCTCTCTCCCTCCCCCATCTCGTTCACTTTGTCTTCAGGTATATAGGACATTGGCACACTGGGGGTGGGTGAAATTTTATATGAAAGGGTTTAGAGCACTCGAAGTTAAGAGAGCATTTTGGTTGGGTTTGGCCCATAAGACGTTTTCTTTGTGCTGATTTTATTAGTAATTTATTTCTAATTCCTTAGCCTTCCATGGCACACAGATTTAAGAAGACATAAAGACGATATGGACACCGACTCCATTAAAATTGAAACTAAGCCTGCTTTCGTAACACAGCCGAAAAAGCCTGGTACTGAAAGCCAACCGACCGAAAGCATACTTCTTGGTCTGTCATTGCATATTTATGGGGTCCCAGAGGAGTTATGTTCACTTCTTGGGCATTGCTTTTCTCATCCCTGACACCTACTTAACCTTTGGGGTCAATGACACCTCTGAGGATTTGATGAAGCTGTAGGCCCTCTTCCCAGAGAAATGCACATGAATGCAGAATTTTGCACACAATTTCAAGGTTCCCCATGAAAGCTCTCCACAAAAGCCTACCTAGGGCATCCCTGGTGTAAGCAAACCACAGGTCAGAGGCCCCAGATAAGGGCACCTCACCAGCTGCCCTGAGCTCTAACGTGTTGCAACGTGGACAACCTGTGAGCAGCAGATAATGTTGCAGATTCGCTTTAGAAGGAAGAAGGGAAGGAAAAGGAAAGGAAAAGAGAATAAGGAGGAAAAAAAAGGTCTTTTTTCCAGTAACTTGAAAAACACAAATTGAGTCTGAAAATGAACACTGAAGTGAATTAAATGTGATATAATTAAATTTCATGTTATAAAGGAAAATGTGCTGTAAAATTTTAACTCATTTAAAAGTTATACCCTCTGGAGGACAATAAAATGACTCATATTAAATAAAATAAATAAAGGGAAATGGAAGCCAAAAAATTACCATAACTAAATGATGACCTCAAAATATTATTTAGATACTTGGAATTGTATGATAATCAAATTAATCTTTACCTTTTTTTAATCATCTGATTTCTCTGACTTGATTCTTAAATCTTCTGGGAAAATAAGCCTAGTCTACAGAGGGTTTTAGTTCTACAAAAACACATCACTACCCGTATTTTTTGAAAATGCAATTTTAACAACTCAATATAGGTACTTGGTCTAAAAGATTTACCTTTAGATGAAGTCCCGAGCAGAATATAGCCTCTTACAAATATTATGTGAACCAGAGCCGGAGAAGCCATGAACGCAACAGAGGGCGTACTGGACTCCAGTTACGGAGATGGGGCACTAAGCGAGTCCCCAGCTCTAGCCCTGTCTAGACCTCAGTTCTTTCTTGTTTAAAATAAAGGCATTGAGCCTGGTTAATTCCAGGATCCCCTCCTGCGCTGAGTCTTTCTTTATGATAACCCCGAAGTCACTGTCCTAAATTAACAAAAGGGGTGAGACTGTCACCTTCTAAACAGATACTTATGCATCCGTGGCTCTAAATATACGAAAGGTCCAAACTGAGCAGGGTAAGCAGAGGTGAAATGGAATCTAACCTTAGGATGGTTCCCAAATCATGCCTTTTAACTCCTATTGGTTTCCCCAAAAAGTAGAGAAGAAGCGAAGAGGAAAGAGAGTCTACTTGAATATCATCAACTCATAAGTATCAATTACTAACTTGCCCTCAACATTGTGCTAGAAGAAAGTAAGCTCTGACTCTTAAAAACCCTCAACCCAAAGTGGCAGCAGCAAACCAGGCGAACATAAATATACCCACTTTAACAAGACTGGGAGCTCTGCTGGTTGTAGCCAGAAAAGGGCCGGGCTGGTGACGTGAGAGTGTGAACAGTAGGGAGTGGTGGGGACTGTGGAAACCAAAGCACTGTGTCTGCACAGTAGACACAGCTGCAGGTGGAAACTGAGGCATGGGCCACATCCTGTTTGAAACTCCAACTTGGAGTCTCTGGGAAGCACTTCTTGGTGTGGTCCATTTTAAGGATTCAAATGTAGTCCTTGGACAGCTCAGACCAGTTCCTTCCACGACACCACACTTCCTGCCGTCATAGGACAGAGCAAATTCCTTCATCACATGTGTTGGTGTCAACCCCCCCCCCCGCTTCACTCTCACTGCTGCCCCTCAGACCATGCTGCACACCATCAGCAGACCCTTTCTCTTTTATAAACATGCCTTCCCTGCTCAAGGAGCAGCAGAGGCCCTGGCCACCCCATCATGCCATGAACCCAAATCACACTGCCTCACACAAGGCGAGGTCAACCCTTGGCCCTTACTTAGCCTCATCCTTCACACCTTTACCCTTTCTTCACCACGTTTCTCCCTTCTGGAAAGTTCTCTCCATTCCTTATCCAAATTCTTTTCAAACAAATGATGAATCGGTATCAGTAGCCTCATCCTTCACACCTTTACCCTTTCTTCACCACTTTTCTCCCTCTGGAAAGTTCTCCCCATTCATTACCCAAATTCTTTTCACACAAATGATGAATGGACATCAGTGTCAGTTCTTCACTCTAAGATGAGGAACACAAGACAAGCTCTCCCAGCCCCCTCCCTGTTGCTCTGTTTGACCCGGGCTGACACTAGTCTTGGGGAGCATCTTCCTCTCAGAAGCCAGTAGTTCCTACATGTCCCAGGGAATCCAAACAGAGAATCCAAGGTGCTCAGCTACAGAGGAACCTTGTTCACAAACAGGGAGAAGTTGCTCACGTAAGACTCATAGAGGAACGCTCCCTGAAGGACAGCGATCGCCACTTACTGTTGGTAGAAAGGATAAAAGCAAACGACCTGGTTGGTGGATGGCATGCCCTGCTACCATCCAAATCTGGCGCCTTCTTTGGTGGGTACAGAGAGAAGGGGCTGGGAAGAGAACCTGAGGATGCCAAAAGAGAAAAAAGAGACCAGCATCTGGTCTTCTTTTTAAAATACCACTGAAGCATATTTGACATGCTTCACGCTTTAACATCCAGAACATCGCATAGCTGTTAACTCTCAAGGTTTATTCTCCTTTTTACTACTTATATTTTACGCTACTTAATTTCTCTAATTTTCAGGCTGGCTCAGGTGCAATAATGAAATTCTAGGTCAAGGATAATTTTTACACATGATTAACAAGCTGAAAGAACAGTATCCTTCCAAAAAATGAATTATTCACCTGAAATAATTAGCCAGTGGTTCCTAGTCTCTAAATATTCTCATTACAACCCGTCTCCTCCTGCCAAAATGGGACTTGCTCTGGAATTTGGACCTTCATGTGGGCACCGTCCCCATTTGTGGGTTTTGGAAGGAGCCGAGGAGCTGTTGCCTTTCATCTGCCATGAATGAGACTCAGTCACTGGAGTGAGGCTTTCATCAGCGAGCCTTGCTGGAAACCTTTCTGTGTGAGCGTGAGCCTGCCAGACATTCATATCAAAAATCCACAGGCTTTATTTCACTCTCCCTGGAAGGAGGTATAAAGGTTACAAAATAATGAGGAAGAGCTCTGTTGAGCAGGGACCCAAGAGTCACAACCTCTTTGTTAAAACTGACAAAAGAGGTGGGAGATAAACTCTGTGAGGAACAGAATCGGGGCGATTTAACCTGCCGAAGGGGAAGCTGGAAGGGAACAAAATCACAGGATTCATACATATGAAGAGATATTATAATAGGGGATGCTGAGCAGCTGTTCCGGATTCCTCTGAGGAAAGGTAAGAAATGAGCTTTAATAGCAACAAAAGGGTTTGCAGGTATTTGAGTATGTTGGAAGAACAGACACTAAGACAGAAAAATCTGAGTTCTAATCCCTGCTTCTCCCTTAGCCAGCTGACTTAGCCCGGGGAGCCCTGTTTTCTGGGAAATGGGAATGGGAACGGAATCCCACCCACCCCACCATCCCCCCCCCCCCCCATGTAGCACCAGAGGAGTAATGTCAAGAGTTAAAAAAAAAAAAAAAAAAAAAAAAAAAACAATGTGAAGCACAACATTGCACTGGGAAAGTTGAAAAGCATCAACTCAAGGTCAGGAATCATTAGCTCAGTTTTGGTAAACAACAGTGAGGGGTTGGTGGTCCCTTTCAACAGAAGGGTGCTAATTCACCTGGTAACCTCATTGGGAGGATGTCTTCAGTTCTGTACACATGTTTATTTCTCAAAAGCAAAACAGATTGTGTATTTATGTGTTGTGAGGGTTTACACATGGGTATTTGTAGACACAAACGATCCTGATAATGTCGCTTTTTAAATTCTCTTGCAGAGGCTAGTTTAGGCCTAAAATCATAGTAACACCATATGAGAGGTTACCTCGGTGTCTGGTTTTATTAACAAATAGTGATGTCTGGAGCTCTCTCACAAGGGAGCTTTCACAGTCCTTGCTAAAACCACCAAAACATAATATGCCAGCAACTGATATTATTTTATATTTGGAAACCCCAAAAGAACTCATGAAAAAACTATTACCTACAACAATAAAATAGCAGGTTACAAAATCAATGTGCCAAGATTAATAGGCTTTATGTGTACAAAGAAGAACCAGTTATTTTTTTTTTAATTTTTATTTATTTTTGATAGTCGCAGAGAGAGAGAGGGAGGGAGAGAGAGGGAGAGAGGGAGAGACACAGGCAGAGGGAGAAGCAGGCTCCATGCACCGGGAGCCCGACGTGGGATTCGATCCTGGGTCTCCAGGATCGCGCCCTGGGCCAAAGGCAGGCGCTAAACCGCTGCGCCACCCAGGGATCCCAGAAGAACCAGTTAAAACGGGAGAGAATCTGCTATTTATATCAAAATATGTAGGTGCAAACTTAATATGAAATGCCCAAAATCTGTATGAGGGAAACCACAGAGCATCCCGTTATGTCCCAAAAGTTGACCTGAAAAAGTACAGAAATACAGCATGCTTGGGCACATCAGTTATCATGAAGGCATTATATGAATATAACACAATTCCAATATAAAATACCATTAGAATTTTTGCCTGGCACAAAGTAAGCATGCTACAACGTTCATGTGGAAGAAGAATGAACAGTAATAGCTGGGGGGGGGTGTGGCTTAAAACAGAAAAACAACACGAGGAAGACAGGGAACTAGCTTATATAAAATAAAGCTTCAAGAAGTTAAAAAAAAACAGTGAAGGGGAATATAAGGGAAGGGAGAAGAAATGTGTGGGAGATATCAGAAAGGGAGACAGAACATAAAGACTTCTAACTCTGGGAAATGAACTAGGGGTGGTGGAAGGGGAGGAGGGCGGGGGGTGGGGGTGAATGGGTGACGGGCACGGAGGGGGACACTTGACGGGATGAGCACTGGGTGTTATTCTGTATGTTGGTAAATTGAACACCAATAAAAATTAATTTATAAAAAAAAAAAAAAACCAGCATGGCATTGGCACATGACTGGAGAAACCATAGAATAGAAAATCCAGATAGAGGCCTAACGGCATGTGGAAATTTCTTTTTTTTTTTTAAGATTTTATGTATTTATTCATGAGAGAGGCAGAGACACAGACAGAAGGAGAAGCAGGCTCCCTGCAGGGAGCCCGATGCAGGACTCGATCCCGGGACTCCAGGATTATGTCCTGAGCCAAAGGCAGATGCTCGACCACTGAGCCACCCAGGTGTTCCAGGAAATTTCATATACAATAAAGGAAACATCCCAAGTCAGAGAGGAGGAATACCTGCTAACAGCAGGACTGGCTGTCTGTATGAAAAAGTTAAAATTGGATCCATTTTTCACACTACACATGATGTTATAATCCAAATGGAACAGAGATTTACACGTAAAACATAAACCTATATAAATACCTTCAGAAAACAAAAGTAGGGATGCCTGGGTGGCTCAGCATTGGGCACCTGCCTTCAGCTAAGGGCATGATCCCGGGGTCCTGGGATCGAGTCCCACGTCCGGCTCCCTGCATGGAGCCTGCTTCTCCCTCTGCCTGGGTCTCTGCCTTTCTCTCTGTGTGCCTCTCATGAGTAAATAGATAAAATAAAAAAAGAGAAGAAAGAAAGAAAGAAAGAAAGAAAGAAAGAAAGAAAGAAAGAAAGAAAGAAAGAAAGAAAGAAAGAAAGAAAGAAAGAAAGAAAAGCATAAGTAAATAGCTCTAGAATTAGAAGGAGGCAATTATTTCTTGCTATGGCTCAAACCCATAGAAAAGATTAATCAATTTAATAACATAGTAACAAAAAACTTTTGTATGGATCAAAACCATGAACAAAGTAAAATCCCAAAGCTGAACAACCGGGCAAAACTATTTATAGCTAAGATCACAAAGTATTAATATCTCTAATAAAGAAAGAACTTCTAAGAACTCAAGAATAAGGTCCAATAATCCTATGAGAAAAACAGGCAAGGCAGTACCAGTGAAAACATCACAGGAAGAAACTGCAGGAGTGCCCTCCTCCATAAAATCAACTAAAAAACGGTGGCCGAAAAACTGTCAGAATCAACTCTTCCTGGAACTCTGAAAACAAACCAGTAGCTTGGCACAACTTTGGGGGCATTCAATCAACCAAAAAGGCCAAACCTCAGTAAGAACAGTGAGCTCTGGGGCATTTTAATTTACCCCAGTCTCATTGCCTGTCCTCAGCTTAATAGTCGCCTTGAAGGTAACCCAGTCCCAGTACTGGTGCTGATACCAGAGAGACTAGAACCATCCTCATCTGCAAGCAATTGTCCTTCTGGATCTATCTGGCGCCTCCATGGAAGACCAACTCAAGGGGCATGCTTTTTGGTTTTGGTTTTGAGGGTTTTTTTTTAATATTTTATTTATTTATTTGACAGAGAGATGGAGCCAGAAGAGTCCAAGCACAGGGAATAGCAGGCAGAGGGAGAGAGAGAGAGAAGCAGATTCCTAGCTGATCAGGGAGCCCGAGGAGGGCCTCAACCCCAGGACTCCAAGATCGTGACCTGAGCCAAAGGCAGACACCTAACCAATTGAGTCACCCAGGTAGGTACCCCCTCAAAGGGCACATCTTATCTCACCTAACTGGATCACACCAGGCACCGTTACCACTACCCAAGGGGCATTTGTCAAAAACATTTACAATGTTGTAAAAACATTTCCAATTTACAACTGGAACACAATAGATTAAAAAACATAGAGGAGGGGCGCCCAGCTGGGTCAGTTGGAAGAGCATGTGACTCTTGATCTTGGTGTCATGCGTTGGAGCCCCATGTTGGAGACAGATTACTTAAATAAAGAAAAACTTTTAAATTTAAAAAAAAAAAAAAAACAAAAAGCACAGAGTAAAGGCTGGGAAATAATAATACACTTGGGGCTTAAGAGCTTTTCAAAAAGCTCCAACATGTTCCTGAAATCTGGAAAGACACACACACACACACACACACACACACACACAAATGGGACTGCACACATGTTCAGGAAAAGACCTGAGAAGGCCTCACATCCACGCTCCTGGCTGAGGATCCTGACTTTCCGCACACGCCACAAGTGAAGCAGAGGTATACACTGCCTGGCCAAGGACTGAACGTACACCCCAACACACACACACAGAGCCCCTGTGCAAAAGCTCAGAGAGATTTTAGTTCTTTTTTTTAGAAGACTTCTAGAAATATTTTTTAAAGGATTTATTTATTTGACAGAGAGAGAACACACGTGCACAAGCAGTGGATTCCCGGGTCTTGATCCCAGGACCCAGGATCATGACCTGAGCCCAAGGCAGAAGCTTAACCAACTGAGCCACCCAGGTGCCCCAGATATTTTACCTCCAAACACTTAAGGAAAACCTGTGTTCACTCACTACCTGACCACGAGGCCGAAAGAATAGGAACCTCAGTGGTCACAAAGGACACAAATACAGACTTAAACTCTGGCTCAGAAAACTCAGAAACAAGCAGAAACAACGAGCCCTGGGGATGATGGAAAGTCTTATTTCCAAAGTCACCTATTATAATGCTCAACATGTCCTGTTTTCGCCTAAAAATTGTAAGCGATGGGAGGAAACAAGAAAATAGGGCCTCTAGTCCATTCACAGAGACAAAAAAAAACACTCCATAGAAAGTGTCTCGCAAGTAGCCAAGACACTGGAGCTACTAGAAGAAGATTTGAAGTCAGCTATTTTAAATACGTTCAAAGAGCTAAAGGATATCACGAGGACAGTGTCCAACCAAAAGAAGACTATCGATGAAGACATAAATAAGGAAAGAAATCATTGAAAGGAGCCAAACAGAAATTCTGGAGCTGAAAAGTACAATAACTGGAATTAAAACTTTACTACTTGATGATAGGAATCTCAACTGAGATTATGCCATCTGAGAAAATTCTAACAAACCTGTTGGCCACCGCCAGTTATGCCAACATATGCACAATAGGAATCCCACAAGGAGAAGACCAAGAGAAAGGCAAAAAGAATAAATGAAGAAATGAAAGCAAATAATAATAATAATAATAATAATAATAATAATAATAATAGACAAAGCCCCCCTCCTTGCCCCAAATCTCTTTACATCAAAAAATTTTTTTTCATTAAATGCCCTGTGTTACTTAACGAGATTCACTGTCACTGTTTCCCCACAGTGTGGAAAAGTATGGCTGTGAAGAAGTCAACAAAGAATTCTTGCTTTGTAAAACCACATTGGAACCTAAGCCTTTTCTTCTAGAAATAAGTGTAGAATCACTGCCAAGCGCTCATTAAGCTCTTTCCTTTTGGCATCACCCTCTGTTCTAGCTGACAGGAAAGACCTCTGTCATGCCCCAAACTGGTGTGGAAAAAAAAAAAAAAAAACACCAGGAGGATGCAGCTCCCAGAGCGAGTGTTCCTCACTCATCACCAAAGGAGATGACCACCCAAAAGGCAGAAACCACCCGTGGGCTGTCATTGCTCTGTGACACCAAAACAACGGGCTGGAGAGGTCAGTCTAAGGACTTCTTCTGACCTCATGAAACCCGGGGGATGTTGCATCTCGCTTTTTCTTTTCTTCTCTGAATTGACAGAGCCGGTTGGCATGTGGTATCATGTGGCTGGAGCCACAGGGTGTATTGCTGGAGCACTTCAGATGATGGGTCAGCTGAGGTATGTTCAAATGCCCTCTTTTGATTCTTGAAAAATTGGCACGAGGAGGTCTGGCATCGCTCCCCACTCAGAGAGCCACTGGATTAAATCAGCTCGCTGGTGGGAGGTGAGGCCGTGCAAATGCCCTGGGGTCAGGGCAGCGCTGTTGCTTCAGGTCCCCCCTCTGGGTCTGCAGGAGGCCCTCCCCGAGATGCAAGGAGATGGGCTCCGTGGGTTGGGTCTTTTCTACTTTGAAAAGGTTTCCTGAGAGTTCCTTAGCAATCGCAGATCTTTCTGACTCTTTCTGATTCAACACCATCAAGACTATTTCTCCCGACATAGGGTTGAGTTCAGTAGGGCTGAAGATGCACGTCAAGGAAAGGTTACGTTAATCCTAAAACTGGGGATCCCTGGGTGGCGCAGCGGTTTAGCGCCTGCCTTTGGCCCAGGGCGCGATCCTGGAGACCCGGGATCAAATCCCACGTCGGGCTCCCGGTGCATGGAGCCTGCTTCTCCCTCTGCCTGTGTCTCTGCCTCTCTCTCTCTATCTCTGTGTGTGTGACTATCATAAATAAATAAAAAATTTTTTAAAAAATTTTTAAAAAATCCTAAAACTGAATGCTTTTCCCATTTTGGAAGGATACTTTCTCATTTTCTTAGTTGCTGCTTTCCTGTTTTAGTTTCTCTTAAAG
Organism: Nyctereutes procyonoides; assembly: GCF_905146905.1. Taxonomy (NCBI): domain Eukaryota; kingdom Metazoa; phylum Chordata; class Mammalia; order Carnivora; family Canidae; genus Nyctereutes; species Nyctereutes procyonoides. Next base: position 33,711,248 of record NW_026575052.1, read on the forward strand.
ACAATTATAATTTTTTTTCTTTTTTAAAATGGAGTCATGGGCAGCCTGGTGGCTTAATGGTTTAGCACCACCTTCAGCCCAGGGCCTGATCCTGGAGACCCAGCATCAAGTCCCATGTCGGGCTCCCTACATGGAGCCTGCTTCTCCCTCTGCCTGTGCCTCTGCCTCTCTGTGTGTGTCTCTCATGAATAAATAAGTAAAATCTTAAAAATATATAAATAAAATGGAGTCATCTCTGGAAAACCCTAGAATTAGGTGGAGGTGTGAGTGTGTAACCAGGTTAGGTGTGAATCACACCTGACTCGTTAGTATACCCTCTGCACAGGGGCTTCTCTGCCTCCCTGGGCTATGCTGTGCAACAGAGGCTGGCCATTCACTTCACTCGTTGTGTGAACATGGGCAGCTGTACCTCTCCGTGCCTCAGTTTCTCACTTGAAAATGGGGAAGAACCAGAGTATTTACCTAACGATATCGAGGAATGGCATGTACTAAGCATTTTATAAGTATTTTTGGTTGTTGTTGTTATAATAACAATGATTATTAGACTGTGAGCCCCTTGGTACACAGTAGGTGCTCAATAAATATTGAGTGGGTGGTTGAATGAATGAGTAAAAGGATAACCCTTTAAATGAGGAAGCAGCAGTGAGAACAAGAATACAACCCACAGGCCCACTGAGTGTAGGTTAGGAACTTCCTAGATCTTTCTGGATAGACAGATAGTCGTTAATGCTTCTATGTCTGGTGCAAAAGGAGTATGTGTAAATAGGAACGGGGACAATGGCAAGACCCCATTTTTTAAGTTTTATTTATTTGATGGGGGCTAATGAAGAGCAGAAGGAAGGAGAGAGGGAATTTCAAGCAGATTCTGCACTGATCAGAAGGGAGCCCGACACGGGGCTCGATCTCACAGCCCTGAGATCATAACCCAAGTCAGAACCAAGAGTCGGACCCTTAACTGACTGAGCCTCCCAGGGCCCCATGAGACTCCGTGTTTTATATTTGCTGACGTAGGTATTAAAAGAATGTATTTATTTGTATACTTGATGCAAAAAAAGAAGCAGTGATGCCTGTCCAGCTGCAGAGAGACATGGCACCTGTTGGAGAGTCTGGAGACACAGGAGAGATCCCAGGAACCCTGAAGGACATTCTGGAAGCAACAGCTATTGACAGCTACAGTTGCTATAACTGAAGCTACTGCTACTGATCACGTTGCCACCAGAGGAGTTGCCTCAGAAAGACGTGGAAAACCACTGGGGACCAGGGAAGAAATGGTTGAGACACACTTTCCTTGGGAGAGCCTTGCCAAGGGCCACTTGTGGGTCCCACATTGGGAGCTACACACCCATGGACAGGTGGGGAGACCCCCATGCTTCTGGCTCCAGGCGTCTCTGCCTCACAATCCTTGACTTTCTCGTGGAGGGTAGAGACTGTGAGTGTTCCAGTGTCTTCCCCTAAAGAAAGAGGCTGGTGGGCACTGGGCCAGCCTGGTCACAGGAAGCTTAGGTTCTTGCTGAAGGATTTGGGTTCCTGTCCCCACCTGTGTACCACGTTGTAGCTGAAGGAAATTTCCTGATTACCAATCATTATTTAATCCCTTACCTGTTTGCTTTTTTTTTTCTCCTTAGGAATTAAAATGATGGTACTACTACAAACCAGGAAAATCTGTCATAAGATAGACACTCCTCTCTTTTTGCCAGAAGCTCACTCAGTACGTGCGGGCAAGTTACTGAACGTCGCCTCCTTCTACCATGGTTTTCCCCATCTATGAGGTCGGGCTCCCTTCCCATTAAATATGGATAGTGTTGATCTACACCTGCTGACTCTCCCCTTTGTGTTGCTGTTTTATATTCATGGAAGCCCAGCAAGGAACAAAATATAGAATTCAGTGCAGAGCTTCTGCTCTTTGGGTTTTCATTCAAAATTCAACAGGTAGATGGAACTCCCGCATAAGAAAAGGATGAGGTGACTTGGGGGAGGCGACTCATGCCACACAGTAATGCTGCTTGGATATGCGCTGCCAAGGGCTCTGAGGGCCAAAGAGTGATCTTTCCAAAGAAAAGAGCCTGGAGACGTGAACAACATGTGCCAAGGTCACGCTAAGTGAGTTTTGCAGCCCCCAAAATCAGTGTCGGTGTGAGCTATGCAAACACAGTCAACTCCCATTTTCCTGGAACCAGCCTGGTAATTTTGTGCTCATCTTTAGGACAAATGGAGATGAGACAACTGCATATGGCTAATTTATCCAAAAAGCAACAAAACAACAGTACATTCTCAAGTAACTCATGTGCAAGTGTGCTAAGTACTGTCAGAAAGTGCAAAGGTACTAAGCAAGCTCCCTGCCCTCAAAGGGTTGACCATATTGTTGGTGAAAGAGACCTACTAAAAATAAAAGCAAACTCCCTCATGCTGCTGGTGAACAGTGATGTTCTAAAACGCTCAGTGATGTCAATAAGTATGTCAACCAGTACTCATGGCAGGACTAGAGTGAGAGCCAGTTGTGGAACGTCCACCAGCATGCCACTGGAGGAAGGCCACATCATCATAAAGAAGCAACGGCATGTGCAAAATGGTAGAACCTGAAACACCCACAGTGAAGGGGACAGTGCAGCACGGTGGGAATGAAGGGAGCTGTAGTCATGGGTTCAAATCCCCATTCTGCTATTCACTTATTGGGCGAACTTAGGGGGGCTGCATAATATTACTGAGCCTCCGTGTCATCACATGTAAGATGGATGGTAAAGCCAACCATCACGTGATGTCATGAGAACTAAGAAGAATATAGTTTTAAATGCCTCACACAGTGCCTGGGGCATCTGGGTGGCTCAGTCAGTTGAGCATCTGCCTTGGGCTCAGGTCATGATCCCAAGGTCCTGAATCGAGCCCCGTGTCAGGGCTCCCTGCTCAGTGGGGAGTCTGCTTCTTCTGCTTCCTCTGTGCTCTCCCTGTCTCTCTCTCTCAGATAAATAAACAAAACCTTAGAATAAAAAATAAAATAAAATAAAAGCCCCAAACAGTGGCTGATGCATATCACACACTCAATACCGATACCAATTTATAGTAAAATATCCTAAAACCAACAAATGTAGTTTAAGCAATAGGTTTATTGAAGGGATAGGTGGGGGCATCATGTCTTGATTTCCAGGCAAGGAACATGGAACTTACTAGGTAAACATGGGCGGTCCCTAAAGGTTACCGAGCAGGGCAGAAGGGCAAGTGAAATGCACCCCAGGAAAATAGTAATGCAGTCATCTGTGCTCCAACCCTTCCTTCGACGTGGACACCTAGTGTAGTGCCAAACAGAAACTCAGTTATGCACACAACAGTGTCACACAGACACTGGAAAATCCCCCCAAATGCCTTCTGAATAGATTAAATCACGTTTAATCACATTCTCTAGATGTAGTATGTTTTGTGCCTCCGGGCTTGTGCCCATGCTGCTCCCTCTACCTGGAATGCTGACTCCGAGCCCCCTTCCACCTGGAGTGTGCCCAGCGTCTGGGAGGCTCAGCTCAACCCTCCCCTCTTCTGTTCCCCTGGTCACCGTGCTCTTCCCCACTACCAGCCAAACTTCCACAGAATTAACCACCCATCCTCAGAGGTACCACTACTGCTGCGTGGACCCAACATCCCTGCCCACCGTGTCAGCTCCATCTCCCACTCCAGCCACTGTTGCAGCTACTAGCACCGACCCCACTTCAACCAGTTTCATGCAGGGGTGATCTGATCACCCCTCTCCTCAGCCCACACCACTTGCCCCTCACTGCGTGGCCCAGGTCTTCTCGGACACCAACAAGGGAACACCCCCCAGAAACCCACTAGACACACACATGGGCTAAGTGGAAGAAACATAGGGAAGGTGAAACACTCCGGGGCTACCCAAGGGTAAAGTTGCCCTTTTCACCCTCCTGTAGGAAATTCCAACTCACTTTTCATAAAGGACCTTAGAAGTTCCAGTGAACTGAGCACCGATGGGTGTGGCAGTGGCCAACTCCAAAAGCATCTGTGTGTACTAGCTTTCTCTCCTTTCCTGTTTCACTCTCTTGGTCCCTCCCTTTCTACTGCTCCCTTGAATTATTTCCAAAAAAACTGCCTCCATGCATGTGTCTGTCTCGGGCCCTGTGTTCAGGGAAAGTCAAGCTAAGACATTGTGTTTATTTTGTATTGGTTTAAACTACATGAAATCGCCAACATTTGACCATCGTTGGCCTACAACTTCATGTGGTCTGACTAATGAATGATTTGTTTGTCTTTGGGTCTTTTTCAGCTGAACGTAAGCTTCTTGAGGTTAGGAGCAGTGTCCTGCACTTCTCATCCCCCACATCAACTACTGCCGCTGATCCCGAGTGGTCCCTCAATAAATGTTGGATGAATACGTAGTGATCCTCTTGATGTGGATAAGGAAAAATTAAGGGAAAATTTCTTCCTTAAGTTAGATCTCTACCTCACAGTTTAAACCAAGTTAAATGGGCAGCCTGGGTGGCACAGCAGTTTAGTGCCACTTGCAGCCCAGGGCGTGATCCTGGAGACCCGGGATCGAGTCCCACGTCAGGCTCCCTGCATGGAGCCTGCTTCTCCCTCTGCCTGTGTCTCTGCCTCTGTGTGTGTGTGTGTCTCATGAATAAATAAATGTTTTAAAAAATAATTAAACCAAATTAAATCTATACAAATGAAAGATTTAAATATAAAAAAAGAAATAATTTTTTTACAATACTAAGAAAAAAACTATAGCCTAGTGGTGAAGCAGTTTCTCAAACCAAAAATCCAAGGCAGAGCGGGAAGGGCTCCACTAACAGAAGTACAGGGTGCCAGAAAGGCATCTAAGTCAAATGAGGGGCTCCTCAGGAAGAGATCTCTAACCTGAGTTCTGAAAGACAAGTAGAAAGTAGTCAGAGGAGGGCCCATGGGAAGAGTATTCCAGGCAGAGGGAAGAGCCCGTGCAAAGGCATAGAGATGAGAGAGTCAGCTGGAAAAAATGAAAGCAATGGTCTTGAAGCTCTCCATGTAGATACTAACTGATCCATGGAGACTAAATAGCTTGCGTTGGGTGGAGAGGTGGCAAGTCTCGTACGAACCACAGCTGTCTCAATATCACTCATCACACATCAAAACCATGAAGGGAACTAACATCAAAACCATGAAGAGATATCATCTCGCACCTGTCAGAATGGCTAAAATTAACAACATAAGAAACAACAGGTGTTGGCGAAGATGCAGAGAAAGGGGAACTGCCTTGCACTGTTGGTGGGAATGCAAACTGGTGCAGTCACAGCATGGAGGTTCCTCAAAATGTTAAAAATAGAGCTGCCATATGATCCAATAATTGCACTACTAGATATTTATCCAAAAGATACAAAAATACAGATTCAAAGGAGTACATGCACCCTGATAGTATAGCAGCAAATCCACAGCAGCCAAACTATGGAGAGAACCCAAGTGTCCATCAACTGATGAATGGATAAAGAAGATGTGGCCTCTATATATAACATACAGCATTAATATATCACATACATAATACACACGTAACAATACTATATAATGTGCTACTGCACATCTCTTCCAAATATATTCCATTGTGTGTGTGTGTGTGTGTTTGTGTAATTCAGCCATCAGAAAGAATGAAATCTTGCCATTTGCAATGACGTGGATGGAGCTAAAGTGTATTATGCTAAGCGAAATAAGTCCATCAGAGAAAGACAGATGCCATATGATCTCACTCATATGTAGAATTTAAGAAAGAAAACAGATGAACATATGGGAAGGGGGAAAAGAAAAAAAAAGGAGAAGGGGAAACAAGCCATAAGAGATCTTAACAATAGACAACAAATTGAGGGTTGATGGAGGGAGGTGGGTGGAGGATGGGCCAGACAGGTGACAAATACTAAGAAGGGCACTTGTGATGAGCACTGGGTGTTGTATATAAATGATGAATCACTGAATGTTACTCCAGAAATCAATATTGCACTGTATGCTAGCTACCTAAAATTTAAATTTAAAAAAATATATGCAATTATTAAGTAATAAGAAATTAAAATTCAAACAAACAAAAAAACCCAGCTCTTTTCTTGGGGGAGGGGCTCAGAGTTAGACTCGGAATTAGTCCATGCTCTCTTGATGGGGGTGGACTGGGATCTCTGTATGAGGCTAACCGGTTGCTGGATGCCAAGGGTTCTTGTAATCTCGGTCCGCATGTGGGCACCAGCTTTGACAAGTAGCAGGAAACCCGGCCCGGCCCACCTGTGAAGGGGAATCCTGATTCCATAGCTGGATCTTGCACCAAATATACATTTGTAAACAATCTCCATTCTCTTGTGATGTCTTGGGGGAAAACCACTTGGTAAGCCACCCCACAGTGGCCCAGGATCTGTTCAAATCACCTTGACCCAGCACGGCCGAGACGTGGGGTCTAACACAGAGCCGTAGAACAGGGAATGAAACCAATCAGAGACTCTGGACACTACCCTTTATGGTCTGTGACAGTCGAAATCTTCTCTCCCATGTAAAATCCAGTGTTTGTATGATGTTGACCCTAATGGAAGGTTCCACACAGTAAGAAGATGACTGTTTGCAGCTTAAGTTGATAACTTAAGGTAACTTTTAAAATGTTCCTATTCCAAGAACCGGGCAAATTAAATCAATTTACTTGACTTTACTATAATAATGAAGGGTTTCACCATGTATCTTTAAAATCCGCTTTAAGTAAAGAAAGTACGCATTTTGCCATGAAATCCTTCAAAACAAGAGAAAGTGAAGTAACAAAACACTATGACATTCTAAAGAGGACCAACCTGTGTACTCCATGCCCCATTCAAGAACAGTAATTGAACACGAGTCCTGATAAGAGGTTTTATGGGAAGCTCATTATCTGTCATTCGTAGTAATGAGGAAAAGTCCCTCGGCTTCAGAAAGTTGGTGTGTCATTAGAGGGTAGGCATAAAAATGCCTATGTTTTTTAAATCATCTATTTTAAAACACCTGTCTTTGGCCACTTATCTACTTTTTTCAGACATCTGATAGGATAAATTGGAAAAAACTGATCAAATAATATCATCAGTATTAAGCCGAGGGAATTTCCATCATCGTCTATTCCCCGAGTTACAACTGTGTGTTATTTATGACTCATGTCAAAAATGCCTTGGGACTTTTGCTCCTCAATTCCACAGTAGTTTATTGCCCCAAAACCGTGCCCCTGTTTTACAGCAAAATCCACAGCAATAAAGCAAGAAATCAGAAAAATCGGCATTTGATATCCACAGTTTAGCATTCTCTGCTCCTTGGGACAGTCGAGGAGATCACAGAAAGGGTCTCAGTGACCTTGCAGGAGCTGCAAACCACTGTGATGTGAATTATAATAGTCTCCTTTCCAATAATACATTACAGACTCCATGCACTTAGGCGTCCTCAGGATTTCTCAGTAGGAACCAAAATTATTCCAGCACACACCACATTTTTCTTATCACGCAGCTTCCATCAATACACTTATGATCTCTTTAAAGCACACAATAGAGGGCACACCTATGCACTGTGCCTGCATTTATCCACAAGTGCTCAGATAGATACATAAGCCAATAAATCCTAAATAACTAAATAAAAGAATGAAAATTCTTATCCGAGGAGTGAATGCATGGCTGCTCACGTTCAAGATCTGTCCTAATAGAAACTGAGTGAAAAGCCAAACAAAAGCAAGCTGGTGGAGGTGAGCTGTGAAGGTCAGGGAGATGAAGGGACCAAAAGGAGGCCCATTGAGACCCTTGGCATTAGCTGAGAATGAGTCCCCAGATCATCAGGGGTCCCCATCGTCAAGCAAGTCTCTCTATAGGATAGGATTCCTCAATAAAAAGCAATAAAATACAAATGGAAACACAATGCCCTTTCAGACCCACGCCAAGAATAACAAAACCACATTGAAATGTCAATGCTAGAAGTCCTGCTGGGGACCTAGCCGGACCCCAGGGTCCCCATCCTGCCCAGGCTTCTCCTTTGCTTTCTCACAACCTGAATGATTGATTCGCTCACAGCATAAGCAAGTCACATTTGTCCCTCGGGACAATGAAAAATCATCAGATGCCATGATTATAGAAATGATGGCCAACATGTAGGGAGGGAGTGCCAACTGGATACCCGTACTGAGCTCAATGTCTTCTATGTGTGAGCTCATATAACCCGCACCTCTAGTGAAGGAGACTCGGGCAATTATGACCCCGGTTTTACAGATGAGAATCTTAAGCTTAAGGAATTAGACACTTCAGCAAGATTCTGAACTGCTCCCATCCAGGTGTTCACCTCTTTGCGCTCCCCCATCTTTGCCCCACAGTCCAGCGAGGTGGCTCCCCTGGAAACACACTCGACTGATCCTGTCAGTCGAGCCAGTCAAAAATCCCAACTTTAACCCAAGAGCAAGGGCAGCTCAAAGCTGGCTGCTGAGCCCCAGCAGCAGGCCAAAAAGAGGAGCCATGGACTCCCACTGCTGAGTCCAGCAGCCTTGGGGCCCAGGAGACATCTGCCTGCAAGCTCACTTTTTCCTAAACCAGACTGAATCTCTTCAGTTCCTTGCTGTGCCCTCCCTGCCTCTGATGATGGGAGACAAGAAAGCACTCCATGCTCCAAGGAAGACCTGAACCCCCCAACCCTGGTACCGTCATCAGCTGGAGCCAAGAGGGAGCCAGGTTCCAGCAGCACACACTGCCCTTTTACCCAGCACCACGACCCGCACCCTAGCTACCACCCTCTGCCTTGTGACCACAGGCCCTTTGTCCTGCTCCAGCAGCTACCCCAAGGAGCCCAGGGCCCTAAAGCATCTGGGATTACCTTTCAGACCCCATCAGCTACCATCACTCACCCCCTACCTCTGAACTCTCCACGATACCTGCCAGGGTGATCACATAACAGTCCTCAGTGAAATCTCTGATTCTCAGCTTCTCCAGGACCATTTCCTTTACCTCTTGCTCTAAAACCTGAGGATACCACTTCTCCCATAACCCCTTCAGGTGGTGGCCATTTACTCCCTGACACCCCTTAAACCACCGGACAGGAGACAGGGTATGTCTATCCTATGTATCACAGGGTATCCTATGATCCTCACTGCCACTTCTAGAACTTTCTTCCTCTTACATCCTCCAACCTCGGCTTTGATCTTATGCCATCACACTGTTCCCACCCACTACCCCTCTTGGTTAGAGTCATCTACCGAGTCCCAACACCACCCCTCATTCCTCTAAGATTTTTGCTCTTGGCTCACTGTCACTTCCTCCAACAGCGCTCTCTTCAAAAATCCTTGGTGATTTTAATATCCTCAGGGATGATCTTGCCAATAGGCTGCCTTTTCATGTCCTACAGCTCTCGTCCTCCACCCTACCTCAGCCACTCACTCCTATGGTCATACTCTGGACCTTGTCATTTCTAATAATGACATCCCTTCCACGATATTGATTTCAAGTATTTTATTCATATATCCAACTGCTAATTTAATATCCCCATTTGTCTAAAGGTCATGTCAAACTTGGCAACTCCATCCTTCCAGGCATGCGGACCATTTTTCTCATACCCCACATCCAGTCCATTAAGAAATCCCAGTGGATCTACTTTCCAAATATTTCCAGAACCCAGGTGCCTGGGCAGCTCAGTCAGTTAACCATCTGACTCTTGATTTCCACTTGAGATCAAGTCCCACATCGGGCTCCAAGCTGAACATGGAACCTGCTGAAGATTCTCTTCCTCCCTCTCCATCTGCTCCTCCCTCCTGTGCTCTCTCTTTCTCTCTCAAATATGCATATACATATTTCCAGAGTCTAACGACATCTCACCAACTCACCATGACTGCCCCAAAGGGCACCACTATCATCTCTCACCCAGGTTTGGGCAGCAGCCTTCCCAGTGGTCCCACTGCTCTACCCTTGGTCACTCTCCTCATCTCCAGTGTCTTCTCAACACAGTAGTACTCAAAGCAAATCATTTAAAACACACATCAGAAAATAAATAAATAAATAAATAAATAAATAAATAATAAATAAATAAATAAATAAATAAATAAATAAATAAATAAATAGATAAAACACACATCAGTTTCCAGCCTTCTCTTCTCAAAAGCTCTCTGCTGGTTTTCTGTCACACTTAAAGTAAAAACCAGTCTTTCCAGTAACTTCAAAGACCTTAGAGGTCTTCCAATCGAGGGCTTCTCTGACTACCCAACTTCAGGACAGCCCCCTTACACTCTCTCTCCCCACCCTGTCACCTTTTCTTGCCTTTTTTCCCTTCATTTACTGCCATCTTCACGTCCTAAACTTTACTTCTATCTTCAGTGTCTACCTCCACCTGGTGGAACGGCAACTCCATGCAATAGGGCTGAATATGTCCTCACGTTCAAGTCCTAGGCAATTACAGGAAGCAGTGGGATCCAGTGAAAAGTGCATTGACTTTGATCGAAGCCAGTTCTGGGTTCAGATTCCAGCCGTGGCACCTGCTAGCTGGGATACCCAACCCCTTTGGAATTCACATTGCTCATCTGCCAAAAGGGACCAATAATATTTATCTGGCAGGGCTGCGATGAGGCATAAGTGAAGCGATGTGCGTCCAACAGCCACTACAGCATACGCCATAGATGCTCAGTAGTGACTGTTATGATTAGCAGGTGGCTCCTCTGAGTCCCGCAAGGCTGCATATCCCGTGGGGCCCAGGCATTGCTGTTTTCATTTTGAGTTCCCCTTAGCACCTAATTCTGGCCTGCAGGTGTCAGCACCAAGCGTTTTGTGGTGGACGATGAAAGGACACGTTACTTTACCTGGTGTCTGGCAAACTTTTGAACCCAAGGAGTATCACAGACTTTAAGAGTTTTAGAACAGTTTGAGCCCATGGGGATTAAGGGCGTGGTAGCTGTGGGATTATGACAACAGCATCAGGGGAGTACTAGGCCAACGTAGTTTCATCCTTTCTTTAGCTACTCATCAGCTCTTCGAGGTAGATACTATAGATTGCCCTACACTGTACCATTCTATCCCCAGGGGCCTTCCCACACATGCTACAGGCTGGAAAACAAGACTTATTCCTCCAATCCCTTTAGATCTCAGGATCCTCCTATTACCTGGCTTCTGCCAAGCAGACACACCACAGCAGATGCAAAAATCCTGGCCATCAGAACAAAGGACCCGTATTTTGGGGTGTGGTGCTGGCTGAGGCCAGTTGGTCCTGCACATGAGGCAGGGTTTCCTGATCTCCCAGCAGAGGCAGCAGCACCCTTGGCGGGCAAACTCTGCAGTGTTGTGCTGGGAGTCATTTCTGGCAGCTCCGCCTAGAGCCTCTTCTCTAGCCTGTTCAGCAAAATGTTCCCAATCTGGTATTGGTAAAACGCTGACTGGAGGGGTTGCTGCCAGCTGGAACTGCCGCTACTTCTTTATTGAGGAGCCTAGCTAGCCAATGCAGATCAAGGTTCTTTCACAGGGTAGAAGGCACTTGAGATAGGACCCCAGGCTGGTTCTAATTAAACAGGGAAAAAGAGGAGACAGGTTTGTCCCTCCCAACAAGGGGGTACGGGAAGGACAGAGGAAGGGGAAGAGACAGTGAGGCATGTGTGTTCCAACTACCCCTCTCTGGGGCAGCATGCAGAGGGGGGAGGCATGTTACACAGAGGGCAGCCCAGCCAAAGCAGAGGAACCTTGCTCCCTTGCCGGGGGGCAGAGCCCTGGCAGGCCACCTCCACAATGACATGGGTGATCTCAGGCCTGGCTCCTCAATGGCCTCAGGTTTTCAGAAATTTCCATATACCTGTGGGAGACAGTGAGCTGCAGTGAACAAATCGGAGAATAATATGCAGGGCACTCTAATTTTTGTACTTAAAAATGGACCCTCTGTAGTGTATTTGTGCAAAAAATACACTACAGACCTTTAGTTGTGCAAAAAAAAAAAAAAGTCGCACAATTACATGGCAAATTGTGAGCCATGATTACTTCCCACAGGAAATGAAAGGGAGTCAGAGGGGAAGAAACTTCACTTTTGCAGTTACAATGTTCAGTATTCTGCGGATTTTCAAAAGTGAACGAGGACTTCTTTTGTAATCACAAAACTCTGTCTGCCTCCTCTTCCCTCGCAGCTACTAGCCACATGGGAAGAGCTGTGTGGGGGGCAGCATCGTCAGGAGTGGTTCACTGCGATTTGCTTGAGAGGCTTTCTATTTACACTTGGCTGTTACACGGACACATGAATATTCGAAAAGTTTCCCTCTGTTGCTTCTGAGAAAACAGACGTTGGTGACATCACAATGACGAAGTGGGCCGTGGTTCTCAAACTTGAGCAAACATCAGAATCACCTGCTGGGCTTGTTAAAACACAGATGGCAGGCCCACCTCCAGAGCTCCTGGCCCCACACCCCTGGGGTCAAGGGCATGCCTCTGAGACCTTCTGCTCTTCACCCCTGCTTCTCAGGGTAATCCCAGAACCACCACCAGGAGCAGCCCCAGGGCACTTGTGAGGAACCCAGAGCCTCAGACTTTCTCCCAACCCCATGGAGGTGGGAGCCGTGTTCTAACAAGAGCGAAGCCAGGGTCACATGCATGCAGCAGCTGGAGAGCCCTGCCCCAGACATCCAGAGCCCTCGGCCCCAACACTTCAAGATGCTCCCAAAGCACGAGCCACCCATGAGCTCCCTTCCACGTCCCAGCCCTGTGCTGAGGCAGGTCAGTGTCCTCTTGGAGGCCTGGGGACAGGGGACGGAGGGAAGGAGATCCTGTCCATAAGAGGGGAGACCTCAGCCACAGCCTCTCAGTGTCATGTGGCAGGAACACTTCTTCTCCCCTTAGGCACATTTCTGTAGCTCTGGGGAGCTGTCTTCTTGACACAACAGGGCTGCTAAGTTACATCCTCCTGAGCACCGAGATGCAGAGGGCTGACCCCATTCTGGATGGATCCCCCCCAACAACTCCACTTCATGGGTCCTCCCCCACCCTAGGCCTTCCTGGAAATGCTCAGTCTGCAAAGCCACAGTGTGAGCAGAACACAAGCCAGCCAGACTTTAGCCTTCTAGGCGTTTTAGAGACCAAAACCAGCATGATGCCCACCACTTAATTTCACCCCAGAGCCTATATGATGAGATGGAGTCTTCAGGCCACCTCTGCCTGGACTTGCCTCACAGCCCTCCCCACTGCAGGGAGGGCCCAGCATAGAGGACCCCAAGCCAACCCATAGGAGATGAGCACATCGAGTTCTGGAGTTCTTTCCCTCCAAGACGAAATCAGGAGAGGAAAACTGACATTACAAACACACACACAAACAGGTTTCAGCTGTTTTTCTCTACTGATTTACAAAGATGTGTTTCTCCAGAACTCATTTGAATGTATCAACCCTAAGGCGCCTGATTGGCTCAGTCGGTGGAACGTGTGACTCTTGATCTGGGGGTTATGGGTTCAATCCCAACCCACAAAGAAATCAGTGGTGTTGACTGGTCTCCAAAACACAGTGTCAAGGAATGAACAATATGCTGAAGGTTTGGAGAGAAGTCAACTTTACAACTGGGAAAAATAAAACAAAACAATAATCTCCAAGTAAATAAACAGGTATAGTCCTTTCATTTAAAAAAAAATGTGGTTAAAAAAAATCCTACCTCTAATGAACACTAACACTTGTTAGGAGTTTACTGTGGACCAGGCACCAAGCTAGATCTCCTTGATTTTCACACTGTCCTCTGCAGCAACAGGGGCTGCTTTCACTCCCAACACTCCTCACATCAAATGTGTGGGCTTTTTCTACACCAACGACCAGCTCTCCAACACTCCAGCACCAAATGGGTGGGTGTCCCACAATTCAGCTCAATGCTGACACTAACTATTGGGAGTTCACATCAAACCCCGCAGGTTGAAGGACTCTGTCCCACAAGACTTCAGGTTGCAAGTATTGGGCACCTAGGATACCCACTCCCTGTGTGACAAAGTTGAGGGTTCCCACACCACCTCATTTCAGATTCAATAATTTGCTAGAACAGCCCACAGAATTCAGGAAGATACTTGATTTAGTATTACCAATTTATTATAAAGGATACAAGTGAATAGCCAGATGAAGGGTCTGAACCCCATTGTTTAGATATTTGGAGGGGGGGCGGCTCATTACACAGGTATGACTGAATCATTGGCTACTGGTGACTGAACTCAACCTCCAGCCCCTCTCCCCACCCAGAATGTCAGGAGGTGGGAATAAATTTCCAACCCTCTATCCAAGACTTGGTCTTTCTGGAGACTGCCCCCATCCTGAAACTACCTAAGGGCCCATGAAGAGTCATCCCATCAGAATAAAAGACGTTTGAACACTCCTATCACACAGGAAGATACAAGAGTTTTCGGAGCTCTGTGCTAGGAACCTGGGACAAAGACTAAATCGTTTTCTATGATACTACAAATGAGATATCATTCTCTTCTTCGTACATATGGGAAATCTAAAACTCAGAGAGGTTAATTAATTAACTTGCAAAAAGTCATATAGCTAGTAACCTGAGTAGACTGCTTTGAACCTATAGGTTTAATCGATAGTCTGTGCCACCTTCCAACCTTAGGGCCTAAGGGGGAACCTCCCTTGAAAAAAAATAAACACAATGATGGCAAGAATATCCAAATGCTTCTGAAAATACTGGAGGTGTCACCTTGCTTTTGAGTAAAGGTAACTCAGGAGTAACAATTAGGACATATATCTATGTCGCAGAATGTTCTGGAGGCCCAGAGGGCTCAGGTACTATTTAGATACGTGACAAGGCCATTGTTCCCATCACTAGAAGGGGAAGCAAAGCTGTGGCTCAGCTGGAGACCAGGCCATCATAGCTGCCGGCTGAGGAAACACTGCACCTGGTCATGGCCCAAGCGTTAGTGTTGACTGGTCCCCCATGTGTGGAAGGCCCAGCCCATGCTTCTCAGTCTTCCAACCTAGGAGACTCATTCCTCACTGTCACGGTGGAGGGAAAACAGCACACATATAAACAGGCGAAGGCTGAGAAGAGCTCGGCTTCACCCACAAGGAGATAAATTAAAGAAATTTGCTTAGGTTAGTTTCAAATGGGAAGAGGCAGGTGGTTTTTATGATAAAACCAAACATGTGTTGGAGGGTGGGCAGCTTCACGACAGATGGAATCCTCTTTTTGTAAATGCTAACCCTCAGAACCTTAGGTCAGCCATAATGCAATAGTGGGGGGCAGGAAAGGTGGGATCAATGCCACTCCCACATAAAGTGCAGAAAACACCCGAACTTGTAAGCATACAAGAGAAAGAGAAGGCTAGCAGAAGTGCAAGTGGGAGTATTATTAGAAAGAAAAGCCAGAAAAAAAATAAAAAATAAATAAAAAAATAAAGAAAGAAAAGCCAGGTTAGTGTTTAAAACTGGCCTCAGGGCGCCTGGGCTGGCTCAGTCGGTAGAGCATGCAACTCTTGATCTCGGGGTTGTGAGTTCGAGCCCCACAGTGGGTACGGTGATTACTTAAAATCTTACAAGAAAATACTAAATAAATAAGACTAGCTTTAAAGCAAGTCACATAAAACACATTAAACAGAAACGGACTCAAAGACCTTGTTGAGACAAAACAGAGCAAATTAGAATCATAAGCAGATTTATGAGTGGTCATAACGATAGATACCATTTATTAAGAATCTACTGATCACCAAATAAGATAGATATCATTCCTATTTTACAGGTGGGGAATGTGAGGCTTAAAGAAGTTCAATAAAACAAAGCAGATGCTACAGATGATGAAAACCAGAGCCTTGATCCGCATCAAGGTTGAGCTGAATCCAGAGCCCATCAATTATTTCAGACTATATTGAAAATGGCTACAATTTTTTTCAGACCACTAGTTGGGAAATGGCATCCAGGTTGAGGTGTGCCTGGAAGGGCCTGGAGTGACTGCTGTCCGTGACCTGTCCAACATCTTTTTCCTCCTTTCCTCCTTCCTGTTCAAACCTCAATCATGTTATATATGTCTTTAAACAATTTCCAACTTCCAAGGGAGAGTCTTGATTGAAATAAGAGGATCCTTGGTTGGTGTTTTCCCAACCACTGCTACTGGTCTGTGGGTGAGCACATGGCCCAGTTACACTGAAGGGAGGGGGTTATAGTCAATATGGTAGAGATACTCTTCTCTTTCCTCTGGAAAAAAAACTGGCAGCCATGTGATAGCCATGAAGAAAACCAGGGGAAGACAAAGCCAGCACCCCACGAATGGCATTGTAGCAAGATGGGGAAAAACTGGGTCTGCGAAAAAAAAAAAAAATTCCATTGAGCTGCTGACTTAGCAAATTTTCAAAACTGTCATACTTCTGAACTTCTTATTATGTGAAATAAAAGGTGTCTTTATTTTTAACTAATTTGAGGCTCAATTTCTATCATTGGTATATAAAAGCATCCTAGCTGGTATTGGCTCCCTGCCCCAATCATCTTCTTTAAAGCCTACCAAGTAGCCATGTTCCACAATTAGAGATTTAGTCCTTTGAATATTTGTATTCCTTAATAGGTAATAGATAAATAATGATATAATCTTAGAGAAGGGACCATTTTTCCTTTTTTTTTTTTATTTTTTTTTATTTATTTGAGAGAGAGAGAGCACGCATGGGCAGGGGGGAGAGGCAGAGGGAGAGGCCGACTCCCCACGGAGCAGGGAACCAGAGAGGAGAGCAGCGCTCCATCCTGGGACCCTGGGATCATGACCTGAGCTGGATGCAGATGCTTAACCTACGGAGCCACCTGGGCACCCAAGACCATTTTTCTTATTACTACACGAAAGGAAATTATCCACAAAGGAAAATATTAATACATTTAACTACATAAAAAGTTAAAATTTTTCAATAAGAAACACCATAAATAAACTTTAAAGGGAAACAAGAAACTGAAGAGCAGTTTTTCTGCATATAATGCAGAGCTAATATCCTTTCTATATAAATAGCTCTGCAAATAGATGAAAATTGCAAGAGAAAATATACAAAGGATATGAACAAGCAACGGACATTCAATCCATTTTTAGTGTTCAAGTTTACTCAGAATCAAGGGCATGCACATTAAAATATAAGAGTATGCTCACCTACCCAATTGGGATTGGTTACTTTTCCCTTAATAAGGACGACCTTGTGAAGGAAAGGACCACCTCATGATGCTGGCTACCAGCTGAGTTTCCTGAGCTCACTCACTCTGCCTCAAGCCAGGCTGGGCTGCTCATCACGGTGGAGGGAGGAGTGGGGAGGCAGCAGAAACACAGGCTTCTCCAGGCCTCGCCTCAGGACTGGCATGCCATCACTTCCCCTGCCTTCCTTTGGCCAAAAACACGTCACAAGGTCAGGGAAGAGTGGCGGGTGGGCAGGAAATGACACCGCCTCTTGAGGGGAGACTTGCAAAAAACACACTGTAAAGGTTCAGATACACGAAGAGATGGAGATGGAGAATTGGGGCCAATTCTCAAGCAACCTGTCACAAGCATGTGCTACATTATCCCCATGACGCTTTAAAAAAATGAAATGTATCTGTAATATAGTACATATATATTTTTTTCTTTTATGTTTGTGATATGTGGGTAGATAGATAGTCCACAAAAACCTATCCTCTATGGCACAGGCACTACACAACACAGAAATGGCCAGTAAGACTATGAAAAGAGGAGCAACACGCTGGTCGCCATGGGAATGCGCATTTAAGCCACGACATAATTACCTACCCACTGGCATGGAGAAATGAGACCGAACAAATGTTTAAAACCTGACAATACTACAGAGTAGTGAGGTGTGGCATTTCTGGGCCTCGCATACCACTGGTAGGAACGTCAATGGGTAGAGAACCACAGTGGGAATTGTCCATGTCAACTCTAACCAGCACAGACACACCTCATGACCCAGCAATTCCACCCCCAAACATACCCCCATATCCCCCAAATGAACATGAAGGAACATGTTTAAGAATATTCATAGAAGCATACTCATAGCAGCCAAACTCAACCCAAGGGTTCAGCAACAAGGGAATGCATGAGTGGCGAGGGGGGTTTTCCCCACAAAATGGAATACCAGACAAGGAAATGAAGTGAAATGGAGAAAAACAGTAGTAACAGTGACAACTCTCACGACATGATGGTGACCAAATGAAAGCAGGCCCCCAAAACTACATACCTTACGGTGCCCCTGAACCGGGGAAGAGCTAACCCGTGCTTACGGAGATCAGGAGAGCACTTACCTT
Organism: Nyctereutes procyonoides; assembly: GCF_905146905.1. NCBI lineage: Eukaryota > Metazoa > Chordata > Mammalia > Carnivora > Canidae > Nyctereutes > Nyctereutes procyonoides. Next base: position 33,729,419 of record NW_026575052.1, read on the forward strand.
TGACCACAGAGCATCCAGACGTGCCACCAGGCGCTGCCAACATGCCTGGCTCTGGGTCTTGACGTCACCTCCTAAGACCTCATGCTGTACACCGGGAACGTGGGCTATTTTGCTGTAGAGACGTTGTACTTCAGTGACAATATTTACAAAATGATAGTAAAAATTAGACTGGGGTTTGAAATGCTCGCTATTAAAATGCACATGCCTCTCACGGGGGAGATTCCTCAGTTTACCCCACCCCAGGGCCCCCTCCCCACCCGCAGAGGAGGGCAGGGCGGCAGGTGGAGAGGCCCGGGACCCGCACCTACAGCAGGCCCTCATTTAGAGCGAAACGAGCTGGGCGCCCTCGGCTCTTGGGCAGCTCTGTGCGACCCAGGCGTCCCAGCCCTGCTCCCCGCTCGGAGCCAGCTGCCTTCATGCTCTTCCAGGCCCTTTCCAGGCCCTTCCCCAGGCACAGTGTGCAGGGCAGCAGGGCCCGTGATGCCTGTTTCGGTGACACCGCCAAGGTGTCAGAGTGACACAGGTTTAAAGGGACCCAGGTGAACCCACCTCCCCTCTCCTCTTCAGCTTCCATTTCTCCGCCTCATGCCTCATTGTCAACACATTTAGGATGTTTGAGAAAAGTGAGGGCCTGGTCCTGGGGCTTGGACTGCCTAAGGGGCACTGGGGACAACCGCCAGGATAGAAGGAAGGACAGAAGTAAAGAGGCCGTGGACGTTCCAGACGCATTCAGGCGGATTATTAATTCGGGTCAATGCATTTCCGTAACAGCTGGGGAAATTTATCCAGGCTTGGCTTAAGGATTTTAAAATGTGCTGCAGTTTGCCCCAGAGGGATCTTCAAATACATAGGATTTTAACCAGCATCATGTTCGTGTGTGTCTGGTCTGGATCAACGTAGGTCAGTTAAGAATAAATTTGATTTGCCAAGTATATCCAAGCAGGGCGCTGTTGTCTGCAAATATTGCTCACGGTAGTCAAAGGGACGTAGGAAATGAAAGGAAACAAATTTTCAAGATAGAAAATCAAATACTGTGCTGTTTCTGGACTGACAAAACCCGTTGCGAAAGAACAATACCAATGTGCTTTTTTAGCTGCAAGAACCTATTCTCCTTGTAGCCGTGCGTGACTAAGTCCTGGGAAATGTAAATAAAATCAAACACCATGTGACAGGTGGAAACTTGGGAGTTATTTTGACCTCGTGTCATGCACCATGGAAGCCAACCAATGCCCCGGCTAAATCCTAACACAAACAGGGGAATGCACAGATTTTTCATAGGCCAAGATCAGAGTAACCTCCAAGAAACGCCCTGATGGCTCTGCTCACTTCCCAACACAACACCATGACTGCCTGCATGACAAAGGCAGGAGCATCAGACCAGCCTCCTTAGCACCCCAGATAGTCTCAGAGATCCTACATTCTTGGGCAGCCCGGATGGCACGGTGGTTTATCGCCACCTTCGGCCCAGGGCATGACCCTGGGGTCCTGGGATCAAGTCCCGCATCAAGCTCCCTGCATGGAGCCTGCTTCTCCCTCTGCCTGTGTCTCTGCCTCATTCTCTCTCTCTCTCTCTCTCTCTCTCTCTCTCTCTTTCTCTCTCTCTGTCTCTCATGAATAAATAAATAAATAAAATCTTAAAAAAAAAATCCTACACTCTGGATTCCATACACCAATTAAAGGAAAACCTATATTCTCCTGCCGCCCAGCAATAGCTGTGTTTATCAAGGGCTGTAACTGGGCACAAGGCCAGACTGAGCAGGTTTGTTTGAATGGAGATGATCTAATACAACTGCTGGACATGACAACAGAAAAGAAACAGGAAAGCCACTGAGCAGATGCCTGAGGAGTCCAATCCTATTTTTAATTTTCATAAGATGATTAAGTCTCAAGAGCACACAACAGCTACAGATCCTGCGGCATGAATCTTCATTCACTCACCCGTCGTTTACTTGGACCATCAGCTGTGTTGGGGAAAGGAGTGATCAGTAGTTGGCCACGCTCCCTGGCTAGGAGGCAATGGATGTGTAGACGGAGGGCCTGTGTGTGAATACCCACGTGAAAACGGGTTGTAGGAGCCAGCGTGTAAGAAGCGCTGCAGAGGAGTGAACGTGGTGCTGGAACTCAGCTCGCTAAGGGCCTCCGACAAGTGCAGCCAATGGCCAATCAAACGTGGCAGGGCCCCAAACCCTGGCACCTGGAAAGGCCGCCCTATAAAGAAGAAGGGCCTCTGCAGATGGGATTGAGTTAAGGATCTGGACATGGGGAAGTTATCCTGGATGATCTGAGGGAGCACAAACTCTGATCGCAGACATCCTTATTAGGGATGCCTGGGTGACTCAGGGACTGAGCGTCTGCCTTCGGCTCAGGGCGTGGTCCCAGGGTCCTGGGATCGAGTCCCACATCAGGGTCCCCACAGGGAGCCTGCTTCTCTGTCTCTATCTCTCATGAATGAATGAATGAATGAATAAATAAATAAATAAATAAATAAATAAAATCAATCTTTTAAAAAAACACACACAATAAAACAAAAAGCAAGCATCCTTAGAGGAAGGAGGCAAAGGGACATTTGGTGCAGACACACAGAAGAGAAGGCCATGCGAGGACAGAAGAGATTGGATGAATGCAACCACAAGCCTTGGGATGGCAGGAGCCACCAAAAGTTGAAAAAGTGAAGGAAGAGCTCTCTGCCAGAGCCTCCAAAGGGAGGGAGTGCAGCCCGCCGACACCTTGACTGGGTCTCTGGCCTCCAGAACCAGGAGAGAAGAAAATTCTTTGTTTTAAGCCACTTAGGTTTGTGTCAGTTTGTTCAGCAGAAAAAGGAAAATAACATACCAAGAATTTGGTGAGACTCTAGAGGGTTAAAAAAAAGAAAATTGCATGCACTGGGTGTGGAGATGCAAGGGGAGAGTCAAAGGTTGATCCGGCTGGAGCATAAAATGCAGAATGGTGGGATGAGAAGGGCCTCGAGCTGGGTTATGGAGGGCCCCGGGGTTGCTGCTGAGATTGCACCCATGTGTATTCATGGTGAGTGAGGGGGAGCTCTTGCAAGATTTTAAGCTGTTTACATTTTAAATTTACACTTTAGAAAGGCCTCTCTGTCCACACTGTGGGGACCGTCCCCTGCCACCCCCACATCCAGTGTACCAGGAAATCCTATGGGCCCTATATTCCAGGTGCATCATTCTTACTTCTCCCCCTGCAGCCACTGTGAGCATTCTGTCCAAGCCACTGTGTGCACTTCTAGACTTTAAAATAGTCTCCTGGCCCCTCTCTCTATATATATATATATTTCATATTTATTAATATATAATATATAATATATTAATATAATGTATAATATATAATAAATATTAAATAAGTAAATATTAAATAAATATAAATAAATATTAGATGAATTAAAATAAATGTCATTTCTATTTATTAATATAATATATTGATTTATTAATATATTGATATATTAATATTTATTTATATATAGAGAGAGGAACACACAAAAAAATATATAAGGGTAGAACTGAATAATCTTTCACCCAGAAATAGTAAGCCCATTCAATAAACCTACCTTAAAGAGAGAGCTGTGGGAAAAGCTACACTAAGTAGATGATCAATACGGATACACCAATATGATTGATAAAGATAGAGACATGCAGCTGTGTGACAACTATTTTAGAATAGCACCAAAAAAATGTCCAATACTAGGGATCACTGGGTGGCTCAGCGGTTTAACGCCTGCCTTCGGCTCAGGGTGTGATCCTGGGGTCCCAGGATCGAGTCCCACGTTAGGCTCCCTGCGTGGAGCCTGCTTCTCCCTCTGTGTCTCTGCCTCTCTCTCTTTCATGAATAAATAAATAAAATCTTTTTTAAAATGTCCAATACTGAAAGAATGCTCCATCACTTGTAAAATATTATTCAATCATAAAATATTTTCAATCGTATACACAAAGCAGTAATGAAATGGAATTGATTGATGACTTATCTTAACCAATCGGATTAGAATATGTATTTAAGTGATGGTACCTAATTTGGCATAAGTGCAGGGATTGATTCGTTAATATTCAAAATAGGCACAATCACTTTCAAGGACAATCGGGTCATAGGTGTAAAATGCCTGGCCCAGCAATAATAGGTTAGGATTTATGCGAAGAATAAAAGGAGAGATGTACAAAAGAGTCATTTCTATGAATGCTAAACAATGTTGGTTAATTTTTTTCCCTGTAAAAAGAAGAAGCATGACCAACTCAAATTCACAACGATATCTGGTTGCTTAAATATATTATGATCTATTCTGGTACATCCATGGAACGGATTACAATGCAGCCCTTCAAAATGTGCTGAAGAAGATTACTAAACAGCATGGAGATACTTACAACGTTATTAAGCTAAAAGAAAGTCTCAAAGTAGTATGTTCAGCAATTTATGTCCAGAAAACATGCAGAAGATGGGAAGGGCATATATCAAAATGCTCAGAGTCATTTCTGATGGTGCGACTACACATCCTTTTTTGATTTATTATTTATATCTCCTTTACCCAATATTTCAACAATAAATACATAATACTTTGAAATCAGACTCAAAATATTTTGCTCCTATGTTAATATGTGGGTAAAGTCTCACAATGATCTTTTAAAAAGTAAACTACTAAACTATACATGAGGTTTGATCCCAAGATTGTGTATATGCTCCCCAAGAAAAAAGAAAGGAAAAGACCAAAATACTAACAACATTTAGGAGTAGGGTTCCAGTTCTGGGGAAAATGGGATAAGCAGGTCCAACCCTGTCTCTCCCCAAGTGAAAACCTGGACATAACGCAAGGACCAGTAATCTGAGGACTCTGGAAGCACAGAGCAGCAGGAGGACTGGGGACGAGGGTCGGCACTGGAAGCACCCCAGACCTAGTGCAGAGCTTACCATGCGATGTGACTTCCATTAAGCATGAAAGTCCCTGCCTGGACTGGAGGTGCTGGGAGCCCCCTGAGGAGGAGTCGCAGGGGGCAGATGGCTCCAGCAGCCTGGAAGCCATGGTGCAGGTGAAGTCCACCACCTGCAGCCTACCTAAAACTCGGGAAGAACTTTCTCCATCAAAGAGCTATATTCCCAAAAGAATAGAGTGGATCCTGTGGCTCTTTTCTCCGGGTGTCCCCTCGGTGTTCATCCCAGGAAACTCACCCAGTTGTGGGGGTGCACTCCAGAGCCCACCCAGTTGGGGGAATCCACCCTAGGGCCCACCCAGTTGGGGTTGTGCACCCCAGAGCCTACCCAGTTGAGGGAATGCACCCCAGAGCCCACCCAGTTGCAGAAGTGCACCCCAGAGCCCACCCAGTTTGGGGGAATGAACCACAGAGCCCACCCCATTGCAGAAGTGCACCCCAGAGCCCACCTGGTTGGAGGGTGCACCACAGGGCTGGGTGAGCAAAGCCCCAGCTTTCTGGGGGGTGGCACCAGAAAGACAACTCTGGGGGGCCAACGGAGAACTAAAGCAATCACGGAGAGAAAGTAGAGAAAGGAAAATCAGTCCCATCAAGGTGTTGATGAGCCCTGGACTCACCACCAAGCTGCACCTGTGCAGACTGAATCCCCAGTGACTTTGGGGGCTGACCTAAGACCTGCACCACTACCCATGTGGTCAGCTGATGGGCACACATTGGATAGATCTGAAGGGCACCACAAAGCTACCCACAAAAGTCTGGTGAGGAATTTGGAGCCCAAAATCTCTTGGACATCAGCCCCAGCAGTACATTTCTGGATCTGCTTCTGCAGGCCCAGGACTGCATCCATAGGGACTATTACAAAAAAGCTTGTGTGCAGCCAAGGGAGCCATCAGCAAGAGGAAAAGGCACCCTACTGAATGGGAGAAGGTGCTGCAAATGATATCTCTAATAAGGGGATAATACCCAAAATATGTAAAGGACTCATACAACTCGATACCAACACAAAACAAAACGAAAACCAACTACCACATAGACATGGAAGTTATGGGATTTGGACTCTACAACAGCTACCATGAAATTCCTCCTCCCGGTGGGGGCGGGGGGAGCATTCTTGAACAAAAGAAACAGAAGACAGAAACAAGAGCCAAGTTGAAGATCTCAAGCTAACCAAATTCATTGGAAGGGCTTCTCAGCAGAACAGAGATGCCCTGGGAAGAGCCAGCACATATAAGGACAAACCAGTAGAAATTATACAAGTTGAGGGATCCCTGGGTGGCTCAGTGATTTAGGGCCTGTGATCCTGGAGTCATGGGATCGAGTCCCACATCAGGCTTCCGGCATGGAGCCTGCTTTTCCCTCCTCCTGTGTCTCTGCCTCTCTCTCTCTCTATGTCTATCATACATAAATAAATAAATAAATCTTAAAAAAAGAAATTATACAAGTTGAGCAACACAGAGAATAAATGATGAAAAAGAATGAATCTTTGGGTCACTTCAGAGGCCTCAGGGCAAGACCAAGAGGCCTAAAAACACTCTTGTCATCGGAGTCACAGAAGGAGAGGGAAGGGGTGGGGGTGTGAAAAAGAAAATTGTTTTGAAGACACAATGGCTGAAAACTTCCTGAATCTGGTGAAAGACACAAACCTGCGAATTCAAAAAGTCCTGCAACTCCAACAGGATGAATCCAAAGACACCCACCCGGACACATCATAACCAAGCTGTTGGAAACTAAAGGCAAGGGAAACATCCCGAAAGCCATAAGAAAACAATGATTTGAAGAAGGGACGCTTTCTCCTCAGAGGCCCTGGAGTCTGGAAAGAAGAGGGCAATATTTGTTAAGCCTGAAAGACACGAACTGTCAGGATTCTCTCTCCAGGATGACATCCTTCGGGAGAGAAGGCATTCTCACAGAAAGAGAAACTAAGAGAATTCACGTGCGCACACCCACCCCAGAAAGAACAGCTCGAGGAAGCTCTTCAAATGGTGGGGCAACAGCATCAGAGGGGAACGTGCATCTTCAGAAACACAGGAAGAGACACAAAACTGGTAAATAGCTGGTAAACATAACAGGCGATTACTCCCCTCTTGGGTTCTTTAAAACAGGCATGACAGTTGAACACAAAAATTGTAACCCTGTCTGACGGGACTTCTGTTGGGTGTGGATGTTGATAGAGAAGAACACTAAGGAAGGGAAGGTAGAGGGACTTGTGTGGTGGTGACATGAGAAAGAGAACCTAATTAAGGGGAAATACATTCAAGCTCTGGAAATGAGTCCGGGTCAGGGAGAATGTTCTCCAAACCACAGCAAGCCTGGGGCCACAGCAAGTCCTCACTTTGGCCTGCAAAACCCAACTTCATCCACCCCATCTCCACCTTCTTAAGCCCTTGAAGGCTTCTTCAGGTCTCTCTCACTTGCTTCTGTGCCCTCCCCTCAGCGTTTGGTTTATAACCACCTGAGTCCCTGTAACACACAGTCGCTGGTGATATTAAGAAAAATATCAGGGCAGCCCGGGTGGCTCAGCCTGCCTTCAGCCCAGGGCCTGACCTTGGGGACCTGGGATCAAGTCCCACATTGGGCTCCCTGCATGGAGCCTGCTTCTCCCTCTGCCTGTGTCTCTACCTCTCTCTCTCTCTCTCTCTCTCTCTCTCATGAATAAATAAAATCTTTTTAAGAAAAGAAAAGAAAAGAAAAATACCAGCAACCATCTGTTAGGTATTGTCCATCAGATACAGCTCTGAGTATAGCCCTTTATAAATGTTATTCTTGATTCTTACCAAAACCCTGTGAGGCGGGTGATATTTTCCAGATCCCACTTACCAAAAGAGGAAAGAGTCTCATTGTGTGACTGTGGTTAGGATGCCTGTTTCATTCCCAGGAATTAGACTGGTCAGGTTCTGCTAAATTGTATCTGTCCTGAAGGCATCTTCCGGGCTCATAGAATCCGAGCTGGAATGACCTTAGTCACGTGCTTCTAACTCCATCCTCTGATTCTGTAGCTGACAAAATTGGGCTGGTTCGGTTTATTTGGAGATTGAGTTGAACCCATAAATCAACGTTTGTGAGCTGGTAGGTCTTGGCGATGGCTCTTCAGCCTCCTTGCAAACAACACGGGAGAAAAGGCAGAGATGGTCGGAGAGAGTTTTGTGCAACCTAAAAAACCATTCCTGATTCTAGGATCCGAGAGAAACAATTTATGCTCCTGGGCCCCAGTACCTTCGGCTGACCTTGCTGCTGAACGCTTATGGTGATTTTTGCACTGCAGCACATTCCAAGTTCAAAGTAAGATGGATATATCTTAGCAACACACGCTGGAGAAAAATCAATTCCTATGATAAATGGTGTGATGCTTGTCCTGTCGTGGGGCTGCGTGGGCAGCCCTGCTGGAGCACAGCATATCCACTTCTGAAAGGCCACGGCTTCTGAGCATTGTAACGTGCTTGCTACCTTGGAATGCTTTAGGCCAAGCTCAGTGCACGCAGAAAGAAACAGTATCTGACCACTCAGCGGTCATGCCTACTATGGTCCGAATGTGTCCTCCCCAAAATTCATAGGTTGAAACCCTAACTGCAAAGTCGATGGTATTAGGTGGTGTGACTTAAGCCATGAGGGTGGAACACGCATGGGTGGGATTAGTGCCCTTATAAAACAGGCTCCGGGGAGACCCCAGCCTCCCCTACCACGTAAAGATACAGCCAGAGGGGGATCCCTGAGTGGCTCAGTGGCTTAGCACCTGCCTTCAGCCCAGGGCGTGATCCTGGAGTCCTAGGATAAAGCCCCATATCAGACTCCCTGCATGGAGCCTGCTTCTCCTTCTCTCTCTCTCTCCTTCTCTCTCTCTCTCTCTCTCTCTCATAAATAAATAAAATCTTAAAAAAAAAAAGATACAGCAAGAAGGTAGCAGCTAGGAAGCAGGAAAAGGGCCCACACCCAACTACGCCGGCACCTTGATCTTGGACTTGCCAACCTCCAGAACTGTGAGAAATCAATTTCCGCTTCCATAAACCAGTCAGTCTGTGGTATTTTGTTACATCAGCCCAAGCAGATGAAGACAATATCTGCGGGGGCGGGGTGGGGGGTCACCTTGGGTGGCTCAGTCGGTTAAGGGTCTGCCTTTGGCTCAGGTCATGACCTCAGGGTCCTGGGATGGAGCCTGCTTCTCACTCTCACTCTCCTCCCCCTGCTCAGGCTCTGGCTCTGTCTCTCTCAAATAAATAATCTTAAAGAAAAAATTTTTTTAAATTAAAAAAGGACAACATCTGAGGGAACTTTTCAAGGAATAAGGTCCAAGGTATTGGGCATTGCCGAGGTGGATTTGGACTTGGAGAAATGGGATTTGAGCAGATGATACTCCAAGTTGAGAAGGCAGGAAAGGGGACCAAACATAGAGCACAGGCTATGTATTCCAAGAAGGAAGAGGGAGCATGGGTGAAAGATGGGTTGGGTTTGCTTTAGGAAAGGACTCTTCCAAAGAAAGGAATTGAAACTCAATTCAAATTCACGGAGTCAAAAAAGAAGGGAGTTCAGTGGCTCCCGTAACTGGAACATCCAGGGCTGCTGCCAGCCTCAAGTGTGACTGCTCACAAGCACTGAAGAGACCCTCCATCTGTCCTCTCCCCGCCTCTCTGCCGTACCCACCAGTGGGTGTTGGTCGTTCCCTCTGCAGACCAATTCCTCCAGGTAGTCAAGGAAAAGCCACCAGCAGTGGCTGTCAGGTGGCAGGCTGTGCAGCCCTCATCTGGCAACTCAGGTGGGAGGACTGTCCTTTGCCTGTTGCCTGGAGCCACAGAACAATCTGATGGCCCTTGTGCAAGATACTTACTTGCCTCTCTCCTGCCAATCACCGGGTCCTTGTGCACAGGGAGCAGTGATCAGCCAGGCCTGGTTACGTGCCCAGCCTACTGCTGCAGAATAGGGTCTGAACCTGGAAGAAGGAGATGGGCAGAGGGAAGACTAAAGTCACAGCTGGCACGGTCTGCCACAGGGCCACATCGTGGGGGCCTCAGGAGTGAGCGCTCTGTTGTTTAGACTACAGCAGGGACGGTGACAGCTTTTAGGGTAAGAGGCTTGTGCAGAAATGAGACTTCGAAAGAGGATCCAGTGGCAGTGCCTGGGGAGGCCTGCAGTGGTTAGGCATGGAGGGTGGGGTCCCTCTGGCCCTGGGGGCTCATATCTGAGTTTGCCCCCCCAGGAAGCCCCAGGACGGGTCCTTATCATGGTGGAAAACTACAAGTCTGTGATGTTGCAGTGAATGAGCTGGTTTCCATTTGCCATAACGTGCACATTGTGTGGGTGTTGCGGAGACATGGCAAACATAGACATCATGGAGGAAAGGCATTGTGATGGGGCTTTTGTACCTTGAGCTGGTGACTTGGGACACAACAGGTTTGCTGAGAGAGGGACCGGAAGGGGATACTGGGGGGCACGTGACAGACATGGTTAGTTCTCTCTGGGGCCCTAGGAAGATTTTGTTGACAAGCTGCTCGTGTTGAGACTCGAAAGGGGACCGAGTGTTGGCCACACCAACAAGAATGAGAGGAAGGGTCGTTGACTGGGTGGGGCCAGAGCAGCCTGGGAGGCCTAAATGGCAGGAGTGCTGGGAAGAGAACTCAGAGGGGCAGGCAAAGGGCCGCTCAGTCACCCGACTTGCCCACCACCACCCACCCCGGCCATGGGGCTTTGCTCTGAGGACAAGAGAGCACCATTGACAGATTCCACGCAAAGGAGGGGCTTTGAGTCTCTCTTTCCACGCAAAGGAGGGCAGCATTCAGTTCAGAAAAACTACCGTGTGCATCCGTCAGAGGGAGGGGAGAGAGGCAAGGCTCCTGGAAGAGTCTGTTGAGGGCCTGAACCAAGGTGGCGGCCGCGAGGATGGAAATCTCTCCCATCTGTGAGCCCTGTTCACACACCTACCCTAGTAGGCATGGGAGTCAGGGTCACTGGTTGCCCTTTTCTGGTCTGAGTGGCCCCTGGATGATGATCCATGGAATGAGGAGAGCTTCCTTGAGGCCAAGACCAACGTTCTATGGTCTTTATCTTGATTCACAAACGTAGACTTTTTTTTTCTCTGCCTGTTAGGGTAGTTTCATCCACTTTACACCTGCCATTTGGTGATTCTATCATCCCCATTGATGCTGGAGCGGCCAGTTGAGTGGCAGCATGTCACCCTGTCACCTGCAGCATCCCCTGAGCTCCTCAAGAAAGCCCGGCCCTGCCTCTCCAGGGGGCACCTTTATCAGCTCGGTGAAGGGAGCATGCTCTAGTTCTCTCAAGGAGCATAGTTGGGGATGGTTCCCTGGCATCAGCAAATCAATCTCTCCAACAGTCCTGGCCCCCTGCACTCAGAGCCCTCCCTCAGGCAGCTCTGCTTTGCACCTGGCTAACTGCAGGCCACCACTCTGTCCCTGTCTCAGAGAGTGAGCTAGCCCCCGTCAGGACAGGCCCAGATGTCCTTCCAGGAGGGGCTTCCCCTTCAATAATTCCCCTTCCCACCCCATGTTCTTCCCAACCCCAGGTCAAACCTTCACGCTGTGTCCACAGACAGCCCCCAGGCCCGGCAGACACTTGGAGACTTAGTGCCTGCCCTCCGCCCAGCGGGTGCAATGCTGCCTCTGGGCCCGAGGGCTTTGCTCCACCCTGGCTCCAGTTCTGGTCTAGAGCAAACTTGGGTGGGGCCGATCTCAGGGAGGCTGGAACTCTTGTGAGGCCGAGCTGCCTGAGGGCCTGGCAGGTTCCCACGGGTGTCCATACCACGGTCCAGGAGGGGACGCACCACAGCATATATGTCCCTTACCAAAAGGCGTTTGCTCAGCAATTTCAAACTTAAGTACCTCAGAAGATTGCTCAAGGATGCTTGAGGACTGGGGCTCAGTGGTTGAGCGTCTGCCTTCAGCTCAGTTCTTGGGATCGAGTCCCACATTGGGCTCCCTGTAGGAAGCCTGCTTCTCCCTCAGCCTGTGTCTCTGTCTTTCTCTATCTGGGTCTCTCATGAATAAATAAATAAAATCTTGGGGAAAAAAAAAGACTGCTTGAGAATTTAGCCATGACTGATGAGCACCCCCCACGCCTCTGACCCTCCTCCCGCCGAGGACACTCACAGACGGGGCTCCCTACTGCTGTTCCTGGCAGACTTGCCTGGAAAATGAGGGCCCGGCGTCCTGCTGAGAACACCAAGCGGCGGGTGTTGGGCCCTGTGGAGCCGGAGAGCCTCCTCAGTCATTTTAAAAGCTTGTTGTTTTTGAGGCCTCGAGCTCCAGAAATGAATTCAGCAAGAAAATGAAAAAAACTACAAGACAGATACCCAGAGGGCAGCCCCCGCTAACAGAGGCCCTCGGCTGAAACCAATTCGGACAGCCCAGCAACGTCTGGGCTCAGGGCCTTGGCTTTACCTCAGAGGCCCTTCTGCTCGCATGCGCTCGTGAGGCGCAGACTGCATTGGGAGCTTCTCAGCCTGAAAGAAGCCAAGGAAACTTGCTCCTTTCATTTAGGTGATTGTCTCTGTGGTTTTGATTTCAACAGCTTAACATCATCTGAAGATGCCTCAGGTCATCCTAGGCCTGCAAGATGGGTCTTTAGGAGACACTTTGGGTGACAACCTGGGAGGGGTGGGATAGGAAAATTCTAGAACCAGCTCCTGGTGCCTTGTTTACACCGGCCACTTACCTCTTGAAACACCTCATCTCACAGCCTTTATTTCTTCAAACCCAGGAACGAAGAATTTGAAGCCCTGAAATGTTTGCTGTGCCCCCCACCGCCCCCACCCCCCACACCAAGGGTGCCCAAATCCAAAACATCCTCAGGAGAAAAAGGCTTGCCAGGTCCTGGGGAAGATTCCAGGTCTTACCTCCCAGCTGGCCTCGAGCACCTGAACAAGGGAAGGGGATGATAATGAAGGACATGCTCTCTCCCCAAATGCTTTGAGACCCCAGCTGGATCCCACCTCCTCTTTGAGACTTTCTGAAAGGCCAGCCCCGTCCTCTAGGACTTCAGAATCCCTGCACACGTTAGCTGCCTGTCCTGACTTGGGGCACAGCCTTGCTCACTCAGTGATGCCTGGTGTCCACCCAAGCAGCGATCCGCGATCCGTAGACAAGGAACACGCCTTGGCCCTCAGGCCGTGACACAGATGAGGTGGAGAATAACTTCATTCTGATAGTAAGTGAGAAAAGCCAAAGTCCAGAACTATGTGTGTGATAAGCTTTACTCATTGTACAAAACTGAAAGAAAATAAATTCATCTGTTTGCATGGAAATAAAATACCTCTGAGGGCACTTGGATGGCAGTGAGCTAGGTGTCTGACTCTTGGATTTGGCGCAGGTCTGACCTCGGGTTTGTGAGATCAAGTCCCACATCAGGCTCTCCGCTCAGTGAGGAGTCGGCTTGGGATTCTCTGTCTCTCCCTCTGCACCTGTGTGCACCCTCTGCACCTCCTCCACTCTCTCTCTCTCTCTCTCTCTCTCTCTCTCTCTCAAAGAAAGAAAGCTTACAAAAAAAGAGAGAGAGAGAAAGAAAAAGAAAATATCTCTGTAAAGACACACAAGAAACAAATCATACCTTCCCCGAGGAAGGAAACTATGCTTTTGTGGCCTTTGAATTTTGAAAAGTAAGACTGTATTTGCTATTCAAAATGAAGTCATTCAAACACAATTTAAAATACACATATTGGTCTTTAAAACATTTCTATTCCCCAGGATTTCAAGGCAGACAGGGCAAGGTTGGCCCAAAAGAAGTATACTTGTGGGGGGAGTATTCTTCTCGAGACTGCAACATGGATCATGGTTCTTCAGGAGACCAGTGGAACCAGAGGCAGAAAAGAACAGTGTCGTACTGAGTAGGAGCTATTGAAACTCCTTAGACCTCCAGGAGCATTTCTGAGTCCACGAACTCACAGGAGTGTCATTGCAGTTTCTTACGGAAAATGCGAACAGGGACAAGGCTGACGGAGGGACAAACTAGTTTGGGGTCAAACTGAGGCAGCACACTTGGATGGAGAAGCCAGTTAGGATGAAGGTCAGAAGGAATTGGGTCAGAAATTCACAGAGGTTACAAAGAAGGGACAGGACACACACAGACCAGAGATGTGACCCAAGTCCCCTCCCGAGGGCATGCCAAACCCCAATACACAAGTTTGTTCGCATGTTATCCAGGAAGGAAGCTTGCTTCTGAGTCTCGGGTTTCAGAGGCCCAGGGGGCAGCACCACCACCGGCTCATACCCAGCCTTTGTGTGATTGGACCGTGGTCCCCCTTCCTCCAGACACCTTCCTTACACCTGCCAGAAAATTGTCTGATCTACGATGACTGCTCTTTGGAGGGCACCCCCTCGGGCTGTGGGATCCTGTTAAGGCCTGTGGCTGTGGAGGGCACCCTAAGGAGGGGCCGGGGAGCCTGCAGGGACGTGGCTGTGAATCCCCAGTGGAGGCCGGGTTGCCTATCTTCCGTAGAACCTTACTGGAACACATACGCACACACGCACACACTCACGCACACACTCACGCACATCTTGCCTTTACAGAAGAACAAAAGGCTGAATGACTAAATCCACAGGTCAAAAAAAAAAAATCGTTTTGTGAAGAATTCTCTTCAGTAATAAGCTTTGTTGTTTAGGTTCAAAGTGTGATTTGCTATTTCTACATTTTACCGTGCCCTGCGACTTCATTTGCACCCCATTTGTCACGGTTCCAAACATCTTAGGGACTCGTGGCTGAAAGACTCTTGGAGTTGCAAGAGCAGAGGCCGTCCTTGTGCTAAGTACGATGTGCTTCGCGTAGAACGCGCTCTGCGTGTCCGCTTCCACTAGTGACAAGAGGTGACTAAGTGACCTAATATGGGTGACAGCTTTCTCCTCGGCATAGAGAGCTGGTTCTCAAATTCTGATCTGCATAAGAACAAGCAGAGGAGGATGTTAAAGTCATCTTCCCCCCTCCTTCTATTCCACCTACAGGCCCCATTCTGACTCAGTGGGTCCAGAGTTTTGTTAAATACCTGAGCGAGGACTCGGTTACGGTATGAATTTCATTCTCTTGTGTGAACCCAGAGGAGACCTGCCAAACAGGAACAGCAACTGTGATCTATTTTATTACCAGTGGCTCTTAGATAAATAAGCAATAACCACATGGCTCCCTTGGGTACTTGAAGCCAATAAAGCAAAAGTCTGGGGGAGTCAAAATCGCCTTGACGTCTTCCTTCCATTGGATGCCAGATGAAGACATTGAGTTGTACTCAAGAGCTCTCTTAGCTGAGAGAAATATCACTAACGGGAATCCCAGCAAGCATAAGAGCACGCAAAAGATGACTGACTCAAGAGGCAACAGATGGGGGGCTCCCCACTCACGGCCACCAAGGAGCCCACATTATTAAACACCTATATAGTGTGATATTTGTTTGCATGGCGTCGTTGTTCCAGAGCAGCTTTTTTCTTTTACCCTCTCTCCTCCTCCACACTGTCCCCGCCCTGAAACACCTGCCCATGGGGAAAGGGACAGGAACTCAACAGGTGTCAAGTGAACCCAGCCTGCCTACCCTGCGATACAGGTGAGGCTGTTACCACTTAGCAAATATGGAAACAGAAGCCTAGAGATTGCAGGACTTGCTCCAGTTGCACAGGTAGGACAAATTGGTGCAAATCCACACGCCACTGTCCTGGCATTCCAGGTCTTGGCTCACTACCCCGTGTGGCATCTGTGCCCGGATGCCACGCACAAAATAATGGTAATGAACACACTCAGTGACCGGGTGCTTTGTTTGCAGTTTCTTAAGGCTCGATCCCCAATGCTCTCCTCCTCTACTCCCTTTCCTCAAATGTCATCTACTTCTCCTGGCTCTAGATTCTATCTCTAGATCGTCATCAACCACCAAACTTACATTGTCAGCCCCGATCTCATCCCTGAGCTTCAGAGACGTGTCCACTAGGCAACGTACATGTGACTTATTGGTGTCTGCAATGGAATATGTGAAACACTTAACTGTTTATTTACAGCCCCCCAGCCCACCCCACCACCTCCGTGTCTAACAAAACCTCCTTTCCTTCCCCAGGCTTCACCATTTCACTTACCAGCACAGCCTTCTGCCCAGTTGCTCAAGCCGAAACAATGAGCATCACCCTGAATTCCTTCACGACCCCCCCACATGAGGTACATTAGCATCCTGAGATGCCATCTCCAAAATGTGATTAGAAATCGAATGACTGCCTGCTGTCTTCTCTTTCACCATCTGGTTATATGTATGCATCTTGAGCTGCTATTTCTTAGCTGCAGCGTTGTGGTCAAAGAAATTTGGGAGCCACTCACTGCCCATCAGGTTAAGGCCTCGGCCTACATCCTTGGTCTCCTCCCTCATCTCCCCCTCTTCATTCCCTCAGTACCTGGAGTTCTGAGCTCTTGCCCACCTTGTTGCCTTAGTATTTGCTGTTGCTTCCCCCCCAACCCCCACCCCGGAACGTTTTTCTCCATACCTTTCCCACAGCTGTCTCAGTTTCAATGTATATCCTAAGAGGCTTCCCTTGACCACACTGTGAAAACTGTGTCCTATCCAGACTTATTTTTCTTTAATCAATACCTATCAGTTGACTTATTTACAATCAGTTTTTCCATGAGACTATAAGCTATGCGAGGACAAGAAATGATCAATGTAAGTCATGATTCCCTGCGCCCCACTTTCACCCAACTCAAGGAGCCCCACGGAAAGGTAATTAATGACTGGCTGTAGTGCTTCCATATTCACAGTAGAAAGGTTGCAGGCTATAGTAGGCAGACTCGTGTCCCCTAAAAAATATAGACTCGTTTCCTAACCCCTGGTAGCTGTGAGTGTAACCTCAGTCACAAATAGGGTTGTTGCAGACATAATTAGTTAAGATGAGGTCATACTGGACTGATAATGGCCCTCGATCCAATATGACCAGTGCCTCTCTAAGAGGAGACTCAGGACACATGGAGGGAGAACACCATATGACCACAGAACAGGGCCTGGAGTGGTGTGTCTACCAGCCGAGGGAGCCAACGATTGCCCCTGATTGCCAGCAGCACCAGAAGCTCAAAGAAGGGCATGGGGCTGATTCTCCCCTGAAGCCCGAAGAGAAGCCTCGATCTCAGACTTTCAGCCTCTGAACTAGAACTCTGGGAGAATGAATCTCTGTTGTTCTAAGCCACCTGGTTTGTGGGGGTTGTCTCTCGCCTGAGAAAAGTGAAGGGGAGGATAATAATTTCTAAAATAAAATGTAGCACTAAGTTCTGTGGATTTTATGAATAGTAATTAGTCAAGAGTGAAGTTGGCCCAGTATAGGATTTGGAGAACCTGGAGATGATTTCTAAGGCAGGTTTTCTTCCCTGAAGGTAAAAATTCTCACCCAAACTCTTAATATCTCGTCCAAAACAATGTTACCCCAACCCCTGAAGCAAAAAATAAGACATATTTAATTCTTCAAGCAATTAAATCGCTCATTAAACTTTTGCCACCTGACCTGAAAGAACAGAAAATCCTATTACAGTGATGTTAGAAGATGTTCTCATTGTTTAATAGCTGTAGTACTTTTAAAAGTCAGGTACTGATAATGAAATTACATCGGCCTTTTAGGACATCTCTGAACACAAATTGCATTAGCTCGGAAGTCTCAGTTGGTTCATCAAGAGTAATGGAGTTATTACTGCCAGAAGCCATGATTCCACGGAAATGAAAATTGTATTTTTTCCAAATACTATAAATGATGATGCTTGGCAGCCCTGTACTCACTGAATCGATGCTTGGCAGCCCTGTACTCACTGAATCATACCTTTTCATCCGCATTTTTGAGATGGGTTTTAATGTAAGCAGCACTGTGAGGGGAAAAAAACTATCCAAATTTTAATTAAACAAGGCAGGCAAGTGTTGGATAGGAAATTGCTGATGGCCAAGGACTGCGTCACTCAGGTCCGGACTCCCTGCTTACCCCTGGTGAACCCGAGGCTACTCAGGTCTTCTGAGTTTTGGGAGCCACATCTGCTAAAGTGCAAGAAGGGAAGAACTAGATCATTTGCCAGATACTTTCAAGCTCTAAAATACTGTTGTATGTGGACCTTTTCTCATTCCTCCGCAGTACATTTTTAGGCTCAGGATTTCATAGTTAAGCTCTCATCCTTTTTTGAGCCAATCACTGTCTCACTGACCTCGGTGGCTGTACCTGCTGACCAAGCCAGCCAGATGTTGTGGCTGGATGGAGATTTGTTGAAGCCACCTCCGGTCACTGGTAGCTCACAGGCAATTGTGCAGTCTGATGATCGCACAAGAAGGCCCAGCCTGGGCGACAAGGGAGACCGAACAGTCCAAGCTCCATTTGCCAAGCCAAGCGCCCGGGAGTTTGCATCTGTCGGGGCAGCACCCTGTCCTCAGCCACACAAAGGCACCCACAAGGCTCGCAGAAGCCCTGGGCCACCTCCCTGGATTTCACAGTTTCTGTGAGAAGCTGCCAGACTCCCTTCTCGTTTCAGAGGAAGCAGTTGCAGAATATAATCCTTATTGCTCTTAATTTATTACTGTTTATTAGCATTTATTCTTAAGAATGGTAAAGAGCCTACATGCACATGAACTAGAGAACTCTGAAACCAAACAGACTGGCTACAGAATTTCAAAATTCTAGTCATCCTTGTATCACACTATACTATACACATGACAACCATCTAGGTTGCTAGTTGTTGAGTCACAGTGAGTTTCATGACTTGTTTTATAACCACATGATCTCAACTAGGGGTCTATCTCAGTTTAACCCCTATTCAAGTTTCTGATTATTAGCTTGCTCTCACACCACGCAATTAGGAGGAGCTTGACGTTAGGATGACAAAGATAAAAGCATGCACCCCAGATTCAGCTCTTGTGATAACGGGAGACCTCTCCCATGCCCCCCGCCCCACCCCCTGTCTGTTCCTGGGCCACTTGGGGCTCCAGGCTGCCTGACCCTGAAGATCCAGATCAGGAGATCCACTAGGTCCAAGCAACCAGCTTAGTGGCTTCATAAAATCTTTATGCAAATGAGCTTTTATAACCCATCAAGAAATCAGTCTTTGTAAATATTACCTCCTTCATTGGCTGTCACTGTCCACCTTGCACTTGGCAACAATCTAATGAGCCTGGACTGAAGCCTCCATCCTGCCAATCTGGTCCTTCTTTTCTTAAATAGGCCCTAAGATGGATTTACTGTGAAAATAATAAAGTTTAAGCTTCAAGACTCATTGCTTGCATGGATCTTTGCCAAGACTCCTAATCGCATTTGTGTGTAGGGAAAACAGAATCAGCACAAAGTATGCAGCCAAATAAGTAAGTTAGAAAGGCTAAGGGCAAGATTTCCCGCTTTTACATGCTTAAATTACATTTACATTTTAAGACATAAGATAGACATGGAAGATTTTTAAAAATGTCTTAAGTTGAACTTCTAGAGTTGTAAAATTCAGTATCTGAGATTATTTTTTAAAAGATACATTTAGGGACGCCTGGGTGGCTCAGTGGTTGAGCGTCTGCCTCTGGCTCAGGGCGTGACCCTGGGGTCCTGGGATCAAGTCCCACATCAGGCTCCCCTGCAGGGAGTCTGCTTCTCCCTCTGCCTGTGTCTCTGCCTCTCTCATGAATAAATAAACTATTAAAAAAAAAAAAAGATACATTTAGGGGGCGCCCAGGTAGCTTCGGCTTAGTTCATGATCCCAGGGTCCTGGGATTGAGTCCCACACTGGGGCTTCTTCTTCTTCCTCTGGCACTCCCCTTGTTTGAACTTTCTCTCAAATAAAATTTTTTTAAAATCTTAAAAAGATATGCCTTGGGGCACCTGGATGGCACAGTTGATTAAGTGTACAACTCCTGCTCTTGACTCAGGTCATGACCTCAGAGTCATGGAATCAAGCCCTGTGTTGGGCTCCACGCTCAGCATGGAGTCTGTTTTAGTTTCATTCTCCCTCTCCCCGTGCCCACCCTCTCTCTGAAATAAATCTTTAAAAAAAGAAGATATTGGGGAAAACTAACAGATTCAACTCTACAGAAGGACATATTAACCTCAGAGAAGAGCAAGAGAACTACCCAAAGTGACACACACACACACACACACACAAAGCTGAAAAAAAAAAGAGATTGAGTGAGCTGTGGGACAACTTCAAGTGACGTATACATAAATAGGAGACCAGAAGTGGGGAGGAAAAAGAAAACATACATGAAGAAATAATGGTTGGAAATTTTCCAAATTTAATAAAAATTCAAAACATACTGACCCAAGAAACTCAGGGAATCACAAACACTGAAACAAATAAAACAATACCAAGGACTATCAGTCAACTGATTAAAACCAATTAAAGGAGAAAATCTTAAAAGTGGTCACAAATAAGGGTCCCTGGCTGGCTCAGTTGGAAGAGCATGACTTTTTTTTTCTTTAGAGAGATAGTAGGGGGGATGGGCCGAGGGATATGAGGAGAATCTTAAGTAGGCTCTACACACAGCACGGAGCTGTGCTTGTGCAGGGCTTGATCTCACAACCCCGAGTTCATGACCTAAGACAACATCAAGTCAGATGCTTAACTGACTGAGCCACCCAGGCACTCCTCGAGTAATGTGACTCTTGATCTTGAGGTCATATGAGTTTGATTCCCATATTGGGCGGAGAGATTACCTAAAAATAAACTTGGGGGGGGGGAATCCCTGGGTGGCGCAGAGGTTTAGCACCTGCCTTTGGCCCAGGGCGCGATCCTGGAGACCCAGGATCGGGTCCCACGTCGGGCTCCCGGTGCATGGAGCCTGCATCTCCTTCTCTCTCTGCCTGTGCCTCTCTCTCTCTCTCTCTGTGTGACTATCATGAATAAATAAAAAAATAAAAAATAAATAAATAAAAAAAATAAAAAATAAATAAATAAACTTAGGGGGGAAAAAGTGGTCACAAGAAATCAAGCAGAAATCTGGATCTACACAAAGACATAAAGAACACCATAAAATGTAAATATGTGGGTAAATATAAGAGACTTGTTTTTTCTTCTTCTTCAAAGTCTCTTTAAAACTATTCAAGCAAAAATAGTTACCACTGTATTGTGGTGACTTCAACAAATATAAATGTAGGACAAAAATAACACGAACTGGGACTAGGAATAATGAGTATTACAGGAAGGTTCTCACACTATAAATGAAGTGGTGTACTAGACTTCATTTAGACTGTGATAAATGAAAATTCACACACAATAGGGGCACCTGGGAGGAGGCTCAGTCAGTTAAGCATCTGCCTTCAGCTGAGGTCATGATCCTGGGCTCCTGGGATGGAGCCCTGCATCAGGGTCCCTGCTCAGCGTGAAGTCTGCTTCTCCCTCTCCCTCTGTCCATCCCCACCCTCACTCTGCTCATGCTCGCTCTTGCTCACTCTCTCAAATTAAAAAAAGAAAAGCTTACACACAATAAACCCTAAAAACACTTAAAATCTGAAACAAAGTATTAGACCTAAGAAGCCAACAAAGAGCATAACTAGGATAATAAACAGGTATTCAAAAGAAGGCAGATAAAAAGTGGGATAAAACTCAGGATGATAGGAACACTTGGGTGGCTCAGCGGTTGGGCACCTGCCTTCGGCCCAGGGCATGATCCTGGAGACCCAAGATTGAGTCCCACTTCGGGCTCCCTACATGGAGCCTGCTTCTCCCTCTGCCTGTGTCTCTCTGCCTTTCTCTCTGTGTGCCTCTCATGCATAAATAAAATCTTAAAAAAAAAAAAAAAAACTTCAAGATGATAGATTTGAATACATCAATACTCACATTCAATGTAACTGGTCTTAAGATTACCAACTAAGGCATAGGTTGACATACTGTATTAAAAAAAAAAGGCTAAACTGTATGCTGCCCATAAGATGCACACTTAAATATAAACACACCAACAAGTCTGAAGTAAAAGGATAGGAAAAGATAATACTATGCTAATATGTGGGTTTTTTAAAGTTTTTAATCAGACTGCTAGTATTAACATAAGATTTTAAAGCAAAGAATATTACCGGGAACAAAAAGGGTAACTAAATAAAGATATAAATGTCAATTCAACAGTAGAATATAACAACAATCCTAAATACTTATGAATTCAAAATACATAAAGCAAAACCAGGAAGAACTAAAAGGAAAAACAGACAAAATCCACAATCCACCTGGGGATTTCAAGACCCCAACATTAAATGATAGCAACAACAGACAGAAAATCATTAAGGATATACAAACTTGAACACCACCATCAGAGAGCATGACGTGGCATTATAGATTATTTCACTCAACAAGAGCCAGAAGATACCTTCTTTTCAGGTGAGTGTGGGGCACTTATGAAGATGTATTGTGAGCCATAAAGCAACTCTTAGAAAAATTTTAAAAGGAAATCAAATCATACAAACTGTTTACTAATCAAAATGGAATTAAGTTATAAGAGAGCAACAATGCTCTTTGGACAGTAAATATCTGCCCAAATATTTGGACAGTAAAATAACATACACTGAAAGTAACCCAAGGATCAAAGACATGCCAAATGGAAAACTATGAAGTGTTTTGAACTGAACAAAAACAAAGACACAACATACGAAGATTGGCTGGAATGAAGCTAATGCAGTGTTTAGAAGGAAATTCATAGCATTACAATACCTATTTTGAAAAGAAGGCCTCACATCAGTGACTCCAGCTTACACATTAAATGAGAAAAAGAGCAAACTAAACCTGAAATAAGCAAAAGAAATAAAGGGCAGAAATTGGTGAAATAAAAAGAAAAAAAAAAAAACGAAGAAATGATGATGAAAGCAAAATCTGATTAGATTCCTTTTAAAGACATGTTAACACTAGGAACAAGAAAGTATCACTACATATCTTACTTTATTAAAAAAAGGGAATTTCCAACTTTATATCCCGATAGCTTTGACAACAAATTCCTTTGAAGATGTACACCACCAAAGCTTACTCAGGAATAAATAACCTGAATAATCCTAAATCTACTATTAATGTTGATTTGTAATGTTAAGAAGGAAATTCCAGACTCGGATTGGCTTTACTATGAAATTCCACCTAACATTTATGGAAGAAGTAATAACAATATGAATCAAAGTCCTTCAGAAAACTGAAGAGGAGGGAACACACACAACTTTCCAATTCATCCTGTTAGGCCAGCAAGATCTTTGTAAAACCAAAACCAGAAAGACATTGCAAAACCCTGGAAGGGCTTGTTACCACCTTTCAGTTATTTTTCAAAAGCCATAAATGTGTAAATGTCTCAGAAGTAGGTGAAAATACTACTCAACAGTGGCAACATTTTAAGATTTTCGTTTTTATTAAAAATATAGCAACACAATAGCAGCATCATTTGATAAATCTTTACTAGTCCACTTAGAAGTAGTCCTACTCACATAAATATACACCACCTATGCAGCATCTTTATGTTTACATTTTAAACTCTTCCCTTAATAATCCATCGCATTATGTGAAGAACACTATTGTAAGATTCAGGAGAGTAATATTTAACTATTAAACCGAACTACCTATACAACTACACAATACACCCAAAAGTCATCTTCTGTGGAAACCAGAGATCATTCCCCAAGAGGTTGTTGCCTACCACACACAGCCTCAAGTTGGTAAAACTCCGTCTCCTCAACTCTAACTTCTTCATTATGATTTTCATATATTTGAACTTGCACATATAGTCAAGAAATTAACTATCTAGCAAATAAAAGTTAATCAAGAGTGGAGAAAACTATATTAATTCCATTCCAATCCCAGGAAAATAAATCTCAGCAGTAAAATATGTCAAATTTCACAAAAGTTGGCAATTTTTGAAATGAAAATGTTAGATACAAAGTAAATTTAAAAATCAGGCAACAAACTAAAACCTTGCTTTTAAAAACAATGTATTAAGAAAAGCTATATTAAATATAAACTAATAATTTTAACAAATTAGTTGCTAGGAACTATAAAAATATCTTTAGAATGGAAAGAAATCTAGTGATTACATACTACCAACCTGAATAGGGACCAAAACCCATTAACAGCTCTAGCTATTATTTTTAAAATAATGTATCAATCTTCAGACAGAATCACCAAGAGAAGATTTAAGAAAAACAAATTCATCCACAATCCCAAAATTAAATAGGGAAGTCAATTTCATTTTAAAAGACTATTACATTATACTTGGCTACTGCTTCCAGAAATATAATTTAGCCCTTTTAAGAGCACTAACTTTTGAAATCTGAAAAGAAACAATTTTAAATGAATATTAGACTAGTTAAATAAATGTGAGATTACTAAGTATGTAGGTAGTAAAAATTTTTTTAAAAATCTAAACATGTAAGGAACATACTTTGTGGAAATGGCTCTACTTTATAACCCACCCAGTTAGAATCAGATACTATGTTTGAGTGAAGATACAATTCCCTGAAATTTTAAGCTATGCGATGCATCCCTCCAAAGTCTCATTTTAACAGCTAATTCCACTACTTAAAAAAAAAAAAAATTTAATTCAAACCATATTATTTCTAATAGATTTTTTAAATGTTTAAAAGCCTATTACTACATACCGTAATTCTTAAAATTAGAATCTTCAGAGGTGATTTGTATTCAGGGCTTTTTAAGTTTTAAGATAAAGACAGAAACATATATATAGGAATGAATGAGGTCCTGGAAATAACATCACAAATGAAGTTATTTTCTTCACAAAAAAGAAGGGATTCTAAACATGAGTTTTTATTATTAAGCATGTCAAAATTTAAGCCTCTGACATTTCTGAAGATCAACACAGCATATATAGAACTCTTGAATATAAGAATTCTGAACAAAATCCCAATTAGTGTTTGCAATTATAAATTAGATTAGATGGAGAATAATAAGGAGATAATTGCAGAAGTTAAGGATTCATACTTGTTTTCACATATGAAACTAGCCAGCTTATTATGAAGGCCATCTTAATATAAATAATTCATTACGCACTGCTGAAAAGAAAAGAACAAGAAGATCAACAGAATTTGTCTAAAATGATGAATAGCAACACAATTAGGGAAAAGAATGTACTCTCTGTATAATCAAGCTAAAAAAGATAATTACAGAAGGGATCAAGTATAAAACGGCTGTCTTCTCGGCCTTACCTCAAGTTTTCCTGACAACATCTACCTGGGTTGAAAGAGAATAGCCTTAAAGAAAAAACAAAATGCCTTGAAAGGAAATAACAAATAAATGGAAACCTACCAGGCTCCTATAAGTGAACAAAGAAAAAAAATACGTCTTTCTCTCATTCTTTCTCGATCTCTCAATCTCTCTCACGCATGCGCCCGCACGCACGCAAGCAAGCACTCACCTCCAGGCCCTAAACACTGCTTCTGTAAGCCCACTTGAAGACATTTTTTCTTTCTTTGTATCTCTTGCATCCCTACTCAATTCATGTCCGACTTTTACAAATCAGTGTCTTTCAAAAGAAGTGTCATTATTTTAAAGCTGAATGTCACCAGCAGGAAAAATAATTAGCAGCAAGCACCAAATTAACTGCCAACAAAGAAAACATTAGGAGTCCAGAGTACAAGAAATAACTCAAACTTTAAATGATTGTTTTATAGACACCAAACAAACATGTACTCTCCATGTCGAAACAATCTCTATGCCAACTAAAACAAGATAAACATGATAAACTAAGATGCTGTTTTGAAATGCATAAACAAATACTTTCCTCTAAAATACTTGGCTTTATTAGAGAAATGGTACTAAAAATAACAAAGATTCAAACAACATTTGCTCTATTCTACTTACATATTATAAATAAGACAGCTGTTGATGCAAGACACACACTCCTCCACAATCTTTCCATATGCACCCAAGCATTCTTGTATCAGAATAAGCTGTTTACCAGCCAACCGTATGTGGTTGAATGATTAAAATGACCATCTATACTTTACATAGTAAAGCATTTTCAAAAATTTTAATGTACACAGTGACAAAAAAGGAAAAAAAACACAGTAATTCTGAACACATGAAGAGTAATTAAGCAGCTTCATAATAAAACGAGGCTTCATTGCAATAGGGGCAATTCTTTCCATTCTCTACCAAATACTTAAGTTTCAATAGTATTAACATTAAAAGAAAACTCAAGTTGAAACCAAGTAACTGATGTGCTACTCAGCTTTTTAAATCTATAAGTAACTCTTCCCATGAGGTAAGGCAACGGAGTAATTTGATTGTATTAGATTGCATTAAAATAATTATACTTGATTTATCTTAATAACATGCTAATCAAAAGGTATAACATTTGGGGAAACAAAACAATAATGAAAATATTTCTGAAATTATGACTTATGGCTTTGGGGGAAAATATTAGCAATGTTGTCATTTTATTACATGTATACTTCCTGCAGAAAGTGAGCCTAAGAGTAACGGACGACCTATATTTTAAACTCAAGTAAACGTATCCTTAAAACAAATAACCTCATGTGTTCTCCTTTACATAGAATTTCTGCACATCATTTATGAGAAGATGATTAAGAGGTAATAATTAAGGCCATCCAATGGAGACGAGAAAGTGTTTGCTTTGATTTAAGTAAAGTAAGAACATGCTTCATTTTCAATCATCACAGTATAAAACTGATGGTCCCAAAACTACACTGTTGTTTTAAGCTTTGAAGCCATTCTTGAAAACAGGACTTGCCTCGTGTTAGGTGAACTATGTGAGAAGCTCTTCTGACATACCACTTGCACACTTCTCTATGGGAGTGAACGGGATATCCATCTACGTTCCCTACGAACTGAGAATGACTAGCACATATAAAATTCTAGAAAACAGCATACCACATTGTAGAAGGCACTAAAGCTTCAGCTTGTGCTCCCATAGCCCATTTTGAAAACTCAGTCTTCTTTTAATAATGGCACCTTTGCCACCTACAGCTGACAACACACACTGCAATATTATTCATAATAAGCTTGGAAATGTCATGAAAGTTCAAAAAGAAATGCTTACTTTGGGGGGAGACCCAATGATTCTAAACTGAATACTAATACATTATTATTAGTATTCAGCATGGGTGCTCTTCCTTTTGAAAGAGAACAGGAGCATGCATTGTCAGTTGTCTATTAATCCACTTATTTAAGCAATTTTAGTCTGTAAAACTATTTTAACAAAAAACTGTTGTCCTAAACAGTGAGCAAAAGAAAACACAATAGTGAGAATTTAACACAATCACCGTAAATCCTGTGAAGTAAATGTTAAAACTTCTACATACTCTGCACTTACAAGGGTGTGTATATATTTGCACCGATTTCAAGCACATCATCAAATCTGTATATATTGAAATTAAAAAAAAAAAAAAGTAAAACAATACAAAATTCAGCAACTACCATTTTTTAAAAGAGCCTCCAATGCTTATCTCCAGTCTTTATGGATAGTACAAATTTGGATCTTTGATGTCCCATTTATTTGTAATGGTTCTTGGCAAACACTAACAAACCACATGACAAGTGTGGCAGCCACCATGGAAATGCACAGATTCTAGAAGATGAGGAGTTTGGGTAACACCTGTGATTTTCACGATGTCCATGCTTTATTTTCTTACTCAGTAACAAGATGGCCACAAAGTCACCTAACAACTAGGAAAGCTGTTAGTTTGTATCTTTATGCTCAACTGGATTTCTTCACGGTTTAACATCTTGTTGAGAGAATTAAAAGCTTTGGATTTTTCTTCCAGCCTGTGTTCAGAGGTGCACCTGTCAGTTCTATACTGCTTCTGTTTTGGTAGAGAGGTTTTCTTCATTTGGCTGACAATTCCCATTTTGTTGCACTTTGTTTTCCTCAGTCCTTGGTGCGTCCTTTTCATCTACTTCTTTGCCCACGCTTGAATCTGGTTCTTTACTGTGTTCTTTCTCCTACAATGAATATTAAGCCATAAGTTTAATATTTTTTCTCAAAAGTTGCCTGCTATTACATCTGGTTACAGCTAAAATAGGTACTTCTGTGAACTTAGTAAAAGTGATTATTTGCTCCCATTATGTTTTCACATAAATAAATGTATCACTATATCCTCTGTATTTCTCATAAAAGATGGAAATTGTAAATTAAATTACAATAATCAAAAAGAAAGTCTAGGACATATTCAATAAACATTACTGAATTGAAAAGTAGGACAGACTAGCCGAAAGAGTTAAATAGCTCCCAAAGATGCCAGGATAGGTTTGCAATCTGGATACCAAAGAAGCAAAATTCAGAGGATGCAGGAAAAGAAATCACTCTTCATTCTAGAAAAGACTGCTCAAGAACAGTCCAATTCTGCCCTCAGCTTCAAGGAGAATTAAATGAGAACATATGGAACAATCAATGCCTGACACACAGTAATGCTCAAGAGATGTTATCAAGGTTACTGATGATGGTGATAAAACCCTACCAATATGAGAGTAAATAAAATTATCAGGTGAAAGCTCTAGAACTTATAAATGATTTCCAAATACAAATACACTTACTGGAATAATAAAGCAATTAACGTAATTCACTAGCAATTAAATATTTATCCCCAAAAACAACCTTACTTGGTAGAATTTGGTTTTCTGTTGTTCTAATTCAACAAACCTACTAATTTCAGTATACAATACCAGTAACAGAACTTGTGTCAAATTTGCTGAAAAAAATCTATTTCAGGAAATACATATATTTTAAGGAAAATGGCCTCAACCAGAAATCTTCGTATAAAATCAAATATGCATTATCTGTAGACAGTTCTACTGTCTACAGGACAACCAGGACTCTAGGATTCCCTATAGTAAGGAATGTATGTGTCTGAGTTTCAGTTAGCTCTTACTTTATCCCTTCAAAAATCCAGCTTAAAAATGTTATCAATCGAACAAATATTAAAGGATACCAAAAACATACAAGATATCAAAAGCCCTCAAGAAGTTTTTGGTCTAAATCTAGTTCTATGTAAAAAATAATCTCAATTTTAATTATTCAAAGCCGAAACACTGAGTGATTGCTGCTTACTTTAAGTGCAGTATTGTTCTTCTCCAACTTTTCCTTTCCATCTCGGTCATTAGAACTCTTTCTTGTAGAGCTTGAACGTTCTCTCTCTCTTCTTTCACTAATATGATCCCTTTCTTTTTCTCTCTTTTTATCCTTCTTATTTCTGCTGTAATAACAGTGATAATATGCCAGTTAACTTCTAAGACATTATAGACTCCGATGTTGTCGATGAAACAGTCTCATCTAACACTAATGCACTGGAAATAAGCAGGTCAGTAATCTGGTTTGACCAAGTAACATAAACAGTCCTACAGCCCCACCTGTTCTACCCCACAACCCAATTAATCTTTTTTTTGCAGAGGCCACAGTGTGTTCACATAAAACATGATTTGGCATTTTCAATTTATTTGTTCAAGATTTATCTATCAACTGTAATAAGATTAAAATAAGGCCAAATATAGGGTGCTGGTTTTTTTATAGCCACCTTTTCAAAGCAAAAAGCAGAAAGGAATGTAAAGGATAAAAAATTAGGGGCAGCTCCAGGGAGGGCTGAATGACTACAGCAAAACTTAGAATTTCAAGTAACTTGTGCCACTGCCCTTGTCACTCACCATTACAAACAAGACCCACCAATTCAAGATCAAAAGTTAAGAGAAGACTTCATGAACAAATTTCATTTATAAAAACAACAGATCTTTAGAATTAGAGGGAAAAAATAATGCATTTTCGGTCAGAAGCATAATACCTTCCACTTAAAAAAGTTAGCCTCAACATGGAATTCTAAATTTTCTCTTGTAATAACAAGTAATTCAAAAATAAAGACTAAGAAAACAAAGACATTCACCAAACATATAAGTACATACGAAATTTAGTGTAACAAAGGTAGGATCTCAAATCACTGAGGAAAAGATGGTCTTGTCTTTTTTTAAGGTTTTATTTATTTATTCATGAGAGAAACAGAGAGAGAAAGAGGCAGAGACACAGGTAAAGGGAGAAGCAGGCTCCATGCAGGGAGCCTGACATGGGACTCGATCCCGGGTCTCCAGGATCAGGCCCTGGGCTGAAGGGGGCGCTAAACCGCTGAGCCACCTGGGCTGCCCTAAGATGGTCTTTTATAAATAAAAGGTTTGGAGACAACTTATTTGAAGTAATTAATCTGGATCATTATCTCATATCTCATTCCAAAATATCTAAGTAAGTCCAAATGGATTAGAACCTAAATTTTTAAAATAAAATAGTATTAGAAGAAAATATGGGTAAATTTCCTTACTATCTGGGTGAAAAAAAAGATTTTTCAACCATAACTAAAAATTCAGGTACAATAAAAGACTGATAAATTTGCCTACATAAAACTTTGCAAGTAAAAAAAAAAATTAGCATGTTCAAAAGAAAAATTACATATTTGCAACATATGTGTGCATCTTTTTACATTAATTCTTAAGTGTCAAAGGAACAATCACATTAAATTGAATAAAATTCTTAGGAGTAAATTTAACCAAGGCAAAAAATTTGTTAGAAAGATGAAAACAAATAAATAGACATCCATGTTTATGGACCAGAAGACTTAACTATTGTTAAGATGACAAATAGCATCCAAAGCCAACTAGAGATTGAATGCAACCCCTATCAAAATCGCATTATCTTTGTTATTAGCAGATATACAAAAACCCATCCTAAAATGCATATAGAATCTTGAAGAACATCAAATAGCCAAAACAATCTTAAAATTTAGAACAAAGTTTGATGGCAAAGCATTCCCAATTTCAAAACTTACTGTACAAAGAAAGGTACAGTAATCAAAACAGTGCAGTATTACATAAAGACAGAAAATAAACCTGTGGAATAGACCAAAGACCCAGAAATAAACTCCCACATATATAGTTCAAATGACTTCTGACTAGGGGGCCAAGACCCATTCAAGGGGGAAAGGACAATCTTTTCAACAAATGATACTGGGAAACCTGGATAGCCACATGCACAAGAATGAAGTTGGACCATTATATCATACTAAAAAATTAATTCAAATGGGTCAAAGACCTAACATATATGTTAAAACTATAAAATTCTTCGAAGAAATCCAGGCACTGGATTTAGAATGATTTTTTGGATATGACACCAAAAGCAAAGGCATCAAAAGGAAAAAAATAGATAAATCTGCCTTCAACAAAATTAAGAACTTTGGGACATCTGGGTGACTCAGTGGTTGAGTATCTGCCTTTGGCTCAGGTCATGATCCCGGGATCAAATCCTGCATCAGGCTCCCCATAGGAAGCCTGCTTCTCCCTCTGCCTATGTCTCTGCCTCTTTCTGTCTCCCGTGAATAAAGAAAATATTTAAAAAACAAAAACAAAAATAAAAACAAACCAAAATTAAGAACTTTAATGCATCAAAGAATACTATCAAGAAAAGAAAACCCACAAAATAGGGAGAGATATTTACAGATCATGTATCTGGTACACAAGATTAATACGCAGATTTTATTTTATTTTTTTTTTATTTTTTAAATTTTTTTTTAATCATTTATTTACGATAGTCACAGAGAGAGAGAGAGAGAGAGGCAGAGACACACAGGCAGAGGGAGAAGCAGGCTCCATGCACCGGGAGCCCGACGTGGGACTCGATCCCAGGTCTCCAGGATCGCGCCCTAAGCCAAAGGCAGGCGGCCAAACCCCTGCGCCACCCAGGGATCCCAATACGCAGATTTTAAAGAACTCCTACAACTTAACAAAATACAAATAACTAAATTTGAAATGGGCAAAAGACATGTCCTCTAAGATAACACAAAAGATCAATTAAGCACACACACAGATGCTCAACATCACTATTCATTAGAAAACCATAAATCAAAACCACAATGAGATACCACTACGCACTCAGTAGAATGGCTATAATCAGTCAGACAATAACAAACGTTGGTGAGCATGCGGAGAAATCAGGACCCTAACACAATGCTGGTGGGAAGGTAGAATGGCACAAGCACTTGGGAAAACAGTTTGGCAGTTTCTAAAAAGATAAAGAGAGGGGCACCCGGCTGGTTCAGTTGATAAAACATGTGATTCTTGGTCTCAGGGTTGTGAACTCCAGCCCCACACTGAGTAGAGATTACTTAAAAAAAAATTAAAAATAAAAAAATAAATTGACTCACTGCTTAGCATACTGATTAAAAAAAAAAGGAGAGTAAAACAGGACTGGGTAATTACCACTCGTTAGGCACATGCTGCAGAGAAATGAAAACACAGGGCCTCACAAAAACTTGTACATGAATAGTCATAGAAGCATTACTCATTATAGCTAAAAAATGGAAACAATACTAAAAGTTCACGAACTAATGAATGGATAAATAAAACATGGTTTTATGCATTCAATGGAATATTATTCACAAGGAATCAGGTAGTGATCCATGCTACAACATAAACCTTGAAAACATTACATTTAGTCATAGAAGCCAGTTGCAAAACACATGCTGAGTCCACATATGAACATCCAGAAACAGGCAAGTTCACAAAGATAGTGAGACTGGTGGCTGCCAGGAGCTGGGCAGGGGGCGAGTAACTGCTTGTGGGTACGGGTTTTCAAGTGAAAAAAATGTTCTGGAATGAAGTAGGAGTGACGGTTGACAATACTGTGAACCTAACTAAAAACCACTGAATTGCACATTTAAAGTGAATTTTATGATACGTGAATTATTTCTCAATTAAAAAAGAAAAACCCAACATGTAAGTGAGGCTAAGTACAGTTACTCACATACATACACAGATATTCTAATCAATGCATTTGCTTAATTTTGCAAAAAGAAACACAGGAAGGATAAAAGCAATTGATCACTTACAGAGGGTGGGTGGGGAGCAACACAGAAGGAATGGGTCAGAAGTAATCTTGTGAAAAGTTAGGAAAAAAAGTAACCTTTTTGCCTAATTTGAATTCACATCTGAGAAAAGTTTTAACTTTCAAGACCAAAGTATTAAAAATATACACATATGGCCCATGACTATAGTATCATAATGCCTCCTATTATTCTCACCTAAAAACAGTAACCCACTGTTTGGGTTTGTTTGCCAGTAACCCACTGGCAAATAAACAGTAAGACCCCTACTGAGAAACATGCTCCTCTTTACATTCTGGCAAAGGTTTTTATAAATTTCTCTTTTCTTTACCTAGAAAACCACAGAAAACCAACTGAAAAACTATGACAAATCATTAAGGTGATGAAATAAAAAATAAATACACAAAATGCAGTAATCTTCCTTTGCATGAACCCAACCTCCAGCTAGAGGACATAATGAAAGAAAAGACAGGAGAAACAACAACAATAAAGTATCTAGAAATCAACTTAAAGATGTATAAAATCTCTATGAAACAAACACTGAAGTATTCCTAAAAAACACTACAAATGGTTTAAATAAGTAAAAAAGATACTGGAAAGCAAGACTCGCCACCATAAGGCTTTATTGATAAAATCTGTTTGTCAATTTCCCTAATTAATAAATTTAATGCAACTGTAATACAGATCACCACCAGATTTTATTTCTAAAACCTAAACAACTCTTATGTTCAAATGGAAAAATAGGCAAGAATGGTCAGGAATGCTCAAAAAACAGCAGTGGAAGAGTGGGGAAGAATTGGCCCTACTAAAATGTTAAAAAAAAAAAAAATACTATACAATCTGAGTTACAAAAAATAAAAAAGCATGGGGCATTGGTACATGCATGAATCATCAAACCAATCCAGCAGCAGAGAAGGCCCAGAAATAGACCCAACCACAAACAGAAATATTTAGTACCTGAAAAGTCAATATAACAAATTAGTGTTAGAAAAACATGAGCTTTTAATAAGTGGTACTGTACTGATCAACATAAAAGCATATGGAGGGATGTCTAGGTGGCTCAGTGGTTGAGAGTCTCCCTTTGGCTCGGGGTGTGATCCTGGAGTCCCAGGATCAAGTCTCACATTGGGCTCCCTGCATGGAGTCTGCTTCTCCTCCCTCTTCCTATGTCTCTGCCTCTCTCTGTGTGTGTCTCTCATGAATAAATAAATAAAATCTTAAAAAAAAAAATAGAAAGAAAATAGCATATGGAAAAATAAAATTGGACCCACATGCCATACTATACATAAAGACGAACTCCTAATGGAACAAAGATCTGAACGCAGTAAGTAAAATCATAAAAGTACAAGAAGAAACAGTGAGGGGCATTCTATTATAATCTAGATTTTTCTAACTTTATAGGACTCAAAATCCAGAAATCATAAAAGGAAACATTTGAGAGATGTCTGGCTAGCTCAGTCAGTAGAGCATGTGACTCAATCTTAGAGTTTTAAGTTACAGGCCCACACTGGGTATACAGTTTACTTTAAAAAAGAAAAAGAAAAAACTTAGGAAACTACTAAAAAATCTAAATCTCTTGTAGAATCAAGTCTCGTAATATTTTCTGAAAAGGAAGGACAAACTAGGAATGATAGCTGGTATCAAATCACTAAAGAATAATCTCCCTAATACAGGGACACCTGGCTGGCTCAGAAGAGCATGCAACTCTTGATCTCAGGGTCATGAGTTCAAACACCATGTTTGGGGTAGAGTTAACTAAAAAAATAAAATAAACTTAAAAAAAAGAATAATGTTGCTAATTCAAAAAAAGCCCCTGGATATAAGAAAATTCTAAAAACAAACAAGCAAACAAAAACCAGACCCCACAAAACAAACAAAAATAATGGGTCAAGTATCTAACAACTCACAGAGAAAGAAATACAAATGACCTTCAACTATATGAAGAGAAGGTCATCTTCACTCTTAAGAGAAATGCAACTAAAATTACTATATCCTGATACTATTTCTCATCTATCAGACAGACAAAAATCCACAACTGTAGTAACAAAGTATGTTGTAGCTGATGGAAAACAGGCACTCTCATACACAGTCTGTTAAAGTGCAAACTGCTGCCTTCATAAGGAGGGAGAGCGATACAGAAATACTTCTCAATACTATAAACACATTTAGCCTCTGACACTTTTGGTTGGAATTTTCCCACATACCTGCACACAACAAAGTCTGAAGCTATTCATTACAGTACTGTATAATCTATGACAGGAAAATTAAGAAAACCCATTCTACTGCAGGCTGATTAAATAAACCAAAGTACTGCCACATAATGGAAGTCCATGCAGTTACTAAAAAAGAATGAGGGGACGCCTGGGTGGCTCAGTGGCTGAGTGACAGCCTTTCGGCTCAGGGCGTGATCCTGGAGACCCAGGATGGAGGCCCACATCGGGCTCCCTGCAGGGAGCCTGCTTCTCCTTCTGCCTGTGTCTCTGCCTCTCTCTTCTCTGTGTCTCTTGTGAATAAATAAAATCTTTAAAACTATAAATAAATAAAAAATAAAAGAATGAAGCAGCACTCACTAATGAATATGTAAAGATCTGCAGGTAATTGGGTGAAAAAAGAGCAGGGCACAACATGTGGTTTTTGTGCTGCCTTTTGCAAAGAAATATGAAAAGAAACTATAAATTTCCATCTTGTATATCTAAACACAAAACTGGAAGGACATACAATACAAAAAAAAGTGAAGTCACTACTTACGGAGACAGAGTAGATGAATGCATAGGTGAAGTTAAGACCTACTGATCTGTAACTTTTTATGCTGTTGGGATTACTCAAACATGCAAATGTATAATGTATTACTCATTCAAAAGAGAAAGTTTAAAAACAGATCAAAAAGAAAATATTTCTACGCCCGCCCCCCACTCCATCCTTGGGTTTATTAGCACACGCGTTCAACCTACCTCCTAGGGGAGGGAGATCTAGAAGATTTCCTTTTTATAGTTTTTGATGTTCTTGGTGATCTCGAAGAACTCCTGCTCCTCCTCCTACGCCTTTCCCTGGAAGTCAAAAATATATTATTTAAAAATACAGGAATTTTAATAAAGGGAATTCAAATACACAAAAGCAAATGGGTCCTTAATGCTCTCATGCAAACATTCTTCTTCAAAGGCCAGTTTAAAGTCATTTCCTTTAAGAACATGTTCTATTATGTAGTATTAGTGGAGGTCAAATTTTGAACCATAAATTTTACAGACATGAAAATATGTTCTAAGATTTCATAACAGAAAAGGAAGAAAACCTTCTTATCATCTGGTTTATCTGAACAATAATTTCCTAATTACAGTAATAATTTCCTAATGGCTACTTTAGATTCTCTCAAGTATGTTCTTCTTCCGCAACTAAAAGGTTTTGCTTGTCCAGATCCCTTTGTCCTGCATCTAGCTCCTTGCTGCCCCACTGTGGATTATTTTATAAAAGATTAAGTTGGCTTGCAATATGTGAACTTTCCAAATCCAAGCATTTAGAATATCTCTAAAAAAGTATTTACATTAATTCATTTTATAGAGAAACTGTTTCACCCCCCAACTTCCTACCACTTTAGTGCTCTCTTCATGTAAAACTAAGTGCACAAATTGCTTAGACAGAAATAAAATAGTTAAAACCTATGGCTTGAATGTGAAATAAAAAATAACTAATGAACTGACAGTGTTTAGTATTATTAAGAACTATTTTGTTTACCATGTGAGCAAATGATTCATACTCAAATTACTTCATTTATAAACCTGGTCAACTGAGAAACAATGAATTTCAAGATGTCCATATTTCAAGGGATGAGGTAGGAAGGAGGACATACTATGATTAACGTGTCCAATGATCTCACAAAGAGCTCTAATAAGTAGTGGTCGTACAAGTCAAAGAACCAAATCCGCTAGAATCATAGTTCTCCATACCACCTCAACAAGAATATTCTAGGCTAATAAAACATTTTGCCTACATTTCTCATTATAAAATTTAAAATTACATAATGCTCAGATGTGGTAGATACAGTAAATGTTACGCCTAAAACAGCCAAGAACTTTGAAAACAACATCAATTCCAATACTACCTAAGGCCCTTTCCTCCATTACCTGATTTTATTTTCATGACACCTCAAAATTATTCTTCCTGACTAAGGTGAAAATCAGGTAAGGATATTCCATTCAGTCACTGCCATTCTGTAACAGGGCAGCACAAGTAGCACAAAGCTTATTTCATAAGATGAGATTAACAGTGTGTCTTAGGCTTTGTTTACACAAAATGGTTCCACCCTAACCAGTTTAACTTTGTTCAGGAAGCAGGATGCATGGGTGGACATCTGGTATCAGTATTTTCTCCTTTCCCCTTACTAGCTTTACTAGTGAATATAAACATTACCAGTTGCTTAAATATCAAAATTTCCTTTAAAAATGTAGATTAGAGGACAACGTTGAAAATAAAAATACACTATTTTTGAGCCGTTAAAATGTTTCCCGTTTACTAAACAAATCAAAGCACAAGAAAAATAGAAAAATACTAAAAGAAGACAAATTTTAACTCTTTACCAAGCTCTTTGAAAACAGGAAACATTCCAAACTTCTGAACCTTTTTAAGATTTTATTTACTTATTTGAGAAAGAGAGAAAACACATGCACACGCGTGTGCTGAGTAGAAGGAATGCAATAAGCAGACTGTCTGCTGCTGCGGGGCTCCATCCCAGGAGCCTGAGATCATGACCTGAGCCTAAGGCAGACACTTAACTGACTGAGCCACGCAGGCGCCCCACTGAACCTTTGGAAACTCATGTTAGTCAGCATTTATTCCCCAGGCCCCAGACAGGAGTTAAGAATATACTTAGGAATGAATGTAAACATCTGAACTTTCTTAAACATCAAGCAACTTAAAATGCTCCCCCTCAAATTAAAACATTTCAAAGTCATCAAAAAAGTAAATTCAACTGAATTTAAAAGGAATCAAAACATTGTTTTGTGTTATGAAGGACAACAACTAAATGATCACATAAACGTGAAGGAATGTTGACAGGCAAATCAATAAAATCACTGTGGAGTAAAGGAACAGTTGCAGACTTGACTGATGTCCACAGCAATGAGGCTAATTAATTAATTCTTCAGTTTCTGGTTCAATGTGCTGAAGTATGGCAGTGATCTGTTTATTTTAAGCCTCATTTGAATATACACTGTAGCTTTCAACTTTATGCTTTTGTGGCAGTTTTTAAAAGCAAGTACCAGGTACTAATTAGAGAATTCTCAAACTTAATCTCCTAAAAAGAAGAGAAAGAGCTACCGTACTTCCAATGGAAGTGCAGAGCAGATGGAAAATTTCCCCTGAGCTGCAGTATTATCATACTTCTAAACCATGACAATAATAATCTTCTTACATACTGTGAGGATTAAATAAGGTTAGTCATGAAAAACTGTGCTGACACAAAATCTGGCATATAGTAAAGCATGCAATAAATGCCTGCCATTATTTTGTATTACCTAACCAAAGACGGGTATTAAAAACAAGCTACTGAAACACAAAGTTAGAAAAACAGAAAATATACATTCATCTCCAGTTATTTTCGATGGAAAACCAAACTTAAAATATCCATAAAGCTTGCTAAAATAGAGATTTTGTTCAGTGTTTTTAAGTCTAGTTTAAAACAAGTTAGGACTTGATGGGATGAACACTGGGTATTATATGTTGGCTAACTGAATTTTTTTAAAAAGTTAGGAACCTCCATTTACTCAGTTATTATATCATCTGGAGTAATGGATACAGGTTCAGATAATCTGGAATCAAGGAAGGTCCTATGTTCTTTTAGCAGCTGTTACTATGGCAACCTGCTGCCATCTGGTGGCAGTGTACTTATTAATAGAGGGAACAGTCCCTAGGAAAAACAGTAGAATCTGAACAGTGACAGATAAAGGAAAACCAAAATTTAAACACCCAAAAAAATAGACCAGTAAAGATAACTTAAATAAGTTATTTAATAAGAACTTTAATAAGAAACTTAAATAAGAAATTTTAATAATCATTCTGCATATTAAAATTCACTAAGAGGTCAATTCTTCCATATTGAGAGAAAAGAGAAGAGAAGAGAAGAGAAGAGAAGAGAAGAGAAGAGAAGAGAAGAGAAGAGAAGAGAAGAGAAAAACTTGCCCTTGCCATATCATCCTCCAACAAAATCAGCAGCAGCAGCAGCAGCCGCTGCAGCTGCCACCACCAGATTCAAACAGTGGGTTACAAAAGATAGTTAAAAACTTTTCAAAAGGGACACCTGGGTGGCTCAGTAGGTTAAGTGTCTACCTTGCACTCAGGTCCCACTCAGCAGGAAGCCTGCTTCTCTCTCTCCCTCTGCCTGCCGCTCCCCCTTCTCTCTCTCTCTCTGCCAAATAAGTAAATAAAATCTTAAAAAAAAAACCAAAAACTTTTCAAATAACTTTGCCCAATTATCATCCCTTCTACCTCACTGGTTCACTACTGTGGCAAGGGCTCTACTAGAGAAATGTTTATTCTGCAATTAGAGGGAAATATTATTGTATTGTTTCCATTTGCCCAGAATAATCTTTTCCCCCTTGGTTAAAATTTATTTTCATTTGTTGACAGTATATTCCTTGGCAAAAATTTTAAGCATTATCAAACCTGCTGGAACTACGAGATCTTCTTGATGCGTTGTAACTTCTGGGTGGTGTTCTGGATTTTTTATCCTTCTTTCTTTTCTCATCTATCTCCTTGGATCTGTCCTTGTCTCGTTCCTTTTCTTTGTCCTGTTCCTTTTCCTTTTCCTTGTCTCGCTCCTTGTCATGTTCTTTGTCCCGCTCTCTCTCTCTGTCCTTTTCCTTGTCTTTATCCCGGTCCTTGTCCCGTTCTTTATCTTTGTTTTTACCCCGTTCCTTTTCTTTTTCACGTTCCTTCTCCCTGTCTCTCTCTTTTTCCCTTTCCTTTTCTCTATCTTTTTCTTTCACTCTTTCCTTTTCCTTGATCTTTTCTCGGGTGTCTTTTCTCTTGTCCCTTTAAAAACAAAAATAAATAAATAAATTCACAACTAAAATTATTCTATTCCCCAAAAAGGACCTACCTCTTTCCTCGACAATCAACCCAAAACAATTTATACTAGCTTATAACACATTACATAATAATTTCTATGTAACCAAGGTGTACATGAAGCTTCTAAATCCAACAATTAACAGGTTCAATTATGTATTTTAGAAACCTCATGCGTCATTCTGATCATCACACTCAAATCAATGGCAACCAATATTAATCACTACTAAAACAATCAGAAAAATTTAATGTTGCTCATTAAAAACCTAAACCGTAAGAATTTTTTAACAAATGAAGCCACAAAAAAACTTACCGCTAATTTCCCCCAAAACTCACCGTGAACGTGAACGACTCCTTGACTTTCGCCTCTCTCTTGATTTAGAGCGTTTTTTATGTGGGCTCTTAGATCTGCGTCTGTCTTTTTGTCTTGAACGTGATCTATTATGGGATCTACTCCTAAAGAAAAACAAGTTGTTAGAATGTCAATACTTACTGTTAATTTCAATTTTTAAACATTTAAGATGTCTTTCAAGTAAGAAAATTTTAAGACCTATCCCAAGTATTTATCAGTATTTTAAAATTCTCTATTACGTAATGCCTCATTTAGACTATTTGAAATAAATTATCCAGAACACAAAGACAGAGAAAGAAATTAAGTTACTTTCTATGTCAGACTGAAGTTGTAATATTCTTTTTTTTTCTTTTTAATTTATTGAGAGAGAAAGAGAGAGAAAGCAGGAGCAGGGGGTAGGAGTAGAGGGAGAAGAAGAAGCAGCCTCCCCACAGAGCAGGGAGGAGGCAGGGCTCCATCCCAGAACTCTGGGATCATGACCTGAGTCAAAGGAAGACAATCAACTGAGCCACCCAGGCACCCCGTTTTTTCTTTTTTTGAAGCTGTTATTTTCACATGTGGTTTTCTTTTGCTCATTATTATATGACTGTTACTATGGGACTTCTCCCATAGAGCAAGTATTTATATCATAAATTTAACTCTTGACCTGCACATAATAGAACGGCTTGTGGTTATACCGCTTATGGTTATACTTTGACAGGAAATAGTGGTTTTAATGGCTCAAGAGTTTCTCTAACTGGCTGTGTGATATTCGTCATAATATATATTAAGAATGTGTACGGAAGCACCCAGTACTAATTACGCTGCTAGTATGACAGGAAAATAAATGTTACTCATGAGTTAAAGATATGTATAATCCTATGTTGGATTTGCAAGATCTTGATTTTATAACCATATAAACATAGCTATTAAAAGAAACCTTTATTACCAGAATTCTTGCAGGAGAAATAACTGTTACTCCAATTCTGAAATTCTCTAGGCTCCTTCTTCTCAATGAAATATTGCTTATATAATGTGATTTTCTTTAATAAAGAGGTACCCTAATAACTAGTTATTAAAATGTAACAAAATTGAATGTATGGAACTTAACAAAGTGATGAGACTCACCAGCTCTGGAGTAAAACAATCTGGCTGTGACACTTGGCTCTGCCACACACTAGCTGGGAGAACCCTTACCCACTCTAAGTCTAGTTTCTTCATCTACAAAGTTGGAGAAGCATACCTACGTAGCCTCAGGCTGTCATGAGGACTGAATCAGATGATGCATGAAAGACTGCCTAGCAGTCTCCGGTACGGAGTAAATGCTCAAAATTCTTAACTCTCAAGATCCTCAACATTAACAATCAATATAAATGAAAACTTTAAATTATAGCTTATTTTTCCCAAGGAGATCAAATCAACTTTCATAAGTATGCTTTTATAATTAAAATTCATCTTCATAGTCATGTTTTCATGAATTAAGTTAAAACAAATATCTATAAAAGAAATACAGAGTTAAATACTTGCGGTATGCTAAGTCAGAAAAATTTCCACACAATTTTCAATTAATAAAATCTTAATCCTAAACACATTTTTCAGTTAGTTAAAATCTGTTTTCCACAGCTAATTTTCAATTGAATCACTCACCTATTATACAGCTTTAAAAATTATACATTTATCTTCATACCACATTTTTAATATAAGAAGATAAGCCACAGATTGTTGAAATCTTTATTACTAATAACCCAAGAGACACAGAGTTGAGTGATAGGTATTAAGGCAAAACTGCAAAACTTAAAAACATTTTTAATCCATTTATAGACATCCACATAAGGGCAATGTGTTTTAAGGCCTTTGCTTCTATGTACTTAATAGAAACTCTACTTTTCTGTCCTAGTTAACCTTGCTAAAAATATATAGTAATTTTGTTTTCCTCCAACACTGCTGCTTTTTAACCTTAAGCAAAGAAACACCTTTTAAAACATTATGTATAGCCTTAATAAATAAAGTTAAAAAACACTGATCAGGGCAGCCCAGGTGGCTCAGTGGTTTAGCGCCGCATTCAGCCCAGGGCGTGATCCTGGAGACCTGGGATTGAGTCCCACGTCAGGCTCCCTGCATGGAGCCTGCTTCTCCCTCTGCCTGTGCCTCTGCCTCTCTTTCTCTCTCCTCTCTGCATAGTCTCATGAATAAATAAATAAAGATCTTAAAAAAAAAAAGCAAAAAAACACTGATCACTGGCTTCCCATCTTACCTTATGGGTCTGCAGAGTTTGAAAGTCCCAAGAGTAATTATCCTATTTTAATTTTGACATTAAATACTTTCATGTCCCTATCTCACCCACTAGTCACCTACAAACAAGTGTTGTGAACAGGAACGCTAAAAGCTTCAAGTCAAGAGCAAATCTAATCCAACCAAAGAGAAAGACTTGAGTTACCATTAGGAGATCATTTCAGCATATGTGCAAAATCACATTTATAAATTAAACTGTAAATACAGAGCAACTTACCATTATGTCTCATCAAAGTTCAACTCTAAGTCCGCTCTTTCCCATTAAAATACTAAGAAATGTCTTATGGTTCCCATGCTGGTCTGTCAAGGTTACTTAACTTTATAATAATCACAGTACTACCTACCTTTTATAACACTGTCATTTGGAAAAAACACATATAAAAATTTGAGCATAGTCGAAACATTTCTCCAGTCCTAGCCAAGATCACAATGACAAGAAATCCCTTCCTGCCTCCTAGTACAGAAGGAGAAGGAACAGGAAGGGGATAGAGGCTGGAGGGAGGCTCTAGGAGCATCTGAGAATGCTAAAGAAAGTAGAGGGTGAGCCTTCAAGAGCAAAGGATCCTGAAACTCACATTCCTGTTAATAAGTCTAGTGAGGCAGAGCCAGAGCTGAGGGTATCAAATTCCACTAGCAGGGGGAAGCCAAGAAATGCCTGCCATCCCACTCCCATACCAGGGAAGTTCCTTCCATACCAAGATCCTTAAGACAAATGTTTGTGGTTAAGGAGTTTTTTTTTCCCCCTGTTAAAAAGAACCTTTCTTCTTTTGTATTTATGAACTCAGTAAAGGCTACAAGTGTTTCTATACATGTATAAAAAACAGTATAAATTTACGCACTACATAAACTTATCTGAGTGTTACATATATGTGTGTGCCAAAAACAAGTAATTTCTAATGCCACACAGACAAACCTACAGGGAAGCTTTCTCATGAATTAGGAAGTAATTAATAAATTTTATCTTGGACTGAAAAATTCTTCTCTTAACCCTTGATAGGGGAAATTATCCAAATATACCTAAAATGATAAGAGCAAGCAACCTTAAAGCAGAAAGTTAAATTGCTCCAACAGATAAATCTTCACAGAGATTATCAAGGAAACAATGATGTTAATCAAATTTTGCTTTTTTCCAGCCTTAGAAAACCACTAAGGTATTAGATTTGGAGCACAGCTCTTACAACAACACAAAATGAGGTTCAGGTCATTGGTCTCCTGTTTCCTCAGAAAAGAGGCAATTACTCTTCAGCTCAATTTTGTATTTCCTTTACCTCCTTTACCTTCACCACATCCTGTCAATCTGTAAAAATATTCATAATCTAACTGACATCTGTTGCACTGCCTTATTCCTTGTACACGCAACGACTTCCTTCACTTGGATCTGAATTTGCCTTACTGGAAGACCCTGGAGGGCGACAGTAAACTATATCCCAAAAGAGACTTACAAACTAAGAATTATAGAAACGTATATACCAATAAGCAGTCAGAAGTATAGTTTACTAGAGTCAAAGAATATAATTTTTCCTATCTCATTGCTTCAATCTCCTTGATATCATAGAAAAGACTAAATTGAGCTTGCTGCTGACACTGAACATAGAGCATACTGATTCCTTTTCCCTCCCCTCAAACCTTCCTCCTCCTCTAATACCACCACACAGCTCGCACACACACAGGCATATATACTTTTCTCTCTCTTCTCTTCAGATCTAAGTATGTATATACATATTAATACATAATTAGGATCCACTATATACATTTTCACATTTCAGTAACATCTCCCTATGTATCTTAGAGAAGACAGTAACACTTGACACTTTAAACCTGATTCTTAGGGCACTTCCAATCAAAATGATATTGCAAATTCAAATTTTGAGGTCTATTTTGGACTAAATACAAAACAGATTTATTAAAAGAAGAAAATCACAATGACAGAACTAAGTTCAAAAGTAAGATAAAAAGAACAGAAACAGAGCTTAAGTATAATAACAATACTGGAGCTAAAGGTGCAAAGTCACTCCTGTGCTTCAGGTCCCAAAGGGGGTGCAAGAGGCTCTTATCATCAAGAATACCAAAGATCTAAAGCACCTCACTTGACTCATGAACTAGAGATAAGTTAGTACTAGAAACCAAGATCTAAGGTGCTACTCTCCAAGCCGTGAAGGGACTGAGGGGCAGGGGAGCTGCTACTTCAACAATACTTCAGCATCACCACACATGTGTTTCCTTTTCTCAAGAAGAAGAATGAAAACTTTCTACCAGTTCTGTATAAAGACTAGTTTATTCTTAGAAAAATCAGGAATAAAGCACCTCAAGATAGAAAACCAAACTCC
Source organism: Nyctereutes procyonoides (assembly GCF_905146905.1). NCBI lineage: Eukaryota > Metazoa > Chordata > Mammalia > Carnivora > Canidae > Nyctereutes > Nyctereutes procyonoides. The sequence continues at coordinate 33,774,096 of NW_026575052.1, forward strand.
AAAACTGTAAATTAGAGATAATAAAAATTATACATTAGATAAAATTTCATTTGTAACTACAGTATTATAATTAAAGCAACATTTAATGATAAATCTAAGTCCTGGTGAGCTCCAGCAAAGTTTCTAAAACCTCAGAAATCTTAACTATTTTAAACACAAGACCAAAAAATTTAAAATAGGATAGCAGAAATTCTCACCTGTGTTTTGATTGTGATCTTTTTCGTCTAGAATGGGATTTTGAGCTAGACCTGGATTTTGAACGAGTGTGGGAACGAGATCGACCGCCTTTTCTTTCATTGCTCTTTCCAGACTCTGGGAGGAAAAAACCACTTTGCAGTGTAAGCTCAGAACAATTAAAGATCCCAGTTAATAATCAGGCACAAGTGGAATGTACCACATATAGTGCAAGGGGCCTACTCTCTGTACATCCTCCTCCTGTGCAATTATCCTTCAGAAACATCCAAGAAAGTCATTGCATAAACTCGTTGAGTGCAGCCACCCTGCAGCAGTACATATAAACCAGATGATTATAAACAGCTGTTCGTAATATTTTGTTGCTGCCATAATGTACCATTATAACATGTCTGTAATTCCTATGACAGTGATTTTTCAATCTCCTCTCCATCTATTCTGCTAGTAGTGAAGCTTAAATTCTGAGTGATAATTTAGGAAATCTGCTCAACTATAAACCACGTAGACATTTTTAGATTGGATTTTAACTTTCAGTTAGCAACACAAAAGTCTGTGTTCCTTTACCTTGCTAAAAGTCTTCATATTTTGTTTAAATCATGGGCTCTCTTTCCTATTTTTAAAATGAAAACTTTGAAGGAAAGTGAACCTGCATGATTTTAACATTTTAAGTATATTTATTCATTTTAACCTCACAGTAACATTTATACTTTGCGTTAAGCAAATCAGTTGTGGGCACTGACTCTGCTACGAAAACATAAAGAACTGATGAAACTCAAACTAATTCAATATCAGTGCTTCAATTCAGTATCATGGTAAAATACATTTGTGCTAAGCAGTTCTTTGACCTTTGACGCTAGAAAGTCACTTACTCTTTCTTGAGTTTCAGTCTTCTTGTTTGTAAAATGATGGGACTGAACAAGATAAACTCTAAAACTCCTTCCAGTTCTAAGGTTCTATGATCTTAAACTGTGACCTATGTAACAACACTGTGGCCTTACCTGGTTCAATGGCTGCTGAGATAAAGGACTGAGCCTCTCGTACTCGCTTCATTACTTCTTCTAACTCCTTAGCTGCAGCCTGAGGTGTCATCTCAGGGGGTTTTACTATTGCATTGTTGGAGTGATTAATTCTAAATTAAAAATATTAGCATATCACAAATACACACCATATTTTACAAAACATGAAACAAATGTTTAAAAGACAGACATATTTATAAATCTGAGGACATCTCGAAAGCACATTAAGAATGATACAACTAAATACAGAATAATCAAAACCAACATCAAAACCATGATTAATCTCATTACCATCCATCTTTATCTCTTGCTAACAAAGCCAAAAGCAAAGAAAAAAGAAAAACAACACTAGCTGACTTCTTTAATACTTAAATATACCAAGACAAGTGCTTTTCCATACAACTTACGTTAGAATAAATTAAAATGCTGACACCAATATTAAAATGAATCATTTCTCATCTTGGATTATAAGATTTTGTCGGCATCTCTGCAAGCTGGGAGAATGCAGGAAAACCTCTATATGTGCACAATTTTAATCAACCCTGGACCATAGGTGAGTCAGATACAGCTTCGAATGTGGGAGATACCTCATAAAACTCTTCCCTACTAGGTTAGAAGTGGTTTCTCTGATGCACATAAATGAATCTGATGAGTCTCACTTTACCCCCCTTCACACTGAGAAGACAAGCATTCACTAAAAAAAGATATTAATTTTTTCATAGCTGAAAGCTGTATAACTAAGGCAATTACCTATGAAATTCAGATAAAACTCTTGCCTCAATAATCTGTAAGAAACAGATTTTCTGGTCTTGAAAATGTAAAGTCTATGCCAATTTTTCTTTTTGCAAACAAGGATATGAGAAAATATTAACACTCAAAATGCATGACTTAAAATATTTCTGGGCACTTAATATTATTTTCCTCCTAGGATTTTGGATTTACAGAAATTCTTATTACTATATTACTCTAAGTTCATCAACGTAGATTCAACCGTCCATTAGTCTAGTCATAATGCAAACCCAATCCGATTGATCAGAGCTTATGGGAAAAGACCTGTAATCATTATATAGGGTATATAATGTTAACATCAAATTAGATCTTATAAAATAGAAAATAGTATGTTTTCAAATATAATTTTAAAAGCTAAAATGGTAAATAACTCATATATTTCATTTATACTTAACACAAAGTCTTCCTTTCCACAAATTGCCAATTACTATTAAAAAGAAAAAAAAAAGCCTTAATTACATCAGAAATAGTTTAAGCTTTTCCAAAATCATTAAAATTTCTTTTTTAGGGTTTCTTACTTCAGTGGCCTGTCTCCAAACATAACTCCATTAAAAGCAAGGGCCCTTGGTACAGAATTTTGGTCTGCAAATTCCACAAAAGCAAACCGAGTTGGCTGAGTCTCATCACCTGCCATCCGCACAAACTTCACTTCTCCAACTTGTTTAAAAAATTCAAGTAGTTGATCAGCTGTCGTTGTCTGAAGAAACAAAGTCACACTTTAATGAAGTATATCCTTCTTAAAAAATTAGGTAAATGTTACTTTATAATCGATATGACTCTGAAGAAGCAGGAAAGAGTTAAGAGGTCCTACCACTCAGCTGCTTCTTAAATTAGTTACCTGAGAATTTAAATTGCCAACATAGACTGTTCTCCTAATTTCATCAATTTTGGAAGGATCCACATTTCCCATAAGTGGTGGTTGTGGTATCTCTCCAAGTGTCGCAATGTTGGGGTCTAGTGCTGCTGCTGGTATAGCTCCCAAACTGCTAAGGGAAACACCCAACTATAAATTAAAAAAAAAAAAAGAAAAATAAAGAAAGAAAGAAAGAAAAGAAAGAAAAAATACATATTTTCTATTAGTATCAAAGATTACTATTCTTTAACCTTAAAAAGAAACTATCAATTCAACAAGAATGGAAGGAGACTAGGGAGTCCTAACTTTAAGCCAAGTATACATCTGAATTATTGAGAAGGAGGCCACAGTTCTGTGTATCATTAGAAAAACAACATAATTCTTAACTACCTAGGTAACTACTTTCAAACTTGAAATTAAAAATGAACAATTATCCTTCACAGTAGTCACATCATAAAGTTGCCGAGAACTGGATTACTGAATACTACATCAGCGTTCCTAAGGAAAATACGGGGCTAGGTTCCTGCAAGCTTCTGGTCACATTTTCATCTATTTCACCCAATAAATGCATTATCTTGTGTTACATGTTTCTATTTAAAGACTCCTTATTTAATATATATTGTTGATTCATTAACATTGAACTCACAGCCAGCAGTACTATCAACCAGTGCCTGAATGAACCTTACCAAACCCACATATTTTCTCTATAAGGCCCATCATAGCCCTCCAGCCCTTAGGAACACAATAGTATATACTTGGGGGCTCATTTAAAAAGCAAAGTCAGCAACAAAATACAAAAAAATGTTTAACACATGGTACCAGACCACAAAAAGGACCATTTTTACAGACTTAGAGCTAAAACAAGAAGGCAGTGTTGCTGTTTGAACTCATCCGAGAATATACAGAGCACCTAACTCAGAATTTTCATCATTCTAAGTGTCAATAAATGACTGTAAAAGCTCCACCATGTATTGATTTTTGAGGCTTCAAATAAATTGTAGCTAAGTCAGTGAATTTACAAGTACAGAATTCACAAATAATGAGAATCACCTGTACCTTGGGATGTCAAGAACATTGACTGAGTTCCTTATGGTTAATAATCAGTGCACCTAACTTTTGCTGCATTTTTTTTTTTTTAATTTGAGAGAAAGAGGGACACCTGGGTGGCTCAGCGGTTGAGCATTTGCTTTTGACTCAGGTCCTGATCCCAGGGTTCCAGGATCAAGTCCCACATCAGACTACCCATCGGGAGCCTGCTTCTCCCTCTGCACACACATGTGCATGCAAGCAGGGGACGGGAGAAAGGGAGAGGGGGAAGCAGACTCCCTGCTGAGCAGGGAGCCTGAAGTGGGACTCAATCCCAGGACCCTAGGATCATGCCCCGAGCTGAAGGCAGATGCTAATAAACCAATTGAGCCATGCAGGTGCCCCTTTGCTGTGTTATTAACATAATCCTCATATCAACTGTAAAAGGTAAGTATGAATATTATGCCAATTTCACAGATAAAGACTTACAGATGTGAAATAATTTTCCCAAAGCTACTTAGCTACTAAGTGTTTGTAGAATCAAGGTACCACTATGCACAAACTAAAAGTGAAACAGGGACAAAGTTTACCTAAGAAACCTAAAATACTGAACTGACTTATACTTTGGTGGGAACAGGACAAAACCTTTGAATGATCTTTACATTACTAAATTCAGTTTTAGGTCGTGTTAAGGAACATGTTTTTAATGTGAACTTACGCTACAACTTTTATTTCCATTTATGAGATATAAAATTTCGAGCAGTGGGGTTCGCCTGGGTGGCTCAGTCAGTTAAGCATCCAACTCTATTTCATCTCAGGTCAAGATCTTAAGGTTATGAGATAAAGCCCCGAGTCAGGCTCCAGACTGCTTAACATTCTCTCTGTCCCTTCCTATTTTCTTCCTCTCGCTCTCCCCCTCTCCAAAAAAAAAAAAAAAAAAAAAAAAAGGAAAGAAAATTTTGGACATAAGATTAAACAAATACAAAGTGAAAACACTTCCTCAAGGTAGAGATGAAATTGATAAAACAAAAATATCACTTATACTCATCACAAAAGCCTGTGTAAGATCTTTATAAAATGTCAAATTATGTCTTACACCTTGCTTAAAACTACTCATTGGCTTCTGGTTAACTTTACAATAAAATTCAAATTATTTTCCAAGGCCCAAAAGCGCTATTATCAGTACCCTATCTAACCCTCCACTATCTCAAAACACATACTACCACCACGCCCATTTCCTAATAAGCTTCAACTATACTGCCTGCCCTTCTATACCTTGAAGACACAAGTTTTTCCCACCTTAGGGCTTTCACTTAGTGTTCCTGCTGCCAGTCACATCCTTTAGAAATCAGGTCATTCATATCCTCTAACAGATTTCCCTCACTTCATATAAAGCTTCATTTCCTCTCAACCACATCACTGTTTTTCTTCATAGTATTTATTATAATGTGTGGTATCTTGCTACTAAAAGATCTTAGATTTGTTGCTCAGCATCACCATTTCAAGTTATCATAAGGTCGTATAAAATAGCTCAATTCGAAATGGGAGAGTGATCTCTGAATCAAGGCCACCACCCCAAGCCTAGTTTTTTTCCATGTTTTGCTTGTATATCGACACTCCTTTTTTTCCCCCCAGCTTTGTCTTCTACGGTATAAGGTACACAGATGTTTGAGGATTACTATATTTAAGTTTTTTTTTAACTGTGCAAAAGAATTGTTATATACTAGTGTTAAATCACAAATATGACTATTATTTATTAGTTTTGCATGGATTTAAAGCTTTAAACAGGCCTTTCCAGGTAACTCTCAGTTGTCAATCCCTTTGACCTGCAAATTTTCTCCATTGGGACATTATATTTATTTACATACATACACACACACATACTCATACACTTGGAATGGGCTTTTCCAAATCATCTCATCCAACCCCTTTGTTTCTCAAATTTAAAGTTCAGTTTTTTAGAAACTTTTCCTGTGTCTTCCTTTCATATCATCTTGCTATCCCTATGCTATTCAATAGGATAGTCAATTATGACATACAGCTACTTGAATTTTAATTAAAACTCAGGAACACATTTCAAGTGCTCAACAGGCACATGCTGCTAGTGGTTACCACACTCAATAGTACAGATACGGACATTTTCAGCATAGCAGAAAGTTCTATTGAATGTGGATGCTCTGTAACAATATGATTACCCTTCTTTTGATGATTAGTCTACTTTCTAGCCCTGATCTAAGAAACCTAAGTATTTAGTTACCCTTGTGGTCTTCATTGGGTTAAAGATGACCTAAACTCCTGACATAACACTTTTTGCCTTCTGACATAGAAACTATGGCTTCCCTGAAACCAAAATGTTCCAGGCATAGGATGAATAAATACAAAAGCCCTACCGCAAAAAATATGCTTGGAATGTCTAAGAAACAACAAAGCCAGTATGGCTGAAGTAGAGAGTAAGCTAGGAAAACAGGTAGGAAAAAGGTCAGAGAGGTAAGCAGGAACCAAGTCACAATGGGTTACCTGTCCTCTATTTTCTAGCTCAAATTGTTCTTCATAAATTAAATTTCAAAATAATAGCTATCCACAGCTAAATTAAAAGAAAACCATTTCCCCTCAAGGCAACAAATTAAATAAAAACTTACGCTGTTGCTTACCAATCCCTCTAAGAATTATCAAGAGTGCAAGACAATACTATGAAAAAAAAAATAGTGATCCAGAAATTAACATATTAAAATATGCCAGAATATAACCAAAATAAAATTTTCTAGAAAATATCTAAAAAGTATCTAAAATATCTAAAATGTCAAACTCAAACAATCAGATGTTGAATTAAAAAGTATTTTCCAAGGGTGCCTAGGTGGCTCAACTGGCTCCGGTCACGACCTCAGGATCATCCAGCCTTGTGCTGGGGCTCCTCACTTAGGGGGTGTGTGCTTGAGATTCTCTCTTTCTCTTTCCCTCTATTCTTTCCACCACTCACACTCTTTCTAAAATAAGTAAATCTCAAAAATAAAAGGGGCAATTGTGTGGCTCAGTCAGTTTAGTGCCAGACTCTTGATTTGGGCTCAGGTCATGATCTTGGGGGTTGTGAGACTGAGCCCCATGTCAGGTGCTGTGCTGGGTGTGGAGCCTACTTAAGATTCTCTCTTCCTCTCCCTCTGTCCCTTCTCCCCCTTTCTCTCTCTCCTGCCCCTTCAAGTAAGTAAATAAATACAAAATGCATCCCCCTCACCCCAAAAAAATAAAAAGCATTTTCCCACCAGGGATCACAGTGCAGGTCTCCAGCAATACAATGACATGTAAAAAAAGACCTAAAATTTTGCACTTCAAAGTTTCAGAGACCACTTTCATAACTTTGGTAAATTAACTACTATCAAAGGGGCACCTGGCTGGCTTAGTCAGTAGAGCCTGAGACCCTTGATCTCCAGGTGTGTTCATGTTTCACAATGGGAGTAGAGTTTACCTAAAGGAGGAGGGAAGAGGGCACCCGGCTGAGTCAGTTGGTAGAGCATGCAACTCTTGATCTCAGGGTTGTGAGTTTAAAGCCCACATTGGGTACAGAGATTACTTAAAAATAAAATCTTAAAAAAAAAAAAAGGGAAAAAAGTATTTTAAAAAATTAACTACTATCATAAAGCTAGTATTCATTCACTCCCTAATAATCCAATACCACAAATCTAAGATACAACTTATAATTACGGTGAATTTTGTATTTTGTCTTGCATTATTTTTTGAAAAACAATGACCCTTCTTTAAAATAAATATAAAAAGAGGGGGATCCCTGGGTGGCTCAGCGGTTTAGTGCCTGCCTTCAGCCCAGGCATGATCCTGGAGTCCCAGGATCGAGTCCCACATTGGGCTCCCTGCGTGGAGCCTGCTTCTCCCTCTGCCTGTGTCTCTGCCTCTGTCTCTGTGTGTGTATCTCTGATGAATAAATAAAATCTTTAAATAAATAAATAAATAGCCTATTAACAGCAAAAATATTTTTTTTTAAGGATTTTATTTATTTATTCATGAGAGACACAGAGAGACAGACAGGCAGAGACACAGGCAGAGGGAGAAGCAGGCTCCATGCAGGGTGCCTGACATGGGACTTGATCCCGGGTCTCCAGGATCACACCCTGGGCTGAAGGCGGCAATAAACCGCTGAGCCACCCGGGCTGCCCAACAGCAAAATCTTATTTAACCCCTCTTAGAAATCACAAAAAAAGGTATTAAGTTGCTAAATGTATGTAGTTAATGAGAAAATATTTTTACCGTGTTTCTATCATCTCACATTTTCTCAGTATCAAATGTTTCTGATATTTTTTCCCATTGTAAAGCTGTGGATCATTTTACTTTAAAAGATTTAGTCCTCATGAACGCGGAAATATAGTTACCTAGATTTTCCAATTCCCTAGGCAATCTAAAACGCTCAGTTTCAATAAATGATTCTCCAATGAATAATCTACTTTAGTTCTCAAATTTAAACAAATGCCCAATTACTTCAGACGTAATTCCAAAAGTCAGTTTAAGTCAACGATAACATGGGAGGAAAAATTAAATAGACATTAGGTAGAAAAATTGAGCAGACATTTTCAATCCTTTCCATTTAAAAAAAAAAAAGGTTCCAAACAGAAATAATTTTCTAAGTTCTTTTCAAATCATTACAAAACTGAACATAAATCCCTTTCAGAAGAGGGTGTGTAATACTTACTGTAGTCAGGGGATTTGGGGTCGGTATGGGAAGCAAGCCTGCACCAGGCATTAAACTTGTCATGGTTGGAGCAGGAGCCAATAAAGAGAGGGCTTTGGATTCCTCTGGAATTTTACCTGCAGAGGCAAGTTCCAAACATTACGGGAAGCAGAAACACCACACAAACTTTACACTATGATTTTACAATTACCCTTGCACTTAAAAAATAATAATAATAAATGAATCTATCTATCAGATCTGTACAAAGAAATAAATAAGAACTTAAGTCTTTCCTTTTATCCTGCTCTACTAGGAAAAATAAAAGTGAGCAAAACTTCAAAGACTAACAATCTCATTAATGGAATATTATTTTAAAAATTGAATAATGTAGACAATTATTTAACACTTTGAGCTATGGGTCACCTGTACTGGAAACTTAATGTTCATGAACCAAACGATATCAAGCATGGACGCTTTCCCAGGACGGTGTTTTCGCGGTGATCGAAAGTTGTGTTACACATGACAACCGTTCGTGTTGGCTGCATCACTAATAGCACACAGAACATCAGATACAGAAAAGAAGAACATTTTTTAAAGTTTAATCCCCAGAAATGGCAAATAACCAAATTAGTCAAAAAAAAGAAAAAGAAAAAACAAATATGTGCGAATTGAAATTTGTTCCTTAATGAGTGCCCCTATCCTAGTTACTAAAACTACCTACTGGTGATGCAAACAATTTTGATAACCTTCCAATATATTCTATTCAATTTTTCAAGCAGACAGAAAAAAACAAAAGCCTACTCCATGTAATCACCTTCAATTTAAAAGGAAGCCTACACCCATCAAGTTAAAAAAGACCTCTCACCAACTAGGTCAGAGATGCCTAAAAGAATCCAATTCAAAGAACATGCCTTGGGAATTACTAAAATTTTTGAGAATCACTAACAAAAAAAGTTCCTTTGTCTCAGGAAACTTCTTAACGTCCTGACTTTTAGAACCAATTTATGTATACTTATCTGAAGAGGAGTGGTTAAATGCCTAATGTCTTGCTTATAAACACCTTGACTGCCTAATAAAAGTAGTGTAACACTAAAACAATCTTAGACACTAAAAAGAAAAAAATCCCTAGAACTAAAAAATGAAAAACTTACTCTAAAATAAGTTCATCAATTGCTGTATTTAAACACTAAACTTTAATCAATTAATTTTGATATGAACTGCAACTTCCGCACATTTTCCCTTTCTGTCCTCTTTCTCTACTGCTCCTGCTAAAGTATTACTTAAAAAGTTGACTGCATATATTTATTTTAGAAAAGCTACTTATAATTACGTGGTAGTTGTCTACACATTTCCATTATGGAGTCCTCAAAAAATAAAACAGTGTACAAAATCACACTAAATTGAAAATAGCATATGGATTAAGTTTTCAAAAGCACCGTGCTGAATTTAGAACTGAAATTTCTACTTAAGACAACCAGACGTGGAGGGATAATCTCTAAACAATATTATCTGAATATACCTGTAAACATGGATGGAATTCAAGACAGCTTTTAAAATTTGATTTAAATAATGGTTACACCTTATTTATAGGAACAGAAAAATTACATTCAATTAGCTTTAACAAATCCTACTTTTTCCTAAATTTTACATCTAAGTCTACATTAATTTACTAATTTCAAAAACAGTTATTTTATTATTTCAGTGTAAATTCTGCACAAGCACAGATTTTTTAACATGCATAAATAAAAGGTAGGTAGGCCTTACTGAAGACATCAAATAACAGTAATTTATTTTATATTTATTAGTTACTGGTATTAATACACATTATCTGTATACCCACCTATATATACTAAGCTATTTATATTGCTACCAGGCCCGTTTTATGTTATAAATAGGTATTATTTTTTAAATGCTTTAAAACCTGAACACATCTTGATAAATCAACTGAGGTCCTGTGTCTGTGTAAATCTTATGCTTTGCCACCCTAATTTACATACCCAAAATATAAGCTAAGAATTTCGATTATTAATGTCCCCAATTTAAGATTACTTGTAATTAAATAAGCAAAAGTATCCATAAAAGACAGTGTAGGAAGATTACACAAACAAAAAGTATTCAACACAGGCCAAAAGATGAACACTTGATATTATGAAGACTTCCACTTTTGGCTTAAAAAAATTTTCAGTAGGTTATCTGCTTCTCACTGCCTTTCACAGTAATAAAAAAATATTATAAATGGTAAGTCTAACTGTAATCACATTTTTTCCTTATTCTAATTACCATTAAAGATACTTTAAGAAAAAAGTCCCATTGCTTAACTCCCAAGATAGAATTCTATCAAATTTACCCTCCAAATACTATCAGAGTATATAAAAGTATAAAACAAACAAGCATTCAGCATTTTCCCCAAACTATACTCCTCAAACTCAGCTGAGAGGAAAAACATCTCTCAGAGAAAATTAAAGTGCTAGTCCTAATCTTGGAATCCATTTAGAAGCTAGTGACATCTGAAAATTTTGCAAAAAATTCAAGCAGAGAAACACACACCAAGTTTTCAACAAACTTTCTCAAATACCCATTCCCCATATAGGCAAGTAAAAAGTCTTTGTAAGTCAAGGAAGTAAGTTCTTTTCTATAATAAAATAACTCAAAAAAGCGAATGTCTCTGCTTGTCCTCTACCCCTAAATTAGACTAAGAAATTTACTTACTTTCCTTGAGGATTTTGTATGCTTAAATTTCTAGGGGATAGGATGAAAATTATTAGCTATCAGTTGGTTTTTATGAAAGATGTAGATTTGGGAGAAAAATTGCAAAAATGTTGTAATGAGGTCAGAAAATGTTCCTAAGAATTCTATCAGTGTTTTAGTGTTTTGAGAACAAAATGTACTGTGCAGTCTATAAACACCAATTAAGACTCACACTGAGCTTCACAACACTGTACCCTAGTTTACTATGAAAATTTATTTCACTGTAAGATTGAGCTCTGCTATTCATCTCCCAATATAATCTGCAAAGCAATGTTATGAACCCTTAATGGAATACCATTTACAAAGAACTGGAAACCCAGCTCACAAGTTAAAGTGAAAGAGATTTAACAAAACAAAAACAAAAACAAAAACAAAAACAAAAAAAGGGACAAAATAAAAAGAAATGAAATTAAAGTAAAACAATAAAAAACAGAGACAGGGCGTCCATCTTCTGCGGTTCAGACTCCGATCTCATTTCCCCAATGAAGGTTTCACTTGACGGCAGGTTTAGTGGCATGGCAAACAATGCCTAACTCAGGCAAGTGTAACAGGTCTGCCTTGGCCAGTCTAGTCATCTAATAATGCACAAATATCACATAGAGAAAACATACAAAACCAAATTAATAGTCAAAATCCATCTACCAGAAAATGTGGACATAAAGTTACGACTGATGATTAGGCTGACACCCTTGTTATGTTTGACCTTATCTTTTTCTAAGTGTTAACATTTATAAAAAAGAAATCTGAGATGCACGCAACAACAAAAAGAGGTCATATCTGGACAAGTATAATGAAAGCATATTTTATTTTGAAATGGCAGGTTTTATTAACAATAGCTAATGCTTAATATGTATGAAACTATTACACATCAAACATTACTTATACAGCTTAGGACCTTGTTACAAATCTGTCTGCATTAGAAAAACAGCAAATTGAAAGAAACTGAAAAAACTTTTCTTAAAACTGTTGCTTGCTATGGCTGTCTCATTTCTTTCATAATGCTGTTTCTATAACATCAAAGAAAGAATGCAATCAGTGAAGTCAATAGAAGAATGCTCACAGCACCCTATCTCCTCTAACAGAACTTACTCCACTGGAACTCTTTCCTTTGATTTATTTCAAACTCACTTTGCTATCTTTTTCAGTACATAACACATTATTACTCTGCTTGCAGTGCATAATCAGATCTTTCATGGCTCACTGTAACATTCTTCAGATTCTGTAAGGTTAAATTGGTGATATTTAGTTATACTAAATGAAAAATGTGTATCTCAAGGTTTCTCTAATACCAATTATTTTATCAGTGTTCTAAAATACACCTAAATTGCAATAAAAATGTGCTTAAACTTTCATGTTCAAAACCAGAGAAACTGTCTCAAAATGGTAGTATTAAAAATATTCAAGACCTATTGTAGTGTGTATTTATTAAGCTCTATTAAGTACAACAAAGAAGAAAACCTCTATATGCCCATAACCTTGAACATTTATGACAAATCATGGTTTGGGCTTCTCAAATACATGAAAAATTCTAAGGGAATATAGCAAGGTTCCAACAAAGCAACACTGATAAAAATTCTTCCTTCCAATTCAGTAATGAGCCAACATAAGATCCTGCACTGTTGGTAGCATAGTTTTCTGATAGGATTAAGATTCCCATTTAATAAACCTGCCATCTGACTTTTTCCCATGCAGTTTACCTGATGTGAAACTGGTATGAACTTGGTATGCAGAACTAAACCATTACCAGCTCTGTTCTCACCTTGCTTTCTCCAATTCTGGGCTCACTGTCCCCTTACAGATCAATAGATAAGGATAGATTCAGCAAATAATTAGCTTTAATCCATTTTTATTGTACTAGTCTATTCTAATCTCCAGGCATGGGGGAAAATACTTTCAAATTTCTCTGGAAAAACATCCAGAATGTCCTATTCTGAGACTTCAAAACCAAAAGAATGGTACTCACTGTATCTAACTGTAATGTTTTTGACATCCCAGAATAGACATTCTGAAATAAGCATCAAATTTCAAAAGTGCAACACTGTGTACCATATGTCAAGTTATTTTAATATTAGCCTTGTTTCTAAAAGAGGTTTTAAAACATTCCATATGAAAACTCCTTAAATTGTTCCAGGTAAATTTTTTATGTTGTAAAACAGTTACCACCATCCACAGGGAAAACATACTTTAAAGACATTTATAATGAACTATTCGAAACCCAAAGAGTACACATGCCATAATGTGTACTCGAAATAAAAATTGATTACACACCAGAACTGTCAAATTCAGCACAGCCTATTATATGTGAATGGCTCTGTAAACAGAAATTACTACAAAATAAGTATTAGTAATCATTAGCTCTTAAAGCAGGTTAAGTCTTAAATTTAACGAGGCTTTTGGCCTTGTTCCCATGTTCAACAACTATTTCCTTGATGGAGGCTTTGGGCTTTCCATGATTTTTCTTGAATTGCCCATCCTACCCCCCAAGAGAAGCCAGCCATTAAAAGAAAAAAGTAAATTCCAGTTGCATAGCAATCACACTGAATATGCAATAATGGCTCAATGACAAGGTGAATTACCTTAAGAGGATACTTTAGAGATTAAATTATAAATATCTTTCTTATAAATACTACTTAACCTCAATTTGGGAAAATGAACAATTTTTATTTATGATGTCATTAATACTGTATACACAGGGGCAAATGCTCCCTTATACATACATTTAAAATAATTTCCCTTACCAATGTAGTATTTTAATTTCAGAAACCTTTGTTTACAACTTGCAAATTGACTACAGAAAGCCAAACAAAAGAAACCAGAGAAGTAATTCATGAATTTTTTTAAATGTTTGGCTACAAAATCTCAAGCACAAGTATGTAATAAATAGCCATTTAATGTATTTATTAGGTAAAAATTCTTTCCTTCTCCAAATTTCATTCCTACACACACACACACAGACACACACACACAAACACACACACAAACACACAGCAATATACTATCTACCTACCAATTTCTAGGAAAGCCAAAGGTAGTAACACACAGGACAGAGATTAAAATAATGGAAAAACATGTCAGATACCAACCTTCTGCACAAGGTACAACTATCAGAGCTCTGTCAATAAAAACCGTGTTAGTTAGATGCTGGGCCACGCCAACACTTGATGGGTCACGAAACTTAACATAACATACTTTGGAAGAAAAAGCAAGAGGTGCGTTGCTGCAAGATAAAAAGAAAAACAATTGGACTAATAAACATTTGGTTTGTTTTGTCATTTTCACTTGAAACATCTTTCTTAGATCTCTGCATAATCTTAATCAAGAATTTTTACTGCTAAAGATTATTAAGACAAAAAAAGTTTTGTATTTTTAAATTTTTATCTAAATTCCAGGTAGTTAATATACAGTATAATATTAGTTTCAGGCATACAATATAGTGATTCAACACTTCCATACAACATTCCGATGCTCACCACAGCAAGCGCACTCCTTAATCCCTATCACCTATTTTACCTATCCCCCCACCCCTCTGCCTTATGGTAACCATTAGTTTGTTCTCTATAGTTAAGAGTCTGTTTCTTGGTTTGCCTCCCATTCCCCCCGCCTTTGCTCATTTGTTGTGTTAAATCTACACATGAGCGAAATCATATGGTATTTGTCTTTCTCCGATTTACTCTGAGTAGAATACTAACTCCATCCATGCCATTGCAAACGGCAGGATGACATTTTTTTACAGCTGAATAATATTCCATTGTGTATATACACACCTTCTGTTTCTACATTTTGGCTATAAACATTGGGGTGCATGTATCCCTTTGAATTAGTGCTTTTGTATTCTTGGGTAAATACCTAGTAATGCAATTGCTAGGTCAAAGGGTAGTTCTATTTTTAACTTTTTGAGAAACCTCCATGTTTTCCAAAGTGGCTGTACTTAAGGCAAATCTTAGGTCTTTCACCGTGATTTGTCTACAAAAGTTGACAGAAATCTAGGAAGTCCTATTGTCTTACTCTAAAAACTTGAAATTTATGAGTTAACCCAAGCAAAACATGAAAACAGCAGATTTAACCCAAAAATGTTCAACCAGCATATTATATCAATGGGCAAAATCACTTTATAAAAAGTCCCAATCCTTCAAATTTTGTAACCACTTCCAACCTTTCCTAATTAGATCACTAAAAACTTCACCAGGGTCTTGCAAATAGACAACAAAGAATTAATATTAAGATCTTTTGCATGTACTAGACTGCTTTAGGCTAGCTAGGCAGCATTTTGATTTCCAGACCAAAGATTTTACAAACAAAATTTTAATTATTTTATATGCAAAAGACATATTCTTCTAAATCCTACCAGATTCAGTTTAATCTAGGTAGGTCTACAGTAAAAAACCACAGAGCAGAGCACAGATGAAAGCAGTTTTCCCATAATATAATTCATCTTGTCAGACTGCAAAATATACTATATTCAATGATTATCATTTTGTCTATCTGTCCAAGACTATTTTTAATTAAAGTCTAAAATTTTCTTTAGCAAGAAAAAAAAACCCAAATACATACCTAATATAGAACATATACACTCCTTTAAAGCATTAACATTTCTTACACTATGAAATAAGTGAGATCATTGAAAAATATCTTTGCCTTGTGCAGTAATTTATGTTACAAAACAGGTCAAGAAAGTTGACCATAATCCTAGCTCTAGTAAATGGCAAAGGTGGGACTTGAAGTCTAACGATCTAAAGCCAAATCTAATGCAACCTTAATCATTCAACTAATCAAGAATTTTAAAAACATTTTAGGGGTGCCTGGGTGGCTCAGGTAGTTAAGTGTCTGATTCTTGATTTGTGCTCAGGTCATGATCTCTGGGTTGTGAGATGGAGCCCCACATCAGGCTATGCCTGCTTGAGATTCTCTCTCTCCCTATCCTTCTATCCTTCACACTCTCTATTAAAATAAAAAAAAATTTAGAAGCATTTTAATGTACTATCAATTCCAAATATTAGACATTTTTAAAATTAGAAATTTTCACATAAAGTAACAAATCCATCTTGATAATGATTATACATATTCATGCTATTACCAAAACACTCTGATAATGAAACATATTAGCATGTAGAACTTGAACTTATATTATTAATGTAAATAGGCTAATAAAAGTTGGCAAAAAGAAACTATCTCTTTCTCACCCAACCCAACTCAATTCACTCCTGCCTAAGGCTATCCAATTCAGGCTTCAACAGGCTCACTACAACAATGCCTACTCCCCACTCACTCTATACAAGCATCTAAGTACTTCATGAATTTGTCACTGAGGTAAAAACAATGGTGTCCACACTTAACTCACCTTTACATTACCCACATCTCCAATTTGGACCTCTCTTTGAGCTTTAGACTCCCAGATCCAAGTGCCTGCTGGGATATCACACCTTGATGGTCACAAGGCCCATCCCCCAAAAGTTACTGAGTCTGAAATAAGTTCATCACCCTTCTTCCTCAACAATCCTGTTGTTTGTCCTATACATCATCTCTCAGTTAAAAATACCACCATATTACTCAAATCATAAATCTAGGAGTCACTAAATGTAACTGTCATTAGTACCTTTCACTAAATGCTTCTAAATCTCTTCTGGCTACATGGTTAAATTCCACTTCTTTGTTCCTTAAAGTTAGGTGTGCCCATGTTAACTTGTTTTGGCCAATGTGAGCAGGACCGACATTCAGGAGCTTTAAGGGACATTACTTGGCTCTTTTGCTCCGCCACAATGACCAGCCTCATTTGAGAAATGGGTGGCTGACTGCTACATCAGCTTCATCCCAGAGTGAGTGATCACAATGAGTAGAGTTCCCTACCCCACAAACTTAGCATAAGAAGTAATTCATTTCTACAAACTATTGAGATTCAGGGGTTGTTTCCATCCTTGACCCTTCCTTCCTCCTTCTTCATCCAGTTGATCGTTAAATCCTGTGAAGACTGCATCCCAAATATTTGTCACAGGAGTTCTTTCATCATTCTCATGATCAGGGCCTTAACTCAAGCCCCCATCATCTCACAAGGATTATTACTATGGCTCCTAACCCATCACAGTGATTCCAATCCCAACTCCTTAATAATGGTCTTTCACAACAGCTGCCAGAGTAATCCCTCTAAACCCTATATTTTATGTCATTCCACTGCTTAAATTTACTTAAATTTTACAGACACCCTTCTGTTCGTGCTTCATCCTCTACATTGCACCCAAAAAATCTAGGCATTAGAAGTACTTGTGGTTTCCACAACACATTCTGAATATCTGGGCCATCTTTGCATATACTGTTCCATTTGCCTATGATATCCTACCTTCCTTTTTGAGGGGTAATTCCACTTTTCTTCAAGGCTTGAGTTTCCAAGTCTTCTGGAAAGCTATTTTAAGATATCAAAGTGGTTAGGTACCCCTCCTCTATGTGCTTCCAAGACATTCTATATACACTTTCAGCACAGACTTATTTAAGAGTTTTCATAGGTGAATTCCCCAACAGATTTTAGAAGCTGCTAGCCACAACTGATTTGCCACATGACCCAAGGGCCCATTTCACCGGCTAACCAACCACCTATAATTTGGGTGGCTTGATCAAATGAACTTAAACAATCAGATTCTCTCTCTTGGTCTGAAAAGTCACTGAGAATCAGGGCTTGGGCCAGATGCCAAAATACTGAGTACAAAATAAGTCTGCAAAGAAAATAGAGCAGATACATGGAATGAAACTGAGTGGACAATAAAGCTTCTGAGAAGAGGCAGATAGTCACCTTGGATGCTGAAATCTTTCTGGTTCCCAGTCCCAGTTTCCATGAGGCCTACTTGTACTACAGTCTTTATTTCAATTTAGAGAAACAATTTTATTTCTTCTCAAACTAGACCAAGTGGCACTGTTTCTTTTTCAACAACCCTTCCCCCTAAAAAAAAAACTGTAATTACAATGAGCTACTAAAGCTCTAGCAATTACAAGTACACTCTCTTTTAGCATTCTTCAAGAGCCTAACAAATCGCCATTGAAACTACTTTCCCTAAACGGTCAGATCCTTTTGTGAAAGAATGGAAACCTAAATAATCACTATTGAAAACTAAAAACACAATTCCCAATACCCCTACTTAAAACCCATATCATTTCAAATTTAAAACATCCAGGGGAAAGGAAATATGAGACTGGGTGGGAAAGCAATTTCATGTTATGATAGGCTACCAAGATTTGAGAAGCCCAGAACTGGTTAAGAAAGGCTGATCTGCGCGCATCAAGCATGATCATAAGAATGCAGACACTAGACATAGCTACACCACCGTCATTTTCATCTCCTTTCTTAAAATACAGAAAAGAGATCAACATATATTTAACACTATCTTATTTTGAACATTATAATCTAAATTACAATACAGTGGCAAGCCTAAATACAGAAGATGCTCAACAAGTGTGTATTTATTTATAAATCATTGTTTCCAAATTTTATATTTACAGCTTTTGTTCTCATAAACCTAAACTTTTAAACAAACTTACTTTTTTTTTTAATTAAATAGAATTATCATTTTTAAGTCTATTTTTGACCTAGAGTTTTAACTTTTTAAAGGGTGTTTGTTACATGTTCCACTTGGTCTAAATGTATGCTTCAGAAGAAAGTAGCAGCAGCCAAATACAGCAAATTTTACGTCTGCCTGATTTGTTGAATCAAATTTTGCCTCTTTTTTCAAATATAAAACTTTATACAGTCTTTTTTTTTTTTTTTCAAAAAATTTCTAACAGTTTAATGTAGAAATTACAGAGCCAACTTTTTGAGCATCAGTTATATTTCCTAGGCCCTAACTGGTTATTTTGTTTTTCATTAAACATGGTGATGGCATTGTACAACATTTTTGAAAAAGTGAATGTGGTACTAATTTTTCCAGTAATTTATTGGAAGATCTATCAAAAAGGATATAATTCAAAGCAAGGACAAATTACACAAAAGTATGTGTAAAATATTAACTGACACATAACTTTTAATAGGGTTTCTGAGGAGGACTCCAGTGGTACTTTGGAGGGCACAATTTTTCCTTTTGTTAAGATCTTCTTACAAATTACTGACACTTGCCAACCAAATGCCAGAAGGCATTCCCATCAATGCCTGACAATCAAAAGGACACATTTTCAAATGTTTCCAGCTAAAATCCACTTACTTAAAACACCAAACCAAAGGACTCAATATAGCCAATGACAGAATTGAAATGTTATTACTATAAATAAGACACAAAAATATGAAAAAATGATTATATGTTGAATGAAAAAAGTTTACCATCAATGTATAAATCCTTTGACTCTGCTACATTAAAATAAGCACATATCATAAGGACTGCAGGCAAATATATGGAAATAGAGGTTTCAATAGGATCGTAAGCAGAGTTTTCTTTTTCTCTCTCATAAAATGACTATACTGGTTCTATTAATATTTTTAACTAAATAAGTAAAAGGTGACACATTTTTTCCTTACTTATTAATACTTCTGTAGACCAGAGAGGTGAAGAAAACCAGTAAGCAAAAAGAAATCAACACAAGTGTTAATATGAAAAACGGTGTTAGAAATCAGGATAGGATTACCCTCCAAGGTTAGTCATTTGAAGGGAGACACTGGGAAACTGCTAGGGCGCAGACAAGCCTGATGTAGGTGGTGATTACATAGGTGTGCTCACTTTGTGGAAATCCATCAAGCTGTACTTTTATCCATGCATTTTTCTGCATATACAGGACACCTAAAAAAGGGGGGGGGAGGGGGACTAAAAAACTACAAAAGTTTCTTACTGCAGTAAAAAGTTTCCATGACATGGTACTCCTCTGTTGTGCAACAAGTGAAAACAAAAAATTCTGGGTATTGGGCAGCCCGGGTGGCTCAGTGGTTGAGCGCCACCTTCAATCCAGGGCCTGATCCTGGAGACCCCGGATCCAGTCCCACGTCGGGCTCCCTGCATGGAGCCTGCTTCTCCCTCTGCCTGTGTCTCTGCCTCTGTGTGTGTGTGTGTCTCTCATGAATAAATAAAATCTTAAAAAAAAAATTCTGGGTATTTATCATCCAGCAGCATAAAAAAGAGCACAATTAAGAATTAACATATATATATAAATAATGTTTAATTACCAATGTTTAAAAGCTAAAAAACTGAATCACAGCCTCATTCCAAAAGAATTCAATTTAAAACATGAATTTTCATATTAACAGGTGAATGCTTAAAATGTTAATGAGAAACTGTTTCCGCATTCTATTAAAGAAATATATTTCCACCTGAAAAAAAAAAAGAATATATTTCCAAATTTTAAACAAATGAAATTCTACTCAGCTTCCAGAAGGTACTGTTTCTGAGACACTGCAAAACATTCATCTGTCTTCAATACAACTACTACTATTGTACTGTTATCCATTTCAGCTCAAATTTGCAAATAACATCTTTAATATAAAGACCAGGTTATGACCACTTCATTATAGAGCAGAAAACACCCTATTAGTAAAGCAAGGATATTTCTGAAAGACAGGAATGAGGAATTACACTGAAGGAAAAACTGATTAGGAATACATGTGCTGTTTGTGTTACAATTTTGCAAAACGTATTAGTTTGTGACACAGTAACTCTACCAAGTTTAAGTAAACAGTGTTTATTCTGACTTTCAAAGAAATTAACATCTAATTTCAAAAAAACAGCTCATTACTAAGTATCAGATAGTAACCGGCAGCATACTGCCACCCATACCTGGTTTTAACAACGAAAGTGGCTATTACGTTGGCACTGAATAATATTCTGTGATATGTTTCTTCTACCTATAAGACACCTTATTACCACAACCTTGAAAGGAAGGTTAGTTTACAAAAGCTCTTGTACAAAATATTTTACTGCTTGTTTCCAGTTAAGCATACAGCACTCCTCCAAACACTTCTCCATCATTAAAAAAAAAAAAAAAAAAAGTTCTGAATGCTTAAACCAAGAGACAGCAGAAAACATTTTCAAAAGTTAAATAAGATCGTCAAGCTATATAGCCGTGGCTAGCCAATAAATAGTATACTCATGCACTTATGAAGTATTCTTGACAAAAATGTATTATCTGAATCTAATCATGCAAAAACAATGTACACAAACCCAGATTAAGAATCACTCTGCAGGAGATCACTCTGCAGGGGCTCAGCAGTTTAGCGCCTGCCTTGGGCCCAGGGCGTGACCCTGGGGTCCCGGGATCGAGTCCCGCATCGGGCTCCCTGGAGCCTGCTTCTCCCTCTGCCTGGGTCTCTGCCTCTCTCTGTCTCTCATGAATAAATAAATAAAAATCTTAAAAAAAAAAAAATCATTTTGCAAAACAAAGTACAAGACAAAATGACAACGCCATGAAAGATTTTTAAGAAGGTGACAGGGGTCTGTTCTGGATTAAAAGAGGTAACAATCAAATGCAACGGGTGGTTCCTGATTATATTCTAGACAAAAAAAAAAAAAGGAAAAGGAAAAGGGAGTGAGAGAAGGACGGACGGACGGACGGACACGTGACTGTAACTGGGAAAACGTAAACTACTTCGTATGCAGTATCAATGTTCAATTCGTTAAACGGGCTCTGGAATCGTGGTAACGGAGGAGGATGCACCTGCCCCAAAAAGACACACTTCGGCGCCGAGGGCTGGCCAGGCACGGCGTCTGCTCGGAAAGGACGGGCAGCAAAACGGGGCGGTTGGGCGCAGGGGGCGTAGGCAGCGGGAGGCGGAGGCGGAGGAGGGAAAAAACCGGCGAGAGAAACGTGGCTGCTCCTCTCCCCAACTTCACCCGCGCTGAGGACTTCGCGACAAAAAAAAAAAAAAAAGGGAGGAAAACACTCCGAAAAGCGACCTCTGCAAAACCCCGATGCCAACTCTCCCCCGTCTCCACGCCGCGGCAGCGCGGGGTCCCTAACGGGCGGAACCCGAAAGAAAAATAGGTCTACGGGCATCATCATCAAACACACCAAAAAAAAGGTCAAAGACCAAAAAAAAAAAAAAAAAGTTGTGGGTTTTTTTGTTGTTGTTTTTTGTTGTTGTTGTTGTTGTTTTGGAAAGAAAGAAATCCTGGGCGACTCCTAAGCCGTTCCTCCAGAGGGATTTGAAACAATGAGCAAAACACGGAGGCCTCTGAGGTGCTAAGCTCTACCTTAAGAACACAGATCTAAAAAAAAAAAAAAAAAAAGGAAATTCGGTGCGAGGGCTGCAGGGCCCACCCGCAGGCCCTGCGGGGTCGGCGCTGGGAGCGGCCGCGGCTCGCCCGGGTCCACCCCGCTGCCCTAACACGAGCCGGGACGCGGCCACGGGGGCCCCGGCAGGGCGGAGGCCGCGCCGCAGGGATAACCCGCCGCCCCGCCGCCCCTAATACTTTTTAGCGAACGCTTAGGACAGCGTGACCTTCAGGGCGGAAATTTTAATCCGCTGCCAAAAAAAAAAAAAAAAAAAAAAGGTGGGGGGGGGAGACGAAGGGACGCGATCTTCACCAACACGGATGGACGGGCTCGGTCGGCTTAGCCAACAGGACGCTAAATCCGCCAGGACGGCCCCGGGGGCGGAGCCGAGCACCCGCGGCACGGCCAGCACCCCGAGGCCGCAGCAGGCGGGCGGCGCCGCGGGCTCCGGGACTCCGCCGCCGCAAGGACGCCAACAGGCGTTTGCCGTGAGGACCGTTCCGGGCCCACCTGCGGCCATCTTAACTTTGGGAAGAAAGACGGGAAGGCGCGGGAGGAAGGGGAAGCAGGGACTACGAGGCCGGGACAGAGACAACAAACCGGGGATGCACGGAAATCAAAAAAAAAAAAAAAGCAGCTTCTCTAAATTCTCTGTAGTGGCTCAGTGCAGAGATTCACCTCCCACCCCCGCGCCCCGAGCACACACACTGACCCGGAGAAAGGGCCTCGGGGCCCCGCGCCCGGCTGCCCGCATCAAACATGGACGCCGAGGTGAGCGCGGCGGTCACGTGACGCGCCCCCGCCCGCGCTCTGCCCCCCCCCACCCCGACCGGCCTGGGCTGGGCGCCCGAGGTCTCTATGGCGCCCGCGCCCCTCCCCCACCGAGCTCCAGCACTTACTCCGGGGGGTAAAGCCGCAGCTCCTCGATTTCTCCTAGGAAGGAAAAAAGCGTCCGCATCTGCTCGCTGGTCACCGCCGACGACAGGTTGGTCACCTGGATCACCGCCGTAGGGGTGAGGCCGAAGCCCAGCGCCAGCCCGAAGCCGCCGCCGCTGTTCATCCCGGCCCGCTGCTGCTGCTGCCGCCGCCACCACCGCCGCCGCCGCCGCCGCCGCCTCCCGCTGCCCAACGTCCGCGACGCGTCAGCGGCGGAACCGGGAGGGCCGCGAGCGCGCTCCCGCGGGCGAAGGCTCGGCGGCGGGCAGGTCTAGCCGCCCGGCCCGCGACTCCCCTGCTCCCCGGGCTGCGCGCGCCGGCCGGAAGCGTCGCCCCGGCAACGGGTGGGTCGCGGCGGCTGCGGCCCTCGGGGGGAGGGGGCGGGGGACCGGAGCGGGGGAAGGAGGGCGGCCAGAGGGGGGCTCGCCCCGCCAGGGCTCACACCAGGCTTGCTCCCGCTGCAGAGGGACCGGGTTTCGGCCCTGGAAGCGCAGGGCACGCCGCTGCCTCCGCGTCGCGCCCCCGTAGACCCGGGGAAGCGCGAGGCCTGGCCTGCTGGGCGGGGCCGGGACCTGGGGGGGGGGTCCCGGCGAGGGGAGACCTGGGGGGGGGTCCCGGCGGCCTCCCCCGCGTGCACTTGGCCCGGGCGAGCGCGCCGTGCTCCCGCGCAGGCCGCCCCGCCCGCGGCCCCACGTGAAACACACGCACACAGGTTGCAAAAACGTTCGGGATGCGGGATGCTCGGCTGAGGCTGAGTTAAGGAGGTAGGAAGACGAAGGCCAGGCGGCCGCCACGACTTAGGCAGTCGCTCCTTGCGCGGCAGGCGGCCCAGGATGCCCTCACCCCCGGCCCCCGAGGATGCTGCAGGTGCTCTCAATGGGTCCGTAGGGCCGGAACGATTCTCTTCTTTTCTTTCTTTCTTTCTTTCTTTCTTTCTTTCTTTCTTTCTTTCTTTCTTTCTTTCTTTTTCTTTCTTTCTTTCTTTCTTTCTTTCTTTCTTTCTTTCTTCCTTCCTTCCTTCCTTCCTTCCTTCCTTCCTTCCTTTCCTAAAGATTTATTTATTTATTTATTTATTTATATTTATTCATTAATGAGAGAGAGAGCGAGAGAGAGGCAGAGACCCAGGCAGAGGGAGAAGGAGGCTCCACGCAGGGAGCCCCACGCGGGACTCGATCCCAGGACCCCGGGGTCACGCCCTGGGCCGGAGGCAGATGCTCAACTGCTGAGCCACCCACCCAGACGTCCCAGAACGATTTTCGATATGATGCCAGGACTCTGCTGACCTTTTCCACCTCGCTGACATTTGCACCCACGGTGTAAAAGCGACCCCAGGTTAACCTGCTGCGCCTCGGAAGGAAACCAAGGCCGTGGTGCCAAACTGCGCTAAATCGTGGTGTTGTGTGTTGCTCACCTGCTTGCTATCATGGCATGCAAAACTTAAAAGGTCGTTTCAATAAGCTAATTTGAGGGTGCCCATGACCAAGGGGCAAAAATTATTGATGTCATTTGATGTTCGCCCTGGCATGCATACACGTCTTTTAGATATGTTTGAAGAAATGGCAAGAAGTTAACAGGCATGCTGAAGTATAAGACGGTTGGTTGTCTCCAGAAAAAGCACTTGTGGGGTTGAGTGTTCACATGCAAAAAATGCAAATCTTGTAAAACTTGTAAACACCTACTCTCCCCCCCCCCCCTTTAAGCTGCAGCTTTACAGTATTTAAAGACTTTTTTGCTACAAAAATACCAGTAATATTAACACGTATTTTGACATGATATGATGAAAGATGTGAACATTTGGAAGATCCCTATTAACTCAACCAACGACTGTTTTCAAAATAGCCAGTGCGCTCGCCCTATTACAAAACCAAAATGAGTCATCAGAGTGGTAGGTAGACTCATGGATTTTAATGTAGCGGAATGAAAAAGGTAATTGATACAGTTTCAGATTCAGTCCACATTGCAACTGTACTCTAAGAAACTACCATATGTCAGGTTTGGTGTGGTATCAAAGAATATCCAGAATTATCTAGAAAGGCTATGAAAATAGTTTTCCCTTTTCCCACTCCTTATCCGTGTGAGACCAGATTTTCTTCATATGTTTCAACCAAAATATATCACAACAGATAGAAGAATCCAGCTGTCTTGTATTAAGCCAGACATTAAAGAGGTTTGAAAAATGTAAAACAATGCCACACTTCTCAAATTCCTCTTTGGAGAGTATCATTTTATCATAAAGATACATCATTTACACAAACACAAATAAGTTTTAGAATAATAAGTTTTTTGAGTCTGAAAATTTAAATTTCTGACAAGTTCCCAAGTGGTGGTGGTGGTGCTGCTGCTGGTGATCTGAAAACACCACTTTCACAACCCTTGGTTTAGAAGGTCATAAAAGCAGTACTTAGTACATTTACTAATCGACAGTTGATAGTAAAGCAGAGGGAAGAATCTGTTTCTGACCTGGGGATTGTGTAATAGTGCCATAATTTAGTACCAAAAATAGGAAGGAAAGGCAGGGTTGTGAGGAATAAGCAAAAAATGTTGAGGTCCATTATGGACAAGTTTCTGAAGTGAAACTTAGAGAAAATATCTAGAATGTGATTTAGAGGAAGCCCAGTGGGTAGCATTAAAGGGATAAAACAACAAACAGCCAAAAAAGAACGAAATCAAGGGAGGAGAAAAACCAGGCGGAATGGGAGGTGGGTTGGGGCGGTGGGCCATGTTAGTCACCAAAGTTAAGGGAGGAAAAAAAAAAAGCCTAATAAGGAAAAAGTGAGGAATGAGGAGGAAAGAATGCTGAAAAGTATCATGTGCCCAGTTCGTTGGTAGATAGAATGTAACCGCTGAGACCAAAGCTTTAGGAGCCAGTTTAGAGAAGCAAAGTCCACAGCATCACTTCTCTTGATTCCTCTGTGAATCTTCCAGCAAAACTTCCCAACCCGGGGCCTCTCCTAGCCCTGCCACTTTGGCCAATGCCAATCTGCTCCACCCTGGAAGCATTTGGGGACATATGCTTTGGAATTTTAACCTTTATACCACGTTCTGTCTCCAACCTCTGTAATCATTGTCTGGGCTCCCAATTGCAGATATTTCTTGGTCACTTAGGCCTCTTGGTTTCCTCTGCCTGCCGACACCTTCTAAATCAGTAAGGCAAGCAGTGACAAGGTTTCGGTGCAGAGAGGGCTCCTCGCACTTAGATTCAGGACCGGAGCAATAAACCTGAAGCCAAAAGTAAGAAAGATAAACTCCAGTAAATAATTAACAACAAGAGAAGAAGATACACATTAAAATTGGATGCATTTCTTGGATTTAGAACCTGGAGTTGGGGGATCCCTGGGTGGCGCAGCGGTTTGGCGCCTGCCTTTGGCCCAGGGCGCGATCCTGGAGACCCGGGATCGAATCCCACGTCAGGCTCCCTGCATGGAGCCTGCTTCTCCCTCTGCCTGTGTCTCTGCCTCTCTCTCTCTCTCTCTCTCTCTCTCTCTGTGACTATCATAAATAAATAAAGAAAAAAAATATTAAAAAAAAAAAAAAAGAACCTGGAGTTGGGCTCTGGAGAGAGGGCTTTTAGGATTTGAACGAATGAAATCTTCAATGAGTCTACTCTGTGGAATTTTCAAGGAAATTTTGACAGAGAATAATTCAGAAGTAATTTCAAGGAAGGAAAGATCTGTAGGTACCCCATCTTTGAAGGAGGAGTGCCGGCGGTGGATTGAGCACAGCAAGGAAGCACTGGAAGGAAAGTGAAAAACTGGAAGGGATCAGAAGTGGAGTGAGAGCTTTCCATGTGTGCACGCCCTCTGTGTGTGTACATGTGTTCGTGTGTACACTGTTTTGAGGTAGGACTCTTCCAGAAAGGAAGCAGAAACTCTTTCTCCTGCCTGTGCTTACCCACATCACCCTCTTCTTTCAGAATCCAGAGCTCTCCATGAGCTCATGATGTCTCTAGTGGGCTGATTCTGAAAACTGTCAGTTGGCATACATATTTGTGATTACTAAAGAAATCACTAGATCACTTACACAGAAGGGAAAGTACAGGCAATGATGGCAAGCTTAGTTCACGAAGTGGAAGAAATCATTGCACAACCAAATCTTTGGAAGAAGTACGACCAGGACATGTTTACAGACTCTGGCTCCTTTAAATAAATCCGAAAATATGTAAGAAGACCACTGAGATATTTAATGGAATTTGGGGAAGAATTGCACAGGGAAATCTTAGGAAGGGAATTGACCAGGGTAGTTCTGGGAACATCAGCAGGAGACTTTCATAGACCTTCTCAAAAGTGTTGCCAAAGGGCACCTGGGTGGCTCCATCGGTTAAGTGTCTGACTCTTGGTTTTGGCTCAGGTCCTGATCTCAGGGTCCTGGGATCTCCAGCCCTGAGTCTGGCTCCCCACTGAACCAGGAAGTCACTTGTCTGCCCTTCCCGCTGCACACACACACTCTCTCTCTCTTAGATAAATATTTTTTTAGAAAGAGTGTTGCCAAAAAAAAAAAGAGAGAGAGAGAGAGTGTTGCCAAAAAGGTAAGTCAACGCCAGTGATTCCCCAGTTCTTGGCAATCGCCAATCTGCTTTCTGTTTCTGTACAATTGGGTTTTGGGGAAATTATATATAAATGTAGTTACGTAATATTCATAATCGTGAATGTCTACCTTCTATCACCAACCCTAATGTTTTTGAGGTTCATGTACATCAGAGCATGTACATTTAGTTTTATCCCTTTTTTTAGTGTCAAAAAGCAGAGTGTTGTATGAATATTCAGCATTTTGTTGGTTTGCTCAACAGTTGATGGATCATGATATTTCTACTTGGTCATGTTATATAATCCTTTTTGTATGTTGCTCGATTTGACTTGCTGTTATTTTGTTAAGGATTTTTGTATTTCTTTTTATGAAGGATATTGGTTTTTGGTCTTCTTTTTTCACAATGTATTTATCTAGGTGGCTGTGATGTCAAGATAACACTCGCCTTATTGTATGAGTTGGGAAGTGTTCCTTCTTCCTCTGTCTTGTGAAGGAGTTTTGTAGGAATTATACTATTTCTTCTTAATTAGAATTCACCTGTGAAGCCAGCTGCCCTACGACTGACTTTCTTTCTCTCTTGTTGAAGTCTAGTTAACATCCAGTGTTACGTTAGTTGGGGCTTTTCTTTGTGGGAATATTTTTCATTACCTAGCAAAACTTTTATTTCTTACAGGTCTATTTAGATTTGCTACCTTTTGGGATCCCTGTGGTTTAGCACCTGCCTTCGGCCCAGGGCATGATCCTGGAGTCCCAGGATCGAGTCCCACGTCGGGCTCCCTGCATGGAGCCTGCTTCTCCCTCTGCCTGTGTCTCTGCCTCTCTCTCTCTGTGTCTCTCATGGATAAATAAATAAAAAATCTTAAAAAAAAAATATTTGCTACCTGTTAAAATAGTTATGTTAGTTTTTGTCTTTTTGGGAATTTATCCATTTCATCTAAATTGTATCATTTGTTTACCAAAAGGTGTTCAAATTATCCTCATTATCCTTTCAGTTTCTGAAAGATCAGTACTAAGGCTCTTTCAATCCTGATATTGGTGATTTTTATTTTTTAAGATTTTATTTGCTTATTCATGAGAGACACAGAGAGAGGCAGAGACACAGGCAGAGGGAGAAGCAGGCTCCATGTGGGGAGCCCGATGCGGGACTCAATCCTGGGACCCCGAGATCATGACCTGAGCCTAAAGCAGATGCTCACCCGCTGAGCCACCCAGGCGTCCCCCGTTATTAGTAATTTATGTCTTCTCATTTTTCTTTGTCAGTCTGCCTAAAGGCTTATCAATTTTGTTCATCTGATCAAAGAAGCATCTTCCAGTTTTACTGATTTTCCCTATTTTGTTTCTATTTTTTTGTTTTATAGATTTCCATTCTGCTTTTATCATTTTCTCACTCCTGCCTGTTTTGGGGTTGATCTACTCCTCTTTTCTGGTTTCTTAAAGTGGAAGCTTACATTATTGATTCGGGACTATTTGTTTTCTACTATTACCATTTGGTGCTGTATATTTTTCTCTAAGCACCGTAGGGAATGTTTGTAGAGTGTGCAGAAAAGCTATTGAGAGCTCAGTGTCTCACCAGAAGCACTGTACTACAAATCCAAATTTCTTTTTGCTATTGATTTATAATTTAATTGTTGTAGTTGGAAAACATGCTATGAATGACTTCAATTCTTTTAAATTTACTGAGACAGGTTTATGGCCTAACACATGTTCCGTCTTGGAAACTGTTCTAGGCCCACTTGAAAAAAAATTGTGTATCTTGTTGTCATTGCGTGGAGCGTTCTGCAAATGTCACTTAGGCAGGCGGGCTGATAGTGCTAATATTCCCGACTCTTATGTGCTGAAGTCATACACTGTGCAGGATCCTGGTAGCAGAGAAGCTCTCCACACTGCGGAGGCAAGACGGTGGCAGCCACGTCCACTGTGGAACTGGACTCTGGTGACACCGCGTTCTCTACAGGAGCCACAGAGAGGGACAAGAATCGCTGGGATGGAGGGTCAACAAGGGAATTCTCGCCAGTTCCAGGGATTACTCATTGCTGTCTACCAAGATAATTTAACATTGTGCCATCTGGCAAAGACAAAATATTTGAAAGGCTCATTTTAAATAATACTTAAGCAATAAGTTAAATAATATTCTTTTTCACAGAGCTGCCAATCAAGGGTGAGTTTGTAGCCAAGAGACAATAAAAAGTTCTCTCCTATGGTTTGTGGCCATTAAAGTCACTGCTCGGGGGTCACCTGGGGGGCTCAGTGGTTGAGCGGCTGCCTTTGACCCAGGGCGTGACCCCAGGGTCCCAGGATGGAGTCCCACATTGGGCTCCCCACAGGGAGCCTGCTTCTCCCTCTGCCTGGGTCTCTACCTCTGTCTCTCTCTGTCTCATGAATAAATAAATAAAATCTTTTAAAAATAAAAAAATAAATTCCCTGCTCAGTTCTTTGTTTTGTTTTTGTTTTCAATTCTTACTTTGCTGTTTTGACTTGCTTTAATCCAAGGCTGTGCTAAAACACTTCAAACCAGGAAGATTGCCAACCCTTGCCAATGGATCTATAGGCTTAAGAGTACATTGAAAATTCAGGAATTTATTGAGTCTTGCTCAGCCTTTACTTCTTACCAGGCCCTGTCAGGTGTGTCTTGCACCTGCCCACAGCCCATCCGGCAGCCAGAGATGTGTGAAGAGCTTGTTGAGCCTCTGTGTGGCTGTCAGCGCCAGGACCTGTCCCTGTTCTACTTCTTGCTAGCCACTCCCCCAACTGGGACCATAACCTAACATTAGCAGAATGCTGGACTCGGCCCATTCATTTCTTAGCATAGTTGCCACTTTTGCTGACCACACTAGTGGAGGTATTTTCCACTCTTTGGTTCGAATCAATTCACCTGTCTGCCAGTAAAGCTCCTGCTTTCCACAGCCAGCTCCACCCTGGTGGGACACCCATGCCATTGGGGAAGGGGTAGGATGGGAATGGGAAGAGCCCCAGGCAAGAACCCCCCAGACTCACACTGCTCTTACCATCCAGCAGGTTTTCATTAACAAGCACTTCTCAATTTGCCTTTAGTCAATTTTCCAGAGTCTTGGAAAGGTCTGGTTCTGACAATTTT
The DNA here is from genome assembly GCF_905146905.1 of Nyctereutes procyonoides. Taxonomy (NCBI): domain Eukaryota; kingdom Metazoa; phylum Chordata; class Mammalia; order Carnivora; family Canidae; genus Nyctereutes; species Nyctereutes procyonoides. The sequence continues at coordinate 33,805,115 of NW_026575052.1, forward strand.
GTTTAGTTGTTTGTGGGAAAGAGCATTTGCCAACCTCTTCACCCCATGGCCAGACGTCCCTGCCAGTACACTTTGAAAAAGACATTTATTCACCTCTGGAAATAATTTCATAATAAACAACTGTCATTACTGGGAGGCTCCTGAGGAGGTAGCAGCCGCGCGACCAAGCTCTAAGAATTTCTCACATTACAGACCAAATTTTCCATTGTTTACAAATGAAGAAACTAAAGCACAAAGAGGTCTACTCAGAAAACGTGTGTTGAGCACTGACTTCACGTCAGAAACTATTCTAGGGGCTGAGGACACCATAGTGGAAAAAAAAGTCCCTACACTCATGACATTCCAGTGAATTACCTTCTGGAGACTAAGAAACTTGTCCAAGATCACCTAATGGATAAACAAAGCTTCCAGTCTGACTCCCAAGCTCTTCTTACTTCTCCACATTGCCTCTTAGCTTCATCTGCTGAAGTGCTGTGACACAATCCCATAGACTGGGTAGTTTATAAACAACAAAGTTATTTCTCACAGTTCTGGACTTGGGGAAGTCTAAGATCAAGGTGCCAGCAGATTTGGTGTCTAGTGAAGACCCCCTAGCTGGGTCAGAGATGACCATCTTCTTGCTGCGTCCTTGTATGATGGAAGGGGCAAGAGAGCTCCCTGGGGTCTTTTTAAAAATTAGATTCATGAGGGCTCTAACTCATGACCTAATAAGCACCTCTCAAAGGCCCACCTCCAATACCATAACGTGAAAGGTCAGGATTTCAACATACACCCAACATGGGGCTTGAACTTGTAACCTGAGGATCAAGAGTTGCATCCTCCACCAATTGGGCCAGCCAGGGACACTGAGAGTTGGATTTTTTAAATGAATGTTTTCCTGACCTCAATCTACATGAAATTGCATTAATCATATAAACCAAATTCATTATCTTTCCTCCCCAAACTGAAATTTCCTGGTTTTCTTCCTGATTTTCCTGGTTTCGTATTGGAGAGACAGCAAAATAAGAAGTGGTATAAACCAGAGCCAAAAGAACAAAGTGACTTAGTCTTGCAATTAAAATCAAGTTGATGAACTGGTGAAATTAGAAGAAGACAAGTGTTCATAGTACTACTTTTTTCAACTTTCTTGTAGGCTTGGAGTTTTTCAAAATAAAAAAACTAGATTAAAAAAAACTAGATAAAGTAAGTCAGTGGCAAAGGATATCTCATTTTAGAACATTAAAATATTCAGATAGGTTGTGCTCTATCAAAAACCAAAGGAGCAAACTACACTTCTCCTTTAAAACAAGATAAATTAAGAATGACTTCTAAAGGACAGATGGGATTTTGACTTTCCTATATGTTTTCTTTAAATATCACAATTTCTAGGGGCCCCTGGGTAGCTCAGTCAAACGTCTGCTTTCAGCTCAGGTCCTGGGATCGAGTCCCACATTGGGCTCCCACACACCCCTACCCCTACCTGCTCATCCTCAAGTTCTCTCTCTCCCTCTTCTCCTGCTCTCTCTGAAATAAATAAATGAAATATTTTAAAAAATAAATATCACACTTCCTAAATGCACATATAATTTATTGATTTACACAGAACAGAGGTACAGAACTGGATTTGGTGAGGAATACCTAGATTAATATTTGAATAAGGTGGTCCTCCCAAATATACCTGAGGTCTTGGATTAGAGAATTTGAATTAGAATTTGTAAAATAAATTTCACATAGATTTCTCTCTTTAAGCTCTAAATGGAGTATACTATTCAATAAATCAGACTTGTTTCTCTACTTCCAGAGCAAGAATGTATTTGTTTGAAGCAAAGAAAACCAAGCAAATAATTCTGGAAACAGAAATTGACTGCGAGGCTTTTAGACCTGAGTTTAATTAAGACTCAATTATTTTTAACCATTGAATTAACAGAGTTATATATAAGGAGTTAAGATGAGAAATAGGAAAAGAGCAGTGTTTGTTTTTTTAAGATTTTATTTATGCATTAGAGAAAGCATGAGCCCACAAGCAGAGGGAGAAGTAGACTTCGCACTGAGCAAGGAGCCTGATAACATGCAGGACTCATCCCAAAACCCTGGGATCATGACCTGAATGGACTCATCCCTCAACCCACTAGCCACCCAGGTGTCACAGTTTTTCTCCTAAAAATAACATTTATAGGGGCACCTGGGTGGCTCAGTGGTTGAGCATCTGTCTGTGGCACAGGGTGTGACCCTGGGGTCCCAGAATAAAGTCCCAGATCGGGCTCCCTGCAGGGAGCCTGCTTCTCCCTCTGCCTGGGTCTCTGCCTCTCTCCCCATGTCTTTCATGAATAAATAAATAAAATCTTTTTTAAAAATAAAATAAAAATAACATTTATGTGGAGGCCGAGAAAAATTTAAGGCCATCCCACCTAAAGTTTAGCATTAGCACAAGTACAGCCATCTTAGGCCACTGTGAATAAGAGCTGAACTTTACAGGGAAAAACTGCAGAATGTCCTCAATGTCCTTGGCAGGGAATCCCATATCAGAAAGACAACAGAGCCCACACCCATGGTAGAAAGTCCCATATTAGAATGAGAACAGAGCTCAACGGCCTTGAAAGCCCCATATCAGAATGTAAACAGAACTTGAGAAATTCCTCCACCTTCTGAAAATCCCCTAGACCAGCCTATAAAAAACCAGCTGTAACCCACTTCGGGGTCCAAGTCCCTGCTCCGCTGTGTCGGGTATACTTGGACCCAAGCTCGAGCTTGCTAATAAACCCTCGTGCGCTTGCATCGGTGTCGGCTCCTTGGTGGTTTCTCAGATTCGCAATCTTGGGCACAACAATTTACAAATTCCAATTACAAAAATAATACATCTTCAATATTTTAAAAATATCCAGAGGGAGGCACTTGACTGGCTCAGTCCATAGAGCATGCAACTCTTGATCTCGGGGTTGAATATTTGAGCCCCATGTTGGGCACAGAGATTACTTAAAAATAAAATCTTAAATAAATAAAAATACACAGAAACAAAAATAAAACAATTCATCTAATATCTGACCATTCAGAAAAACATTGACGTTTTGGTTTATAGACATTTAGGGTTTTTTGTGTAAAGATATATATTTTTTTTTTACAAAATGATACCGTGTCAGTCCTCTGGATTGGGTATTGTCTTTCTTGAATCCTCTTCTTTGTTTTCTCCCCCATTTTGCTAGAGTACATCCCTAAGTAACATCCTAAAAAGATTTGTGTCACTAAAATTCTTGAATCCTTATATATCCAAAATATGCTTCGCTTAATTGGCTGATTGATTAATTGCCTGGATGGGGATCAAAAAAAAAATTACTCAAAGTGATTTTGAAATCATTGTTCATTGACCTTCTAACATTCAGCATTGCTGATGACTAGTCTGTTACCAAATACTTAAAATATTATTGGTGACCAATTTTTCCTCTCTACAAATGTTTGTTTTTTTATTTTTAAAGTAGACCCCATGCTGAGCATGGAGTCCAACTCAGGGCTTGAACTCATGACCATGAGATTGAGACCCGAGCTGAGATCAAGAGTTGAAAGGTTAACCAACTGAGTCATTCAGGCGCCCCCTGTATACAAACTTTTGGAATTTACTAGGAAAGCCACCTGAAGTGGAGCTTGTTTTATGCGGTTAGGAGGAAAGAAGGTTTTTTGTTTGTTTGTTTGTTTGTTTGTTTGTTTGTTTTGTTTTAAGATGTTTTAAGTACACATTTAATTAACAATTTTTAAATTATATAAATATTTAGATTTTTAACTCCTCTTGGGTTAGTATTGGTAATATATGTGGGTGCATGTGTGTTGTAGGAATTTAAATGTCTCAAACTTTGGAAATTTATTCATTTTTTAAAGATTTTATTTATTTATTTGAGAGAGAGAGAGAGCACAAACAGGGGAAGTGGCTGAAGGAGAAGGAGAAGCAGCCTCTCCACCAAGCAGGAAACCTAATGCAGGGCTCAATCCCAGGACCCTAGGATCATGACCTGAGCTGAAGGCAGATGCTTAACTAACTGAGTCCCCCATATGCTCCTTAAACTTTGCAAATCCCTTGATGATCTTTTTAATATTTGAAAGATCCATAATGCATGTCCCCTTTCTCCTTTCTAATATACCTTTTTCTTCCATGATCAATCTCACAAGAATGTTATCAATGTTATTAGTTTATCAAAATGTATGATTTTGTTTGTTTGTAGTAGGCTCCATGCCCAGGTGGAACTCAATGCGGGGCTTGAACTCAACTCTGAGATCAGGACCTGAATTCTTAACCAACTGAGCCACCCAGGGGCCCCTATTTGTTTTCTATTTAATTAATGGTCTTGATGTTTTGATTTCCTTTCTTTTTCTTTGGGGTTAACTTGCAGCCACCTATAAGCCAGGAACCGAATTGGCTAGTATTGTGATCTTGGATTTCCAGCTCCAGAACTGTGAGAAATAAATTTCTGTTGTTTATAAAGTCCACCCTGTCTATGGTATTTTTGTTATAGCAACCTAATGGACCAAGACACTTGACATATAAAGACCCAGATAAATGTCCTCAATTCTTAAAGGGAAAAGATAATCAATAGATGTCAACCTGAGATGACCTATATATTGACATTATCAGACAAAGGTTTTACCCGCTGTTTTAACTACGTGCCATGAGTTAAAGGTTAGTGCTCTTGAAATGAATGAAAAGATAGTTCTTAGGAGAGACACAGAAACCAGAACGTAGAACTAAATAGACATTTTGGAACTAAAAATACGACATTTGGAATAAAAAAAACTCACTCAATAGCAGGATAAGGTAACAAAGGAAAGAGTCACTACTTGATAACAGAAAAAGAATTTATCCAACTGCTGACAGACTTGATACTTGGTGCAGGCCTGCTTCCTGTTTCGTAGACTCATCTCCTCACTACGACCTCATGTCACAATGCTGGGACAGGGGGGCTCCCTCTAACCTCTTTCATAGGACCATTACCTCCTGAAGGCCCCCCTTCCTGATACCTTCACCTTGAGATTTCAATATATGACTTGAGGGGGGAACATCAATAGTCAGCCCACAGCAGCAAGCAATTTTGGGTTGTATCCCAGATATTTTGAATCTTGTATTGTGAATTGTGAGCTGTGAGAGCTTGGACCCTATTAAAACCCTGTGAATAATATCTTTACGTACATGGACTTCAACTTCTGTCTTTATTTCTATGAGTACAACATGAGTTCCATTTTTAAAACCTTTGGTACGCTGCTTTGGAACTAACTGCCCCGTGTTGCCCCTCTCAGAGGGAGGCTGGGACTGAGGTAGTGGGTTTTGGGATGATTCGGTTTATAAATATTTTGCTATCCTGCCAATGAAAAACAAAAAATGAGTAAGTCTCCGATCTTAAGGGGACTCACCATCTATTCATTCAGTAAATTTGTTTAAAATATTTTGCTTAGGGCAGCCCGGGTGGCTCAGCGGTTTAGCGGCCTGCCTTCAGCCCAGGGCCTGATCCTGGAGACCTGGAATCGAGTCCCACGTTGGGCTCCCTGTGTGGAGCCTGCTTCTCCCTCTGCTTCTCTCTCTCTCTCTCTCTCTCTCTCATGAATAAATAAATAACATCTTAAAAATAAAATAAAAAAATAAAAATAAAATAAAAAATTTAAAAATAAAATATTTTGCTTAGAAGGTATCTGTTACATCACTTTGGAAGAGAAAAATCATCCACCAAAGTGAACAATTGTAAGGAACACTTGGAAAATGTTTTGCCAACGATACACCAGTAAGTAGCAGTCGCTGTCTCTCTCATCGTGGATTGTTACATTGAGATGGTAAAAATAAAAATGAAAATAGACTCCCTGGCTCTGGATGCTTGTGAAGGTGGCGTCTATCATGCACACGTGCTGATCGTTGTGTCCCCGATGGATGAGGGCCACGTTTGGATTCGACAGACTGGCATTCACCCCAAGACGTCTTAGAATCAGTTCTGTGTTAACCTATGTTCAAGGGTCTTATGAAACACGATTAAACCAACTTAAATTCCTTTTTTTTCTTTTTTTCATAGTAGTAGTTTAGAAACTGCCTCAGGGATCTTTTCTACAAACAATCCGGTCAGACAGGACCTGTGATCTAGTGGAAAATGTAGAGAAAAACAACTTTCCAATGACATATGGCAGGAACCCCCTCAGGCCTGTAATTAGACAATAATAAACCAAAGGTCACCTTATGTTTCACAGAGGGTGTTTGCACAAACATTCAAGATGATCCAGTTGGACTCTGAAATGGACATATTGACAAACTTACAATACACTAAAAATATAAAAGAATATTGGAGAAGGGAAGAAAAACCACTTAATATGGAAAATAACAGTCTTACACAGTAAATTCGAAAGCATGTTTATAGAAATATTTTGATCCTTTTCAAAAGAGCCACCTTAAATATCATGTTTGGTTTTCAATGGTATGCACCGCCCACTTCCATTTTTCTGTTTTTTGGGTTTTTTTTTTTTAAGCCATCATATGTTCTGAGTCTGTATTTTTGTCAAACTTTGCAATGGTTAATTCATATAGATGTTTTTGTTTTGTTTTTTAAAAAAAATTTATTTATTCAGGAGAGACACACACAGAGATAGAGAGAGAGAGAGAGAGGCAGAGACACAGGCAGAGGGAGAAGCAGGCTCCATGCAGGGACTGATGTGGGACTCAATTCGGGGACCCTGGGGTCACGCCCTGGGCCCAAGGCAGACACTCAGCCGCTGAGCCAACCAGGGATCCCAATTCATATAGATGTTTAATACCTAAGTTATTATGTCCTTCTCCTTTGAATATCCTGATTTTCAAGGATTCCTTTTCTGTGTCATCAAAAAATACATTTGAACTTCACATTAAAAAAAAACAAGAACTAGGCAAGCTGCCAGTGTGTAATACCATGTGCGTAACCACGTTCCCCGTGCTGTACGAGTTATTCATGTGATAACTGTAAGTTTATACCCTTTCACCAACATCTCACCATTTCCCACACCCCCCGAGCCCCTGGGAACTACCACTCCCCTCTCTGTTTCTAGATATTTGGCTTCTTTAGGTTCTACAGGTAAATGAAGCTATCCAGTCTTTGCCTCTCTCCATGTGACGTCACTTAGCCCCATGCCCTCAGGATCCCCCCACTGTCACAGACTGAAGGACTTCCTTCCTTCTCATGACTGAAGAGCATGCCTGCATCTCCGACCCTCATCCATTTGGCCGCTCACAGACATTTAGGTGACTTCCATGTCTTGGCTCACAGCGTGAATAGTGCTGCAGTGAACACGGAATGCACACATCTTTTCAAGATCCTGATTTCACACCCTTTGGGTAGACACCCCAGGGTGGAATTGTTAGATCTGAAGGTAGCTCTATTTTTAACTTTTTGAGGACTCTCCATACTCTTTCCCATGGTGCCTGCACCCATTTACATTCCCACCACAGGGTCCAAGGTTCCCTTTTCTCCAAATCCTTGCCAGCAGTAGTCATCTCTTGTCTTGATGACAGCTCATTGTAGTTGTTTTTTTTTTTTTTTTTTAGATTTGATTTATTTATGCATGAGAGACACACACAGAGAGAGGCAGAGACACAGGCAGAGGCAGAAGCAGGCTCCATGCTGGGAGCCTGAGGCAGGACTTGATCCCAGGACCCCAGGATCACACCCTGGGCCGAAGGCAGATGCTCAACTGCTGAGCCACCCAGGCGTCCCCACATTGTGGTTTTGACCTGCCTTTTCTGGATGATTACTGAAATAAAACAGCCTTTTATGTACCTGTTGGCCATTTGGATTTCTTCTTTGAGAAAATGTCAGTTTAGTTCCTGGGCCCATTTTTAAATCAGATGGTATTTTGTGCTTTTCCTTGTTTTTGCTATTGAGTTGTTTAAATTCCGCATATATTTTGGATCTATGGTTTACAAATATTTTCTCCTAGTACCTAGGCTTCCTTTTCATCTTGTTGATTATTTCTTTTGCTGTGCAAAAGCTTTTTCATTTGAGGTAGTCCCACTTGTTTATTTCTTTTGTTTTGTGGCTTGTCCTTGAGGTGTCATATCCAAAAAAAAAAAAAAATCCTCTTTCATTCTGCTAATGTGGTATATCATTTTTTGATGTGCATATGTTGAACCATGTTTATGTCCCGGGGTAAATCCCATTTGATCTTGGTATGGGATCCCTTTAACGTGCTGTTGAATTCACTTTGCGGATATATATATATATATTTTTTTTTTTTTGAGAATTTTTGCATCTATGTTCATCAGGGACATTGGCCTGTAATTAATTATCTTGTCATGCTGTATCCTTCCTTGTCTGGTTTTGGTATCAGGGTAATGCTGACACTGTAAAATGAATTTGAGAGTGTTGCCTTCTCTTCAGTTTTCTGGAATAGATTGAGAAGGATGGTATTAGTTCTTTCTTTCTTTCTTTTTTCCTTTCTTTATTTATGATAGTCACAGAGAGAGAGAGAGAGGCAGAGACGTAGGCAGAGGGAGAAGCAGGCTCCATGCACTGGGAGCCCGACGTGGGATTCGATCCCGGGTCTCCAGGATCGCGCCCTGGGCCAAAGGCAGGCGCCAAACTGCTGTGCCACCCAGGGATCCCGGTATTAGTTCTTTAAATGTTTTGTAGAATTTTTCAGTGAAGTCACTTGATCTGGGCTTTATGTATTGGGGGGTTTTAGATTCAGTCTCTTTACTAATGACGGGTCTGTTCAGATGTTTGACTTCTTCCTGATTCAGTCTTGGTACGTGTCATGTTTCTAGAAAGTATCTATTTTTTTCTAGGTTATCATTTGCTAGTGTATGACTGTTCATTATAGTTTTTTAGGATCCTTTGTATTTCTTTGGCATCAACTGCAATGGCTCCTCTTTCATTTCTAATTGTATTTATTGGAGTCTTCTTTCTTTTTTTCTTAGTCTAGCTAAAGGTTTGTCAGTTTTCTTTACCTTTTAGGAAAAAAATCCCATGGTTTCACTGATCTTTTCAATTTTTTTGATATTTTATTTACTTATTTTAGAGAGAGAGAGCAAGAGAGCACAAGCAGGAGGAGGGGCAGGGAAAGAGGGAGAAGCAGGCTCCCTGCAGGGAGCCAGATATGGGACTCAATCCCAGAACCCCGGGATCATGACTGGAGCCCAAGGCAGACTCTTAACTGACCTAGCCACCCAGGCGCCACTATTTTTTTTCCTGCTTTCATTTATTTCTACTCTCGTTTATATATATATATATATATATATATATCCTTTCTTTCGCTTACTTTGGCTAGTTTGTTCTTTTTCTTGCGTCTTGATCTGTAAAGTTAGGTTGTTTATTTGACATCTTCCTTTTATCTTAATATAGGCATTTATCACTATAAACATCCCACTTAGAACTGCTTTTGCAGCATCCCATAGGTTCTGTGTGTTGTTTTTACACTTTTGTTTTTCCAAGCGATTTTTAAATTTTCAGTATCTTCCTTGACCCATTAGTTGTTCAGGAGTGTGTTGTTTAATGTCCACACATTTGTGAATTTTCTAGTTTTCCTCCTGTACTGATTTCTAGTTTCATCCTATTGTGGTCAGTAAAGATACTTTGTATGATTTTAATCTTCTTAAATTTGCTAAGATTGTTTTGTGTCCTTGTATAAGATCTATCTTGGAGAATGTTTCTTTTCTCTTTTTTTTTTTTTCTCAAGATTTTATTTATTTATTCCTGATAGACACAGAGAGAGAGGCAAAGACACAGGCAGAGGGAGAAGCAGGCTCCCTGCAGGGAGCCCAATGCGGGACTGGATCCTAGGACCCCGGGGTCACGACCTGAGCCCAAGGCAGAGGCTCAACTGCTGAGCCCCCCAGGAGCCCCCCGTTATTGGTAATTTATGTCTTTCATATGTGTTTTCATGTTGCTAATTGATATCCTTTCATTTGAACTTGAAGACTCCTTCAGCTTTTTTTTTTTTTTTTTTTTGCATGGCAGGTCTAGTGGTAGTGAACTCTCTAGCTTCTGTTTGTTTTGGAAATTCTTGACCTCTACTTCATTTCTGAAGGACAGCCTTGCTGGATACAATATTCTTGGTAGGCAGTGTCTTTCTTTCAACATTTCAAATATGTCATCTGACCCTCTCCTGACCTACAAGGCCTCTTCTGAGAAATTTCCTGATAGCCTTAAGGGGGTTCCCTCGTATGAGATCTTTTTTCTCTCCCTTGTTGCTTTTTAAAGTTCTCTGTCTTTGACTTTAGACAGGCTTATTATAATGTGTCTTGGAGAAGGTCATGGGTTGAAATTATAGGGTGACCTATTAGCTTTATAAACTTGGATGTTTAAAACTCTCCTGGGTTTGGGCAGTTGTCAGCCATTTTTTCTGTTCATAAGCTTTCTATCCTTTTCTCCCTGCCTTCTCCTTCTGAGATTCCAATCATATGTACACTATTTCTCTCGATGGCATTCTAATATGTCCTATAGGCTTTCTTTATTCATTTTCCTCTTTTTATTTGCTTCCCTGATTGGATAATTGCAATTGATCTGTCTTCTAGCTCAGCCAATCTTTCTTCTGACTGGTTAAGTCTAAAGTTGAAACTGTCCATTGAATGTTTTAGTTCAGGCATTGAGTTCCTCAGTTCCAAAACTTCTGTTTGGTTCTACTTTATGTTCTATGCCTTTGTTGAACCTCTCATTTTGTTCTTGCTTGGCTTTCCTGATACCATTCAATTTTTATTTGTGCTCTCTTGTAGCTCTCTAAGCATCTCTAGAATAATTATTTTGAATTCTTTGACAATCTTCTACTGCATCTCTTTGGGGCTAATTACTAGAGGTATACTGTATTCCTTTGGTGGAGTCATGTTTTCCTGATTCTTTATGATCCTCATAGCCTTGTGCAGTTGTCTGTGTGTTTGAAGAAATAGTTACTTCTTCTGGACCTTATGGACTGACTATAGTAAAAGAAGACTTTCACTTGTGAGTGGTACATGCTGTCACCCTGGATCTGAGGCACAGGGCTCCAAATGCACAAATGTGTATTAGCACTGGGTCCGGGGGGGCGGGCAGAACGGAACATAACACCATTTTGGCTCAGGCTGCTGAGATCCACAGCAACTGTGAGGTCCTTGGTGAGCACTGTGAGAGTTTGTAGTGGCTACAAGGGCCGCTGGGGTCCTTAGCAGTGCCTCCAGGTCCAGTGGCTAGGGACTAGGCCAAGCAATGATTGTTACCAGAGCTGGTGGTATGCACACACTTGGCTGCATGTGCCAGCAGCAGGTGCCTATGTAGTGGCAGGGTCCTGTTGCATACACACATGTAATGGCAGTGGCTAGGGTAGGCAACAAGGGTCAAGGCCAACCACAGGCTCAGTGGAAGTTGCAGAGGCCCTGTCTTTCGGCATGCTTTCCGCTATCTGCACAGCCTCCCCTGAGTTTGCACATTGCAGTGAAGGCCAGTTATGGAGGTTGGGTCAGGAGTATGTAAAGCACCTAGCTAGAGGGGATAGCTATAGATGAACATGGTGGAGAAAGCCAGTGACCAAAGTCAGGGCCTGATTCACACCCACAAGCAACTGTCAGTGTCCTGGTCATTGATGTGCTCTTTCTCGTCTGCAGTCTTCCCTGGGCATGTACGCTGCATTGGAAGCTACTGTCAGGTCAGCAGCACACAGGTGTGTAGCTAGAGGGGCTAGTGAGGAGGTGCATGGTGATAGGTACTAGCTGCCAGTGTCTAGGCTTGTGTCCTCACTTGCAAAGCTGCAGGGTCCTGAGCTGGTTACCCCTGTGGCTCCCAGGTTCTGTAGGCTATACATGGAGGGGAGGGTCTCAGGCAGCTGATACAGAAAGCAGTATCTGTGGGGCAAAAGCTAGTAAAATCTGGGACAGTAGGTGTCCCCAGTGAATGTACTGGTGTTAGAGTTTCCTCAGCGGCATATGCTGGGTTTGTCTGCAGAGCAGGAGGTGAACCACAATGATTCCTGCTGTGAGGCTGCTACTGGTAGCACCTGTTTTTATTCCTTGTTCCTAGATATCTCTATATCTCAGCTTTGTCCATTTAGGCAGAATGAAACCAAAGCAGGACCTTCATGCAGTGCCCCAAAAAGCTGGAGAAGCTGGTTGCCTACCCCACTCTTCCTTTCCTGGTGAGAGGAACTCTTCCTATCTAGGAAATTCCCTCTTGCCACTGAGCAATGCTGACGTGGGGGATGGGATGATGCAGGAAAAAATGAAGCTGTCTTCCTTTTCATCTTATGCATTTATTCTTAGGTCTTTTATTCCAATGTGTTGCTAAAATTTCTTAAGTAGACTCTAAAGCTGCTTTTGTTCATGGATAGCAATCTAATTGTTGATTAGATTGGGGGGACGGATGCAGTTGGGCTCTCCTACCTCACCATTTGCCTGCTTCAAACTTATCGACAAATTGCTGGTGGCCAAATATTTGCTATCATATTTGAGAATGACCCAAGATCACTTTTTTTCCCTTAAAATTTAGACAGACAACATAACAGTTAGAGCATGTTTTGATAATAGGGCAAAAAACATTCCATAAAACTATCACTCCAGTCTTTATATAAGACTTCTAGAGTGATGATCATAAGGTAGATATATTTTCATAAATTGCCTTTTCCACTTAACATTGTACTTATCATAATCATCTTTCTATGTGTCTTCCTATATTTCTAATTATCATTTAAAAAATTTATACAGGGCAGCCCAGGTGGCTCAGCAATTTAGCGCCACCTTCAGCCCAGGGCCTGATCCTGGAGACCCGGGATTGAGTCCCACGTCAGGCTCCCTGCATGGAGCCTGCTTCTCCCTCTACCTGTGTCTCTGCCTCTCTCTCTGTGTGTTTTTCATGAATTAATTAATTAATTAATTAATGATTCTCATATTATTGTTTATTTGGGTTGCTACCAGTGTTTTGCTTTTACATAACACCAAAATAACCTTGTAAGGCTCAGTGACATCAGCAATCCCACTTTTGTCTAATGACAACAGTTCAAAATATGCTATTTTAATTTGCACCCTGTTTCTTTTATATTTAGCAGTTTCATGCGAACTAGACAATATAGGCTTATAGAAATTGTCTGTAATTAAATAATATCCAGATTATGTCTCAAAGTTATAGAAAGCTTTTTTCTAGATTTTCAGAGTGATGGAAAAATTTAATAATTTTTTTTGTTATTGGCCAAAATTAAAAATGCCCACAGACTATTAAATACACATAAGCTGGGGATCCCTGGGTGGCGCAGCGGTTTGGCGCCTGCCTTTGGCCCAGGGCGCGAGCCTGGAGACCCGGGATCGAGTCCCACGTCGGGCTCCCGGTGCATGGAGCCTGCTTCTCCCTCTGCCTGTGTCTCTGCCTCTCTCTCTCTCTCTCTGTGACTATCATAAATAAATAAAAATTAAAAAAAAATAAATACACATAAGCAAACATCTGATTTTTTAAATGTACTAATCCAATAGAATCCTTCCCTTTTTAAGAGTTTCAATAAATTGGTTTTTGCCAATATATTTCATAAGATAATAAATACTTGATAAAAGAAGTTCTTAGCTTATTAGTAGCATAGACACAGCCACAGCACAAATAATTCTATTTAGAAATGGAAGATGATGTAGAGCTGTGTGCCATTTTCCTAACACAGTAGCAAGAAAGCATTAAAAAATATTGAGGTAGAAAAGCTGGTATTCTATACCCTGACATCTCTATGATTGCCTGCTCTATTGATAAATAATACTTGAAGAACTTATCCCATTAAATCCGATTTATTTTTTAACCATGCCTAGGCTGATTGAAGTGGCAATGTTTTTGCCTTTGTTCCTAAAGATAACGAACACGCCTTTGGGTTGTGAAGAAACTGAGGATGGAGAGCAGATGGGATTTTTGGCAAAGAGTGGGCGAGCCTGACTGTCGGCAGCGGGAGCTGGCTAATGCTCCAGCATACGGTGCTGCTAATACCTCAATCAATTAAAGAAGTGCCATCCAAGATTGGCCAGTCAGAAGACATCTTAACTACTTTTTCTTCAAGCCATGAACAGCTTCATTATAACCCCCTATGGGGCCAACGAGCCAATTTAGGATTCACTTTTGACAGTTGGCTGATGTCAGTTTCTCAATGAATGTGTGTTCATGCCTGGGCATTTCGCTAATGTGAAATGTTGCTATTTGTATGATGATATGTCACCAGCTGAACGGCACATGCATAATTTATTCGCCATCCACAAATATTTATTGAACTCAACTGCTGAGTGCTTTAATATGTACATAACAAACCTTTTGTTTTCAAAGCTGATTATACTGCAAGTCAGCAAGGGGATCCTTATGAATTCCTGTGTTCCTCCTGTACCTCTCTTCATGGCATTCATCACTTTCTTTTTAGATCCTCTCTCTCAGAGTAAAAACCCAAAGTGATCCCTATAACAGCCTAAAAGACCCTACAGAAACTTCCCTTATATATCTGACCTCTTGACCTCTCCTCTCTTTGTCTCTCTTTCTCTCTCTCTCTTTCTGTCTCTCCTCCCCACCACCCCTTTTCATTGTGGGTAAAGTGTAAAATTCCACTGTGGGAAAACCAATAGTCCTTTATATTATGTTGAGTGCTTCTTGCATACCTGGTCACATCAGAGTGGGTATGAGAGATGCTTCCATCGAGGAGTTTCCAAGATTTCAGAAATGGGGTAAGACACACAATGTGAGAATAAATAAGTTGTTACTGTAAGTTATAAACTATCAGTTGCCTAAGTTTTAAATATCAAAGAGTAGGAAAGTTCAGGGTTCAGAAAGGTATGATGAGGACTATTCAGTAGTATCCAGGTATCATCATGACTATTTATTGACTACTTATTATTTATTTATTTACCATTAAATAGAAGGCTTCTTTAAAAAAAAAAAAAGATTTTATTTATTTATTCATGAGAGACAGAGAGAGAGACACAGAGACACAGGCAGAGGGAGAAGCAGGCTCCCTGAGGGGAGCCCGATGTGGGACTCGATCCCAGGACCCTGGGATCACGCCCTGGGCCAAAGGCAGACGCTCAACTGCTGAGCCACCCAGGTGTCCCAAACAGAAGTCTTCTGACTCTTTATCTTTCTCCCACTACTCTCCCCTGAGCACCAAGTGGGCATTTGTAAATGCTCCAAACAAAGCAAGTGCAAATCAGACTTTATTATTCCCGATTTCAGCTAGTGGCATTACCACCTATCTTCCAACTACTACTACGAGATCACATCTAGTGTGAGGCTCCTGTTAAAATGGAGGGACTATGGAGGCCACCCTTTGGAATTGAAGAGGGATTGAATGAAGGAAAAAACTCAGTGCATTTTTCCGATGACTTAGATGCCAATAAACTTACTCTGAAATGTACGTGAAAAATAAAAGTCTACATATACCTAAGCCAGTTTTGAAAACAAGAGCAAAGAGGCAAGACTTATCCTGGAAGATGATGGTTCTCTTTAAGTGTTACCTCCCGACCATAAGCATGAAGCATCACCTGGGAATGTGGCTAGAAATAGAAATTCTTGGGCACAGATCTATTTAATCAAAACCCTATGGCTGAGGCCCAACAAGCCCTCCTGGTGATTCTAATGTGGTAAAGCTTGAAAATCACTGTTTTAAGATATTAAGATATATATAAATTTTTAGTTATAAAAGTAACATAATACATAAAAGCAAATACAGAAAAATGTTTAATGGAAGAATTGAGATGATAGGTGTTTATTATAAAACTTCCAAATTTGCTGAAAAAAAATATACATAGGAACAGAAAAACAGGTCAAAAGAAGACTATAGAAAGCTCAAGCACAGATGTGTAGGTACTTGATATATAATAAACATCGCAGTACAGATTAATAGAAAAAAGTAGGGCAGACCGGGTGGCTCAGCAGTTCAGCACCGCCTTTGGCCCGGGGTGTGATCCTGGAGACCTGGGATTGAGTCCCATGTCGGGCTCCCTGCATGGAGCCTGCTTCTCCCTCTGCCTGTGTCTCTGTCTCTCTCTGTCTCTCTCTGTCTCTCTCTCTCTCTCTCTCTCTGTCTCTCATGAATAAATGGATAAAATCTTAAAAAAAAAAAAGTGGACGAGCCTTGTAGAGAACACATGGAGTTTTTTTAAATTCAAATTCAATTGGAACATACGGAGTTTGATTCCAACATTGTACCATATACAATGGTAGACTCTAGATGGATTAAAATCTAAATATTAATAGTAAATATATCTAGCTAATAGAAGTCAATGTGGGAAAAAGATTTTTTTGACTCAGATATGGAGAAGACTTAATTAAGAACAATGAAGCATAAATAATAGACTGTCAAGCTTTTCTTTTTAAACAAAGGATATCATGAACCAAAGTAAGTAGACTGTGGACTAGAAGATACTGGCGATATCTGAAATGATAGGAGAGTAGTATCTGGATTAGACAAGGAATTCCTACAAATTGGTCTTGAAAACGTCAAACAATGGGGAAAGGGAACAGGAGAATTACAGAATGGTAAACCTTCCTGCCTAACAAGTGTATGTCCTTGTCAAACTCACCAGTAATCAAAGGAAGGCAAAATAAAACAATGCCAAACACATTATATTCATTAATCATGCAAAAGTTTAAAAAATCACATAACCAGGGGTTCTCTGGGTGGCTCAGCGGTTTAGTGCCTCCCTTCAGCCCAGGGGTGTGATCCTGGAGACCCGGGATAAGTCAGAGAAAGAATTATCATAGGATCTCACTCATATGTGGAATTTAAGAAACAAACAGGATCACAGGGGAAGAGAGGAAAAAATAAAACACGATGAAATCAGAGAGGGAGACAAACCATAAGAACTCTTAATCATAGGAAACAACTTGAGGGTTGCTGGAGGGGAGGAGAGAAGGGGGATAGGGTAACTGGGTGATGGACGTGTAATGAGCACTGGGTGTTATATAGGACCGATGAATCACTGACCTCTACCTCTGAAACCAGTAATACATCATATATTAATTAATTGAATTTAAATAAAAAAATTTAAAAAACATATGCACATATATTAAAGCAAACCAAAATAATTGGAGTCATCTGAAAAGTTGCAATTTTGGTACTAAATTGGACACTGTTAACATTGTCACTTGACCCTACTCTATAGGCTATAATTTATTTTAGTAAGAAAATATTCTCTATAGTTGAGGAAGCTCAGCCCAATTATCAATACTTGATAATTTCAGAGCTTGATTTTATGTATTTTATATTGATATAGGCAACTACGTCAGCCCATGTATTTTTACAAATGTTATCTTTGTCTTGAATAAGACAATAAATATGCTTTTAGGACAAAGAAAAGTCACATAGAACTGTTTGCAAATATGTGGAGAATGAGATTCATGTCTAGTAATGGAAACTGGTGCAGACTTTCTTGGAAGTACTTCAGCAGTGCTTTGTGCCATTAATAGTATCGGTGACCCAGCAATTGTACTCCTAGGTATGTATTTTTGAGAAATTTTCACACAGGTTCAAAAAATGGCATAAATGAGGATACTCACCACTGTGGTATTTATGAAAGCAGGTGAAGTAGAGGCATCACTAGAAAAATGGCCGAATCAAACGTAGTGGATTCACACTACATATATACGCATCATGTAAAAAAAAAAATCCACAGCCTACTGCATTTATTAAATAAAATATACCAACACTATTCTTTTTACAATCATTTTTCACCCTATAAGCCCCAACTTAGATTTTACTGTAAGAACCTAACGTGTATGTGTAGTTTCTTTAGAAAAAGTGTAATTCTCTTCTCACTTGTAGAGATTATGTAGCATTTTATATTTTACAACCACATTCTTACTTATGATCAACACTAATTACACTGCTTTTCCTCCACTACATCTGGTTTTGGTCATTATTCCTTGGATCCTGAATCTACTTTTGAAATTTCTCATTTTGTTGGAATATATTCCCTGGTATTGGTTCAAATGCATTCCTTTCTTCCGCTGAGGCTCTGTGGGAGGTTAATAATGAGACCTTGAATTTCTGAAACTGTCTTTATTTTGCCCTCCGATATGAATAACTTTAAATACCCTTACATCCAAGTGGGTCATTAAAGTTCTGATTTTTTTCACTTTGCCTTAATTTTGGAAAATGAGATACTCTTTGTTTGGAACTTTAAAAAAATGTCCTTTGTACCTAATCTGAAACTGTGACAACATATCGGGTGTGCACGTTCATAGTTTTTGTTTGGCATGAATGGACCCATTCGGTCTAAGGATCCGCATGTATTTTTCAGGTTTAGGACATTTGCCTGAGTTTGTTTTCTTTTTCTTCCTTCATTGTGTATCTGTACCGTTTTTTTCTCCCTTTGAAATCCTATTAGATCCATGTTAGAACACAAGAATTCTCTTTCAAGTCTCATTCCACACTGTTCCTTAGTTCGTTTGCATTACATCCTATGGAATTCATACCTAAAGAGCTCACAGATTTGCTCCTCAGGGTATCTTCCTACTCTTCAGCCCAACTACGGAATTTGTGACAAATTCCACTTTCCAATATAAAGATATTTAAATGTTTCCCTAACAGTTGATCTTGCAAATTCAATATTCTCGTTTGTCCCTGAGAAGATCCTATTTCAAAATAATGGTTTTTGAATAAAACTAGCTATTTGGTGACTCTCCTGATGGTGTCACTTTTCTTCAAATGTTCAATAACTACTGTTCTCATCTTAGTATGAACTTGTCTGGGAATGTCATTTGCTTACTGCAAACTATTTTCCCTAATGATGGGCACAAGGAGGGACGGTTTTTAATGCAATCACTCACTGCTCCAGCCCTTAACCATACATCACCTTCTGCATAGTGCTTGGCATTAAAAAGGTGGTTATTATAACCACTGCATCTTATTATATTATTAAAGCCAATGCATCCAGCATTATCTAGTGCTCTTACTGGACCTTTTATTCTGTCTCTACTTTTGAAGCAT
This sequence comes from Nyctereutes procyonoides, assembly GCF_905146905.1. Taxonomy (NCBI): domain Eukaryota; kingdom Metazoa; phylum Chordata; class Mammalia; order Carnivora; family Canidae; genus Nyctereutes; species Nyctereutes procyonoides. The sequence continues at coordinate 33,823,979 of NW_026575052.1, forward strand.
CCCTGAAGCCAAATTCATCTTTTACGGTGGAATTCTCTGGCCTTCCTGTCCTAGGATTTCAAAGAATTCTTTAAAACCTATTTAACCAGTGCACTTCTATTTCTCCAAACGTGGAGACTAAATAATACTTTTACCTATCATGGTATGAAATAATTGTTTTCTGTTGCCTCTAGGGATGTGGAGGGGGAGGAGATTGAAGCATATGCCAGAGTGCAATCTTGAACAAATTTACTCTGTGACACCTAAGCCCGCACAAGGTCCCTCCTATTTTTGGGAAATAGAATGCCCTTTTGAAGGATGATCCAAATGTGAAAGATGTTTTCATATCCATTCTGGGATAGAATTAGTTCTCAGAGGATTGGGTTTTGCTTCTCATGAAGATGAGGAACCTTCTAAATTATCCATCCTAAAAAATCCATGCTCTGTGCTTTTTCTTCAATGCTTAGTTTAGTTGCCTTTAGTTTTTCTGACAAGTTAGTTGGGAAGAAGAACACATTAAAGAGAGCTGTGCCTAGGAGGAATAAAACTGGTTTGATTAGAGTAAGGAACATTGGTTCAGGAAAAATATGTACAGACTTTATCATGTTTTCATGCAAAATAAAAATAGCTCTACTGAATCATGGAGGGGGTATGATTTTCAACTACGGACTTCTTCCTTTACTGGTGATACGTGAGCTCATAGTTCATCCTACAATTTAAGGGCTTACGAAGCTAGATTGGCCAAATGAAATCCCAACGGAGATCATAAATGTCTCTTACATGTTATATGAAAAGGAAATTATCAGAATTATTTTTTTCCAGTCTTCTTCCTAACAATCCCTTAGAAAGATTTTAGTATACCTTGATCGTTCTTTAAAATAAAACCTGAAGAGATTCTATGGAGGTGTTTTTCCTTAAAAAAACAAAAAACAAAAAACACCTTTTTTCTTTTTTTCAGTTTAGAATGCAAATTGTTTCACAAAGATAATTCATAGTCCAAAAAAAAATAGCATTGTCTAATACATTTCCCCAAACTGTAAATGACTCTGCTATCTCCCGGAATTACAAATTCTGCAGAAGTAAAGAAACTGCAGCTTTAGTTAGAAGATGGACCACCTTTTCTGAACTCTCTGTTAAGAAACAAGGGGAGAGGGATCCCTGAGTGGGGATCCTCTGCCTCTCTCTCTGTGTCTCTCATGAATAAATACATAAAATCTTAAAAGACAAACAAACAAACAAGGGGAGAGTTAGGGGCACCTGGGTGGCTCAGTTAGGTTAAGCATCTGACTCTTGATTTCTGCTGAGGTCATGATCTCAGGGTAGAGATTGAGCCCCGTGTCCGGTTCTACACTGAGCGTGAAGTCTGCTTAAGATTCTCTCTCACTTCTGCCCCTCTTCCCCCAAATGGGGAGGGGCCTCTGGATGGCTCAGTTGGTAAGGCACAAGACTCTTGATCTCAGGGATGTGAGTTCAAGCCCTACTTTGGGCATGGAGCTTATTTTAAAAAATAATAAAGGAACAAACAAGGAGGGGGGTGTCTGGGCAGCTCGGTTGGCTAAGCATCTGCCTCTGGCTCAGGTCATGATCCCAGGGTCTTGGATGGAGCCCTGCATCAGGTTCGCTGCTCAGTGGGGAGGCTTTTTTCTTTCCCTCTGCCTTTTCCCCTGCTTGTGTTCTCAAATAAATAAATAAAATCTTAAAAAAAGAAACAAGGGGAATCCCCTAAAAGTTGGACGAGGCTGCCCATACCATACAGATTATTTTTAAAAGACAAGTGGTATCTTGTTCCCTTGTACACCAACTATGTGCATTCATTAATGCTTTTGATAAGCTATAAAATTTTGATTTGTCTATTTCATAAGAAATCTATTTTTTTTAAAGATTTTACTTATTCATGAGAGACCCAGAGAGAGAGAGAGAGAGAGAGAGAGAGAGAGAGAGAGAGAGAGAGAGGCAGAGACACAGGCAGAGGGAGAAGCAGGCTCCATGCAGGGAGCCCGACGTGGGACTCGATCCCTGCCCCATCATAAGAAATCTATTTACATTAAACTGGATAAGCTATTAAGAATTGCAATAGAGGGAATGAAATAGATTTGACTGATCTATTCTTGATCTATAATTCAAATAGATTTGACTGATCACTAATCTTGAACTAACTAGAAAACATTTCCCATTCCAATGACTTCTTGTACAAGTAAAAAACAATAATTTAAGGTAAACTACACTTCCTCCGTATCCAAAACTACAAGGGTTTAAAATGCCAAAACAATGGTCTTTCTGTGACAATTCTTCTCACTCTGAATTTCATAAAATAAATCACACAACTTTAAACAGCATTAGTTTATCACCTAATTCACTGTGCTATTTCAATCTAAATATGCACAAAATTTGGGAATGTTTCATAAACATTGATAAAAATATCACATAGCTGTGGATGGGATTTCCTTTGAAGCACAAGGTTTAGTTCTGTTTAGGTCATTGCTTGTGTTTAAAGAATTTTTCAGGGGTGCCTGGCTGGCTCGATCAGTGGAGCATATAGGACTCTTGATCTTGGTTGTGAGTTCAAGTCACACATTGGGTGTAGAGATTACACAGAAAGAAAGTCTTTAAAATTTTTTTGTATTTCACATATATACACAACTTTAAGTCCCAAGAGGTCAGAAAAATACTTACATAAAAAATATATGGGAAGTTTTAGAATTTCATGGATTTAGATGATGATTCTCATAAATCAGCATAAAACTTTATTTAGTCTGTGTAAAGAATTCTGTGTGGAATAAAGGATTCTGAGCATATAATTTTTAATGGTTTAAAATTTCAGGGTGATCAATTTTAAACACTATCACTAAAAATGAGAGTTTTGGTTTTGATGATTTGCTACATAATATTTAAATAATGTCACATGGGTATGGGCTTAGACTACAAATTACTCAACAATATGTAAACTAAAAATGTCTTCATTTCCTCAGAAGATTTAATCTTTCATTCAAATTTTTAAACTTTATCAACCAAAAATTCTAACAAAGAGTTAGTTTTCCAATTTTTTGGAAGAAAATTATGGCTATTAGTTGAAGTGCAAAGCTTTTTGCTATTAACTTCTGTGGTTTTTTTAAAGATTTAATTTACTTATTCATGAGAGACAAGAGAGGCAGAGACACAGGCAGAAGGAGAAGCAGGCTCCCTGCAGGGAGCCAGACACTGGGATCACGCCATGAGCTGAAGGCAGATGCCCAACTGCTGATCACCCAGGCGTCCCTGCGATTAACTTTTCTGTTATATAATTTCTTTCTTATTCAACTACATATATTATAAGAACATTAAAATTTTTTTAAAATTAATTAGAGGAAGGGCAGCCTGGGTGGCACAGCGGTTTAGCACCACCTTCAGCCCAGGGCATGATCCTGGAGACCCAGGATCGAGTCCCACGTCAGGCTCCCTGCGTGGAGCCTGCTTCTCCCTCTGCCTGTGTCTCTGCCTCTCTCTCTCTCGCTCTCTCTCTCTCATAAATAAATTTAAAAAAATCTTTAAAAAATTAGAGGAAAATACAATACTAGTACATGTAACGCTTGTTGCACTTGTATCAGTATAATATGCAGACAATTAACTTAAGGTTAGATCACTGTTCAATCAGTTGTTTTCTGTGTCTAATTTCCTTTTCCAAAATTATCTCTGTGTATCTGATTTGAGATAAAGTAGTTCAGTTGAAAATGTCGCAATTATATCTATTTTATGTATTCCTTATTAAAAGTAGAATGTGACTGAAAAATTGACTGAAATTAACAAAAAGTGACGTGTCAAAATTAATATTTTAAAATAACCTATGAATAAAGGGAACACCAAGGCTTGTCTTAAGAATCTGTCATTATTTTTTTAGAGATTACAACACACATACAGTAAATGAATTTTATCAAAATACAGCACATTTCTTCTACTATATCCATAAAAATCAATTCCTATGTAAATAGTACTGAAAAAACAACTAAAATGAGTTAAAATTTACAAAGAGTTGTTAAAGGGTTTCAATCAATATTATTAAAACTATACAGTACAATAACCAAATGATAACATCTTGAAAGAAGTGCAATATTTGAGTTCACATCTTTTCAAAATTACTGCCTATTTACTCTGACTAGCAAGAAAGGAACGAGTCTAACATTTTTGCAAAAATAATGTAAATTGCCATTTTTGCTCGTCCTATAAAAGTCGTAATTAAAATAAAGTTGAAGAACAAAGCATAACAGATTAAAAATTCCAAAATTATATTTCTTAGTAATTAAAAATGAATTGCAATAACTGAATATTGCTCTAATGAAAGGCTCCAGACTAGCCTCGACTAAAAAACAGTTATTGGTCTTCTGTGGCACTTTTTTCTGGTCCAAATAACCATGCATTAATTCTTACCTTTGCATGTTACTCAAATTTTATTGAATTACACAGACAGAACAGAAACAAAATTAATAGTTTGGATAAACAAATTAATAAACATCTATGAAATATTTGTTACACTAACGAAGAACAAAGGCAGCTGGTGGTAAAACATTATTCTATTACACTGATACACTTAGAAACCCTTTAAAGACTCTGAAGTGTCGAGTTCACATTTAATGTTACCTGTAGGAACAGCCCTTTATTTGAACACCTTTACACACTGGCAGGCCTCAAGGACCCATCCCTTTGCTCTACAACACTCCACAGCAATTCTCTATCACTGTGCCAATTTCACAAACTTGCTTTGGTTTCCTAGCTCCATGCGTACTGTTTCCTTTTACTTTACCAAGGCAATGTGAGACCAAACAAAATCAAGAGGCTTTCCTAAATCTGCTTACACTTTGTGTTACAGCAACACAATCTTAAAACTGGCCATTTTAGTTTCATTTGCTGCTTAAAATAAAAATTATAAATTAAGATTAAAATGGAATACTAATTATAAAACAGATCGCAAGGACCACCATTTGCAAAAAATCAAGAGATTTCCATATCAGAAAAAAATGCATGGACATGCATCTACAGAAGAGTTAAAAATTTCCTGTGACTAAAAAATTAAAAATTGAATCACCAGTAGCAAATGTATTGTCAATGGCTATGACAAGAACAGATCCTGTAGAGTTCATAAAATGCAATTATCGTCTTTTTTTATTTCTTTAAAAAGACATTACATTTTTATTGCATTATTTTATTAATAAAAACACATTAACACAGCTATTTTTTCAGTCTTTGCTTCCAGATTTTTATAGGAATTAACTGTTTTAATCTGGCCTTGGAAAGTGAACCCACCAGTACCACCTTCACCTACTCACTCTTCAATTCAATATGCACATATCAAAAACCAACACTTCAAATCTCTTGCCCACATTAAAAAAAAAAAGTAGTTTCAGCAGAAAAACATTAATACGAGTTGAATAAAAATAAGGGCATAAAAGCTATGAGACAGATAGCTCTGCCATCTGTCTCTGGGCTACAATCAAGGCTAACTAGAGCCTTGCACAGAGTTCAGTCATGTGTATGAAATCCAAAAATAAACCTACAATCTATACAAAAACAACATATGTTTGTTTTTGTAGCCTTGATTGCTATGTTTAAAAACCTAACAAGAACTTTTACATGGTATGAATTCAACAGTCTCCCCTATATACTGTACAGTGGTTCTTTCCCTCTAACCACAAGTTCCATTATTTCATTAATGTACAAATTTGAACATAATTTTTTGAGTTCTTCTTTACATATAAAAATAGTCAAAATATTAATTTCCCCTGCAAATATCTTCCAATAAATCTTGCTGCCTTCCCTTTCTTTGTCCACAATTCTTATGAGGAAACCTCTCGTACAATGATGAGTTCTACTGCATTCTGGAAAGTTTTTAGCAAGGACACTGCTTGTCCATGTTCAATATTGATAAAACTGTAGCCATTAGCCTAGAAGAAAGAAGAAAAACGTCTTTAGGAAAAACATTCCACAGTAATCTATTTGCATTTATACATCTAAATTTTTGCTGACGGTGCACAAACCTGGCTGAAAGTAAGAATCATTTTGGCAATCTACAGCATCACACAGACTCCTGGGCCCTAATCCACATCTATGAAAATAAAATCTTTGAAGGTGGGACCCGGGAGCCTGTACATTGTCTACATTTTCAGATGATTCTTATGAGGCAACCCAATGTCAGGAAGCACCTGGCTAAGACACAGAGCCAGACATCGGGTTATGTGTATGTGCTAACATGTAAATGAGTCCCCAAGATGCAAGAACAGCAGAGGGCAAGGCCTGCTCTTCCCATCACTTTGGACCATCAGATAAACACTACATTTCTTATAATTTAGGCTTAATACTTATTGAGGTCTTACTATATATCAAACACACAGTTCTAAGTGCTTGATATGAATTCTTTAATTCCTATAACAAACAAGATTCTTTCACCATCTTATTTTAAAGAATATTCCTGAACTTAAACAAAATGCTAAGATGTATCAAACATGTATTTAAAAAGATCCATATGATTTTCCAAGGTTCAAGGAAGAAATATCTTAAACTATGAAAATATCTGAGTGGCCTATAAGAAATGCCACTATTTTCATCCACAGATTTTTTTTTTAAAGATTTTATTTATTTATTCATAGAGACAAGGGGGGGGGCAGAGGCACAGGCAGAGGGAGAAGCAGGCTCCATGCAGGGAGCCTGACAGGGGACTCGATCCAGGGTCCCCAGGATCACACCCCGGGCTGCAGGCAGCGCTAAACCCCTGTGCCACCAGAGCTGCCCCCATCCACAGATTTTTAATGATAAACTTCACAAAATGATTATTTTCAAAATATGGCATTTAATAATTCCTTGATGAGGAAGCAGATGTTATAAAATGAAAAGTTAAGAAAATAATAAAAAGATGTATATTAGTTACCTGAATAATTTTATCACCCGGTTGTAATAATTTGGATGCTGGTCCCTCAGGCTGTACCCTTGTTACAAATATACCCTTTAATAACAACAAAAAAGGGAAACACTTAATGGAAAACAGTATACATCAATAGAAGAGACGATTTTTCTTTGACAGTAGGCATATATTTGAATCGTTGTACAAGTTATCTTCCTGCCTTCTCTGAATATTGTTACAATCCCTTGTTATCTTTGGTGCTGGTAATTCTGACTTGAGTATAGTGACTTCTCTTAAAGTGACAAAGTTACTTCTAGGATGTGCAGAAAAGTAATAACTAAATTTAAAAATCACTTCACAATGTGATGGACGTGTAAAATTGGCAATTTAATTTGTTTTCCTCAAACAATTAAATTTGAAGTGATCACATTTCTAAAAAAGCTGAACAATAGAAATCAAAAGGTGATTCTATATTTATATAAGTATCTATTGGATTTTTACTTACATATAAAGGGCATTAAGTTAGTGAATAAAATCTCCTGGGTGTCTCAAGAACATACAAACAAACTCACATCATCTTCAGGTCTGAATGGATTTCCTCGGCCCCCAACACCTCCCGATATGCTGAATCCAAGTTCTGGATCCTTTTCAACTCTCACTCGAATCTGAGTTAAGATGAAAATAAACTATTACTAATATCTCAGAAAATGCTACAACACAGTATTTAACTATTGGTAAAATACGTAAAGATTCATCTAAAATAAATATTCAGGCAGATGAAGGGAAACTACGACATGGAATATTATGTTAATGAGTTAGTGAGTTAAAGGCACAGCTGGGATTATAAAGCATAGCTCCTAACTTAATCTACTGCTGTTTTACAAGGATAGGCAACCAATTCATAGTGATCCTTTTTTTAAAGATATTACGGATTTTATTTTCTGCTTATTATCAGTTTCCATTTGTAAAATATCTAAATTACATAGTATCTCTGTGTATTGTTTCATAAGATATTTAAAAATCCGTGGGTGGTTGTTGAGTATCAACTCCTCATTTCCTGAACCTGTTTATATCCTTGCAAGACATTGGGACTGATGATCAATTGACAATATTTTTTATAACCAGGCCATTAAAAAAAAAAAACATCAAGAGCTAAACTTGTTATAAAACATTCCCTTTCCCCAAAGTCTAAAAAAAACAAAGCACATGTTCTCTGCCTAAGTTTCTAATAATATTATTTTATCAAAAAACTATCAAAATACATAAACGTATGACTAGTCACTTAAGTACTTTATAACATTTAATTCTTAAAGTACTTTGGAGACTGCAAATTTCAAACTCTCGGTGTCAAACAATAGTAAACCATAATATGCCAGTCAAGTTTCATGGTCTACTATTCATATTCTTGAAGAAAGTCTAATTACTAGAGTATCATCAGATGGTTTTGGATAAACAATACCTTAGGGAAAAAAAAATCACATCCCAAACACTAAATCCTATGTCAATAAATCAGAACACAGGGGATCACAGAGTCAAATTAAACAAACCATTAAAAGTTTGACACCCTATTAACATGAAACCAAACCTTTAAACAAATTGGTAAAAACTATGTTAAAATTCTATATGGATTTACTGCTAATAGTTAAATAACCTACAAAGTACATTAAGAGCTTAGTTTCATATTTCAAATATTCTTGATTATTCTTACCTCTTGCCTTGCCAGTTCATGGCCTTGTCTAGGAGGACAATGGGGCTGTGTATATGGAGCCTGGTGGGCCACCTTCAGCATCAAGTAATCAATTAGTTGTTCTCTAGAGGGATGCCTTGCCACAGAAGCCTGAGGAAGGGGGTGATGTATTTGACTATAATTTGCCTGAGGCCTGAGAGGCTGGCCCATCTGTCCATTACTCAAAGGCATCTAAGAAAAACACGAAGTGTCTTAAAATGACCAGTAATAACGTCTTATCACAAATATTTGGATTTTCTTCTTGGAGCATCACAAAAGTACTCGAGTTTTAACATTCTACATTACACAATATCAAGCCACTTAAACTATTTTTTCTAATTTTACAGTTTTAAAAGAAAAAATCTATTAATTCGAAACTTGCCTGAGTGCTTGCAGATAAGATTCTGTCTTTAAAGAAATCATACCTACATTTAAAATTACTTGTTTTCCTGTTCAATATGCATGGACATGTTCAATATGCATGCTTTCTTACAGCAACCAAATGTTAAAATGGTGATTATGTCCAATTTTACAATTAAAGCCCATTAAATTCAGGTAAATTTTTCCATCTCACACACACAGAAGATGCATTTGTTCATGTTTTCTTCTGAACAAAAATAGCAATTCCTGTGGTAGAATTATTTCCTAACCTGAGTGATTATTCTACTTTTATTTCTTTTCAGAATTAACAAGTCAATGCAGCTATACGGTGGAAAACTAATTTATTCCTTGTGTGTGTGTGTGTACAAGTTAGCAACTTTTTTTTTTAAGTTAGCAACTTTTAAACTCTCTAAATGTTAGTTTCATAAAATAGAAACATAAAAATTAAACCTTGACATTCTATTTTACTTTTCGCAAGCTACACAAAAAATCTGAAATTATTTTGTTGTTAAAAGAATTCTCTTTTTAATGCTTCACATTGCATAGAATGAATCTGAATTTTAGATTTAAAGTCACCTCTGTGGAAATGTAGCTAATAATTTGATATATTAGTATAAGGAAACTATCTGAAAAATAAGTTTATATTTGTATTATCAGTATTTGCATATAAAGGGATTGCTGTATAGAAGGGGAAATACTTTTAAGCTATTCAATCATTTAAAACTTCCCTGATTATTAATAAAAAGGTGATCTCATCTACTAGCGAATTATGGAAAAACTCTGAGAAAAATATTGAGCCCCGATCTCCTAAAATTATCACAAAGTAGAAAAGTTTGGGAGAAGATTATGGTAATTGTTTCAGAACTACATATTCTTGTCACATGAACCTTGTGGAAGGAAACAAAGAAGTGTGGCTTTACTGAAGACTTTTACTTTTAAAAAAGTTACCTTTTCTACTGTGTTATACTTGGTTAATTCTGAACTTTGGAAGCTGAAATGGGTATTTTCTAACAGGGCACAATGGTGTTATCACTGTGACAAATCTTATATTGGTTGCAGAAAAAGCAAGGTACTCTATTATCCATGTCTGTCTTTCTTTCTTTCTTTCTTTCAATTGTCGTTGTGCTGTCACTTTATTACTTATGCACAACTCTGAGGATTGCACTTGCTTTCTCCAAGCTTGTAGCATTTATTCCTATGTGCAGATTCAATATCTTTCTCTGGGGAAAATTTTCCAAACAATAATTACCTCTGACCCATGTATGCTAAGACTGCCTGATATCTAGATTCTTAGCTGTTTACATCAATTTTAAACACACCCATGGACTATATTAAGCTATCATTAGCAGATGGCTCAGGAGAATAAAAGTATGAAACAAACCCAATAACCTAAACTATAAAATGGATATTAAAAAGAAAAAGAAACTGAGTAACACAGTTCAATTAAAAGAAAAACAGGAAAAAAGCGTAAAACAAATCGTTATGTATGAATTTATGTTAAATGGCTGGGTTCCTACTCTCGAACAATGTAAAAGTTTTTAATATAATACGTAAGTATGCTTCAAAATTGTATCTGGTTATACTAGGAATATGGAATTGGTTAGGAGAAAGAACAATTGAGAGATATTATTAAAGATCTATCTGGTATTGGTGACCAAAAAGTAAACTAGGTAAGTGATGCTTTGGTTACAAAAGTAGCAAGAATACAATCATCATCTAGTCTACCACATACAAGTCTTTAATTACATTTAAAGTATTTTTAAATGCCTTTAATAATAATGAAACATTCTCAAATGAAGAATTTAAGACTGGTTCACTTTAGGAATGCTGAAAACCCTCTGATTCAAACAATAAATTAAGTAGGTGATAGTAGAGGAGGAAAAAAAAAGCCCCCAATAAAATCATTCTCCACTGTAAAAAATCACGGACTAAACTAAGAAATAATAGAGTAAAAATCTATTTCGTATTTCCCAATTAGCTTTTAAAAAATCTTCAATGATTAAAGAGGAAAAAGTTCTCAAAAAATTATTTTCAATGTTAAAGCATCTATGTTATTTCCAGTTCAAAAGCTGTAAAACATAGTAAATTCAAAGAGATATCTTCATTTATTTCCTGAACACCTACTTTCATCAAGCTGTCTGGAGAAACATCTTTGTGACTAAGTGTAGCTGACGAGTAGTTCGGCTGTCCTGAAATGAATATATCATCTTGACAAGGATCTCCTGGACAGGATGTCTGGGGATGCTTCAAATGAGGGGAAAATAAAAAGTAAACAAATAATGCTCTTTCAGATGTGAAACCAAAATGATGATGACACTTGAAAGGAGATTAGGAAAAAATATTACTAGGTTGTGGAAAGATGAAGAACCAAATCATACATTATGATCATAACTGCCATCAATATTAGTACCTTTATGATGGACATTAACTAAGCTTGTGGTAATCATTTCACATTTGATATATATCAAAATATTACAATGTACACTTTGGACTAACACCATGTGATATGTCAATTATATCTTAATAGAATGGGAAGAAATATTAGTACCTTTAATATACACTGTTAAGCTATTCATAATGCTTTTTTTTCTTTTAAGAGTTCACTTATTTATTCATGAGAGACACAGAGAGAGAGAGAGGCGGAGACACAGGCAGAGGGAGAAGCAGGCTCCATGCAGGGAGCCCGATGCGGGACTCAATCCCAGGTCTGCAGGATCACGCCCTGAGCCAAAGGAAGACACCCAACTGCTGAGCCACCCAGGCGTCCCTCATAATGCTTTTTTAATTTACAGTAATACTCAGCCTTTAGCAACTATGAACTTAGTTATTAATCAAAGTTAAAAGTCCCAAATTTTAAGAGCAACTAAAATATACTAATATACAAAAAGTTTTTTTTTTTTTTTGTAAATAAATAAATAAATAAATAAATAACTGCTATTCTCTTAACAGCATAGCGCCACCTGGGATTTTTCTATTAATGATGAAAATACGAATAAATATACAGTCTTAAAAAATTCGCTTTCACTTAATTCTATCATACTAGCATTGGACAGCTCAGTATTTTTATAACCAATGGTTTGATGAAACGTTTTTAAAATTAATTAGAATTCTTATTTTTATATGTCAAATAATAATATCCTTAGTTTACCTCATTGAAAGCTTTAGAGAAAAAACAGAGTCAATATCTCACAGTCTGAATATTTTTTATAATATGCTAGGAAGCAAGATGTTCATAGTTTTCATTTTAATTTGCTTCTAAACACACCTAGCTCTATTTTTGAAAACTAAAGAGACTATAATAAATAGCACTATTGTTACTTTCAAAACAGTATGTGACTAGCTACAAAGATAAGCATACTACAGGGATGCCTGGGTGGCTCAGTGGTTAAGCATCTGCCTTCGGCTCAGGGCATGATCTTGGGGTTCCCAGGTCGAGTCCCACATCAGCCTCCCTGCATGGAGCCTGCTTCTCCTTCTGCCTATGTCTGCCCCTCTCTCTCAATCTCTGTTTCTCATGAATAAAATCTTTAAAAAAGAAGATATGCATACTATAACTATATCATCATATAGAAAAATAATCTGAAATCTACTTCATTATGATATGCCAAAGAACACATATAAGCCTGAGGGGTTGTGATTTAATCTTAGAAGCTTTATCTGCAATAGAACTATCATGTGCAGTTAGTTGCTGGTTCAAAGCATGGATTAGCATTTTTAGATTTGGTTTCATCCAATTTTGTGTATTTATGCAATGAATATTTTGCCTTCCTTCCCCATTTTTGAGATGTGCTTTCAGAATGCACAGTAATCAACTTGGGTCATAACTTAAAGTTTAAATTCTAGTCTGAATATATAACTTTATTGAGTCTTTAAAAGAACAAGTGTGTTATGAATGAAAAAGCAAAATGCAACAAACTCAAAGGCCTTGTTTAAGAATTATAAGCAAAAAATATTACTGTACAAGAATTTGGAAAGAACAATCATTCCAGATGACAACAGAGATTATCCCTGAATTATTATAAAAGCCCCTGGTCTTCACTCTGTGGCTTTAGCTAGAATGAGTGCCAGAAACGCAGAGTTTAATAGCTATCACCCTTTTCTACCAATTTCAAAGTGATAAATTACAGAACAATTGCTATCACTCTAACATAGAAACAAAGTTGTGGCAGGTGACAGAGGGCAGAGCAAGAAAGGTGAGGTCCAGCCACAGCAAAGTGAATCCAGGAGACGGCTCCTGTCCTAGAACATAATGCAAAGCCAACAGTGTATTAAAAAAGGGGTGGAGCTAAGGATCCTCAGGAAAAAGCAAAGGACCCAGAAGTAACCAGTTAATATAGAAAGTAAAACTATGGGGAGGAGACAAAATAAGGTTGTAAGAGGAGAAAAAGCTTTTTCAGAATGGAAGAAAAGGAGGAAAAAGAAATATTTATTTATGGGCCACACTACTACCTCAAGTAGTTATGAAGAGAAAATTAAAATAGAGCCAAAGTGGTCTTTCTCCTTCTCTGCCATTTTTATCCTCGACCCTTAATTTTCATGAGCAGAATAAACCTTCCTTCTTCACCGTTAATGACTATGCTGAAACATATATAATAAGTACAACAGGATTGGGGTTTTGCCTCTTCGTTGGTACTTATTACAATTTCTCTAGCCTTACATTTAATCATATTCAGTGAATTGTGCTTAAATTTATTTCCAGGTAGTGCTTCTCATCTGCCAATTTTCTATCACTAAACTAAAAATTATTCTTCCCTACAACACCTTTGTGTACCATATATGGCATAGCCTTAATACCTTGAGTTGTGGAGAGCTAATTTTATTAAGAGAAAACACTACAAAGCCGAATGATTTTTTAAAAAACAGCTCAGTTATTCCAATTGCTCATTCCTATTTACATAAACAAGAGCACACTACAGCCTTAGTTTGCAAACCAAAGAAATTTAAGAGATAAATACTAAATCAGCTTTGCAGAGTTTTAGAACTAAGCCACGGAAGAACTGAAAGGTAATTAAGATATCTAACCCACAGTAAAAATTTATTTTCTAGAAACGTGAAAATATTAAAAATGTGGGTTTTTTTTTTTCTTCTGGGTACTAAAAGTACTGGTCTACTACAGGTACTCACTCGAAAAATGTGCCCACCAGAACCTCTTCCGTCTGCAACACTCAAGGCAAGGCTGCCTTGGCTGCCATGCAGATCCCTAGAGCTGCCATAGTGAAAGTTGCTTACAGCAGTAAAATTGGAATTAAAGGACCTTGACAGCATGCTCTGAATAAAAGGGGATAGATTTAACAGAGATTAGTGTAGCATGCAAAATTCACAAGACATGTTATGTACAAAGACGTATTTATAAGTAATCCCGATACCACGCAGGAATATCATGCATCGGATTTTCAGTGCCACTACAAGAAAATGGCACTATTTACCATATATTTACATGACAACAAACACATATACACATAAAGTACATTTAAATCCAACCATTCATGTTTAAACACTAAAGAAGAAAGTAAAAAACATACAGTGGCTTTTATAATGCTACCATTTCCTTTACTCCTAACACATCTTATTAGAAGTTTGTCAGAAGAGAGGAACTGATGCCATACACCTACATATGTGTACATATGTAGTTATATATGGAATACAAGCTAATTTCTCTATAAAGATAAGTTTTACCAACAACCAGTTATTTCTAAGTCAAAATGGACTTCTAGAGTTCTTTATTTTATAGAAATCAATTCTATGTTATTATTAAATAAACGGAGAGTTTAAACATACATATATACCACAGAATAAATCTACCTGCAAGACACACCTGGCTCTTGGGTATTGTAATTTCTTAAAAAAAATACCTTCTACATTTAGAAGCATGTCTTACATTAGAAAAAAGTTGAACATATACTCAAAGTTTTAGGATAGAACACTTAAAAGGCTCCCATTGCTCTCCAATTACCAGGAAAAAAAAAAGTTAGAAAATGTACTTGTAAAAAAAAAAAGTTAGAAAACTATTTCCCATTCAAATAAACAGATACTTAGGATTTATTTTAGGAGTTAGTAGTGGCATTTGCTGATTCAACTTGAAGAACCACTGATAGAATCTTTACACTGATGAATCCCTAATGCAGAGCTGCCTGAAAAATGTACCTCAATAAACACAATGCCTGATTTTCATTGTTCCTGCTCATTAATTCCCACAGCTGTTAAAGGCTGTTCTTTCATGTGGATCCTTTTAGTCATGTCCCTGAATATTGAGGGTCTTAAGGTCAAATTGAGAGCAACCATATTTTGAGTATGACTTATTATCAAGAAATATAGAAATTTCTGTATTTCTTTTAGGGAATGAATACACACACACACACACACACACACACACACACACACACACACACCTTCTCCAGATTATGAAACTGATCTCTAATACCAACAAACATTAATGTGCCATTCCAGAATGAAACGGATCTATAAAATTACAATGTAAATTTTTAGTTATTTTGTGAATTCCAAAGTAAGACTAAAGAAAAAGCTAAACTTAACGGGGTATGCCTATAAGTTTCCCAGACCGTTTCATGAATAATAAGGATTTGGCAGAGGCAACTCAGAGGTTCCATAAACATTTGATTATAATGTAAAAATAAAGAAATTATACAGTCACACATACACACACACACACACACACACACACACACAAACACCACATACCCATGTGCTAAATATAGTTTTAACATGTTCTTGAGTGGTCCAAAATGGACCTTTATTTTAATGATAATGTGTAATCTAGAACAAAGCTTTTTCTGTGGTCTTTGAACATATATTAAGTTTTTGTAAATATGTCTCTGTTAAGAAGGCTGAGGCTCAGAACAGGTCCGGTTTTTAATTCAGGCCTGTGCATAGACCTCTGCATAAAACTGCACCCTGTCATAACAACACATTTGTGCAGAACTCAGTTAAGGAACAGGTCTCAGGCACTGCTCTTCATTACACGCTAATAGTTGTATTACAGCAACTGAATGTGGAAATTTTCATGTTATGTTCATCATAATCTGGCTGAGTGCTTCTTACCAGAATTATTAGTTTAATTAAATAAGTGTGGAGCAGCATGAGGTGAGATCTATTTATGTGTTTGGGTTCCAGATACAGTTTGTTGTAGGAAAGGGAAGGAAAGGTTACTACTACAAGGTCTAAAAACCACATAAGCTGCAATAATTTATCTACTTTTTTATTAACAACTAAGCTGGGCAAAGTAGCAATTTTTGATTTGAGGACTTACCTCTAGAGGTAGGACAGGCATTGTGAAATCACCTGGGGATATTTTTCAAATATCTACCAGGCCATTAGAATTGTATTTGGGGGAGGAAGAGGAATTGCAGAGGTGTAAACAGATTTTCCATCACCCTCCACCATTTTTAACCAATGCTTTCAGGTTTGTAGTCTGAATCATGTTGCTCTGTGTCCTCACAAGGCTTTTTTTAGTCTCACTGGCCTAATCCTCACTTCTATATTACCCGTGGGCACAACTGGGAAACTACCATCTGGTACTCTTCAAGTAACTGAATGGCAGATTTCTAAATTTTTTTTAAATTTTTAAATTTTTTTTCAGATTTCTAAATTTAAAAAGCAGAGAGGTATACTGAAGAGTGGGGTAGCAGCTATGTGCTTTCTATTTACTAAAGTCTAGGCATATCTCCATCAGACGGGAAAGTAGTGGAAGAACAGCCACCTGAGATGTCAACTACACAGAATATAAATGTAACCAAACTCATGTCTTCATCCAAATCTGCTCTTCATTCTCTATGCCAGCATTCTCAACAACCAGCTAATTCAAGGCACCACTCCAGTTATTATGTAGTGCTTTTCCTCAGAGACTTATTAGAGAAATATTCTAATCAAAAGCAGACTTTCTAGAGTCTGTTTTTGAAACTATCTCTTGAATTCTTGCCTTTGACTCAATTTATTTTCTCACTTATTTTCTGGACCACTAAAGACCCTCATAACTCAATCAACTTAACCACAGCCTCTTCCTTCTTAAAACAAAACAAAACAAACAAACAAAAGTATAGCCCTTCCTTCCTCTTATGCCATACCAATTCCAGAAGTTTATTTATAAAAATAGCTATGGTACTCCACTGCTTAAGAAATTTCCAAATTCCTCAGAAAAAGCACACAAGTTGAAAGAGCCTCAACAATAGCTATAGTTACAGCTGATATGAAATGGGTGACAATGAAGTTGCCTAAGGCCATTAGATGCTCAGCTATTTAAAGGTGAGAGGATAGCATTGACAAGAGCTTACAATTTTAGGTAGAGGTTCACTATGAATTCATATAGGTACTAATCATATTGCAGGCATTTATTTTTGAAAAACTGGACCTAAGGAACTTTTTAAAGAATTGAAGTTGTATACATTTAGCTGCTTTTAAAAACATATATTTAACGAACAAAGAAAATTCTTGGGTAAACTCCACCAAGGGACATGAATAAATTTAAATCTTAAAGAATGTGCTTTATCCGCTTGAGCCACAGAACTGTGTGATAATTTTTAAAAAATTTTTAACTCCAAAAAAATTTTTTTTAACTCCTTTTCAAAAGCTGAGTTTTACAAATTAAGTTATAAACCGAACATGAGCTTAAGTTATTCTACCCATGATTTTCAAACTTCATTAGAGCCACAGACACTTGAGTTCAGATAGGTCAGAAACATAGTTCAGAAAAGTCAAAAGAGTAAATGCCATGCCAGAAGTCATCTGTGTCAGTGACAGTGTTAGTCTTATAACATTGACTGGGAAAAAAATCTTAGATAAAATAGTTATATTTATGGTATGTTTCTTGTTATCCTGCTAATTACACAGTAAACTGCTATTTCTGTACACATACTTAACATAACCAACAATTATTAATAGAGGAGAGCAGGAGGTCGAAAAATGCTAAACAGAGGTACACGTGTGTGTGTATATTATTTAACGTATGTACAGCACAATCTAAAAGAGACACATATATAAGCATATGAAATGAATTTCAGCTCATTAGAAAACTCTGGGGAGTAAGAGACAGAAAAGAACCATATCGTACCATCTCAGACTTTGAGTCTAAGTCTAAACTTGAACTCTGCTTTAAGTACCAAGGAAAAACTCCTCAAATATAAGTATATATTCAGTAATTCAGAGTATCTTGTTTCACCTTAAGAAACAAAGAGTACCAAATATTTTTAAGAGAAATAAATTTATAGAGAGGAAAATAAAAAGCTCATATTTAATTACCTTTTCTAACTTTTTGGCCTCGATGTGTCGTAGTACTTGTTCTCGCCAATCATGAGGAACTTTACTTTTTCCTGGAGGATCTAATAAAGAATGCTCAGAACCAACCCTTGCATTTGGTCTTTTTGAAGGACTAGTCCGTGAATAATTAAAATCACTAACTGACATAGTTCTCTCTGGTATTTCACTAATGGAGGGTCGTGCACTCTGAGGTCTTGATGCATTTGGACCATCCATGCTATATGTTCGTGCAGAAAGAGGTCTCTGTGATCCTGACATCATTGGAGTTCTTCCCACTGAATGTAACTCTCTGTACGACAAATAATCTCCTTCAGGAATTTGGCCCCGCCTCGTGGGACCTGACTCACCAAGATTTACAGAAGCTGTAGAAGATACACTACTTTGTCGCTGAATGGTAGTTCGAGTTGCTCCAGGAATGAGTCGGTCACTTGGTGAAATGGCCCACATTTCCCCATGTCTTCCTGGGCCAAGTCTCTGATGTAAATGATATCCAGTATTAGCTCGAACATTGTTATGGTTAGAGAAATTCATATTGGCAGAATGTTTAGCATAACTGTGACTTTCTGTGCTCTCTGATCTAGGAAGACGCTGTGGAGGAAAACCAACATGATCCATTTGGGGATTTTGTTTGGTGTGCCACAAAGTGTCCTTGACTGCAGCACTACTACTGTATTGGATATTATATTGTGGAGGACCATATATTTGAGGCGCAGATTGTGGGCCACTTATTGTGGGGCCTCTTACCATACTTGGCTCTTCAGGATTATGATTTGAATCAAATTTGAAAATTGCCTTTGTACCTGATATTAAATCAGAAGATGAAGAAGAGCCAGTAAATACTTGCAATGGTTGATCATACAAAAGTGTAGCAGACTTGCTCCTGACAATATTTTTTCCATCAACAGTAGGTGTTACTTTAATTGGTGCACTTGGCTGCTGTGGTCCATTATCACTAAGAATGTCATAGATTTTTAACCCTCCAGTCTCCATATTAGTTATACTATGAGATTTCACAACAGATCCAATTGGCCCACTTCTCTGAGGAGAGAGATCTTCAGTACTTTTGGAAATACCCATATCAACAGAAGAATCAGTGTCATGTGGTTCAGTCCTCTTAGGAGACTGTGGAGTTTCCTCGGAATGTCCATTTACCTTATTTACACATTCCAGATTAGGATACTTATTTCCATTTTCCAAGGGCTCAGCTTCTCCTTTAGTATTAATGCTTAAAAAGTCTGTTCCAAGCACTATATCCTGTGTCTTTGATCTTTCCACTATCTCTGGTTGAAATGTATCATTAGTTACAAGTTTATTAAGATTCATATTGATACGGTCTAATTTGTGAGATTCATCAGATGTGGCTGTTGAGTCAACACCTTTCTCAATAAGAACTAATCGCTCTTCAATATTCAAATCATATTCTGGTAAATTAAAATCTTTTTTATCAAGAACCTGGAATTTTTCTTCTGTTGAGTGATTTAAAATATCTCCATTTTGTAAGAGGCTGTTAAAATTTTCATCTTCTTGCCTAAAACAAAGATAATTTTATCACAAACATCATAAAGCTCAGTTTCTTAGTAGTAAGAAATATTAATAACTAGTTAATGTGTCGGTACACAAAGTTAAAGAGCTGATAGTAATCAAAGATTAAAGTCATTTATTAACAAGTAGTAATATTAAAATATTGTAATAATCAAATAACGTATTTACATTAAATGGAGACAAGTAAAACATTAATTAAATTCACAGATAATCAAGGTTAATTTTTTTCTTTTTTTTTCCAAGGTTAATTTTCTTTTTTTTTTAATAATTTTTATTTTATTTAATTTCTGATAGTCACAGAGAGAGAGAGAGAGAGAGGCAGAGACATAGGCAGAGGGAGAAGCAGGCTCCATGCACCGGCAACCCGACGTGGGATTCGATCCCGCGTCTCCAGGATCGCGCCCTGAGCCAAAGGCAGGCGCCAAACCGCTGCGCCACCCAGGGATCCCTCAAGGTTAATTTTCAACAGGATCACCACTTTGTCAGAATATAGTTTAATAGAGCTAAACAGTGAAGAAAAAAAGACTTATGCACCTTTCCAGGAATGTGCTAGAAAAACATGAAACGTTTGAAAGATGGGAAGATACATGAAAAGCCAGTAACTTGAACAGCTGAGCAAGAGCACAGACCATTTTTACAAATAATTCGAAAACCTAACATTAATAACCAAAGTTAGTCATATTAACTAAGTAGTATTAGTTTCAAATATATAAACAAAGGAATTGTAAAAAGCTAATAAGAATTAAACAAGTACTCAAAGGTCTACAAAAAATGTCAAGAAAGTCAGCTATGAAAAAAAAAGAGACAGAACCAAAAAATATCAAGTATTGTACAGTGATTTACAAAATAAACAATGTAGCCCTGAAAAAATCTGAAGATAAAAAGCAAAACTAAATCTAATCACTCTTCTAAGTTACTTCATTGCATTTGGCAGATGTTTATAAATGTACTATTCCAAAGTTACAGAAAACATTTTATTTCTACTTGGTGGAAATAAATAAACCTACTTATATTTCACACAAATACGAAAACATATTTGTGTTTTGCCATATAAATATTCATGCTTAACAAATATTCCTTAGCTTTGATCTTCCCATTAGGTAACAGACTATACTCATTACTAGAGTATACTAGTATACTATACTCATACTCATTACTAGAAATAAGACAAAGGTGTGGATATATCCCTTTCTTAGCCTTTATTTCATTACACAAAAAACATGATTTATAAAATACAAAACTCAACAAAATACTCAAGAAATTAATCATTATCTTACCATCTAAGAGATTATAAATTCTTTTTACCATACTAGGTCTTAGCCTCAAATTCAGAGAACAGATATAAATAATCATAATTAAAGTATGTGATAGCTAAATTCATTTTGAGACATAAAATTCACCTTCCTTTTACCATACAGATCAATTCAAACAAAATTTGACTTAACTATGCCTGAAATTTAAGAATCAATTTACTCTAAAACATAGTCAACAATATTAATATTCAGTAGTAACCCAAATCATTCTAATAAGCACCTAGCTGATACATTAACATGAAGGCAAAACAACATATTTTATTTTGATAGCCAAATACCTTGAAAGTCCAAATAATAGTTGTTTTAAACTTCAGCTAACGTTAGCCTATAGAAATTAAGACTAGTTTCAGAGTCTGAATTTAAGTCTACAAATTTAAGTCTAACTCAAAGTTACAGAAGTAGTTAAAAGTACTGAATGCCCTTTAATGGCACCTCTCAAAAATGAGTTATCTAAAAAGTACCTATTTCAACTTGAATTACTCCAAACAAGCTGTTTGTGTTGTAATACCTAAAAATGCAGTAAAACTGTCCAACTTTTTAATGAAGATAATATTTTAAATCCTTTCTTCTCTATTTATTTTTAAGTTTATTTTTTTAGTAATCTCTACAATGTGTGGTTTGAACCCATGACCTCAAAATGAAAAGTTGCATGGTCCTCTTCTTCTCTATTTAAAAAACTAATACAAATGGAAATGTAGCAAAGCTACATAGTAGTAATGAGGAAGAAGTCATCTACTACTACCGAACTATTTCTATAATAGTAATTTGTGAAATCCTTTTAGTCATATATATTTACTTGCTTTATTATCTCTATTGTACAAATAAATCATTCTGTTAAGACGTTCACAAACCTGATTTTGGCATTGATAGCAATATGAGTTTGTTTCACTGGAGAGCAGAGTGAGGTATCTTGACTACTATCAGTGTTAAGAGAAACTGAATCAGACATCCGAGATGGGGAAGAACAGTTACTGTTATTCTGATTGCTATTGTGTGTGACTTCATCTGATAAAGAATCTGTATCCTTTGTATCATCTGAAACAAAACAAAAAAAAAGTAAGCCGTTGATAAAGTCACTAAGGATTTCTCTTTAATACTTTGCAATGATGACAAATGGCATTTACATTGTTCTGGTTCAATATATAAAGAATTATATGGATTAGAAGATAACCAATGACACTTCTGAAAATTCAGTCCTAATACACACAAAGATTAAGTAATTTAAAACATGTGATATCTTTAAGTTTAATACATATAATCTATGTTAAGGTTACCCAAAATTTTAGTTTTAACTACTGACAAGATGATATTATACAATGTTTTTCTAAGGCCATCAATTAGTTTTAGTGTATATGGCTCTTCCACTCACTCATTCACAATTTTTTTTTCAGTAGGCTTTACACCCTGTGTGGGGCTTGAACTCACAACGTAGCGATCAAGACTCACATGTTCTAATGATTGGGCCCGCCAGATGCCCCCTCATTCACGACTTCAGTTTCACAAGGTCAACTCTCTTTTGCTATTTTTAAACCATTTCAAAGAACTGCACATGAAAAAAGCAACTATCAATATATGAGAAGAATTTTGTTTTTTATACACAGAAACAGACAATATTCATATTCTATTATATAGGCAGGTACATTTTAAAAAGTATTAATTTTTTTAAAGTAATGATAAAAAGATAACTTGGGGCACCCAGTTGTTCAGTGGGGAGAGCATGTGACTCTTGATCTCAGGATTGTGAATTTAAGCTCCAAGTTGGGCAAAGAGCATACCTAAAAAAAAAATTTAAAAAGATAATAACTCTATATCTTTACAACCCTAAAAGCTGTTTTTAATGCCATTCTACCCAAATCATAGAAACAGTATACAGAGACACACACACAGTCACAGGAGATTATATGAATTAAAGATTTTTTTAATCTGTTCTAAATATCTTAGGAGCACAGTTCAAGCAGTCTGGATTGTCTTTACAGTTGATAATAATAGCACATAAGGCTTTATATCTTCAACTTTAAGGATTTAGGTGGAGTCTTAATTTTTAAAATACTGTTAAGATAGCAGGTAAGCTCTTTCCTAGATATTATTCCTCTTCTTCCACCTCCTTGTGACAGATAGCAACATGTAAAATACTTAGCACAGTAAGCAACTAGTAAGTACTCAGACAAATATTACCACCATTATTTTTATGAAACCTAAATTATTCAAGAGCCGCCCAGATGTAAGTTTAGTCAAGGCCATAAAGGCAAAAACTAGATAAATATTTGGTAAAGATAATACAGGGCACTAGTGGGAAGGGATGAAAGGAAGGGATAGATTTCCTTCAAGTTCCCTCTCATTTCTAAGAAGGCCTGAGAGTCTATGTTATATGAAATAATGGCTGCAGTGTGAGGATGGTTTAAAAAGAACTCCAGGACAGATAAAACAATAAGCATCTATTCTGTATCAGGTACTGTGCCAATCTGAGTACACTGAATAACCTAGTACATTTGATACTCACAACCTCTTTCATTAGCCTCAATGAATGTTAGGTAAATTCATATGCATAAAATTAAGAGCTCAAGGATTACCCAGCAAATAAGCAGGAGAAATGGGATCATGCTCTTATACGTAACCTTGCATGAGAGAAGAGAAAATACCTAGCAAAAAAATTTTTTTTAAATAGAGAGCTAAGGAATAGATCTTTTAGAAAGGCATGTTTTAAAAATTATTTCTAAACAAGTATTTTAAGTAGTATAATGACACTTAAAGAAATTTATTTCAAAAAATTTATGAATTTACACATTCAGGCCATTTCTATTCTTAGTGCTTTCAACAATCTAACCTTTTTTGTTATTACTAAGAGCTACCACTTTTGGCTGGTTAATGGAGCTTTCAATTAATGGTGGTCGCATCTCTGCCATTTTCATTTCTTCATCAGAAGAAAGTTCTTCAGATTCCTAATTTAAAGAAAAAAAAGAAAGTATTTAAATAAATTTTGGTTTCTTCAAATGAATAGATAGTAAGTCATAAGAGCTTTAAAGAGAAAAGAATACTTAGAACATGGATGAAAAAACTTTAATGGTAATAGTGATTAAAACTAATATATGATTTAAGTTTTTCAAAATACAGATATAAAACTATGGCAATTATTACCAATATGTCAAAGTGACTATGGGATAATTTTCCATGGGAGGCCTTAATTCAAGGTCAAGTGTATTAATGATTCAAGCATATTAATGATTATTATATGCCTGGTACTATGCCAAGTGCTAGAGAAACAAAAACACAATAATAAAACAACAATAAGAAGAAACTGTCTTTAAAAATTCAGTTTAGTCAAGGTGTTCCTACTGAAAGTCTTTTCCTAATTCTCACATTTATTCCCTCTAAGATTATCAGGTTCCAAGGAGTCAGAAGGACTGATGTGTTATTCTATTAAAATGACTTAATGGCAATTTTTGGCCAATTTGAAGACAGAATTTTTTGTTATTCTCCATGAATTTTTCTCTAATATTTGGCAACGGTCACAGATGATCTGCCATTGAAAGCTATTAGGTCATGGGGCTAGTGAACAAAAGGAGTGGGTAGTGAACAACTCTTTATTGAGATATTTTAATGTTGTAAATATTGTATATAAAAATAGATCTTCTGCATGTTAAATTATTCCTAATGACAAAAATTAAAAAATAATATGATGAAAATAAATGACAAGTCTTAAACATTGTTCTGTTAAAAGTACTAAGACTTTTAGGTACTCATAAGTGACCTAATAAAGATATGGACCAGAGTCAGCCAACTAGTTCAGTAAAAAGGCCCGATCATAAATATGTTACACTTTGAGGGCCTGAAGGTCTATTTCAACTACCCATCTCTGCCACTGTGGCATACACAACACATATACAACAAGCAGCCATACACAACACATAAACAGCCATATACAACACATAAACAAACAAATGTGGCTGTGTGCCACGAAAATTGAATTTTTCACTTGTCAAGAAATATTCTTTTTCTTTTGATTTTTATTCAACATTTAATAATGTAAAAGCAGTTCTTAGCTTGCAAGTCATATAATGACAGGCAATGGGCCAGATATGGGCCACAGGCCACAGTTTGCCAAACCCTCTTCAGGGCTGTACTATAAAGGAAAGATACTTCTAGTTAGCAGAATAGGAAGAGAAAATGAAGAGGGAAGGAAGAGATGTGAAGGGCAACGTAAGAGAGGCATGACATTCTGAACAGATGAAAGAATGGAAATAAGAGAAGGTATGTAGAGCATGCCAACTCCATGTAGCCAGAGCTCAGATAACTGGCAGGACACAGAAAAGTCAGACTGGATTAAACAGGGAAAGGTTTTGTTTTGAATATGGACTCAAGTATGTGTGGTCATTATTGGAAGTTGCCAAGCCAGGAATTCACAACATCAGATTATCTTTTAAAATGGTAACTCTTGGGACGCCTTGGGGGCTCAGTGGTTGAGCGTCTGCCTTCGGCTCAGGGTGTGACCTGGGGTCCTGGGATCGAGTCCCATGTCGGGCTCCCGGCATGGAGCCTACTTCTCCCTCTGCCTGTGTCTCTGCCTCTCTCTCTGTGGCTCTCATGAATAAATAAATAAAATCTTTAATTAATAAATAAATAAACGGTAACTCTGGTATTAAGAATGTAAGGGAAGAGAAAGAAACCAGCAGAAAGGGATCTGGCTATCCGAAGTCTGAAAGAAAAAAAAAAATCTGTCCTTAGGCAATGGCAGTGATGGTTGATAAAGAAATAAAGAATTTGACAGAAATTTTGGAATGAACAGGACCTAAAGACAATGAATGCAAAGAATAAGAGAACAGGAGAAGGAAGAACAAATGGTTTGTCCTAATTTTTGATTAGTGCAGTGCTTTCAGCTGCTGAGCAGATTTCCTCCTATACTACACCTGGCATCTGGGAGCTATGGCCTCCCACATTCCCTCCCCGTTTGTCTCCTGTGCTCACATCAATTAATCTTCTTGCAGTTAGCTCTTATTTTTTGCTTTCATACTCTTTGCCCTTGGATTATATTTTCTTCAATGATTATGTTTAATGTAGATAATTCTTTAGTTTATAATCTAGCTTTAATTTCTAGGGTCCTGATCCCAGGTTCCTGGGATGGAGCCCTGAGTCAGAGCCCTGCGTTGGGCTCCCTGCTCAGGGAGGAATCTGCTGCTTCTCACTCGCTCTCTGCTCCTACCACTGCTTGTGTTCTCTCATACTCTCTTTCTCAAATAAATAATAAAATCTTCAAAAATACATAAAAAATAAATAAATAGGTGAATTATGTAGTATGTGAGCTATACCTCAATAGGGCTATTTAAAAAAAGCTACAGTTTTTATTGATCCACTAGAAGAAACTTTTAAAAGAAAAAGTCTCAGACTCCACCAAAAAACTAATAGAACTGAAAACTGAATACAGAAAGTCACAGATACAAAATCACTATACTGAAATTTGTTGTATTTGTATATACTAAAAAGAAATTAAGAAAACAATCCCACTTACAATTGCATCAAAAATAATAAAACCCCTAGGCATAAACTTAACTGAGGAGGTTAACTCTAAAAACTGTAAAGCACTGATAAAAGAAATTGAAAATGACACAAATGGAAAGACATTCCATGCTCATGAATTGGAAGAATATTGTTAAAAAGGCCAGATTGCCCAAAGCAATCTATAATGTAATCAGTTTCAAAATTCCAAGAGCAGTTTTCACAGAACTAGAATAAATAATCCTAAAATTTGTATAGAACCCCAAAAGATCCCAAATAGTCAAAACAATCTTGAAAAAGAAGAATGGGAGGCATCTGGCTGGCTCAGTTGATAGCAGAGCATGCGACTCTTGATCTGAGGTCATGAGTTCAAACCCCACATTAGGTGTGGAGTCTACTTAAAACAAAACAAGAGCAAAACTGGAGGTATCAAAATCACATATTTCAACATAGACTACATGAAGCCATAGTGATCGAAACAGTAATAGTACTGTCATAAAATTAGAAACACTGATCCATGGAACAGAATA
The DNA here is from genome assembly GCF_905146905.1 of Nyctereutes procyonoides. Classification (NCBI taxonomy): domain Eukaryota; kingdom Metazoa; phylum Chordata; class Mammalia; order Carnivora; family Canidae; genus Nyctereutes; species Nyctereutes procyonoides. Next base: position 33,851,075 of record NW_026575052.1, read on the forward strand.
AAGCCCAGAAGTAAATTCATGATCATATGGTCAATCACTGACAAAGCAGGAGAGACTATCCAATGGGAAAAATAATGTTTCTTCAACACATGGTGTTGGGGAAACTGGACAGCAACATGCAAAACAATGAAACTGGCCTACTTTCTTATACTATTCATAAAAATAAACTCAAAATGGATTAAGGACTCAAATGTGAGACCTGAAATCATAAACATCCTAGAAGAGAGCACAGGAAGTAATTTTTTTGACAATTTCTTTTTTCTTCTTTTTTTAAGATTTTATTTTTAAGTACTCTCTATACCCAACTTAAACTCACAACCATGAGATCAAGAGTCGTGTGCTCTACCAACTGAGCCAGCCAGGTGCCCCAGAACATTTTTCTAGATATGTCTCCAGAGGCAAGGGAAACAAAAGCAAAAATAAACCACTGGGACTACATCAAAATAAAAAGCTTCTGCACAGCAAAGGAACCAATCAATAAAGCTAAAAGACAACTTACAAGGGGCACCTGGGTGGCACTTGGGTTGCTTAGTCGGTTAAGTATCTGCCTTCAACTCAGGTCATGATCCCAGGGTCCTGGGATCAAGCCCCACATGGGGATTCCTGCTTAGCAGGGAGTCTGCTTCTCCCTCTTCCCCTCCCCACTCCCCATGCTCTCACGTGCACTCTCTCTCTCTCTAATAAATAAAATCTTAAAAAAAAAAAGACAACTTACGAAATGGGACAAGACATTTGCAATAACATATCTCATAAAGGGTTAGTATCCAAAATATTTTTAAAAAAGGAACCCTCTTGCACGCTGGTGGGAATGCAAACTGGTACAGCCACTGTGGAAAACAGTGTGAGAGTTCCCCCAAAAAATTAAAAACAGAATTACCATATGATCCAGTAATTCCACTACTGGGTATTTACCCAAAGGAACACACACACACACACACACACACACACACACACACACACACACGGAATATTATTCAGCCATCAAAAAGATTAAAATCTTGCTATTTGCAGCAACATGGATGGCTCCAGAGAGTATAATGCTAAGTGAAATAAGTCAGTCAAAGACCAATACCATATGATCTCACTCATATGTGGAATTCAAGAAGCAAAACAAACAAACAAAGAAAAAACAGACAAATTGAGAATCAGACTCTCAGCTATAGAGAACAAATCGATGGTTACCAGAGTGGAGGTGGGTAGGGGGATCAGTGAAATAAGTAATGGGATTACGAGTGCTCTTGATGGGTACTGAGTAATATATAAAATTGTTGAATCACTATATTCTACACCTGAAACTAATGTTAACACTGTATGCTAACCAATGAAATTTTAAAAAATTCTCAGACATTCAAGAAAAAAAATACTTCACAATCAATGATAAATGCTTAACTAAGCGAAATAATTTAAATATACCTATGGCAACCTTTTCATTGTTAAGCAATTGAAATGATGTATTTTGAATAATTAGAATAGAACCATCATACTCTAATTTCTATGGTAAACACCTGAGTGCAATACAGGCATAAAGTTTTCAGTTCAGAGTGATACTATAGCAAATACCATGAAATTTCTCAAATGAGTTGGCCTATTTTCTGCTTTTGATATGTTTCCTCTTATCTTTAGTTAGCAACAATGAGATACAAATTTTTAAGACTGTTACAGCTGTTTCAGAGAACAATCACAAAGCAGTTACCTCAAAAACGTCATCATGATTAACAATATGCTTCAAATTCTCAGAGGCCTTCATATTTGTAGTCACTGGTAGACTTCCAGGACTAATCTCAGCTTCAGATTCACTGGTCTTCTGTAAAGAGTTTCCTATCATATACTTTTCTCTTTCATCAGCTTTGATTCTTACTGGAGTGGTACTTTCTGAAGTCTGCGTAAAAGAAGAGATAAAGAATTCACATTCCTTAACACTTTGCATCTATTTTTGTATCGTAGTCCAGATTAGAATTTAAAAGTAGGATGCCTGGCTGGTTCAGTAGGAAGAGTGTGTGACTCTTCATCTCAGGATCATGAGTTCAAGCCCCACACTGGGTGTAGAGATGACTAAAAGCATATAGACACGTAAAAGTAGCTTCACATATTCCTATTCTGGATAAATCAAGGGACCTTTAAACATGGAAATCTGTAGCAGTCACAGATAAAATGCTTATTGGGAGAACAGGTGGCCCCAAAGGTTCATGACCCACATTAAACTTGATAATTTAGCTGAGGCTACACTTCACCTGAGGCTACACCTAAGCGGCCAAGCTGTTCATGAGTGAGTCACTTAGCTCAGCATGCTTGAACTCAGGATGGTTAGGTTGTTTTCTGTTGACTGTGGAACGTATGTAACTCTAATGACACGAGAAAACTTGTTTCTGTGATATAATGTGGAGGGGAAAAGTCCATTAAAGGAACACAAACTTTAAGGATCTGTGTAGGTTTCTGAAACATCTTCCAAAAATAATGTCATAGCAATTACATTTAAGATTAGAATTGGGTAGAGTGGATCAATGTTATTAAGGGGGAAAAATAAGTATTTCCATAACAATGAATTTTCTGACATTCCTTATCTTATTCTTGGTTCAGGCAAGATTTTTTAAAACCTATGTTGACGCTATCCTGCCTACGTGGAACATCTGTAACCGTACTGAAGTGGTAATAACAGCAATTAGAGAGTTTGCTGATTATTCCAGCTTTTACTTCAGGTAGCTGAGAATAACACCCGAAATTTGGGAGGACATTATCATGTATACAAAAAGGACCATTATTTTCAATTATTATTTTAAAGTTTTAAAAAGCTTGCAGTAAGTTTTAGTCAACTCTTTTAAATGGAGTTTTCTGACCTTCACACCCACATCATTATTTACAACTTGCTGATCTTCATGTGGTTTCAGATCTTTTCCAGAATCGTCATAAGTCTCTTCATCTTTTAATCTATGTACAATGGTTTGAACAGTTTTGACCATATTCTTAAGCTCATCTGGGTATGGTGTTGGATATCTCTTTAAATTTCCCTCCTAGAAAAACAAAATAAGTAAAATGTGAAAAATGGATAAATATTTCTAACATCAAGCTAAAAATTAATCTACAATCCATCTGAATTACATTTGTTATCTGGCTCCTAGGGGTAACTTTAAACACAGATGATAGATCATTGAAAGCATTTTAGAGAGAATAAAAGAATGGTTTTATCAAAAGTAAAAGCCTTTATAGCTACAGATTTAACTAATGTTTGAATGCTTTTTTTTTTAAAGCAGATGTATATGTATTCCATTTTAAGATTTATGGTGTGGGTATTGCCAACACCATCACTTGGCTTTAAAACAGTTATGTTTTCCAGCTAGATATTTATCCAGATACATGAAGAATTCCCACATTTATAAACTGTCTTATACACCAGGAAACAAATACTTCCAAAGTCAGTCTAATTGTCATTTTTTTGGATTCAGCTAGTTTATGTAAGGGAAAAATAATTACTCCATGAGTAAGTGGGAAATGAATTATTTACTACTACTGTCACTGCAACACAGATTCTCAATCCCATAAAAAAAAAGTTCGTAACAGAGTTCTTTTTCCCTAGAATATAAATAATAAATTAAAAGGAAAAGGGAAAACAATAATGTGTTTTTCTCTTATTTTTATATAAAATGGCTTATAATCATATAGTTTTATGCTGTTCTCAAATTCCTTCACATGACATATGTATAGGATCGATAAAATTTCAAGTGCCCTGAGGGCAAGAAATGAAATCTGTACTTCTCTGTATCTCCCAAAACAGCACAGTAAGGTAAGTAGCACCAAATAAGTATCAGTGGACCTCTTTCAAACTTGAAGGAAGAACAGGACTCACCCTGGGAGGTGCCTCCCTTTCATCTTTGTCTTCATCACAGTCAAATGCCACTTGAGCCCGTTGTTTCCTCTGTTCCTCCCACAGTGAAGGATTAAAACTTTCATTATCTGATATGAACATAACTAGAGAAAAACAAAGATTTTTAAAAATGTATATTTTACTGTAATTAAGAAAAACCATTACTCACTCGTAATTTTCTTTGAGTTATATACATTAAGGTAAGTCAAGACTGGTCAACACCGGCAGCATTAAATGTTACACTAACAGCTAGGCTGTGAGTCTAGTATTTCTTTACAATATTAATCACATATCTTTTCTTCCCTAAAGCTAATTTGTCTTGTTACCAGAAGGGTTCCTGAAAAGAATCTAACAATTATAGCATAGTAGATAAGGGATTTTTGTGCAGTTCCTCACAAAATGCAGCATGGTAATAGTGCTAGCTTTGGCAGCACATATACAACATGGTAATATATAAATTATTTCATCCAAGTTTTTGCATTCAGAATAATCTGCCCAATTCCAATATTGTTCATTACGTATGGGGGACAAGGAGATAAAGACAAAAGCAAAGCCAGTTATTTTGGTTAAAAAAGATTACCCTGATGCCTTATAATTACATATTTGCATTATACATTACACTTTGTATAGCTTTTTTTTTTAAGATTTATTTATCCATGAGAGGCAGAGAGAGAGAGAAAGAGAGAGAGAGAGAGGCAGAGACACATGCAGAGGGAGAAGCAGGCTCCATGCAGGGAGCCCGATGTGAGACTTGATCCCGTGACTCCAGGATCACGCCCTGGGCCAAAGGCAGGTGCTAAACCGATGAGCCACCCAGGGTCCCCTACTTTGTATAGCTTTACTAAGTGAAGTGCCTGCAAGATATCTTCTATATCAAAATGTAAGGAAAACTGAAAGTCTAATATAAACTTAACACTACATATCCTGCTATGTGATATTAATATTAAAGGTAAAGAAATAACAACTGTTACAGTTTTTCACTTATTAGGCAACTAAAAAAATTTAAGTTCTAAAAATCAATCCATTTGAATATTATATATCACTGTACATAAGTGTGTGCAATACAAGATAAAATCACACTGTTTTCTGCCCACTAAAAGAAAATGACTATACCCACTCAAAACAAAAGGGATTAAAAGTGTCCAAAATTGGTTAATAGAAAAAATGAAATTTCTGGAATACCCATATGTGGTCAACTTGAATACTTATGCATAAGTAGCATAATTATCATTAACTTTAAGTCCTTATTGTGTGCTTCTTTCCTTCTTTACCATTCTGTCCAAACAAAGAATGTCACAAAGCCAAATACAAACGAGGGGAATTGAGTTTTTGTCTTCAGTTTTCCTTTATTTTCAATACTAGGTTCTAGTATTTTTTTATAGTCACAATAATGTACTATTTCTTTTTAATTTTTATTTATTTATGATAGTCACACACACACACAGAGAGAGAGAGAGAGAGAGAGAGAGAGAGAGAGAGAGAGAGAGAGAGGCAGAGACATAGGCAGAGGGAGAAGCAGGCTCCATGCACCGGGAGCCCGACGTGGGATTCGATCCCGGGTCTCCAGGATCACGCCCTGGGCCAAAGGCAGGCGCCAAACCGATGCGCCACCCAGGGATCCCATAATGTACTATTTCAATCATCTACCTTATATGCTCTGGACTGCTCACTTCTACCAGAGGAAAGTGACATCACCTTGTTGTTTAGAACTATCACAAATTCATGGTATTCCCTAGTCTTTGCTCCATCTTTAGTGGTGTCCAGGAATCCTTCTATTTATTTCTAGTTAGTCTTTTCTCTCAACACAAATCACTTCCACAAACACCCTTCCCCCAGCCGCTAGAAGCAATTTTATGTTTGATTTTAATGAGTAAAGAAATGAAATCAAAACACTCAGACTGATAATTCCCTGAATCCTGCAACAACCAGTTTTCTCCAACTACACAGTTACATGGATGCATACTTCCCACTGAACACTGATTCCTCCATGTAACCCAAAATACCATGCCTTCTCTTCCAAATTTATCCATCATTATCCCCTTTTAGAAGAAGAGCTATTGCTGCCCTCCCCCTCCCCTTTTTAAAAAGATTTTTAAGTAATCTCTACACCCTACGTGAGGCTCAAACTCACAACCTGGAGATCAAGAGTCTCAAGTTCTACTGACTAAGCCAGCCGGGCACCAAAGAACATGAGCTTCTTGAAGCAAGGATTTTTATCTTTAAATACTTAGATCTAATACACTGCTTATCGAGCACGTAGGTGCTCGATAAAAATGGAATGAATTAAATGTAAACCAAGTATTTCTTCCCTTAGAGAGTATAAAACTCCAAGCCAAGAACATTGTATTTTTTTTTTTTATTTCTTTGAGGCACTGTGATAAAGGAAAAAGCTTTTCTTGAATTTGAAAAGAAATTCTCCCACCTGGCATGTCAATGCAGTTTCTGATTCGCTATTTTAAGTGCATTATGTTATAGTGCTTTCCTTGTAATAATATCTATAATGAAATACGTTGAGAAACATGTAAACTCTAAAAGGACTCAGAATATGATTATATTTTTATTTAAGTAATCTCTACACCCAAGATGAGTCTCAAACTCACAACCCTGAGATCAAGAGTCACATGCTCCACTGACTAAGCCAGGCAGGCACCCCAAGAACTTAACATATAAGTGTATCTCAAACTTTTCCTTTTAATACTCTTCTACTCTAAAATACATCTCTCAAATCAAAAATTGAAAGGGGCAAGATTTTATTTTGCTACTTCTAATTTTCATATCACAGATAAATTTCCCTGAACTATGAACTGTTTTAGAAACAAACACTAAGGGAATAAATTAAAATTACAGAAATGATAGGAGGCTAAGCAAATCTGAATCATGAAAAGAGAAGACAGTAAAAGAGATCAAGGCATGAGTATATCCATGATTAGAACAGTTCTGAGCAGGAGTCACCAAACTTTTTCTATAAATGGTTGGATAATAGGTATGTTAAGCTTTGTGAACAAAGAGACAAAAATCACGAAGTAGGTACTTATGAGAGAAATCAAATTTCCATAAGATTTCTGACAAATTTAAAATATACTAATAATTGAGTACCATTTTCTGTTATATAGTAAATGAGAAGACTGAAGTTCTTACTGATGGAGTAATGGTACTGACTATCATCAAAATGATGTATATACTCACTATAGAAACTATTCTTAGCTTGTGGGCCACACAAAAACAGGTATCAGGCCAGATGTGGCCCATGGGCCACAGTGTGTCAATCACTTTTATTGGAACAAAAGGTGTTATGACAGAATATATTTATCTGACTATTCCGTGGAAGGGCCTTCAACAGTATCTCACATTTATAGAGTTTAGTTCATTACTCAAATAAAAACTACACATATGCTTTTGCCTAGTTTTATTCATTGTTGGAATCATGCTTGGTTATTTTAATGTTAGTTAAAATGAAAGGAAAATAACATTCTGAAGTCTCCATATGACAGCAACAAAAACAAAAGCAGGTAGACAAAACACTAATAACACATTAATATAATAAAAATATCAAAGATTAAATATGTCCTCCGGACACTCTGGTTCCATCATCAGGGAAAAAATAATTTTATTTGAAGATCTTCCTTCAGAATGATATCTGTATTGGATTTCTAATAATTACCAGTTCTTATTATTTTTCTGAAATAAAAGCAGCAAAAAATGAGAATAAGAACCAAATCCAAAAAAAAAAAAAAAAAAAAAAGAACCAAATCTCTCAATTTGCCTTTTTACCCCATACGACAGGGACCAAAAGCTATTAAATCTGGGCTCACTTAAGAATGGTTTTAAAATTTTTAAATGTTGAGGCCAAAACCCAAAACATAAAAAACTAGTTCATGACACATGAAAATTACATGCAATCTAAATTTCTCTGTCCATAAATAAAATTGTATTAGTACACACTTATGTTCATCTGTTTACATATCATCTGACTGTTTTTCCACTAAACAGACAGTATCAAGTAGCTTCAACAAAAACCTATGGTAGGGAACCCTGGGTGGCGCAGCAGTTTGGCGCCTGCCTTTGGCCCAGGGCGCAATCCTGGAGACCCGGGATCGAATCCCACGTCAGGCTCCTGGTGCATGGAGCCTGCTTCTCCCTCTGCCTATGTCTCTGCCTCTCTCTCTCTCTCCTTGTGTGACTATCATAAAAAAAAAAAAACCCTATGGTATATGAAGCCTTTAATATTTATTAAATGGGGGCCCCTGGGTGGCTCAGTGGGTTAAGTGTCTGCCTTGGGCCCAGGTCATGATCCCAGAGTCCTTGGTTCAAGCCCCATGTCAGGCTCCCTGCTCAGCAGAGAGTCTGCTTCTCCATCTCCCTTTGCCCCTCTCCTTACTCATGCTCTGTCTCTGTTATAAAATAAAAAAATAAAATAAAATAAAATAAATAAAATAAAATAAAATAATAAGATAAAATAAAAGCCAAATTAGTTTATTAAAAATATTTATTAAATGGTCCTTCACTTAAATAATTTGCTACCCCATGCAACAGGACATTAAAGTCTCTTCTCTACACTAAGAATTCACTCTTCTCTTTCCTCACAAATATTTTAGCATTCTATTTTAGCATTCTATCATCCCATGTAAAAAAATAACTATTTGAATATATTAATTATGTAGCTAACTGAAATACTGTTAGAAATCACCTTTAGAGATAAAGTGGAAAATTGAAACATGAGTCTCAGTGACTATAGCAGACAAAGGAAAAAAACACCTATTGATGTTTCCAAACAGTTGTTAAATTTCCTACAATGCACAAACAAGGGTATACGCCAGTGTTGGTATATCTATTTTGAACTTCTTAATTTTTTTTTTCTTGGTAATCTCTATGCCCAATGAGGAGCTTGAATTCAAGATCCTGAGATCAAGAGTCACAGGCTGTACTGAATGAGCCAGCCAGGTGCCCCTGAACTTGTCTAATGCACATACAGAGTACTTGCATAAAACAATAGTTCAACATTGACTATCTAAAATGAAGTATACTATATTTTGTTATGGATACATATTTTCAAGTTATATTGCTAAATATGGAAATTGGGGATTTATTTAAATATATGGAAAAGGAATCGTGCTTATAAATCTGTTCTCTAAGCATTAGTTATAGATCCCCAATGAAGGAAGGTACTCATACCTGACTTCTCACAGTATTAACTTATAATTCAATTCAAAAGCTAAATAGTTTTGTTTCACCCAAACAAATCTCATTATATATTCCCATGAAATAACTTATCAAGTCTTTTATTCCTTTTTGCAAAGAATAAGAAATAATTAGCACAGATAAATGAGTTCTTTATCACCAGTAATGGAACAGAAGTTAAATGATTTTAATTTTTAATCTATTTAAGAATTACAAAACTGGTTGCTGAACCTGCCAAAACAATAACAACATCCAATTTGATTATGCCATTGTGTTGATAAGCACTTTATATCCAGTGCTTCTCATCTGTACAAAACCCCTGCAAAACATATACTATTATCATTATTCCAAGATGAAGGAAACCGAAGTCCAAGAATTTATTTAACTTGCTTGTGGTATATTTTATAAATTAAAATTAATGATTAATTTAGATTTTCTTCAGTGTTTTTATGTATTAAGAGTTAATTTATAAATAACTTAGGGCCATAATGATTTTCACTGGTTTCAGAAAAATATACACATAAAAATTATATCTTTAGGTGTAACATAAAATATACATTACACATAGACACATAACAACATGTACTAAAAACAATTTTGCTCCTTAATCTAAAAGGCTTTATCATACCAAAACTGTTAAAAAATAGTAAAGTATATATATTCCCCTTTCTAGGTAAAACATAAGAACCCTTTAGTCAGAATTCTACATATTATATCTTTATCTGGTATATGGATCCAAGCATAGTGTTTAGTCTACAACAAAAAAACAATTCCTGGTTCTATAGTTGTAATTACATAACCCTTGACATGCATTCCTAACATTCAGCGGAAGAACAGAGAGAGATCTATAATAGATGAAGTTGAATTAAACAATTTCAAGGAATCACTTACGGAAGCATTTGGTCTATAGGTATCTCTAACTCCAACTATCTACAACCCTGACATACTGACTTATTTTCTCATTTTCAGAAATTTATTTCCAAATTCCCTTCAAACTGGTAAAAGTTTATGAGACTTAAAATTCACTTCACACCTTTGCTGTGATTTGTTAGTATTTGAATTTTTAAAAGAAAAGAGATTCTTAAATTCCTACCATCCTCAGTCCTTGGCTGCTGAGGGAACATGTAGTTAGTGAGCACCATTTTCTGGGTCTCTGAATCAGTCTCTTTTTGAAGAGGTATCAGGGGTTTAGACTACGGAAAGAAAAATAAATGTTTAATTTTCAATAATTCTAAAGCAAATACATATCCAGTAATTCTTCTGAATAAGTACACACCATTTTTTCTATAAAGTATCAATATGTATATTACAAAAGCAAGCTTATATATACATTAAAAACTTTTAAGCAGTGATTTGAAACCTTATAAAAATCTAAAAAATAACATTAATTTTTAGTATAAAACAAAACTTATACTGTATTGCAATTATCACTAGTTATCAATACAATTTAAAAACACCTCATATACTAAGTATAACCACAGTCCAATAATTACTTATCACAGTGATTTAATAAAGCTATAAAACAAGCCTTTCCATTTTATGTTATTGTACCCCATTTATGTTATCATTTCCCTTTGGAAAGAGGCTTTTACAGAAATGGTTTAGAAGGTTTAGTCTAGTTATATGCAGGTTAATTCTAGCGGAAAAAAGAGCACTTAAACATTAAGTTATAACCTGCTTCTCTCCTCTGTCAACTGTCTCCTTTAATGAATGGTACCACAAGTTACTGACTCAGTGGTATATTATAAACCTGTTATTTTGGACATCATTTTTTCCTAAGGCTTCTTTCCTAACTGGTTATAAAGTGTTTCCAATTTATTATTAATATAACTAATAACTTTTGCCAGCCTATTAATCTAAAATCTTACTAATCCAAGTCTTGGTCAACTCCAAAGAGGCAAGCAACTACCCAATCTCTTCCTCACCTGCCACCCCATCAATCAAATCTTTATCCTTACTCCTGTGAAAACTTTGCAGCCAGCGAATTCCATCCGACAGTCTTATATCCTCATTCAAACACTTCTTCCATGCCCCTCAATTTGTTCCATGGTAAACAAAATGCCCTGCATCTCAAACATCTTTATTGAAAACTTTCCTTGACCTCCCTAGATACTTTCCTTGACCTCCTCAGATAAAAAAAAATGGTAGATCTATTCCTTCCCCAAACAAAGACAGTGCTCCTCTTTAGTCTTCTCAAATACAGGGGTGCTTATTCTCCCATAGCTCACAGACGCTGGGTCAGGAGGTGGATTCTGAGCTTACAAATGCTGTGAGATGCAAAGAAACAAACAATCCAATCATGAAATGGGCAAAAGACATGAAGAGAAATCTCACAGAGAAGACATAGACATGGCCAACATGCACATGAGAAAATGCTCTGCATCACTTGCCATCAGGGAAATACAGATCAAAACCACAATGAGATACCACCTCACACCAGTGAGAATGGGGAAAATTAACAAGGCAGGAAACAACAAATGTTGGAGAGGATGCGGAGAAAAGGGAACCCTCTTACACCGTTGGTGGGAATGTGAACTGGTGCAGCCACTCTGGAAAACTGTGTGGAGGTTCCTCAAAGAATTAAAAATAGACCTGCCCTACGACCCAGGAATTGCACTGTTAGGGATTTACCCCAAAGATTCAGATGCAATGAAACGCCGGGACACCTGCACCCCGATGTTTCTAGCAGCCATGTCCACAATAGCCAAACTGTGGAGGGAGCCTCGGTGTCCATCGAAGGATGAATGGATAAAGATGTGGTTTATGTGTACAATGGAATATTACTCAGCCATTAGAAACGACAAATACCCACCATTTGCTTCAACGTGGATGGAACTGGAGGGTATTATGCTGAGTGAAGTAAGTCAATCGGAGAAGGACAAACAGTGTATGTTCTCATTCATTTGGGGAATATGAATAATAGTGAAAGGGAATATAAGGGAAGGGAGAAGAAATGTGTGAGAAATATCAGTAAGGGAGACAGAACATAAAGACTTCTAACTCTGGGAAATGAACTAGGGGTGGTGGAGGGGGAGGAGGGCAGGGGGTGGGGGTGAATGGGTGACGGGCACTGAGGGGGACACTTGACGGGATGAGCACTGGGTGTTATTCTGTATGTTGGTAAATTGAACACCAATAAAAATTAATTTATAAAAAAAAACAAATGCTGTGAGATCATCACTGTTATCAAGTATAAATACTGTTTTTTTGAGGAATATAAACTGTGCCTCTACCCTCCTGAACTCTACCTCTGCCATTGTATCTCCTTTCCTAGTATCCACTGACCTCTCAGTAGAATCCATCTATTCTTGACTCTTTTATGACAAATCTTTCCACAGTCATGGGTAATTTAATAGATACAAAACATAAATGACATGGTCATTCTCTTAACCCACTGATGTCTTAGCAGATGAGGAGTACATGGGAAAGGAGAAAGAAGTCTACTTAGATGGACATGTCAAAATTATTTGGAGGCTTTTAAAAACAAATCACTCCCTGAAATGGTTCTAAAATTGTGGTAATAACTGTACAATTCTATAAACATATTAAAAAGCATTCAACTGTACATTTTTAAATGGGTGAATTGTATGGTTTGTGAATATATTTCAATAAAGATGTTATAAGAAAACTAATCATCTGTTATTTATGGGGTAACAAAGGCAGAAACATAGATTGAGGCCTCTCCATTCCCTAAAACATCTAACTCCAGTAATCTCTATTTCTATTTCTTTTTAAAAACTTATTATTATTATTAGTTTTTTTTTTTTTTTTTTTTTTTTTTTTTAGTAATCTCTACACCCAACACGGGGCTTGAACTCACAACTCTGAAATCAAAAGTCCCATGCTCTTCCAACTGAGCCAGCCAGGCGCTTCTCTATTCCTATTTCAGATATTCAATCCATTCCCTTGCCATAATTCCCACAATATAACCAGTAAATATTCATCCTCTGAAAACTAAAATCACTCATTCAACAAATATTTACTTATATTTGCCTTTTAGATGCCAAAGTCCTATAACAGGCACCAGGTATACATTGGTTACTGGTTTGGGAGAGTTTACAATACATGAGAGGAAAGACAGGGACAACAAAATGAGACATTATAGAGGTGTCTGGGTGGCTCAGTGGGTTAAGCATCTGCTTTCAGCTCAGGTCATAATCCCAGGATCCAGGGATTGAGCCTTGCGTCAGACTCTGCTTAGCAGGCAGTCTGCTTCTCCCTCTCCCTCTGTGTGTGCATCCTCTCTCTCTCACTCTCAAGTAAATAAATAAAATCTTTAAAAAAAACCAAAATGAGACAGTACAACATAATTTAAGTACAGGTTAGAGTATAGGGAGCTAAGAGAAAATATAAGAGGTGTTCACTTATCACAGTCTTGAGTGATTAGGAAAGCATTACCAAAAGAACGCCTTCCTACATGATGAGTAGGCATTAACCAGGTAAGAAGGGGGAGAGAGAATGATCCAACAGTGCAGAACTCATTTGGGGATATGAAAATGAAGGTGTAAGGGATAAAGATGAAGACAGACGATGAGCAAGGTCTTGAAGAATAGGATATGGAGAAAGAAGTCATGAAAAGGCATTTTTTTTGAAAAGGCTTTAAATAGATTAGTGCTGGAACAGATAAAAGGATTGCTTATAGTGTGGTTCAGAATGAAATCAGAGTGATATGAGATTGGAGGTGGTGGCAACAATGGAGGCAGAGACCTGTTAGAAATCTCAATAGTCCAAATCAACATTGTTCAACAGAAATATAATAGTGAGACTAAAATGAGAACCATAGATTATCTATAAATTTTTAGCAGCTGCATGTTTTGAAAGGCAAAAATAAGTTAAATTTTGATAATGTATCAAATTTAACATATCCTATAAATTTAAAATATAATTTTGATGTATGATCAATAAAAATTGCTAATATATTTTGCTGTCTTTGTTTTTACTAAATATACAAAATCCAGAGTATATTTTACACTTAGAGTACATCTCAAATTGAACTACACACATGACACTAGTGCCTACTGTTCTGGACAGTGCAGGTCTAAATAAAAGATGATACACTATACGATGAACAGTTAAGAGTTATACACCCAAGCCTCTGTCTCTAGCAAGTACTTTTTACTGATCCAGGGAGCTCAGGAAAAGAAAAAGATTTGGAGCAGAGGATGGAATGCTCACTTTTGGGCTAGATGAATTTGAGACATCTAGGTAGCAACGTTAAGTAGACAATAAGGGTGCAGTTTGGGAAAGAAAACTGAGCTAAGGGAAACTCTTAGGAATAATGGGCATATAGAGAGCAATTGCATCTTTTACATGAGAAAGTGTAGGAAAACAAACTAAAGAAGAACCTAGAGTACTACAGGGAAACCAACATATAAAAAATTGGCAGAAGAAAAATTCCTAAATAGGGAAACCGAGGAGTGGTCAATCACAAGGATAACCAGTAGAGAATGCTAAGATAGACACCACACAGGGCTCTCTCCCCACTGTTCCAACTATACTTGCCAGTCAGTCTCACCAAGACTGACACTCCCTTGAACTTTCCACCTTACTGACATTGTTTTTCCTGGTCTCTGCTTCTCTCTTTGTACCTCATGGATTTCATTATAACCACCTTCCGCCAATTACCAAGACCTTGCACTTTCTTTTACACCTGGTGTGGCAAAGCTGTAATCCACAGTCATACCAACTGTGCACTTTCTTTGTATCACACAATTGAGCAAATTAGTGTAACTATGAGTTTGTGGTAACCAACTTCAACAGAGCTCTCAATGTTGCCTGAAAACCTTTCCATGTTTCCTAAATTCTATTCTGAAGATAGTGTTTTCTGAAAAGATTAAAAAGAAAAAACAAAACAGGATTTAAGAACTGCTTGGAAACAGCTACATTCTAAGAGTTTCAACATAAACATTATTAGCTCTTCCTTTCACAAACATCAGACCAAATTGCCTTCAAAAGGAAAAGAATCCCTGCCAGTTTTAATTTCCATCAGTTATACACCAGTTACCCAACCCCATCTTGTATTAATCTCATTGTCCACACAGCCTCCTCACAACCTATAGAAATGCTCTCTAATATTAAAGGATTCCCTCTTACATTGCCTCTAGCTACCAATTTTTGTTCCACTCCTCTTCTTTTTCATCCAACCTTCTTAAAAGCTTAATCAACAACTGTATGGCTTCATTCTCTCATTTATTCATTCCTTAAATTGCATCAACTGGGTTTTTGATGTACACCTCTAAAATTACGTTAGTTATAGACAAAGTAAGTTGGCAAGTTATGTATAACTTGTCAAAAAATAATGCATATTTTCCAGACTTCATTTGAATTGACCCCTCAAACAGCATTTATCCCATTATAACTTCGTAACTTCTTCCATTAAGCCAGTTGCCTCATCATTAACTTGAATCTACTATCATATGGCCACTCTTTCTAAGCCTATTGATCCAGCTGCCACTTAAATGTAAGTAATAAATGCATATATGTATGTATGTATATTAGTATTCCTCATGATTCATCTATCCCTAACAATTAAATAAATAAATTCAGAGTTCCTTTTTAGAAAATAATAAAAGCTATGAAACCACTCCCTAAAAAAGGCAATTAAAATGATGAGCTGAACTCCTATTATCTCTTCTTGGGACAAAAATCTTTAAAAAATTTTTATAATAAACAAAAGGAGCAGATCTATAACCGTCCTGGAAAAAGGAAACTGCCTTCAGGAGCACTTATAGAAATCCCAGGAAATTTGAAATTTAAAGAATGGAGAAACCAAGAGCATAGAAACCAGAATCTAGGACAAAGCTGGGGAGGATCGTGGCCACTAGAATTGTTCTCTAGGTGCCTCTACCCAGATATATCAAAGGTACTTCAAACTTAACATACCTAACTGGAACTACTATCTTCCCATAAACCTTTTTTTCTGTTGTGGTTCCTCATCTTGGTTATTGTATCAATACATCAATACCCAGCGAGTCCTCCAGTCACATCTCTGAGGCTCACCTTTGTTTTTACCTTTCTTCTCACACACATGAATTCTTCACATATTCTAGTGATGTGACCTTTTTAAAGATTTTTATTTATTTATTCATGAGAGACACAGAGAAAGAGAGAGAGAGAGGCAGAGACACAGGCAGAGGGAGAAGCAGGCTCCATGCAAGGAGCCCAATGTGGGACTCAATCCCGGGTCTCCAGGATCAGGCCCTGGGCTGAAGGCGGCACTAAACCGCTGGGCCACAGTGGCTGCCCATGATGTGACCTTTTAAGTTATATCTTAAATATACTAGCTCTTCTCTGGCCCTGTTACCATTATTTTACTTCAAGGTAACATTTTCTATGGCCTTGAGTATGGCAATGCCCTACTCTCTAGTCTAGTTTAGTCTCCCCTGCCTTCACACCAAGCACCACTACCCCCCTGCTAAATCCATCTTCCACAATGCAGCCCAAAAAGCTTTCCAAAATAACAATCTTATCCTACTATTTGCTTGTTCATATGTCATACTGGTTCATCATCAACTATAGTAGGGTTGACATGTATTACAGGATCACTTCTTTCTCTTAAACTGATGGCATATATGAATAATTGATTATGATTATAATGACCAAAAGCCAATTTGCCTGGGATATTTGCATTTTACACATGCTGATGTGACATAGTTATCATAAAGCCCCTTTCACTATCAAAAGGGTCTTAGTATGGACAATAAATTACAAGTTACCCTAATCACAGCAATCTCCCACTGAGGCTGAGTATGACTTCTGAATCCTTATAACAATTATTCAGAAGCCAGTCATAAATTAACAGAGTTAATTAACTTGCCATGCAAGTTAATTAGAAAAGAAACTGTTCACCAGTCTTGAAATATAATGCAAGTTTCTCTGCATGGCATACAAGATTCTCCATGACCTGAGAGCTGTCTACCTCTCTGGCCTCATTTCCTACTCTTCCACTTAAAGGTTATGTTCTAGTCACAACGAACCACTTCTGCAGTTACAGAGTACCCTAGACTTCTTCACCAAAGAGTACTTAGGTTTATGATATTCCTTCTAATTAGTATTTTCTTCCCCCATCTTTGTTTAAATCCTTTTATTCTTCTAAGAAGTGGTTAGTGATTTGCAGGCATCTCCTCCGCGGGGAAACCTGCATTTACATACCCAAATTTTGCTTCTCTTCTTTCATCCTGAAGCCTAATCCTACTAAATCTTTTATCACATTGCATTACAATGACCTTCTTAATATCCTTACTTGGCCCATCTTAGTCTGCCTGGCACAAAGCAGTTGTTCAATAAATATTTCTTGAATGAAAACGACCAAACGAATAAGGAAATGAATCAACTGTTCTGTTTAAGACTTCAGAAACTCATGAAAAATTATGTGACTCCATGTACTGCATACAGGTACATTCCCTAAATGGTCAGTGAAATATCCAAGAGCAATTTATTTTGTTGTGGGTTTTTTTTTTAAGAGCAATTTATTTTGATAATTCTACTCAAATTACTTTCACATACCTTCTCCCCTATATGTTGTTCTTTCTTAGCAAAATGACTGCGTCATACTGTGAGGGAGGTTTTATAGCTACACAAGATGGTTCATTATTTACCTGTTTATTACTTGTCAAACTGAGAAAAAACACAAAACCCTCTATCACTACAATTTTTTTTAAAAGATTTTATTTATTTATTCATGACAGGCACACACACACAGAGAGGCAGAGACACAGGCAGAGGGAGAAGCAGGCTCCATGCAGGGAGCCCGACGTGGGACCCGGTCCTGGGTCTCCAGGATCAGGCCCCGGGCTGAAGGCAGCGCTAAACCACTGAGCCATCTGGGCTGCCCCTATCACTACAATTTTTAAAAAATTTGAGAGTGCGTGCACGTGTGTGTGTGGGGGGGGAGGATAGGCAGGGGGAGGGACAAAGGGAGAAGGAGAAGCAGACTCTCCACTGAGCAAGGAGCCCAAAGCAGGGCTCAAGCCATGCTTAACCAATTGATCCATCCAGGTACCCCTACAGGGTTTTTTTTTTTTTTTAAGATTTATTTATTTATTTCAGAGAGACAGAGCAAGCATGAGCAGGGAAAGGGGCAGTGGGAGAAGGAGAGAAAGAATCTTAGGTAGACTCCCCAGAGTGCAGAGACCCACCAGTGCAGATCTCACGTCCTTGAGGTCATGACCTGAGCCAATATCAAGAGCTGGATGCTCAACCAACTGAGCAACCCAGGTGCCCCTACTACAGTTTTTTGTTTTGTTTTTTATTAAGTAATTAACAGATGTGGGACAAAGAAAAGAAAATGAGAGAACATTGTAAATATGAAGAAACTCTTAGATACTAGATAATTTCACTAAAATGAGTCATCTGGCATAATATGCTGGTATTGATTTATTCCAATAGTGCTATTATACTAAAAGTCTGAGTCCTCAAGACCAGGAGCTATGTCTCACAACTATAATAAGTAACTGGCATAAGCCAGGGCTTAGCAATGTTTCGTGAATCCAAATGCAAAATTTCAAACATTCCACATGTAAATATTTAAATTAAGAGATTAGAAAATTAAGAGTTCCATATATACATGAACTGACACATTTAATGATGATGCAGTAATCGCTGTGTTCAAGCTCTCACAAAAGCAAAGGTAACATCATTTTAGTATTTCCTTCCTTAGCTTATAGAACAAGGAAATACTACAATATGATTCTTAAGTGTAGACTGACAACAATTTAAGCCTTTTAGAATATTAATAAGAATTAGGTAAGAAAATTGGTCTTGGTTAAGAAGCTTGGAGAATCCTGAAATATAGACAAGTGGGTTTCTTTATGATAGTAACACAAAAAGGTTGTTAATATAATCTAAAAGAAGGATAAAATACAGTCTCCCAAGCAAATTTAACTATAGAATTTAAGAATATCTTATGAGGGGCACCTGGGTGGCTCAGTCAGTTAAGCAAGTGCCTTCTGCTCAGGCCATGAAGCTGGGGGTTCCTGGGGTCGAGCCCCACATCAGGCTTCCTGCTCAGTGGGGAACCTGCTTCTCCCTTTCCCTCTGCCTGCCACTTCCCCTGCTTGTGCTCTCTCACTCTGTCAAATAAATAAATAAAATCTTAAAAAAAAAAAAAGAATATCTTATGAGACTAGTGTATCCAAACCTTAGGAAAATGCAGCTTTAGATAACTTATTATAAGGTATTGCTCAAAGTCAAATACTAAGCATTAACTTATTAAAAGGATCAGCAAACTGTATACTCTACTATGTTAAAAAAAAAAATTTACCAGTAAGATATACCTGAGAATAGATATGGAGGAAAGATTTCCTCATACTTACAGAGAGTAAGTTAACTCTTATTTTGTTTAGGACCTACAATCTATTACTTTGATGACATTATACAGGAGATTTCTTATCAATTAAAGTAGAAATTTACAACAATCTACACTGTGAATCCTAAAACTAAGAATGAGATACTCAAATAAAACTCAAAATATATTTTGCCAATGTCTTTCACAGGGGAATTAGAGCTACTATATGCAAGGATAAATTACTAACATTTATTTCTAAGACTAAGGCAAATACAGAGACTTCCCTGCTAACTGTCCAAATGGAAACTTAGCTAGAGTACTAAGACAGATTCACTGTCCTGACCTTCCTGCCTCCCATGCACTATAATACACTTAAATCAGTATTTCATATCCACTATTCCACAAAAACTATGTACTCTTCCCAAGGTCAGTAACTACTTCTATCTTGACAAACCTAATGGCCAATTAGAGGCTCTCACCTACCCGATCCATCAGCAACTATGGCTCAGATGATCTTTCCTGAAGTACTTCCTTCAGATGACTCTCTAGATAACATCCTCTCCTGGCTACCTGGTTCTTCTCATTTTCCTTTTGGGGCCACTCTCTTCCCTGAGCTTAATCTTTGACCTTTTTTTCTTCTCTTTCTCCCTAGTAATTTTATGCACTTCCATGGTGTTAAATCCTCCCTTTGTACAATGCTGACTTCCAAATTTTATCTCTAGCCAATGCCTGATAGTCAATTACTGACCTGACAGTCCTACATTCCTTCTCACCGTCCCCATTATTATCACAATAGTTGAAGCCCCACAATACCTCCTTCTCAACTATTGCAACAGCCTCCTTACTGAACCTTCTCCTTCCAAAACAGAATATTCCACTCCTAATCTTAGCACCCAACCATGGTCCATTCCTCACACAAGCGCCAAATGATCCTTTTAAAAAAAATTACATTTTGCCATTCCCTGGCAGGAAACACTTCAACAGATTTCATCTAACTCAAAATAAAACCCCAATTGGTTAGTATGGCCTACAAGGTCCTATGTGATCTAGTCCCAATGTTCCTCTCTGATCTAATCTTACTCAATTCTCTTCCTTGCTCACTATTTTCCAGCCATTAGGGTTTTAATGTATTCCTCAGTTACACCAAGCTCATTCCAATATTAGGACCTTTCTCTAAATATTATTTAAAGGCACCTCCTCTCCCAACTCACTGTCCTAGTCTATGCATGGCTCACTCCTAATTTTATGGGAGCATCTGCTCTACTGGTTCCCTTCCTTAGAGAGAGAGAGACTTCCTAAATCATCCTATTTAAAATAGGATGTTTACTCTTTCCCTGCTATTCCTCTAATGCCTATCAGGTTCTGTTTTGCTTTGTAGCTCTGACACATTATTACACAATCACTTTTCTCTCTCTCTCTCGAAAATGTAAGCTCCATGAGAATATAAGAAGATTCTATTTGCTTCACCAATATATCTCGTTTCCAATTTTAGTATATGAGCTGCCGAAGCGAGCACTATCTCAAGTTTCCAGAGCAGTTCATGATCTGTTAAGCCTTCAATAAATATTTATCAATCAAAGAAAAGTCCCAGGAGTAATTCTTAATTCCTTAGAAACATTTCTTTCAGGCGTGTGAAAGTGCGTGATTAGAAGCATAATTTAAATTGATTATTAAATTTCTATAGATAAAATGCCACAGAGGATCACTATAAAAACTTCAAAACGGAGAATACTGAGTCTGATACCTTAATCAATATATCTTTTTACGGATTCAGGAGTAATTAGACAAGTCCGATAGGATTTATGTTTTGAATCTACACAAATTGCACAAAACTTAGCTGTATCTACATATTTTCTAAGATTTTCCTTATATATATTTTAAAATGTATACCAGGGTATAACAGCTCTTAAATGAGCCTATGTAAATCATTGTGCATAATTCTATAACACAACTGAAATTCCAGAATTTACAAAATCAGAATGCCTACCTGATTATCTGAGAGCCACATAGCAGTCAATTGTTGCAGCTTTGTAAAGCTAAAGGGCAAATTCTTTAATCTGTGGGGGGAAATACAAACAAAATTAAAATAACGAATGTTAAAATGTAAGAGCAAAACCTAATGGTCTTCTAAACAATATTATATATTGAATATGAAAACAGGTGATAAATATTTAACTTAGGAGAGAACCTGATAAGTCTTTGACTTAAGATATAAGATAAAATTATTATAATTATTATTATTATTCAGTTTTATAAGAATTCATTTTAAAAATAAAATGCTTCAACTGAATCAATTCAGCTAGAGGAAAAATAGATAATCAAATAGCCTCAAAAAATTATCTGCTAGGAAAAAATGTTAACCATCTTTACTTTAACTCAAAGATAAAAACACCTTAAGCAATGTCTCATAAAATTGCTTTGGATATTTTATTTATACTTAGAAAGAACAAACTACTTCAAGAAGCCTGAGTGGGTGTTAGGAAAAACTCCAAGTTCTGAGCCAGCACTTTCATATTCCAAAGGCTATTTGAACAATACAATGAGGGGCAGCCGCCGGTGGCTCAGCGGTTGAGTGCGCTTTCAGCCCGGGGTGGGGCCTGATCCTAGAGACCCGGAATCGAGCCCCACATTGGGCTCCCTGCATGGAGTCTACTTCTCCCTCTGCCTGTGTCTCTGCCTCTCTCTCTCTCTCTCTCTGCCTCTCTCTATCTCTCTCTCATGAATAAATAAATCTTTAAAAAAATATACTACAATGAGTAAAAAACAAAATAATATTAACTCCTCAGAATGCCAAATTATAAGAGCACCCTATTTAAAACAGAATGTCTACTTAACTTACACCTTCTATCTTGTTATGCTATCTACTCTGCTTTGCCTACCTTCCAAGGCAATATGCTAGAACCTAAGGGCTCTAGCTTTAGGGTACAAAGTATGAGCGGAAATGAGGATTTAATTTTTTTAAAAGGTAGTGGTCATTCTTAAACAAAATGGAACAGTCCAAATACCTTAATTAGTCAGAAAACTGGGCTAACAGTAAAGCTCTACTTTACAAGCTAAGTGAGCCATCTTAAATCTGAGTGTTAATTTTCTCCTTGTAAAATAACAATACTGTACTATTGCATAGTGTTGTTTTGATATTTTGTAAGATATTATGAAAGCATAATGTAAAAATGCTCTACATTCTTTTATCATTATTAGTATCTTTACCTCAGGAAAAATTACAGACCATCTGTTCTTAAACATTATGCCAATTTAGCAACTCTAGTGATTTGCTCTGCACTTTGACTGTGTTGCCCAAGCTATGTAAATGGGTGCCTAATTCACATCTCTGCTCAGAAAAATGCAGGGAGCAGATTAAATGAAAAGCTGCTTCATGCATCAGTATTATGGTGAAGGTATGACTTAAGGAATAAAAAAGGGTGAGTATAAGGAAAGAACAGCTATCTAGCTAAGGCTTTAAGTTGTTGAGCTAAAGTTGACACAAAATGAACTGTGACAAATAACCCACTATAAAACCACAGAAAATTAGGTCATCTTTTAAATGAAAATTCTATTTAAAAACCAAAAATACATATGAAAAGAATATGAAAAAAAAAGAGAGAGTATGTTATGCATGCCATTTTCTTTTCTTTCTTTTTTTTTTTTTTTTTGCAATGCCAGTCTTCTTTGGAAAATATATTTATTATTGATAATGCATGCCATTTTCTATCAAATAATGAAACTTTAATTTCATTCAATCAATGTCTTCAATAAACCAGAATTCTTACAAACCTATTGTCACTTAAATTGATGACTTTTAGTTTTTGCATGTCACCCATTTCCTCTGGAAGTGTCTCAAGTTTATTGGAATGGAGAAATAGCACAGTTATGTTTTTCCAGCTTCCAATCTGAAACAGAAACATAAAATTGTGGATCAAAATTGTGGCCTACTGCTTAATAGACAGAAGGAAAATATCATTTCCAAAAGTTATGAAAATATTCTTTCATTTATAAAAGGAATAATTATTTTCTCCTTTCAATGATTAATTTTCACGTATAAAAAGTATTTAGATACCTCTATAAATCAGTGTAGCTAATTATTATTCAGAAATAAATAAAAGAGTTACATAATTATTTCTAAAGAAAACAGATAAAACCACACTAGGTAGTTTTAATAAATAAAATGAAAAAACAATTCAAAGCAAATTGAAAATACAATACCTCTGGGGGTAACTGTTGTAAATAATTATGATCTGCAGCAAATGTTCTTATATTAGTAAGCTGCCCAATAGATGAAGGCAAAGCTTCAATTTCATTGAAGCTACAATCCAGTTCTTCTATTGATACTAACCTAATTAATTAAAATAGAAAACATACATTATTTTTTTTAGTTTCTTATATATAATCCCAAACTTAACACATAAATATTTGAACTTGATTTTACCCAATCTAGAAAAACTCGATTTCCACTAAGCATAACAATAAAGATAAACCTATCTTTATTATAAACATATCCAACCTATGTCCAATTACTTATTTAAATGCTTATGGAATCTCCCTTAGATGCCATTTAAGCACTTACCTGAAAATATGTATGGTTGAATGAAATATATACATAATATATATAAACATAAATACATAAAGCTGAATGAAAATAAAGTCTTCTAGTAATTCAGAAAAATCTTACCCTCCTATAGAGTCTGGCAAATACATTAGTTGATTTTCATCTATTTTAAGAGTTGTTACACTCTTCAATGAACCTATGAGGGAAGAAGTAAGATATAATTTTCCAGCTTGAACTAGAAACCAATCAACAGTCCATGCAAACACATATTACATTTGACATGAATCATCCAGAACTTTCTTAATCAACCTATCTAAAAGAAAAAACCAACCTAACCTCTTCACTCTGTATTCCCTTAGCCTTTATTTTCAATTTTTATGGTATCACCTTTTAACAGTAGTGTATATTTATCTATCTTACTTCTATTAAAATGCAAGTTTCATAAAAGTAGGGACTTCTGTCTGCTTTGTTCACAGGTACAGCCCTACTCCTTAAAACAATGCCATGGGACAAGTGAGTGCAAACAAAAAGGAATGGTAGGTAGATAAAATTCCTAGGTATAGGGATGCCTGGGTGGCTCAGCGCTTGAGCATCTGCCTTCAGCTCAGGGTGTGATCCCGGGGTCTTGGGATCGAGTCCCGCGTGGGGCTCCCTGCATGGAGCCTGCTTCTCCCTCTGCCTGTGTCTCTGCCTCTCCTTCTGTGTCTCTCATGAATAAACAAAATCTTTAAAAAAAAATAAATAAACAGGGGATCCCTGGGTAGCGCAGCGGTTTGGCGCCTGCCTTTGGCCCAGGGCGCGATCCTGGAGACCCGGGATCGAATCCCACGTCAGGCTCCCGGTGCATGGAGCCTGCTTCTCCCTCTGCCTGTGTCTCTGCCTCTCTCTCTCTCTCTCTCTGTGACTATCATAAATAAATAAAAAAAATTTAAAAAAAAATCTTTAAAAAAATAAATAAATAAATAAACAAATAAAATACAAAGAGTCTAATTTAAAATTAAAGTGTTGAATAAATCGTAGACTTTGCAAAACGTAACCTGAGCTAAAAAAGTTATGTAACTCAATAAATATGTACAAAGGGTTTTTTTGTTGTTGTTGTTTTTCATGTTTAAGCATCAATAAAGATGGCAAGATTTATGTTATTGGTTCTTCAATCAAAATAATTCAATTTCCTTGAAGCATCATCAGACTAAAAGTAACTACACAAAGACTCTCATGGGATCTACTAAACTGGCTTGTTTTCTCATTTATGAGTCTAAAATAGAGACTGAAAAAAGTTACTAGATAAGAGCTATGATTAGAAGTTAAAGTTTGGATAAATTAACATCTTTTTAAAGAATTTAAATTTTATTGTAGTGATAAAAATGGCATTTTCTTAAAGAAAAATATAGTAATGTCAACTGAGAAAAATGTGTAGATGATCACATAAGGAAAAAATTCAAATAAGATTTGTGACTGGCAGTACAACAGAACTAGCTCATAACAAAATCTGACATATGAAAGTTTTGAGTGAAATAATGGAAAAATGTAATTTCTGAGATTTTACATTAGTAATTTTTTTTAAAGATTTTTATTTGTTTATTCATTAAAGACATACAGAGAGAGGCAGAGACACAGGCAGAGGGAGGAGAAGCAGGCTCCATGCAGGGAGCCCAAAGGGGACTCAATCCCAGGACCCCAGAATCACAACCCAAGCTGAAGGCAGATGCTCAACCACTGAGCCACCCAGGTGCCCTACATTAGTAAATTTATTACATGAATCAGAAAGCAATACAAACCAATAGTCTCAGGCAGTTGTTGAAGTGAATTGCTTGATAAGAGGAGGTCTTGAAGGTTTTCACATGCTGAAATTCCTTCTTCAATCATTTCAATATTATTTTTGGAAACATCCAAATATGTGAGCTGTTTCAAACTACCAATAAACTAGAAGTAAAAAAAAAAAAAAAGGAAATTTAATGATTCCAATAAATGAATTTGTAGCAAGTGTAGGTAATAAAATCAATACCAAGTTATAATTCATAATTACATGTTTAGATGAGAGAAAAGATTCAATTTTTTATTAAATGCCATAAATAATATATTCAATAATAAAGCTAAGAGCTCTTGCTAAGAGACTAGCAGAATGACAATGGACATATACTTTTCTTTGGGAACTCAGTTGTCACCATTGGCCAGGGCAATAGGACCCACAGGGATTCATATGTTCTTTGAGTATGGGAATAAATGTCAGCTGATAAGACAGAAATTACATAGAAAATATCCTACTTTAACAATTCTCTGGACAAAATGAATTAGGATATAAACTCAAATGCAACCACCAGGAAGGACACATTCCAGGTCTAGTGAACTAAAAACAGTCTATTTTACAAAGTTTACTATGGTAATTTTCTGATTTTAATCAAGAATGTATTGACAGTAAAAATAAAAATGTTATTTGCTTCTATCCAATAGTACTAACAACTAAATAACCATCCTTTCTTAAAAGGTAATTTAAAAATGTACAATTCATAAAACTGCAAAGAAAAGACTACAATAAGAAAAGCCATTTAAAGTTTGATATACATACCCCTG
This sequence comes from Nyctereutes procyonoides, assembly GCF_905146905.1. Lineage (NCBI taxonomy): Eukaryota > Metazoa > Chordata > Mammalia > Carnivora > Canidae > Nyctereutes > Nyctereutes procyonoides. Next base: position 33,877,511 of record NW_026575052.1, read on the forward strand.
GAATAAAAGTCAGTCTATTACCATCCATCCAAAATTCTTTCAATCCACTTAGTTGCTCAAGTACTTCAGGCTGTTTGGATAAGAAGGAGGTAGGGGGATTCAGTAATTTACCTGAATATTTTTATCCTTCAAAAGAAGCTCCAGGGAACTTCTAATGGTAACTTCTAGTTTAAAACAGTTAATAAGTAATGGGGGCAGAGGCATGGAGCAGAATCAGGATTCTAGACTTTTCACTATATTATAATTATTACAGTGGTACTACTAAAAGAGAACTCAAAGATAAGCATTCCAGAAGAGTAGGTTGCATAAAACTAATTTAAGCTTTTGATTACATAACAGGTTCAAGTATTTATAAAACTAATAAATAAAAGTAAGACCAATTGCTTTCAAGAGTACAATAAAAAGATACTCTCAATCATTATCTGTAAAAAAAGATTTAGCCTTTTCCTGTAAGACCCAGCAATTGCACTACTGGGTATTTACCCCAAAGATAGTGATCTGAAGGGGCACCTGAACCCCAATGTTTATAGCAACAATGTCCACAATAGCCAAAATGTGGAAGGAGCCTAGATGTCCACTGATGGATGGATACATAAGATGTGGTGTGTGTGTGTATATATGTATACACACACACAATGGAATACTACTCAACCAACAACAAAAAAAGAAATCTTGCCATTTGCAACAATGTGGATGGAACAAGCGAAATAAGTCAATCAGAGAAAGATAATTATCATATGATCTTACTTATATGTGGAATTTAAGAAACAAAAGAGAGGACCACAGGAGAAGGGAGGGCAAAATAGAACAAGATGAAATCAGAGAGGGAGACAAACCATAAGAGACTCTTAATCATAGGAAACAAACTGAGGGTTCACTGGAGAGGAGGGGGCTAGGGGATGTGGTAACTGGGTGATGGACATTGAGGAGGGCATGTTATGTAATGAGCACTAGGTATTATTCGAGACTGATGAATCAATGAACACTACCTCTGAAACTAATAATACACTGTTAATTAAATTTTAATTTAAAATAAATGGGAAAAAAGAATCAATTAAGAATTAATCAGTGTTACCTACTTATTATCAACTATTCTATATGATACTATAATGGTGCTACATATCGTTATGCATTTGTCCAAACCCACAGAATGTACAACACCAGAAGTCAAATCTAATGTAAACAATGGACTTCAGGTAATTGTGATGTGTCAATGTACATTCAATCAAGCTTAACAAATGTACCACTCTGATGGGGGGTGTTGATGATGGGGAAATTATAGATGTATGGGAAGGGTGTGTACAGGAAATCTCTGTACCTATTGTCAGCTAAAATTTGCTATAAACCTAAAACTGCTCTATAGAATCTATTAAAAAAAAAAAAAGCAGGAGTTGTCTGGGTGTCTCAGTTAAGTTTCTGCCTTCAGCTCAGGTCATGGACTTGGGTCTGGGGCTTGAGCCCTGCATTGGGCTCCCTGCTCAGCAGGGAGTCTGCTTCTCCCCCTCCTCCCTGCTTGTGCTCCCTCTTGCTATCTCTGTCTCTCAAATAAATGAATACTATCTTAAAAAAAAGAGATTTAGTTTTTATGAAAAGGACAAAGATTTTCCCTGATGACTAAGAGGGAGGAAAATAAAGAAAAAAACATCTTGGGCAGCCTGGGTGGTTCAGTGGTTTAGCGCCGCCTTCAGTCCAGGGCCTGATCCTGGAGGCCCAGGATCTAGTCCCATGTCAGCATCCCTACGTGGAGCCTGCTTCTCCCTCTACCTCTGTCTCTGCCTCTCTCTCTCTCACACACACATGAATAAATAAATAAAATCTTTAAAAGAAAAAAAAGAAAAGAAAAAAACCATCTTAAGTATCCAGTAATAAGGGAAAGGTAAGTAAACTAAGGCATAATCACATGATATGCACATTTTGTTATTTCAAACTCTTAGCAATTATATAATTATTGTTTTTAATATGGTGTTGACAACAAAAAAATTAGAGGATTGCAGTGGACCTTGGTATTTTTTTAATTTATTTTTTATTGGTGTTCATTTTGCCAACATATAGAATAACACCCAGTGCTCATCCCATCAAGTGCCCCCCCCAGTGCCTGTCACCCAGTCACCCCCATTCCCCGCCCACCTCCCTTTCTACCACCCCTTGTTCGTTTCCCAAAGTTAGGATGGACCTTGGTATTGAGACAAAATTCAATCTTAGACTTTTGCCCTTGTAGGTTCTATTGAATGCATCTGTCAACGGTATTTTTGCCACTACACAAACCTCTGTCCAGTCACTGATACTGTGATGGCACAGAGTACCATCATATTTAATCAACATAATAACACAAGTAATACATAAAAGTCATGTCATTCAGATTTACTGCTAATACATAAATATAAGTAAGGATTCTAAGTGTCTTGGATTAAAAGAAGTATCTCTTTGTGCTTTACCTGTTTTCACGTAAGGGTGAGTTTTTAAAAAATGTATAATGCTGGAGACCGAAATGGTGCAAAAACAAATGATTCTGAATGCTATTGATTTACAGGACTAACAATAATTAAGACTTTTCAAATAGTTAATATGGATGTAGATTAATATGTATAAAAAAATCAAGAATAACAATTCTTGATTAATCAAGCTTAACAATTTAGGAAGCATAGTACTTGTATTTTTTATAAGGGCTTAGAAACTTCCACCAACACACAATAAAACCCATCATAAACCATCATTAAAATAAAGAATATGAATATTTCAGAAAAAAAATGAGGTATCCAAAACTTCCACTCTTCAGCCGACTTCAGCTGTAGAGTTCACTGTCTATTTGATAAGCAAATGTATAATGAACACCCGCAGGGCAATCATGAAGTTGACAATACTGAGAAATTCTTGTTAAGATGATCATTTGACAGCAGACATATGAAAAGATGCTAAACATCATTCATCATCAGGGAAATGCACATCAAAACAACAAGGAGCTATCCCCTCACACCTGTCAGAATGACTAAAATCAACAACACAGGAAAGAACTGCTGGTGAGGATGTGGAGAAAAAGGAACCCTAGTGCACTGTTGGTGGGAGTGCAAATCGGGGCAGTCACAATGGAAAACAATACAGAGGTTCCTTAAAAAATTAAAAATACAATCCAGCAATTCCGCTACTGAGTATTTATCCAAAAACATGAAAACACTAATTTGAAAAGATATATCCACCCCTGTTTGTGGCATTATTCACAATAACCAAAATATGGAAGCAGCCCCAGTGTCAACTGAGGCTGATAAAGGCAATGTGACAGGAGTGCCTGGGTGGCTCAGGGGATTAAGCGTCTCCCTTTGGCTCAG